>NC_064408.1:66336428-67017142 GCF_023375975.1 Astyanax mexicanus | reverse complement strand
AAAAAGCACTTTTCAATTTTTGACCCAAATCAGAAAAAAACGTAGACCCGCAGTATGTGATTCTGGTGAAAATTTTGACCAATCATGAAACCTTGTTTTTTCCATGACAAATGACTCAAACGAGTGGGAAAATGCATGGGCATGGTAAATTGGGCCAAATTTTGCTCAGAAATGTGACAAAAAGCACTTTTCAATTTTTGACCCAAATCAGAAAAAAACGTAGACCCGCGGTATGTGATTCTGATGAAAATTTTGACCATTCATGAAACCTTGTTTTTTCCATGACAAATGACTCAAACGAGTGGGAAAATGCATGGGCATGGTAAATTGGGCCAAATTTTGCTCAGAAATGTGACAAAAAGCACTTTTCAATTTTTGACCCAAATCAGAAAAAAACGTAGACCCGCGGTATGTGATTCTGATGAAAATTTTGACCATTCATGAAACCTTGTTTTTTCCATGACAAATGACTCAAACGAGTGGGAAAATGCATGGGCATGGTAAATTGGGCCAAATTTTGCTCAGAAATGTGACAAAAAGCACTTTTCAATTTTTGACCCAAATCAGAAAAAAACGTAGACCCGCGGTATGTGATTCTGATGAAAATTTTGACCATTCATGAAACCTTGTTTTTTCCATGACAAATGACTCAAACGAGTGGGAAAATGCATGGGCATGGTAAATTGGGCCAAATTTTGCTCAGAAATGTGACAAAAAGCACTTTTCAATTTTTGACCCAAATCAGAAAAAAACGTAGACCCGCAGTATGTGATTCTGGTGAAAATTTTGACCAATCATGAAACCTTGTTTTTTCCATGACAAATGACTCAAACGAGTGGGAAAATGCATGGGCATGGTAAATTGGGCCAAATTTTGCTCAGAAATGTGACAAAAAGCACTTTTCAATTTTTGACCCAAATCAGAAAAAAACGTAGACCCGCGGTATGTGATTCTGATGAAAATTTTGACCATTCATGAAACCTTGTTTTTTCCATGACAAATGACTCAAACGAGTGGGAAAATGCATGGGCATGGTAAATTGGGCCAAATTTTGCTCAGAAATGTGACAAAAAGCACTTTTCAATTTTTGACCCAAATCAGAAAAAAACGTAGACCCGCGGTATGTGATTCTGGTGAAAATTTTGACCAATCATGAAACCTTGTTTTTTCCATGACAAATGACTCAAACGAGTGGGAAAATGCATGGGCATGGTAAATTGGGCCAAATTTTGCTCAGAAATGTGACACGAAGCACTGTTCAATTTTTGACCCAAATCAGAAAAAAACGTAGACCCGCGGTATGTGATTCTGGTGAAAATTTTGACCATTCATGAAACCTTGTTTTTTCCATGACAAATGACTCAAACGAGTGGGAAAATGCATGGGCATAGTAAATTGGGCCAAATTTTGCTCAGAAATGTGACAAAAAGCACTTTTCAATTTTTGACCCAAATCAGAAAAAAACGTAGACCCGCGGTATGTGATTCTGGTGAAAATTTTGACCATTCACGAAACCTTGTTTTTTCCATGACAAATGACTCAAACGAGTGGGAAAATGCATGGGCATGGTAAATTGGGCCAAATTTTGCTCAGAAACGTGACAAAAAGCACTTTTCAATTTTTGACCCAAATCAGAAAAAAAACATAGACCCGCGGTATGTGATTCTGGTGAAAATTTTGACCATTCATGAAACCTTGTTTTTTCCATGACAAATGACTCAAACGAGTGGGAAAATGCATGGGCATGGTAAATTGGGCCAAATTTTGCTCAGAAATGTGACAAAAAGCACTTTTCAATTTTTGACCCAAATCAGAAAAAAACGTAGACCCGCGGTATGTGATTCTGATGAAAATTTTGACCATTCATGAAACCTTGTTTTTTCCATGACAAATGACTCAAACGAGTGGGAAAATGCATGGGCATGGTAAATTGGGCCAAATTTTGCTAAGAAATGTGACAAAAAGCACTTTTCAATTTTTGACCCAAATCAGAAAAAAACGTAGACCCGCGGTATGTGATTCTGATGAAAATTTTGACCATTCATGAAACCTTGTTTTTTCCATGACAAATGACTCAAACGAGTGGGAAAATGCATGGGCATAGTAAATTGGGCCAAATTTTGCTCAGAAATGTGACAAAAAGCACTTTTCAATTTTTGATCCAAATCAGAAAAAAACGTAGACCCGCGGTATGTGATTCTGGTGAAAATTTTGACCATTCACGAAACCTTGTTTTTTCCATGACAAATGACTCAAACGAGTGGGAAAATGCATGGGCATGGTAAATTGGGCCAAATTTTGCTCAGAAATGTGACAAAAAGCACTTTTCAATTTTTGACCCAAATCAGAAAAAAACGTAGACCCGCGGTATGTGATTCTGATGAAAATTTTGACCATTCATGAAACCTTGTTTTTTCCATGACAAATGACTCAAACGAGTGGGAAAATGCATGGGCATGGTAAATTGGGCCAAATTTTGCTCAGAAATGTGACAAAAAGCACTTTTCAATTTTTGACCCAAATCAGAAAAAAACGTAGACCCGCGGTATGTGATTCTGGTAAAAATTTTGACCATTCATGAAACCTTGTTTTTTCCATGACAAATGACTCAAATGAGTGGGAAAATGCATGGGCATGGTAAATTGGGCCAAATTTTGCTCAGAAATGTGACAAAAATCACTTTTCAATTTTTGACCCAAATCAGAAAAAAACGTAGACCCGCGGTATGTGATTCTGGTGAAAATTTTGACCATTCATGAAACCTTGTTTTTTCCATGACAAATGACTCAAACGAGTGGGAAAATGCATGGGCATAGTAAATTGGGCCAAATTTTGCTCAGAAATGTGACAAAAAGCACTTTTCAATTTTTGACACAAATCAGAAAAAAACGTAGACCCGCGGTATGTGATTCTGGTGAAAATTTTGACCATTCACGAAACCTTGTTTTTTCCATGACAAATGACTCAAACGAGTGGGAAAATGCATGGGCATGGTAAATTGGGCCAAATTTTGCTCAGAAATGTGACAAAAAGCACTTTTCAATTTTTGACCCAAATCAGAAAAAAACGTAGACCCGCGGTATGTGATTCTGGTGAAAATTTTGACCAATCATGAAACCTTGTTTTTTCCATGACAAATGACTCAAACGAGTGGGAAAATGCATGGGCATGGTAAATTGGGCCAAATTTTGCTCAGAAATGTGACAAAAAGCACTTTTAAATTTTTGACCCAAATCAGAAAAAAACGTAGACCCGCGGTATGTGATTCTGGTGAAAATTTTGACCATTCATGAAACCTTGTTTTTTCCATGACAAATGACTCAAACGAGTGGGAAAATGCATGGGCATGGTAAATTGGGCCAAATTTTGCTCAGAAACGTGATAAAAAGCACTTTTCAATTTTTGACCCAAATCAGAAAAAAAACATAGACCCGCGGTATGTGATTCTGGTGAAAATTTTGACCATTCATGAAACCTTGTTTTTTCCGTGACAAATGACTCAAACGAGTGGGAAAATGCATGGGCATGGTAAATTGGGCCAAATTTTGCCAAGAAATGTGACAAAAAGCACTTTTCAATTTTTGACCCAAATCAGAAAAAAACGTAGACCCGCGGTATGTGATTCTGGTGAAAATTTTGACCAATCATGAAACCTTGTTTTTTCCATGACAAATGACTCAAACGAGTGGGAAAATGCATGGGCATGGTAAATTGGGCCAAATTTTGCTCAGAAATGTGACAAAAAGCACTTTTAAATTTTTGACCCAAATCAGAAAAAAACGTAGACCCGCGGTATGTGATTCTGGTGAAAATTTTGACCATTCATGAAACCTTGTTTTTTCCATGACAAATGACTCAAACGAGTGGGAAAATGCATGGGCATGGTAAATTGGGCCAAATTTTGCTCAGAAACGTGATAAAAAGCACTTTTCAATTTTTGACCCAAATCAGAAAAAAAACATAGACCCGCGGTATGTGATTCTGGTGAAAATTTTGACCATTCATGAAACCTTGTTTTTTCCGTGACAAATGACTCAAACGAGTGGGAAAATGCATGGGCATGGTAAATTGGGCCAAATTTTGCTAAGAAATGTGACAAAAAGCACTTTTCAATTTTTGACCCAAATCAGAAAAAAAACATAGACCCGCGCGGTATGTGATTCTGGTGAAAATTTTGACCATTCATGAAACCTTGTTTTTTCCATGACAAATGACTCAAACGAGTGGGAAAATGCATGGGCATGGTAAATTGGGCCAAATTTTGCTAAGAAATGTGACAAAAAGCACTTTTCAATTTTTGACCCAAATCAGAAAAAAACGTAGACCCGCGGTATGTGATTCTGGTGAAAATTTTGACCAATCATGAAACCTTGTTTTTTCCATGACAAATGACTCAAACGAGTGGGAAAATGCATGGGCATGGTAAATTGGGCCAAATTTTGCTCAGAAATGTGACACGAAGCACTTTTCAATTTTTGACCCAAATCAGAAAAAAACGTAGACCCGCGGTATGTGATTCTGGTGAAAATTTTGACCATTCATGAAACCTTGTTTTTTCCATGACAAATGACTCAAACGAGTGGGAAAATGCATGGGCATGGTAAATTGGGCCAAACTTTGCTCAGAAACGTGACAAAAAGCACTTTTCAATTTTTGACCCAAATCAGAAAAAAACGTAGACCCGCGGTATGTGATTCTGGTGAAAATTTTGACCATTCATGAAACCTTGTTTTTTCCATGACAAATGACTCAAACGAGTGGGAAAATGCATGGGCATGGTAAATTGGGCCAAATTTTGCTAAGAAATGTGACAAAAAGCACTTTTCAATTTTTGACCCAAATCAGAAAAAAACATAGACCCTTGGTATGTGATTCTGATGAAAATTTTGACCATTCATGAAACCTTGTTTTTTCCATGACAAATGACTCAAACGAGTGGGAAAATGCATGGGCATGGTAAATTGGGCCAAATTTTGCTCAGAAATGTGACAAAAAGCACTTTTCAATTTTTGACCCAAATCAGAAAAAAACGTAGACCCGCGGTATGTGATTCTGGTGAAAATTTTGACCATTCATGAAACCTTGTTTTTTCCATGACAAATGACTCAAACGAGTGGGAAAATGCATGGGCATGGTAAATTGGGCCAAATTTTGCTCAGAAATGTGACAAAAAGCACTTTTCAATTTTTGACCCAAATCAGAAAAAAACGTAGACCCGCGGTATGTGATTCTGGTAAAAATTTTGACCATTCATGAAACCTTGTTTTTTCCATGACAAATGACTCAAACGAGTGGGAAAATGCATGGGCATGGTAAATTGGGCCAAATTTTGCTCAGAAACGTGATAAAAAGCACTTTTCAATTTTTGACCCAAATCAGAAAAAAAACATAGACCCGCGGTATGTGATTCTGGTGAAAATTTTGACCATTCATGAAACCTTGTTTTTTCCATGACAAATGACTCAAACGAGTGGGAAAATGCATGGGCATGGTAAATTGGGCCAAATTTTGCTAAGAAATGTGACAAAAAGCACTTTTCAATTTTTGACCCAAATCAGAAAAAAACGTAGACCCGCGGTATGTGATTCTGATGAAAATTTTGACCATTCATGAAACCTTGTTTTTTCCATGACAAATGACTCAAACGAGTGGGAAAATGCATGGGCATGGTAAATTGGGCCAAATTTTGCTCAGAAATGTGACAAAAAGCACTTTTAAATTTTTGACCCAAATCAGAAAAAAACGTAGACCCGCGGTATGTGATTCTGGTAAAAATTTTGACCATTCATGAAACCTTGTTTTTTCCATGACAAATGACTCAAACGAGTGGGAAAATGCATGGGCATGGTAAATTGGGCCAAATTTTGCTCAGAAACGTGATAAAAAGCACTTTTCAATTTTTGACCCAAATCAGAAAAAAAACATAGACCCGCGGTATGTGATTCTGGTGAAAATTTTGACCATTCATGAAACCTTGTTTTTTCCATGACAAATGACTCAAACGAGTGGGAAAATGCATGGGCATGGTAAATTGGGCCAAATTTTGCTAAGAAATGTGACAAAAAGCACTTTTCAATTTTTGACCCAAATCAGAAAAAAAACGTAGACCCGCGGTATGTGATTCTGGTGAAAATTTTGACCAATCATGAAACCTTGTTTTTTCCATGACAAATGACTCAAACGAGTGGGAAAATGCATGGGCATGGTAAATTGGGCCAAATTTTGCTCAGAAATGTGACACGAAGCACTTTTCAATTTTTGACCCAAATCAGAAAAAAACGTAGACCCGCGGTATGTGATTCTGGTGAAAATTTTGACCATTCATGAAACCTTGTTTTTTCCATGACAAATGACTCAAACGAGTGGGAAAATGCATGGGCATGGTAAATTGGGCCAAATTTTGCTCAGAAACGTGACAAAAAGCACTTTTCAATTTTTGACCCAAATCAGAAAAAAACGTAGACCCGCGGTATGTGATTCTGGTGAAAATTTTGACCATTCATGAAACCTTGTTTTTTCCATGACAAATGACTCAAACGAGTGGGAAAATGCATGGGCATGGTAAATTGGGCCAAATTTTGCTAAGAAATGTGACAAAAAGCACTTTTCAATTTTTGACCCAAATCAGAAAAAAACATAGACCCTTGGTATGTGATTCTGATGAAAATTTTGACCATTCATGAAACCTTGTTTTTTCCATGACAAATGACTCAAACGAGTGGGAAAATGCATGGGCATGGTAAATTGGGCCAAATTTTGCTCAGAAATGTGACAAAAAGCACTTTTCAATTTTTGACCCAAATCAGAAAAAAACGTAGACCCGCGGTATGTGATTCTGGTGAAAATTTTGACCATTCATGAAACCTTGTTTTTTCCATGACAAATGACTCAAACGAGTGGGAAAATGCATGGGCATGGTAAATTGGGCCAAATTTTGCTCAGAAATGTGACAAAAAGCACTTTTCAATTTTTGACCCAAATCAGAAAAAAACGTAGACCCGCGGTATGTGATTCTGATGAAAATTTTGACCATTCATGAAACCTTGTTTTTTCCATGACAAATGACTCAAACGAGTGGGAAAATGCATGGGCATGGTAAATTGGGCCAAATTTTGCTCAGAAATGTGACAAAAAGCACTTTTAAATTTTTGACCCAAATCAGAAAAAAACGTAGACCCGCGGTATGTGATTCTGGTAAAAATTTTGACCATTCATGAAACCTTGTTTTTTCCATGACAAATGACTCAAACGAGTGGGAAAATGCATGGGCATGGTAAATTGGGCCAAATTTTGCTCAGAAACGTGATAAAAAGCACTTTTCAATTTTTGACCCAAATCAGAAAAAAAACATAGACCCGCGGTATGTGATTCTGGTGAAAATTTTGACCATTCATGAAACCTTGTTTTTTCCATGACAAATGACTCAAACGAGTGGGAAAATGCATGTGCATGGTAAATTGGGCCAAATTTTGCTCAGAAATGTGACAAAAAGCACTTTTCAATTTTTGACCCAAATCAGAAAAAAAACATAGACCCGCGGTATGTGATTCTGGTGAAAATTTTGACCATTCATGAAACCTTGTTTTTTCCATGACAAATGACTCAAACGAGTGGGAAAATGCATGGGCATGGTAAATTGGGCCAAATTTTGCTCAGAAACGTGATAAAAAGCACTTTTCAATTTTTGACCCAAATCAGAAAAAAACGTAGACCCGCGGTATGTGATTCTGATGAAAATTTTGACCATTCATGAAACCTTGTTTTTTCCATGACAAATGACTCAAACGAGTGGGAAAATGCATGTGCATGGTAAATTGGGCCAAATTTTGCTCAGAAATGTGACAAAAAGCACTTTTCAATTTTTGACCCAAATCAGAAAAAAACGTAGACCCGCGGTATGTGATTCTGGTGAAAATTTTGACCATTCATGAAACCTTGTTTTTTCCATGACAAATGACTCAAACGAGTGGGAAAATGCATGGGCATGGTAAATTGGGCCAAATTTTGCTCAGAAACGTGACAAAAAGCACTTTTCAATTTTTGACCCAAATCAGAAAAAAACGTAGACCCGCGGTATGTGATTCTGGTGAAAATTTTGACCATTCATGAAACCTTGTTTTTTCCATGACAAATGACTCAAACGAGTGGGAAAATGCATGGGCATGGTAAATTGGGCCAAATTTTGCTCAGAAATGTGACAAAAAGCACTTTTCAATTTTTGACCCAAATCAGAAAAAAACGTAGACCCGCGGTATGTGATTCTGGTGAAAATTTTGACCATTCATGAAACCTTGTTTATTCCATGACAAATGACTCAAACGAGTGGGAAAATGCATGGGCATGGTAAATTGGGCCAAATTTTGCTCAGAAACGTGACAAAAAGCACTTTTCAATTTTTGACCCAAATCAGAAAAAAACGTAGACCCGCGGTATGTGATTCTGGTGAAAATTTTGACCATTCATGAAACCTTGTTTTTTCCATGACAAATGACTCAAACGAGTGGGAAAATGCATGGGCATGGTAAATTGGGCCAAATTTTGCTAAGAAATGTGACAAAAAGCACTTTTCAATTTTTGACCCAAATCAGAAAAAAAACATAGACCCGCGGTATGTGATTCTGATGAAAATTTTGACCATTCATGAAACCTTGTTTTTTCCATGACAAATGACTCAAACGAGTGGGAAAATGCATGGGCATGGTAAATTGGGCCAAATTTTGCTAAGAAATGTGACAAAAAGCACTTTTCAATTTTTGACCCAAAACAGAAAAAAACGTAGACCCGTGGTATGTGATTCTGGTGAAAATTTTGACCATTCATGAAACCTTGTTTTTTCCATGACAAATGACTCAAACGAGTGGGAAAATGCATGGGCATGGTAAATTGGGCCAAATTTTGCTCAGAAATGTGACAAAAAGCACTTTTCAATTTTTGACCCAAAACAGAAAAAAACGTAGACCCGCGGTATGTGATTCTGGTGAAAATTTTGACCATTCATGAAACCTTGTTTTTTCCATGACAAATGACTCAAACGAGTGGGAAAATGCATGGGCATGGTAAATTGGGCCAAATTTTGCTAAGAAATGTGACAAAAAGCACTTTTCAATTTTTGACCCAAATCAGAAAAAAACGTAGACCCGCGGTATGTGATTCTGGTGAAAATTTTGACCATTCATGAAACCTTGTTTTTTCCATGACAATTGACTCAAACGAGTGGGAAAATGCATGGGCATGGTAAATTGGGCCAAATTTTGCTAAGAAATGTGACAAAAAGCACTTTTGCATTTTTTGACCCAAATCAGAAAAAAACGTAGACCCGCGGTATGTGATTCTGGTGAAAATTTTGACCAATCATGAAACCTTGTTTTTTCCATGACAAATGACTCAAACGAGTGGGAAAATGCATGGGCATAGTAAATTGGGCCAAATTTTGCTCAGAAATGTGACAAAAAGCACTTTTCAATTTTTGACCCAAATCAGAAAAAAACGTAGACCCGCGGTATGTGATTCTGGTGAAAATTTTGACCAATCATGAAACCTTGTTTTTTCCATGACAAATGACTCAAACGAGTGGGAAAATGCATGGGCATGGTAAATTGGGCCAAATTTTGATCAGAAATGTGACAAAAAGCACTTTTCAATTTTTGACCCAAATCAGAAAAAAACGTAGACCCGCGGTATGTGATACTGGTGAAAATTTTGACCAATCATGAAACCTTGTTTTTTCCATGACAAATGACTCAAACGAGTGGGAAAATGCATGGGCATGGTAAATTGGGCCAAATTTTGCTCAGAAATGTGACAAAAAGCACTTTTCAATTTTTGACCCAAATCAGAAAAAAACGTAGACCCGCGCTATGTGATTCTGGTGAAAATTTTGACCAATCATGAAACCTTGTTTTTTCCATGACAAATGACTCAAACGAGTGGGAAAATGCATGGGCATGGTAAATTGGGCCAAATTTTGCTCAGAAATGTGACAAAAAGCACTTTTCAATTTTTGACCCAAATCAGAAAAAAACGTAGACCCGCGCTATGTGATTCTGGTGAAAATTTTGACCAATCATGAAACCTTGTTTTTTCCATGACAAATGACTCAAACGAGTGGGAAAATGCATGTGCGTGGTAAATTGGGCCAAATTTTGCTCAGAAATGTGACAAAAAGCACTTTTCAATTTTTGACCCAAATCAGAAAAAAACGTAGACCCGCGGTATGTGATTCTGGTGAAAATTTTGACCATTCATGAAACCTTGTTTTTTCCATGACAAATGACTCAAACGAGTGGGAAAATGCATGGGCATGGTAAATTGGGCCAAATTTTGCTCAGAAATGTGACAAAAAGCACTTTTCAATTTTTGACCCAAATCAGAAAAAAAACATAGACCCGCGGTATGTGATTCTGATGAAAATTTTGACCATTCATGAAACCTTGTTTTTTCCATGACAAATCACTCAAACGAGTGGGAAAATGCATGTGCATGGTAAATTGGGCCAAATTTTGCTCAGAAATGTGACAAAAAGCACTTTTCAATTTTTGACCCAAATCAGAAAAAAACGTAGACCCGCGGTATGTGATTCTGGTGAAAATTTTGACCATTCATGAAACCTTGTTTTTTCCATGACAAATGACTCAAACGAGTGGGAAAATGCATGGGCATGGTAAATTGGCCAAATTTTGCTCAGAAATGTGACAAAAAGCACTTTTCAATTTTTGACCCAAATCAGAAAAAAACGTAGACCCGCGGTATGTGATTCTGGTGAAAATTTTGACCATT
This sequence comes from Astyanax mexicanus, assembly GCF_023375975.1. Taxonomy (NCBI): domain Eukaryota; kingdom Metazoa; phylum Chordata; class Actinopteri; order Characiformes; family Acestrorhamphidae; genus Astyanax; species Astyanax mexicanus. The sequence goes on along the minus strand of NC_064408.1, from coordinate 67,006,366 downwards.
CATGAAACCTTGTTTTTTCCATGACAAATGACTCAAACGAGTGGGAAAATGCATGGGCATGGTAAATTGGGCCAAATTTTGCTCAGAAATGTGACAAAAAGCACTTTTCAATTTTTGACCCAAATCAGAAAAAAACGTAGACCCGCGGTATGTGATTCTGATGAAAATTTTGACCATTCATGAAACCTTGTTTTTTCCATGACAAATGACTCAAACGAGTGGGAAAATGCATGGGCATGGTAAATTGGGCCAAATTTTGCTCAGAAATGTGACAAAAAGCACTTTTCAATTTTTGACCCAAATCAGAAAAAAACGTAGACCCGCGGTATGTGATTCTGGTGAAAATTTTGACCATTCATGAAACCTTGTTTTTTCCATGACAAATGACTCAAACGAGTGGGAAAATGCATGGGCATGGTAAATTGGGCCAAATTTTGCTCAGAAACGTGACAAAAAGCACTTTTCAATTTTTGACCCAAATCAGAAAAAAACGTAGACCCGCGGTATGTGATTCTGGTGAAAATTTTGACCATTCATGAAACCTTGTTTTTTCCATGACAAATGACTCAAACGAGTGGGAAAATGCATGGGCATGGTAAATTGGGCCAAATTTTGCTAAGAAATGTGACAAAAAGCACTTTTCAATTTTTGACCCAAATCAGAAAAAAACGTAGACCCGCGGTATGTGATTCTGGTGAAAATTTTGACCATTCATGAAACCTTGTTTTTTCCATGACAAATGACTCAAACGAGTGGGAAAATGCATGGGCATGGTAAATTGGGCCAAATTTTGCTCAGAAACGTGACAAAAAGCACTTTTCAATTTTTGACCCAAATCAGAAAAAAACGTAGACCCGCGGTATGTGATTCTGGTGAAAATTTTGACCATTCATGAAACCTTGTTTTTTCCATGACAAATGACTCAAACGAGTGGGAAAATGCATGGGCATGGTAAATTGGGCCAAATTTTGCTAAGAAATGTGACAAAAAGCACTTTTCAATTTTTGACCCAAATCAGAAAAAAAACATAGACCCGCGGTATATGATTCTGATGAAAATTTTGACCATTCATGAAACCTTGTTTTTTCCATGACAAATGACTCAAACGAGTGGGAAAATGCATGGGCATGGTAAATTGGGCCAAATTTTGCTAAGAAATGTGACAAAAAGCACTTTTCAATTTTTGACCCAAAACAGAAAAAAACGTAGACCCGTGGTATGTGATTCTGGTGAAAATTTTGACCATTCATGAAACCTTGTTTTTTCCATGACAAATGACTCAAACGAGTGGGAAAATGCATGGGCATGGTAAATTGGGCCAAATTTTGCTCAGAAATGTGACAAAAAGCACTTTTCAATTTTTGACCCAAAAAAGAAAAAAACGTAGACCCGCGGTATGTGATTCTGGTGAAAATTTTGACCATTCATGAAACCTTGTTTTTTCCATGACAATTGACTCAAACGAGTGGGAAAATGCATGGGCATGGTAAATTGGGCCAAATTTTGCTAAGAAATGTGACAAAAAGCACTTTTGCATTTTTTGACCCAAATCAGAAAAAAACGTAGACCCGCGGTATGTGATTCTGGTGAAAATTTTGACCAATCATGAAACCTTGTTTTTTTCATGACAAATGACTCAAACGAGTGGGAAAATGCATGGGCATAGTAAATTGGGCCAAATTTTGCTCAGAAATGTGACAAAAAGCACTTTTCAATTTTTGACCCAAATCAGAAAAAAACGTAGACCCGCGGTATGTGATTCTGGTGAAAATTTTGACCAATCATGAAACCTTGTTTTTTCCATGACAAATGACTCAAACGAGTGGGAAAATGCATGGGCATGGTAAATTGGGCCAAATTTTGATCAGAAATGTGACAAAAAGCACTTTTCAATTTTTGACCCAAATCAGAAAAAAACGTAGACCCGCGGTATGTGATACTGGTGAAAATTTTGACCAATCATGAAACCTTGTTTTTTCCATGACAAATGACTCAAACGAGTGGGAAAATGCATGGGCATGGTAAATTGGGCCAAATTTTGCTCAGAAATGTGACAAAAAGCACTTTTCAATTTTTGACCCAAATCAGAAAAAAACGTAGACCCGCGGTATGTGATTCTGATGAAAATTTTGACCAATCATGAAACCTTGTTTTTTCCATGACAAATGACTCAAACGAGTGGGAAAATGCATGGGCATGGTAAACTGGGCCAAATTTTGCTCAGAAATGTGACAAAAAGCACTTTTCAATTTTTGACCCAAATCAGAAAAAAACGTAGACCCGCGGTATGTGATTCTGGTGAAAATTTTGACCATTCATGAAACCTTGTTTTTTCCATGACAAATGACTCAAACGAGTGGGAAAATGCATGGGCATAGTAAATTGGGCCAAATTTTGCTCAGAAATGTGACAAAATGCACTTTTCAATTTTTGACCCAAATCAGAAAAAAACGTAGACCCGCGGTATGTGATTCTGGTGAAAATTTTGACCAATCATGAAACCTTGTTTTTTCCATGACAAATGACTCAAACGAGTGGGAAAATGCATGGGCATGGTAAACTGGGCCAAATTTTGCTCAGAAATGTGACAAAAAGCACTTTTCAATTTTTGACCCAAATCAGAAAAAAACGTAGACCCGCGGTATGTGATTCTGATGAAAATTTTGACCATTCATGAAACCTTGTTTTTTCCATGACAAATGACTCAAACGAGTGGGAAAATGCATGGGCATGGTAAATTGGGCCAAATTTTGCTCAGAAATGTGACAAAAAGCACTTTTCAATTTTTGACCCAAATCAGAAAAAAACGTAGACCCGCGGTATGTGATTCTGGTGAAAATTTTGACCATTCATGAAACCTTGTTTTTTCCATGACAAATGACTCAAACGAGTGGGAAAATGCATGGGCATGGTAAATTGGGCCAAATTTTGCTAAGAAATGTGACAAAAAGCACTTTTCAATTTTTGACCCAAATCAGAAAAAAAACATAGACCCGCGGTATGTGATTCTGGTGAAAATTTTGACCATTCATGAAACCTTGTTTTTTCCATGACAAATGACTCAAACGAGTGGGAAAATGCATGGGCATGGTAAATTGGGCCAAATTTTGCTCAGAAATGTGACAAAAAGCACTTTTCAATTTTTGACCCAAATCAGAAAAAAACGTAGACCCGCGGTATGTGATTCTGGTGAAAATTTTGACCAATCATGAAACCTTGTTTTTTCCATGACAAATGACTCAAACGAGTGGGAAAATGCATGGGCATGGTAAACTGGGCCAAATTTTGCTCAGAAATGTGACAAAAAGCACTTTTCAATTTTTGACCCAAATCAGAAAAAAACGTAGACCCGCGGTATGTGATTCTGGTGAAAATTTTGACCATTCATGAAACCTTGTTTTTTCCATGACAAATGACTCAAACGAGTGGGAAAATGCATGGGCATGGTAAATTGGGCCAAATTTTGTTAAGAAATGTGACAAGAAGCACCTTTCAATTTTTGACCCAAATCAGTAAAAAACGTAGACCCGCGGTATGTGATTCTGGTGAAAATTTTGACCATTCATGAAACCTTGTTTTTTCCATGACAAATGACTCAAACGAGTGGGAAAATGCATGGGCATGGTAAATTGGGCCAAATTTTGCTAAGAAATGTGACAAAAAGCACTTTTCAATTTTTGACCCAAATCAGAAAAAAACGTAGACCCGCGGTATGTGATTCTGGTGAAAATTTTGACCATTCATGAAACCTTGTTTTTTCCATGACAAATGACTCAAACGAGTGGGAAAATGCATGGGCATGGTAAATTGGGCCAAATTTTGCTCAGAAATGTGACAAAAAGCACTTTTCAATTTTTGACCCAAATCAGAAAAAAACGTAGACCCGCGGTATGTGATTCTGGTGAAAATTTTGACCAATCATGAAACCTTGTTTTTTCCATGACAAATGACTCAAACGAGTGGGAAAATGCATGGGCATGGTAAATTGGGCCAAATTTTGCTCAGAAATGTGACAAAAAGCACTTTTCAATTTTTGACCCAAATCAGAAAAAAACGTAGACCCGCGGTATGTGATTCTGATGAAAATTTTGACCATTCATGAAACCTTGTTTTTTCCATGACAAATGACTCAAACGAGTGGGAAAATGCATGGGCATGGTAAATTGGGCCAAATTTTGCTCAGAAATGTGACAAAAAGCACTTTTCAATTTTTGACCCAAATCAGAAAAAAACGTAGACCCGCGGTATGTGATTCTGATGAAAATTTTGACCATTCATGAAACCTTGTTTTTTCCATGACAAATGACTCAAATGAGTGGGAAAATGCATGGGCATGGTAAATTGGGCCAAATTTTGCTCAGAAACGTGACAAAAAGCACTTTTCAATTTTTGACCCAAATCAGAAAAAAAACATAGACCCGCGGTATGTGATTCTGGTGAAAATTTTGACCATTCATGAAACCTTGTTTTTTCCATGACAAATGACTCAAACGAGTGGGAAAATGCATGGGCATAGTAAATTGGGCCAAATTTTGCTCAGAAATGTGACAAAAAGCACTTTTCAATTTTTGACCCAAATCAGAAAAAAACGTAGACCCGCGGTATGTGATTCTGGTGAAAATTTTGACCAATCATGAAACCTTGTTTTTTCCATGACAAATGACTCAAACGAGTGGGAAAATGCATGGGCATGGTAAATTGGGCCAAATTTTGCTCAGAAATGTGACAAAAAGCACTTTTCAATTTTTGACCCAAATCAGAAAAAAACGTAGACCCGCGGTATGTGATTCTGATGAAAATTTTGACCATTCATGAAACCTTGTTTTTTCCATGACAAATGACTCAAACGAGTGGGAAAATGCATGGGCATGGTAAATTGGGCCAAATTTTGCTCAGAAATGTGACAAAAAGCACTTTTCAATTTTTGACCCAAATCAGAAAAAAACGTAGACCCGCGGTATGTGATTCTGGTGAAAATTTTGACCATTCATGAAACCTTGTTTTTTCCATGACAAATGACTCAAACGAGTGGGAAAATGCATGGGCATGGTAAATTGGGCCAAATTTTGCTCAGAAACGTGATAAAAAGCACTTTTCAATTTTTGACCCAAATCAGAAAAAAAACATAGACCCGCGGTATGTGATTCTGGTGAAAATTTTGACCATTCATGAAACCTTGTTTTTTCCATGACAAATGACTCAAACGAGTGGGAAAATGCATGGGCATGGTAAATTGGGCCAAATTTTGCTAAGAAATGTGACAAAAAGCACTTTTCAATTTTTGACCCAAATCAGAAAAAAAACATAGACCCGCGATATGTGATTCTGGTGAAAATTTTGACCATTCATGAAACCTTGTTTTTTTCCATGACAAATGACTCAAACGAGTGGGAAAATGCATGGGCATGGTAAATTGGGCCAAATTTTGCTCAGAAATGTGACAAAAAGCACTTTTCAATTTTTGACCCAAATCAGAAAAAAACGTAGCCCTGCGGTATGTGATTCTGGTGAAAATTTTGACCATTCATGAAACCTTGTTTTTTCCATGACAAATGACTCAAACGAGTGGGAAAATGCATGGGCATGGTAAATTGGGCCAAATTTTGCTAAGAAATGTGACAAAAAGCACTTTTCAATTTTTGACCCAAATCAGAAAAAAACGTAGACCCGCGGTATGTGATTCTGGTGAAAATTTTGACCAATCATGAAACCTTGTTTTTTCCATGACAAATGACTCAAACGAGTGGGAAAATGCATGGGCATGGTAAATTGGGCCAAATTTTGCTCAGAAATGTGACACGAAGCACTTTTCAATTTTTGACCCAAATCAGAAAAAAACGTAGACCCGCGGTATGTGATTCTGGTGAAAATTTTGACCATTCATGAAACCTTGTTTTTTCCATGACAAATGACTCAAACGAGTGGGAAAATGCATGGGCATGGTAAATTGGCCAAATTTTGCTCAGAAATGTGACAAAATGCACTTTTCAATTTTTGACCCAAATCAGAAAAAAACGTAGACCCGCGGTATGTGATTCTGATGAAAATTTTGACCATTCATGAAACCTTGTTTTTTCCATGACAAATGACTCAAACGAGTGGGAAAATGCATGTGCATGGTAAATTGGGCCAAATTTTGCTCAGAAATGTGACAAAAAGCACTTTTCAATTTTTGACCCAAATCAGAAAAAAACGTAGACCCGCGGTATGTGATTCTGGTGAAAATTTTGACCATTCATGAAACCTTGTTTTTTCCATGACAAATGACTCAAACGAGTGGGAAAATGCATGGGCATGGTAAATTGGGCCAAATTTTGCTCAGAAACGTGACAAAAAGCACTTTTCAATTTTTGACCCAAATCAGAAAAAAACGTAGACCCGCGGTATGTGATTCTGGTGAAAATTTTGACCATTCATGAAACCTTGTTTTTTCCATGACAAATGACTCAAACGAGTGGGAAAATGCATGGGCATGGTAAATTGGGCCAAATTTTGCTAAGAAATGTGACAAAAAGCACTTTTCAATTTTTGACCCAAATCAGAAAAAAAACATAGACCCGCGTGGTATGTGATTCTGATGAAAATTTTGACCATTCATGAAACCTTGTTTTTTCCATGACAAATGACTCAAACGAGTGGGAAAATGCATGGGCATGGTAAATTGGGCCAAATTTTGCTAAGAAATGTGACAAAAAGCACTTTTAAATTTTTGACCCAAAACAGAAAAAAACATAGACCCGTGGTATGTGATTCTGGTGAAAATTTTGACCATTCATGAAACCTTGTTTTTTCCATGACAAATGACTCAAACGAGTGGGAAAATGCATGGGCATGGTAAATTGGGCCAAATTTTGCTCAGAAATGTGACAAAAAGCACTTTTCAATTTTTGACCCAAAACAGAAAAACGTAGACCCGCGGTATGTGATTCTGGTGAAAATTTTGACCATTCATGAAACCTTGTTTTTTTCATGACAAATGACTCAAACGAGTGGGAAAATGCATGGGCATGGTAAATTGGGCCAAATTTTGCTAAGAAATGTGACAAAAAGCACTTTTCAATTTTTGACCCAAATCAGAAAAAAACATAGACCCGCGGTATGTGATTCTGGTGAAAATTTTGACCATTCATGAAACCTTGTTTTTTCCATGACAAATGACTCAAACGAGTGGGAAAATGCATGGGCATGGTAAATTGGGCCAAATTTTGCTCAGAAATGTGACAAAAAGCACTTTTCAATTTTTGACCCTAATCAGAAAAAAACGTAGACCCGCGGTATGTGATTCTGGTGAAAATTTTTACCATTCATGAAACCTTGTTTTTTCCATGACAAATGACTCAAACGAGTGGGAAAATGCATGGGCATGGTAAATTGGGCCAAATTTTGCTAAGAAATGTGACAAAAAGCACTTTTCAATTTTTGACCCAAATCAGAAAAAAACGTAGACCTGCGGTATGTGATTCTGGTGAAAATTTTGACCATTCATGAAACCTTGTTTTTTCCATGACAAATGACTCAAACGAGTGGGAAAATGCATGGGCATGGTAAATTGGGCCAAATTTTGCTCAGAAATGTGACAAAAAGCACTTTTCAATTTTTGACCCAAAACAGAAAAACACGTAGACCCGCGGTATGTGATTCTGGTGAAAATTTTGACCATTCATGAAACCTTGTTTTTTCCATGAAAAATTACTCAAACGAGTGGGAAAATGCATGGGCATGGTAAATTGGGCCAAATTTTGCTCAGAAATGTGACAAAAAGCACTTTTCAATTTTTGACCCAAATCAGAAAAAAACGTAGACCCGCGGTATGTGATTCTGGTGAAAATTTTGACCATTCATGAAACCTTGTTTTTTCCATGACAAATGACTCAAACGAGTGGGAAAATGCATGGGCATGGTAAATTGGACCAAATTTTGCTCAGAAATGTGACAAAAAGCACTTTTCAATTTTTGACCCAAAACAGAAAAAAACGTAGACCCGCGGTATGTGATTCTGGTGAAAATTTTGACCATTCATGAAACCTTGTTTTTTCCATGACAAATGACTCAAACGAGTGGGAAAATGCATGGGCATGGTAAATTGGGCCAAATTTTGCTCAGAAATGTGACAAAAAGCACTTTTCAATTTTTGACCCAAATCAGAAAAAAACGTAGACCTGCGGTATGTGATTCTGGTGAAAATTTTGACTATTCATGAAACCTTGTTTTTTCCATGACAAATGACTCAAACGAGTGGGAAAATGCATGGGCATGGTAAATTGGGCCAAATTTTGCTCAAAAATGTGACAGAAAGCACTTTTCAATTTTTGACCCAAATCAGAAAAAAAACGTAGACCCGCGGTATGTGATTCTGGTGAAAATTTTGACCATTCATGAAACCTTGTTTTTTCCATGACAAATGACTCAAACGAGTGGGAATATGCATGGGCATGGTAAATTGGGCCAAATTTTGCTCAGAAATGTGACAAAAAGCACTTTTCAATTTTTGAATCAAATCAGAAAAAAACGTAGACCCGCGGTATGTGATTCTGGTGAAAATTTTGACCATTCATGAAACCTTGTTTTTTCCATGACAAATGACTCAAACGAGTGGGAAAATGCATGGGCATGGTAAATTGGGCCAAATTTTGCTAAGAAATGTGACAAAAAGCACTTTTAAATTTTTGACCCAAATCAGAAAAAAATGTAGACCCGCGGTATGTGATTCTGGTGAAAATTTTGACCATTCATGAAACCTTGTTTTTTCCATGACAAATGACTCAAACGAGTGGGAAAATGCATGGGCATGGTAAATTGGGCCAAATTTTGCTCAGAAATGTGACAAAAAGCACTTTTCAATTTTTGACCCAAATCAGAAAAAAACGTAGACCCGCGGTATGTGATTCTGATGAAAATTTTGACCATTCATGAAACCTTGTTTTTTCCATGACAAATGACTCAAACGAGTGGGAAAATGCATGGGCATGGTAAATTGGGCCAAATTTTGCTCAGAAATGTGACAAAAAGCACTTTTCAATTTTTGACCCAAATCAGAAAAAAACGTAGACCCGCGGTATGTGATTCTGGTGAAAATTTTGACCATTCATGAAACCTTGTTTTTTCCATGACAAATGACTCAAACGAGTGGGAAAATGCATGGGCATGGTAAATTGGGCCAAATTTTGCTAAGAAATGTGACAAAAAGCACTTTTCAATTTTTGACCCAAATCAGAAAAAAACGTAGACCCCGCGGTATGTGATTCTGGTGAAAATTTTGACCATTCATGAAACCTTGTTTTTTCCATGACAAATGACTCAAACGAGTGGGAAAATGCATGTGCATGGTAAATTGGGCCAAATTTTGCTCAGAAATGTGACAAAAAGCACTTTTCAATTTATTACCCAAATCAGAAAAAAACGTAGACCCGCGGTATGTGATTCTGGTGAAAATTTTGACCATTCATGAAACCTTGTTTTTTCCATGACAATTGACTCAAACGAGTGGGAAAATGCATGGGCATAGTAAATTGGGCCAAATTTTGCTCAGAAATGTGACAAAAAGCACTTTTCAATTTTTGACCCAAATCAGAAAAAAACGTAGACCCGCGGTATGTGATTCTGGAGAAAATTTTGACCATTCATGAAACCTTGTTTTTTCCATGACAAATGACTCAAACGAGTGGGAATATGCATGGGCATGGTAAATTGGGCCAAATTTTGCTCAGAAATGTGACAAAAAGCACTTTTCAATTTTTGAATCAAATCAGAAAAAAACGTAGACCCGCGGTATGTGATTCTGGTGAAAATTTTGACCATTCATGAAACCTTGTTTTTTCCATGACAAATGACTCAAACGAGTGGGAAAATGCATGGGCATGGTAAATTGGGCCAAATTTTGCTAAGAAATGTGACAAAAAGCACTTTTAAATTTTTGACCCAAATCAGAAAAAAATGTAGACCCGCGGTATGTGATTCTGGTGAAAATTTTGACCATTCATGAAACCTTGTTTTTTCCATGACAAATGACTCAAACGAGTGGGAATATGCATGGGCATGGTAAATTGGGCCAAATTTTGCTCAGAAATGTGACAAAAAGCACTTTTCAATTTTTGAATCAAATCAGAAAAAAACGTAGACCCGCGGTATGTGATTCTGGTGAAAATTTTGACCATTCATGAAACCTTGTTTTTTCCATGACAAATGACTCAAACGAGTGGGAAAATGCATGGGCATGGTAAATTGGGCCAAATTTTGCTAAGAAATGTGACAAAAAGCACTTTTAAATTTTTGACCCAAATCAGAAAAAAATGTAGACCCGCGGTATGTGATTCTGGTGAAAATTTTGACCATTCATGAAACCTTGTTTTTTCCATGACAAATGACTCAAACGAGTGGGAAAATGCATGGGCATGGTAAATTTGGCCAAATTTTGCTCAGAAATGTGACAAAAAGCACTTTTCAATTTTTGACCCAAATCAGAAAAAAACGTAGACCCACGGTATGTGATTCTGGTGAAAATTTTTACCATTCATAAAACCTTCTTTTTTCCATGACAAATGACTCAAACGAGTGGGAAAATGCATGGGCATGGTAAATTGGGCCAAATTTTGCTCAGAAATGTGAGAAAAAGCACTTTTCAATTTTTGACCCAAATCAGAAAAAAACGTAGACCCCGCGGTATGTGATTCTGGTGAAAATTTTGACCATTCATGAAACCTTGTTTTTTCCATGACAAATGACTCAAACGAGTGGGAAAATGCATGTGCATGGTAAATTGGGCCAAATTTTGCTCAGAAATGTGACAAAAAGCACTTTTCAATTTATTACCCAAATCAGAAAAAAACGTAGACCCGCGGTATGTGATTCTGGTGAAAATTTTGAACATTCATGAAACCTTGTTTTTTCCATGACAATTGACTCAAACGAGTGGGAAAATGCATGGGCATGGTAAATTGGGCCAAATTTTGCTCAGAAATGTGACAAAAAGCACTTTTCAATTTTTGACCCAAATCAGAAAAAAACGTAGACCCGCGGTATGTGATTCTGGAGAAAATTTTGACCATTCATGAAACCTTGTTTTTTCCATGACAAATGACTCAAACGAGTCTGAAAATGAATGGGCATGGTAAATTGGGCCAAATTTTGCTCAGAAATGTGACAAAAAGCACTTTCCAATTTTTGATCAAAATCTGAAAAAAACGTAGACCTGCGGTATGTGATTCTGGTGAAAATTTTGACCATTCATGAAACCTTGTTTTTTCCATGACAAATGACTCAAACGAGTGGGAAAATGCATGGGCATGGTAAATTGGGCCAAATTTTGCTCAGAAATGTGACAAAAAGCACTTTTCAATTTTTGACCCAAATCAGAAAAAAACGTAGACCCGCGGTATGTGATTCTGGTGAAAATTTTGACCATTCATGAAACCTTGTTTTTTCCATGACAAATGACTCAAACGAGTGGGAAAATGCATGGGCATGGTAAATTGGGCCAAATTTTGCTAAGAAATGTGACAAAAAGCACTTTTCAATTTTTGACCCAAATCAGAAAAAAACGTAGACCCCGCGGTATGTGATTCTGGTGAAAATTTTGACCATTCATGAAACCTTGTTTTTTCCATGACAAATGACTCAAACGAGTGGGAAAATGCATGTGCATGGTAAATTGGGCCAAATTTTGCTCAGAAATGTGACAAAAAGCACTTTTCAATTTATTACCCAAATCAGAAAAAAACGTAGACCCGCGGTATGTGATTCTGGTGAAAATTTTGACCATTCATGAAACCTTGTTTTTTCCATGACAATTGACTCAAACGAGTGGGAAAATGCATGGGCATAGTAAATTGGGCCAAATTTTGCTCAGAAATGTGACAAAAAGCACTTTTCAATTTTTGACCCAAATCAGAAAAAAACGTAGACCCGCGGTATGTGATTCTGGAGAAAATTTTGACCATTCATGAAACCTTGTTTTTTCCATGACAAATGACTCAAACGAGTCTGAAAATGAATGGGCATGGTAAATTGGGCCAAATTTTGCTCAGAAATGTGACAAAAAGCACTTTCCAATTTTTGATCAAAATCTGAAAAAAACGTAGACCTGCGGTATGTGATTCTGGTGAAAATTTTGACCATTCATGAAACCTTGTTTTTTCCATGACAAATGACTCAAACGAGTGGGAAAATGCATGGGCATGGTAAATTGGGCCAAATTTTGCTCAGAAATGTGACAAAAAGCACTTTTCAATTATTGACCCAAATCAGAAAAAAACGTAGACCCGCGGTATGTGATTCTGGTGAAAATTTTGACCATTCATGAAACCTTGTTTTTTCCATGACAAATGACTCAAACGAGTGGGAAAATGCATGGGCATGGTAAATTGGGCCAAATTTTGCTAAGAAATGTGACAAAAAGCACTTTTCAATTTTTGACCCAAATCAGAAAAAAACGTAGACCCGCGGTATGTGATTCTGATGAAAATTTTGACCATTCATGAAACCTTGTTTTTTCCATGACAAATGACTCAAACGAGTGGGAAAATGCATGGGCATGGTAAATTGGGCCAAATTTTACTCAGAAATGTGACAAAAAGCACTTTTCAATTTTTGACCCAAATCAGAAAAAATCGTAGACCCCGCGGTATGTGATTCTGGTGAAAATTTTGACCATTCATGAAACCTTGTTTTTTCCATGACAAATGACTCAAACGAGTGGGAAAATGCATGGGCATGGTAAATTGGACCAAATTTTGCTCAGAAATGTGACAAAAAGCACTTTTCAATTTTTGACCCAAAACAGAAAAAAACGTAGACCCGCGGTATGTGATTCTGGTGAAAATTTTGACCATTCATGAAACCTTGTTTTTTCCATGACAAATGACTCAAACGAGTGGGAAAATGCATGGGCATGGTAAATTGGGCCAAATTTTGCTCAGAAATGTGACAAAAAGCACTTTTCAATTTTTGACCCAAATCAGAAAAAAACGTAGACCTGCGGTATGTGATTCTGGTGAAAATTTTGACCATTCATGAAACCTTGTTTTTTCCATGACAAATGACTCAAACGAGTGGGAAAATGCATGGGCATGGTAAATTGGGCCAAATTTTGCTCAGAAATGTAACAAAAAGCACTTTTCAATTTTTGACTCAAATCAGAAAAAAACGTAGACCCGCGGTATGTGATTCTGGTGAAAATTTTGACCATTCATGAAACCTTGTTTTTTCCATGACAAATGACTCAAACGAGTGGGAAAATGCATGGGCATGGTAAATTGGGCCAAATTTTGCTCAGAAATGTGACAAAAAGCACTTTTCAATTTTTTAGACTCAAATAAAAAAAAAACGTAGACCCACGGTATGTGATTCTGGTGAAAATTTTGACCATTCATGAAACCTTGTTTTTTCCATGACAAATGACTCAAACGAGTGGGAAAATGCATGGGCATAGTAAATTGGGCCAAATTTTGCTCAGAAATGTGACAAAAAGCACTTTTCAATTTTTGACCCAAATCAGAAAAAAACGTAGACCCGCGGTATGTGATTCTGGTGAAAATTTTGACCATTCATGAAACCTTGTTTTTTCCATGACAAATGACTCAAACGAGTCTGAAAATGAATGGGCATGGTAAATTGGGCCAAATTTTGCTCAGAAATGTGACAAAAAACACTTTCCAATTTTTGACCCAAATCAGAAAAAAACGTAGACCTGCGGTATGTGATTCTGGTGAAAATTTTGACCATTCATGAAACCTTGTTTTTTCCATGAAAAATGACTCAAACGAGTGGGAAAATGCATGGGCAGGGTAAATTGGGCCAAATTTTGCTCAGAAATGTGACAAAAAGCGCTTTTCAATTTTTGATCCAAATCAGAAAAAACGTAGACCCCGCGGTATGTGATTCTGGTGAAAATTTTGACCATTCATGAAACCTTGTTTTTTCCATGACAAATGACTCAAACGAGTGGGAAAATGCATGGGCATGGTAAATTGGGCCAAATTTTACTCAGAAATGTGACAAAAAGCACTTTTCAATTTTTGACCCAAATCAGAAAAAATCGTAGACCCCGCGGTATGTGATTCTGGTGAAAATTTTGACCATTCATGAAACCTTGTTTTTTCCATGACAAATGACTCAAACGAGTGGGAAAATGCATGGGCATGGTAAATTGGACCAAATTTTGCTCAGAAATGTGACAAAAAGCACTTTTCAATTTTTTACCCAAAACAGAAAAAAACGTAGACCCGCGGTATGTGATTCTGGTGAAAATTTTGACCATTCATGAAACCTTGTTTTTTCCATGACAAATGACTCAAACGAGTGGGAAAATGCATGGGCATGGTAAATTGGGCCAAATTTTGCTCAGAAATGTGACAAAAAGCACTTTTCAATTTTTGACCCAAATCAGAAAAAAACGTAGACCTGCGGTATGTGATTCTGGTGAAAATTTTGACCATTCATGAAACCTTGTTTTTTCCATGACAAATGACTCAAACGAGTGGGAAAATGCATGGGCATGGTAAATTGGGCCAAATTTTGCTCAAAAATGTGACAAAAAGCACTTTTCAATTTTTGACCCAAATCAGAAAAAAAAACGTAGACCCGCGGTATGTGATTCTGGTGAAAATTTTGACCATTCATGAAACCTTGTTTTTTCCATGACAAATGACTCAAACGAGTGGGAATATGCATGGGCATGGTAAATTGGGCCAAATTTTGCTCAGAAATGTGACAAAAAGCACTTTTCAATTTTTGAATCAAATCAGAAAAAAACGTAGACCCGCGGTATGTGATTCTGGTGAAAATTTTGACCATTCATGAAACCTTGTTTTTTCCATGACAAATGACTCAAACGAGTGGGAAAATGCATGGGCATGGTAAATTGGGCCAAATTTTGCTAAGAAATGTGACAAAAAGCACTTTTAAATTTTTGACTCAAATCAGAAAAAAACGTAGACCCGCGGTATGTGATTCTGGTGAAAATTTTGACCATTCATGAAACCTTGTTTTTTCCATGACAAATGACTCAAACGAGTGGGAAAATGCATGGGCATGGTAAATTGGGCCAAATTTTGCTCAGAAATGTGACAAAAAGCACTTTTCAATTTTTGACTCAAATCAGAAAAAAACGTAGACACGCGGTATGTGATTCTGGTGAAAATTTTGACCATTCATGAAACCTTGTTTTTTCCATGACAAATGACTCAAACGAGTGGGAAAATGCATGGGCATGGTAAATTGGGCCAAATTTTGCTAAGAAATGTGACAAAAAGCACTTTTCAATTTTTTTACTCAAATCAGAAAAAAACGTAGACCCGCGGTATGTGATTCTGGTGAAAATTTTGACCATTCATGAAACCTTGCTTTTTCCATGACAAATGACTCAAACGAGTGGGAAAATGCATGGGCATGGTAAATTGGGCCAAATTTTGCTCAGAAACGTGACAAAAAGCACTTTTCAATTTTTGACCCAAATCAGAAAAAAACGTAGACCCGCGGTATGTGATTCTGATGAAAATTTTGACCATTCATGAAACCTTGTTTTTTCCATGAAAAATGACTCAAACGAGTGGGAAAATGCATGGGCATGGTAAATTGGGCCAAATTTTGCTCAGAAATGTGACAAAAAGCACTTTTCAATTTTTGACCCAAATCAGAAAAAAACGTAGACCCGCGGTATGAGATTCTGATGAAAATTTTGACCATTCATGAAACCTTGTTTTTTCCATGACAAATGACTCAAACGAGTGGGAAAATGCATGGGCATGGTAAATTGTGCCAAATTTTGCTAAGAAATGTGACAAAAAGCACTTTTCAATTTTTGACCCAAATCAGAAAAAAACGTAGACCCGCGGTATGTGATTCTGGTGAAAATTTTGACCATTCATGAAACCTTGTTTTTTCCATGACAAATGACTCAAACGAGTGGGAAAATGCATGGGCATGGTAAATTGGGCCAAATTTTGCTAAGAAATGTGACAAAAAGCACTTTTCAATTTTTGACCCAAATCAGAAAAAAACGTAGCCCCGCGGTATGTGATTCTGGTGAAAATTTTGACCATTTATGAAACCTTGTTTTTTCCATGACAAATGACTCAAACGAGTGGGAAAATGCATGGGCATGGTAAATTGGGCCAAATTTTGCTCAGAAATGTGACAAAAAGCACTTTTCAATTTTTGACCCAAATCAGAAAAAAACGTAGACCCGCGGTATGTGATTCTGGTGAAAATTTTGACCATTCATGAAACCTTGTCTTTTCCATGACAAATGACTCAAACGAGTGGGAAAATGCATGGGCATGGTAAATTGGGCCAAATTTTGCCAAGAAATGTGACAAAAAGCACTTTTCAATTTTTTTACTCAAATCAGAAAAAAACGTAGACCCGCGGTGTGTGATTCTGGTGAAAATTTTGACCATTTATGAAACCTTGTTTTTTCCATGACAAATGACTCAAACGAGTGGGAAAATGCATGGGCATGGTAAATTGGGCCGAATTTTGCTCAGAAACGTGACAAAAAGCACTTTTCAATTTTTGACCCAAATCAGAAAAAAACGTAGACCCGCGATATGTGATTCTGATGAAAATTTTGACCATTCATGAAACCTTGTTTTTTCCATGACAAATGACTCAAACGAGTGGGAAAATGCATGGGCATGGTAAATTGGGCCAAATTTTGCTCAGAAATGTGACAAAAAGCACTTTTAAATTTTTGACCCAAATCAGAAAAAAACGTAGACCCGCGGTATGTGATTCTGGTGAAAATTTTGACCATTCATGAAACCTTGTTTTTTCCATGAAAAATTACTCAAACGAGTGGGAATATGCATGGGCATGGTAAATTGGGCCAAATTTTGCTCAGAAATGTGACAAAAAGCACTTTTCAATTTTTGACTCAAATCAGAAAAAAACGTAGACCCGCGGTATGTGATTCTGGTGAAAATTTTGACCATTCATGAAACCTTGTTTTTTCCATGACAAATGACTCAAACGAGTGGGAAAATGCATGGGCATGGTAAATTGGGCCAAATTTTGCTAAGAAATGTGACAAAAAGCACTTTTCAATTTTTTTACTCAAATCAGAAAAAAAACGTAGACCCGCGGTATGTGATTCTGGTGAAAATTTTGACCATTCATGAAACCTTGTTTTTTCCATGACAAATGACTCAAACGAGTGGGAAAATGCATGGGCATGGTAAATTGGGCCAAATTTGGCTAAGAAATGTGACAAAAAGCACTTTTCAATTTTTGACCCAAATCAGAAAAAAACGTAGACCCACGGTATGTGATTCTGGTGAAAATTTTGACCATTCATGAAACCTTGCTTTTTCCATGACAAATGACTCAAACGAGTGGGAAAATGCATGGGCATGGTAAATTGGGCCAAATTTTGCTCAGAAACGTGACAAAAAGCACTTTTCAATTTTTGACCCAAATCAGAAAAAAACGTAGACCCGCGGTATGTGATTCTGATGAAAATTTTGACCATTCATGAAACCTTGTTTTTTCCATGACAAATGACTCAAACGAGTGGGAAAATGCATGGGCATGGTAAATTGGGCCAAATTTTGCTCAGAAATGTGACAAAAAGCACTTTTCAATTTTTGACCCAAATCAGAAAAAAAAGTAGACCCGCGGTATGTGATTCTGATGAAAATTTTGACCATTCATGAAACCTTGTTTTTTCCATGACAAATGACTCAAACGAGTGGGAAAATGCATGGGCATGGTAAATTGGGCCAAATTTTGCTAAGAAATGTGACAAAAAGCACTTTTCAATTTTTGACCCAAATCAGAAAAAAACGTAGACCCGCGGTATGTGATTCTGGTGAAAATTTTGACCATTTATGAAACCTTGTTTTTTCCATGACAAATGACTCAAACGAGTGGGAAAATGCATGGGCATGGTAAATTGGGCCAAATTTTGCTCAGAAATGTGACAAAAAGCACTTTTCAATTTTTGACCCAAATCAGAAAAAAAACGTAGACCCGCGGTATGTGATTCTGGTGAAAATTTTGACCATTCATGAAACCTTGTTTTTTCCATGACAAATGACTCAAACGAGTGGGAAAATGCATGGGCATGGTAAATTGGGCCGAATTTTGCTCAGAAACGTGACAAAAAGCACTTTTCAATTTTTGACCCAAATCAGAAAAAAACGTAGACCCGCGGTATGTGATTCTGATGAAAATTTTGACCATTCATGAAACCTTGTTTTTTCCATGACAAATGACTCAAGCGAGTGGGAAAATGCATGGGCATGGTAAATTGGGCCAAATTTTGCTCAGAAATGTGACAAAAAGCACTTTTAAATTTTTGACCCAAATCAGAAAAAAACATAGACCCGCGGTATGTGATTCTGATGAAAATTTTGACCATTCATGAAACCTTGTTTTTTCCATGACAAATGACTCAAACGAGTGGGAAAATGCATGGGCATAGTAAATTGGGCCAAATTTTGCTCAGAAATGTGACAAAAAGCACTTTTCAATTTTTGACCCAACTCAGAAAAAAACGTAGACCCGCGGTATGTGATTCTGGTGAAAATTTTGAGCAATCATGAAACCTTGTTTTTTCCATGACAAATGACTCAAACGAGTGGGAAAATGCATGGGCATAGTAAATTGGGCCAAATTTTGCTCAGAAATGTGACAAAAAGCACTTTTCAATTTTTGACCCAAATCAGAAAAAAACGTAGACCCGCGGTATGTGATTCTGGTGAAAATTTTGACCATTCATGAAACCTTGTTTTTTCCATGACAAATGACTCAAACGAGTGGGAAAATGCATGGGCATGGTAAATTGGGCCAAATTTTGCTGAGAAATGTGACAAAAAGCACTTTCCAATTTTTGATCAAAATCTGAAAAAAACGTAGACCTGCGGTATGTGATTCTGGTGAAAATTTTGACCATTCATGAAACCTTGTTTTTTCCATGACAAATGACTCAAACGAGTGGGAAAATGCATGGGCATGGTAAATTGGGCCAAATTTTGCTCAGAAATGTGACAAAAAGCACTTTTCAATTATTGACCCAAATCAGAAAAAAACGTAGACCCGCGGTATGTGATTCTGGTGAAAATTTTTACCATTCATGAAACCTTGTTTTTTCCATGACAAATGACTCAAACGAGTGGGAAAATGCATGGGCATGGTAAATTGGACCAAATTTTGCTCAGAAATGTGACAAAAAGCACTTTTCAATTTTTGACCCAAAACAGAAAAAAACGTAGACCCGCGGTATGTGATTCTGGTGAAAATTTTGACCATTCATGAAACCTTGTTTTTTCCATGACAAATGACTCAAACGAGTGGGAAAATGCATGGGCATGGTAAATTGGGCCAAATTTTGCTCAGAAATGTGACAAAAAGCACTTTTCAATTTTTGACCCAAATCAGAAAAAAACGTAGACCTGCGGTATGTGATTCTGGTGAAAATTTTGACCATTCATGAAACCTTGTTTTTTCCATGACAAATGACTCAAACGAGTGGGAAAATGCATGGGCATGGTAAATTGGGCCAAATTTTGCTCAAAAATGTGACAAAAAGCACTTTTCAATTTTTGACCCAAATCAGAAAAAAAACGTAGACCCGCGGTATGTGATTCTGGTGAAAATTTTGACCATTCATGAAACCTTGTTTTTTCCATGACAAATGACTCAAACGAGTGGGAATATGCATGGGCATGGTAAATTGGGCCAAATTTTGCTCAGAAATGTGACAAAAAGCACTTTTCAATTTTTGAATCAAATCAGAAAAAAACGTAGACCCGCGGTATGTGATTCTGGTGAAAATTTTGACCATTCATGAAACCTTGTTTTTTCCATGACAAATGACTCAAACGAGTGGGAAAATGCATGGGCATGGTAAATTGGGCCAAATTTTGCTAAGAAATGTGACAAAAAGCACTTTTAAATTTTTGACTCAAATCAGAAAAAAACGTAGACCCGCGGTATGTGATTCTGGTGAAAATTTTGACCATTCATGAAACCTTGTTTTTTCCATGACAAATGACTCAAACGAGTGGGAAAATGCATGGGCATGGTAAATTGGGCCAAATTTTGCTCAGAAATGTGACAAAAAGCACTTTTCAATTTTTGACTCAAATCAGAAAAAAACGTAGACCCGCGGTATGTGATTCTGGTGAAAATTTTGACCATTCATGAAACCTTGTTTTTTCCATGACAAATGACTCAAACGAGTGGGAAAATGCATGGGCATGGTAAATTGGGCCAAATTTTGCTAAGAAATGTGACAAAAAGCACTTTTCAATTTTTTTACTCAAATCAGAAAAAAACGTAGACCCGCGGTATGTGATTCTGGTGAAAATTTTGACCATTCATGAAACCTTGCTTTTTCCATGACAAATGACTCAAACGAGTGGGAAAATGCATGGGCATGGTAAATTGGGCCAAATTTTGCTCAGAAACGTGACAAAAAGCACTTTTCAATTTTTGACCCAAATCAGAAAAAAACGTAGACCCGCGGTATGTGATTCTGATGAAAATTTTGACCATTCATGAAACCTTGTTTTTTCCATGAAAAATGACTCAAACGAGTGGGAAAATGCATGGGCATGGTAAATTGGGCCAAATTTTGCTCAGAAATGTGACAAAAAGCACTTTTCAATTTTTGACCCAAATCAGAAAAAAACGTAGACCCGCGGTATGAGATTCTGATGAAAATTTTGACCATTCATGAAACCTTGTTTTTTCCATGACAAATGACTCAAACGAGTGGGAAAATGCATGGGCATGGTAAATTGTGCCAAATTTTGCTAAGAAATGTGACAAAAAGCACTTTTCAATTTTTTTACTCAAATCAGAAAAAAACGTAGACCCGCGGTATGTGATTCTGGTGAAAATTTTGACCATTTATGAAACCTTGTTTTTTCCATGACAAATGACTCAAACGAGTGGGAAAATGCATGGGCATGGTAAATTGGGCCAAATTTTGCTCAGAAATGTGACAAAAAGCACTTTTCAATTTTTGACCCAAATCAGAAAAAAACGTAGACCCGCGGTATGTGATTCTGGTGAAAATTTTGACCATTCATGAAACCTTGTTTTTTCCATGACAAATGACTCAAACAAGTGGGAAAATGCAAGGGCATGGTAAATTGGGCCGAATTTTGCTCAGAAACGTGACAAAAAGCACTTTTCAATTTTTGACCCAAATCAGAAAAAAACGTAGACCCGCGATATGTGATTCTGATGAAAATTTTGACCATTCATGAAACCTTGTTTTTTCCATGACAAATGACTCAAACGAGTGGGAAAATGCATGGGCATGGTAAATTGGGCCAAATTTTGCTCAGAAATGTGACAAAAAGCACTTTTAAATTTTTGACCCAAATCAGAAAAAAACGTAGACCCGCGGTATGTGATTCTGGTGAAAATTTTGACCATTCATGAAACCTTGTTTTTTCCATGACAAATGACTCAAACGAGTGGGAATATGCATGGGCATGGTAAATTGGGCCAAATTTTGCTCAGAAATGTGACAAAAAGCACTTTTCAATTTTTGAATCAAATCAGAAAAAAACGTAGACCCGCGGTATGTGATTCTGGTGAAAATTTTGACCATTCATGAAACCTTGTTTTTTCCATGACAAATGACTCAAACGAGTGGGAAAATGCATGGGCATGGTAAATTGGGCCAAATTTTGCTAAGAAATGTGACAAAAAGCACTTTTCAATTTTTTTACTCAAATCAGAAAAAAACGTAGACCCGCGGTATGTGATTCTGGTGAAAATTTTGACCATTCATGAAACCTTGTTTTTTCCATGACAAATGACTCAAACGAGTGGGAAAATGCATGGGCATGGTAAATTGTGCCAAATTTTGCTAAGAAATGTGACAAAAAGCACTTTTCAATTTTTGACCCAAATCAGAAAAAAACGTAGACCCGCGGTATGTGATTCTGGTGAAAATTTTGACCATTCATGAAACCTTGTTTTTTCCATGACAAATGACTCAAACGAGTGGGAAAATGCATGGGCATGGTAAATTGGGCCAAATTTTGCTAAGAAATGTGACAAAAAGCACTTTTCAATTTTTGACCCAAATCAGAAAAAAACGTAGCCCCGCGGTATGTGATTCTGGTGAAAATTTTGACCATTTATGAAACCTTGTTTTTTCCATGACAAATGACTCAAACGAGTGGGAAAATGCATGGGCATGGTAAATTGGGCCAAATTTTGCTAAGAAATGTGACAAAAAGCACTTTTAAATTTTTGACCCAAATCAGAAAAAAACGTAGACCCGCGGTATGTGATTCTGGTGAAAATTTTGACCATTCATGAAACCTTGTCTTTTCCATGACAAATGACTCAAACGAGTGGGAAAATGCATGGGCATGGTAAATTGGGCCAAATTTTGCCAAGAATTGTGACAAAAAGCACTTTTCAATTTTTTTACTCAAATCAGAAAAAAACGTAGACCCGCGGTATGTGATTCTGGTGAAAATTTTGACCATTTATGAAACCTTGTTTTTTCCATGACAAATGACTCAAACGAGTGGGAAAATGCATGGGCATGGTAAATTGGGCCAAATTTTGCTCAGAAATGTGACAAAAAGCACTTTTCAATTTTTGACCCAAATCAGAAAAAAACGTAGACCCGCGGTATGTGATTCTGGTGAAAATTTTGACCATTCATGAAACCTTGTTTTTTCCATGACAAATGACTCAAACAAGTGGGAAAATGCATGGGCATGGTAAATTGGGCCGAATTTTGCTCAGAAACGTGACAAAAAGCACTTTTCAATTTTTGACCCAAATCAGAAAAAAACGTAGACCCGCGATATGTGATTCTGATGAAAATTTTGACCATTCATGAAACCTTGTTTTTTCCATGACAAATGACTCAAACGAGTGGGAAAATGCATGGGCATGGTAAATTGGGCCAAATTTTGCTCAGAAATGTGACAAAAAGCACTTTTAAATTTTTGACCCAAATCAGAAAAAAACGTAGACCCGCGGTATGTGATTCTGGTGAAAATTTTGACCATTCATGAAACCTTGTTTTTTCCATGAAAAATTACTCAAACGAGTGGGAATATGCATGGGCATGGTAAATTGGGCCAAATTTTGCTCAGAAATGTGACAAAAAGCACTTTTCAATTTTTGACTCAAATCAGAAAAAAACGTAGACCCGCGGTATGTGATTCTGGTGAAAATTTTGACCATTCATGAAACCTTGTTTTTTCCATGACAAATGACTCAAACGAGTGGGAAAATGCATGGGCATGGTAAATTGGGCCAAATTTTGCTAAGAAATGTGACAAAAAGCACTTTTCAATTTTTTTACTCAAATCAGAAAAAAACGTAGACCCGCGGTATGTGATTCTGGTGAAAATTTTGACCATTCATGAAACCTTGTTTTTTCCATGACAAATGACTCAAACGAGTGGGAAAATGCATGGGCATGGTAAATTGGGCCAAATTTGGCTAAGAAATGTGACAAAAAGCACTTTTCAATTTTTGACCCAAATCAGAAAAAAACGTAGACCCACGGTATGTGATTCTGGTGAAAATTTTGACCATTCATGAAACCTTGCTTTTTCCATGACAAATGACTCAAACGAGTGGGAAAATGCATGGGCATGGTAAATTGGGCCAAATTTTGCTCAGAAACGTGACAAAAAGCACTTTTCAATTTTTGACCCAAATCAGAAAAAAACGTAGACCCGCGGTATGTGATTCTGATGAAAATTTTGACCATTCATGAAACCTTGTTTTTTCCATGACAAATGACTCAAACGAGTGGGAAAATGCATGGGCATGGTAAATTGGGCCAAATTTTGCTCAGAAATGTGACAAAAAGCACTTTTCAATTTTTGACCCAAATCAGAAAAAAACGTAGACCCGCGGTATGTGATTCTGATGAAAATTTTGACCATTCATGAAACCTTGTTTTTTCCATGACAAATGACTCAAACGAGTGGGAAAATGCATGGGCATGGTAAATTGGGCCAAATTTTGCTAAGAAATGTGACAAAAAGCACTTTTCAATTTTTGACCCAAATCAGAAAAAAACGTAGACCCGCGGTATGTGATTCTGGTGAAAATTTTGACCATTTATGAAACCTTGTTTTTTCCATGACAAATGACTCAAACGAGTGGGAAAATGCATGGGCATGGTAAATTGGGCCAAATTTTGCTCAGAAATGTGACAAAAAGCACTTTTCAATTTTTGACCCAAATCAGAAAAAAAACGTAGACCCGCGGTATGTGATTCTGGTGAAAATTTTGACCATTCATGAAACCTTGTTTTTTCCATGACAAATGACTCAAACGAGTGGGAAAATGCATGGGCATGGTAAATTGGGCCGAATTTTGCTCAGAAACGTGACAAAAAGCACTTTTCAATTTTTGACCCAAATCAGAAAAAAACGTAGACCCGCGGTATGTGATTCTGATGAAAATTTTGACCATTCATGAAACCTTGTTTTTTCCATGACAAATGACTCAAGCGAGTGGGAAAATGCATGGGCATGGTAAATTGGGCCAAATTTGGCTCAGAAATGTGACAAAAAGCACTTTTAAATTTTTGACCCAAATCAGAAAAAAACATAGACCCGCGGTATGTGATTCTGATGAAAATTTTGACCATTCATGAAACCTTGTTTTTTCCATGACAAATGACTCAAACGAGTGGGAAAATGCATGGGCATAGTAAATTGGGCCAAATTTTGCTCAGAAATGTGACAAAAAGCACTTTTCAATTTTTGACCCAAATCAGAAAAAAACGTAGACCCGCGGTATGTGATTCTGGTGAAAATTTTGAGCAATCATGAAACCTTGTTTTTTCCATGACAAATGACTCAAACGAGTGGGAAAATGCATGGGCATGGTAAATTGGGCCAAATTTTGCTCAGAAATGTGACAAAAAGCACTTTTCAATTTTTGACCCAAATCAGAAAAAAACGTAGACCCGCGGTATGTGATTCTGATGAAAATTTTGACCATTCATGAAACCTTGTTTTTTCCATGACAAATGACTCAAACGAGTGGGAAAATGCATGGGCATGGTAAATTGGGCCAAATTTTGCTCAGAAATGTGACAAAAAGCACTTTTCAATTTTTGACCCAAATCAGAAAA
Source organism: Astyanax mexicanus (assembly GCF_023375975.1). NCBI lineage: Eukaryota > Metazoa > Chordata > Actinopteri > Characiformes > Acestrorhamphidae > Astyanax > Astyanax mexicanus. The sequence goes on along the minus strand of NC_064408.1, from coordinate 66,981,285 downwards.
AAACGTAGACCGGCGGTATGTGATTCTGGTGAAATTTTTTACCATTCATGAAACCTTGTTTTTTCCATGACAAATGACTCAAACGAGTGGGAAAATGCATGGGCATGGTAAATTGGGCCAAATTTTGCTAAGAAATGTGACAAAAAGCACTTTTCAATTTTTGACCCAAATCAGAAAAAAACGTAGACCTGCGGTATGTGATTCTGGTGAAAATTTTGACCATTCATGAAACCTTGTTTTTTCCATGACAAATGACTCAAACGAGTGGGAAAATGCATGGGCATGGTAAATTGGGCCAAATTTTACTCAGAAATGTGACAAAAAGCACTTTTCAATTTTTGACCCAAATCAGAAAAAATCGTAGACCCCGCGGTATGTGATTCTGGTGAAAATTTTGACCATTCATGAAACCTTGTTTTTTCCATGACAAATGACTCAAACGAGTGGGAAAATGCATGGGCATGGTAAATTGGACCAAATTTTGCTCAGAAATGTGACAAAAAGCACTTTTCAATTTTTGACCCAAAACAGAAAAAAACGTAGACCCGCGGTATGTGATTCTGGTGAAAATTTTGACCATTCATGAAACCTTGTTTTTTCCATGACAAATGACTCAAACGAGTGGGAAAATGCATGGGCATGGTAAATTGGGCCAAATTTTGCTCAGAAATGTGACAAAAAGCACTTTTCAATTTTTGACCCAAATCAGAAAAAAACGTAGACCTGCGGTATGTGATTCTGGTGAAAATTTTGACCATTCATGAAACCTTGTTTTTTCCATGACAAATGACTCAAACGAGTGGGAAAATGCATGGGCATGGTAAATTGGGCCAAATTTTGCTCAAAAATGTGACAAAAAGCACTTTTCAATTTTTGACCCAAATCAGAAAAAAAACGTAGACCCGCGGTATGTGATTCTGGTGAAAATTTTGACCATTCATGAAACCTTGTTTTTTCCATGACAAATGACTCAAACGAGTGGGAATATGCATGGGCATGGTAAATTGGGCCAAATTTTGCTCAGAAATGTGACAAAAAGCACTTTTCAATTTTTGAATCAAATCAGAAAAAAACGTAGACCCGCGGTATGTGATTCTGGTGAAAATTTTGACCATTCATGAAACCTTGTTTTTTCCATGACAAATGACTCAAACGAGTGGGAAAATGCATGGGCATGGTAAATTGGGCCAAATTTTGCTAAGAAATGTGACAAAAAGCACTTTTCAATTTTTGACTCAAATCAGAAAAAAACGTAGACCCGCGGTATGTGATTCTGGTGAAAATTTTGACCATTAATGAAACCTTGTTTTTTCCATGACAAATGACTCAAACGAGTGGGAAAATGCATGGGCATGGTAAATTGGGCCAAATTTTGCTCAGAAATGTGGCAAAAAGCACTTTTCAATTTTTGACCCAAATCAGAAAAAACGTAGACCCGCGGTATGTGATTCTGGTGAAAATTTTGACCATTCATGAAACCTTGTTTTTTCCATGACAAATGACTCAAACGAGTGGGAAAATGCATGGGCATGGTAAATTGGGCCAAATTTTGCTCAGAAATGTGAAAAAAAACCCTTTCCATTTTTGACCCAAATCAGAAAAAAACGTAGACCCGCGGTATGTGATTCTGGTGAAAATTTTGACCATTCATGAAACCTTGTTTTTTCCATGACAAATGACTCAAACGAGTGGGAAAATGCATGGGCATGGTAAATTGGGCCAAATTTTGCTCAGAAATGTGACAAAAAGCACTTTTCAATTCATTACCCAAATCAGAAAAAAACGTAGACCTGCGGTATGTGATTCTGGTGAAAATTTTGACCATTCATGAAACCTTGTTTTTTCCATGACAAATGACTCAAACGAGTGGGAAAATGCATGGGCATGGTAAATTGGGCCAAATTTTGCTCAGAAATGTGACAAAAAGCACTTTTAAATTTTTGACCCAAATCAGAAAAAAACATAGACCCGCGGTATGTGATTCTGGTGAAAATTTTGACCATTCATGAAACCTTGTTTTTTCCATGACAAATGACTCAAACGAGTGGGAAAATGCATGGGCATGGTAAATTGGGCCAAATTTTGCTCAGAAATGTGACAAAAAGCACTTTTCAATTTTTGACCCAAATCAGAAAAAAACGTCGACCCGCGGTATGTGATTCTGGTGAAAATTTTGACCATTCATGAAACCTTGTTTTTTCCATGAAAAATTACTCAAACGAGTGGGAATATGCATGGGCATGGTAAATTGGGCCAAATTTTGCTCAGAAATGTAACAAAAAGCACTTTTCAATTTTTGACTCAAATCAGAAAAAAACGTAGACCCGCGGTATGTGATTCTGGTGAAAATTTTGACCATTCATGAAACCTTGTTTTTTCCATGACAAATGACTCAAACGAGTGGGAAAATGCATGGGCATGGTAAATTGGGCCAAATTTTGCTAAGAAATGTGACAAAAAGCACTTTTCAATTTTTGACTCAAATCAGAAAAAAACGTAGACCCGCGGTATGTGATTCTGGTGAAAATTTTGACCATTCATGAAACCTTGTTTTTTCCATGACAAATGACTCAAACGAGTGGGAAAATGCATGGGCATGGTAAATTGGGCCAAATTTTGCTCAGAAATGTGACAAAAAGCACTTTTCCATTTTCTAGACTCAAATAAAAAAAAAACGTAGACCCACGGTATGTGATTCTGGTGAAAATTTTGACCATTCATGAAACCTTGTTTTTTCCATGACAAATGACTCAAACGAGTGGGAATATGCATGGGCATGGTAAATTGGGCCAAATTTTGCTCAGAAATGTGACAAAAAGCACTTTTCAATTTTTGAATCAAATCAGAAAAAAACGTAGACCCGCGGTATGTGATTCTGGTGAAAATTTTGACCATTCATGAAACCTTGTTTTTTCCATGACAAATGACTCAAACGAGTGGGAAAATGCATGGGCATGGTAAATTGGGCCAAATTTTGCTAAGAAATGTGACAAAAAGCACTTTTCAATTTTTGACTCAAATCAGAAAAAAACGTAGACCCGCGGTATGTGATTCTGGTGAAAATTTTGACCATTCATGAAACCTTGTTTTTTCCATGACAAATGACTCAAACGAGTGGGAAAATGCATGGGCATGGTAAATTGGGCCAAATTTTGCTCAGAAATGTGACAAAAAGCACTTTTCAATTTTTGACTCAAATCAGAAAAAAACGTAGACCCGCGGTATGTGATTCTGGTGAAATTTTTGACCATTAATGAAACCTTGTTTTTTCCATGACAAATGACTCAAACGAGTGGGAAAATGCATGGGCATGGTAAATTGGGCCAAATTTTGCTCAGAAATGTGACAAAAAGCACTTTTCAATTTTTGACCCAAATCAGAAAAAACGTAGACCCGCGGTATGTGATTCTGGTGAAAATTTTGACCATTCATGAAACCTTGTTTTTTCCATGACAAATGACTCAAACGAGTGGGAAAATGCATGGGCATGGTAAATTGGGCCAAATTTTGCTCAGAAATGTGAAAAAAAACCCTTTCCATTTTTGACCCAAATCAGAAAAAAACGTAGACCCGCGGTATGTGATTCTGGTGAAAATTTTGACCATTCATGAAACCTTGTTTTTTCCATGACAAATGACTCAAACGAGTGGGAAAATGCATGGGCATGGTAAATTGGGCCAAATTTTGCTAAGAAATGTGACAAAAAGCACTTTTCAATTTTTGACCCAAATCAGAAAAAAACGTAGACCCGCGGTATGTGATTCTGGTGAAAATTTTGACCATTCATGAAACCTTGTTTTTTCCATGAAAAATTACTCAAACGAGTGGGAATATGCATGGGCATGGTAAATTGGGCCAAATTTTGCTCAGAAATGTAACAAAAAGCACTTTTCAATTTTTGACTCAAATCAGAAAAAAACGTAGACCCGCGGTATGTGATTCTGGTGAAAATTTTGACCATTCATGAAACCTTGTTTTTTCCATGACAAATGACTCAAACGAGTGGGAAAATGCATGGGCATGGTAAATTGGGCCAAATTTTGCTCAGAAATGTGACAAAAAGCACTTTTCCATTTTCTAGACTCAAATAAAAAAAAAACGTAGACCCACGGTATGTGATTCTGGTGAAAATTTTGACCATTCATGAAACCTTGTTTTTTCCATGACAAATGACTCAAACGAGTGGGAAAATGCATGGGCATAGTAAATTGGGCCAAATTTTGCTCAGAAATGTGACAAAAAGCACTTTTCAATTTTTGACCCAAATCAGAAAAAAACGTAGACCCGCGGTATGTGATTCTGGTGAAAATTTTGACCATTCATGAAACCTTGTTTTTTCCATGACAAATGACTCAAACGAGTCTGAAAATGAATGGGCATGGTAAATTGGGCCAAATTTTGCTCAGAAATGTGACAAAAAGCACTTTCCAATTTTTGACCCAAATCAGAAAAAAAACATAGACCCGCGGTATGTGATTCTGGTGAAAATTTTGACCATTCATGAAACCTTGTTTTTTCCATGACAAATGACTCAAACGAGTGGGAAAATGCATGGGCATGGTAAATTGGGCCAAATTTTGCTCAGAAATGTGAAAAAAAACCCTTTCCATTTTTGACCCAAATCAGAAAAAAACGTAGACCCGCGGTATGTGATTCTGGTGAAAATTTTGACCATTTATGAAACCTTGTTTTTTCCATGACAAATGACTCAAACGAGTGGGAAAATGCATGGGCATGGTAAATTGGGCCAAATTTTGCTAAGAAATGTGACAAAAAGCACTTTTCAATTTTTGACCCAAATCAGAAAAAAACGTAGACCCGCGGTATGTGATTCTGGTGAAAATTTTGACCATTTATGAAACCTTGTTTTTTCCATGACAAATGACTCAAACGAGTGGGAAAATGCATGGGCATGGTAAATTGGGCCAAATTTTGCTAAGAAATGTGACAAAAAGCACTTTTCAATTTTTGACCCAAATCAGAAAAAAACGTAGACCCGCGGTATGTGATTCTGGTGAAAATTTTGACCATTCATGAAACCTTCTTTTTCCATGAAAAATTACTCAAATTAGTGGGAAAATGCATGGGCATGGTAAATTGGGCCAAATTTTGCTCAGAAATGTGACAAAAAGATCTTTTCAATTTTTGAATCAAATCAGAAAAAAACGTAGACCCGCGGTATGTGATTCTGGTGAAAATTTTGACCATTCATGAAACCTTGTTTTTTCCATGACAAATGACTCAAACGAGTGGGAATATGCATGGGCGTGGTAAATTGGGCCAAATTTTGCTCAGAAATGTGACAAAAAGCACTTTTCAATTTTTGACTCAAATCAGAAAAAAACGTAGACCCGTGGTATGTGATTCTGGTGAAAATTTTGACCATTCATGAAACCTTGTTTTTTCCATGACAAATGACTCAAACGAGTGGGAAAATGCATGGGCATGGTAAATTGGGCCAAATTTGGCTAAGAAATGTGACAAAAAGCACTTTTCAATTTTTTTACTTAAATCAGAAAAAAACGTAGACCCGCGGTATGTGATTCTGGTGAAAATTTTGACCATTCATGAAACCTTGTTTTTTCCATGACAAATGACTCAAACGAGTGGGAAAATGCATGGGCATGGTAAATTGGGCCAAATTTTGCTCAGAAATGTGACAAAAAGCACTTTTCAATTTTTGACCCAAATCAGAAAAAACGTAGACCCGCGGTATGTGATTCTGGTGAAAATTTTGACCATTCATGAAACCTTGTTTTTTCCATGACAAATGACTCAAACGAGTGGGAAAATGCATGGGCATGGTAAATTGGGCCAAATTTTGCTCAGAAATGTGAAAAAAAACCCTTTCCATTTTTGACCCAAATCAGAAAAAAACGTAGACCCGCGGTATGTGATTCTGGTGAAAATTTTGACCATTCATGAAACCTTGTTTTTTCCATGACAAATGACTCAAACGAGTGGGAAAATGCATGGGCATGGTAAATTGGGCCAAATTTTGCTAAGAAATGTGACAAAAAGCACTTTTCAATTTTTGACCCAAATCAGAAAAAAACGTAGACCCGCGGTATGTGATTCTGGTGAAAATTTTGACCATTCATGAAACCTTGTTTTTTCCATGAAAAATTACTCAAACGAGTGGGAATATGCATGGGCATGGTAAATTGGGCCAAATTTTGCTCAGAAATGTAACAAAAAGCACTTTTCAATTTTTGACTCAAATCAGAAAAAAACGTAGACCCGCGGTATGTGATTCTGGTGAAAATTTTGACCATTCATGAAACCTTGTTTTTTCCATGACAAATGACTCAAACGAGTGGGAAAATGCATGGGCATGGTAAATTGGGCCAAATTTTGCTAAGAAATGTGACAAAAAGCACTTTTCAATTTTTGACTCAAATCAGAAAAAAACGTAGACCCGCGGTATGTGATTCTGGTGAAAATTTTGACCATTCATGAAACCTTGTTTTTTCCATGACAAATGACTCAAACGAGTGGGAAAATGCATGGGCATGGTAAATTGGGCCAAATTTTGCTCAGAAATGTGACAAAAAGCACTTTTCAATTTTTGACCCAAATCAGAAAAAAACGTAGACCCGCGGTATGTGATTCTGGTGAAAATTTTGACCATTCATGAAACCTTGTTTTTTCCATGAAAAATGACTCAAACGAGTGGGAAAATGCATGGGCAGGGTAAATTGGGCCAAATTTTGCTCAGAAATGTGACAAAAAGCACTTTTCAATTTTTGACCCAAATCAGAAAAAACGTAGACCCCGCGGTATGTGATTCTGGTGAAAATTTTGACCATTCATGAAACCTTGTTTTTTCCATGACAAATGACTCAAACGAGTGGGAAAATGCATGGGCATGGTAAATTGGGCCAAATTTTGCTCAGAAATGTGACAAAAAGCACTTTTCAATTTTTGACCCAAATCAGAAAAAAACGTAGACCCGCGGTATGTGATTCTGGTGAAAATTTTGACCATTCATGAAACCTTGTTTTTTCCATGACAAATGACTCAAACGAGTGGGAAAATGCATGGGCATGGTAAATTGGGCCAAATTTTGCTCAGAAATGTGAAAAAAAACCCTTTCCATTTTTGACCCAAATCAGAAAAAAACGTAGACCCGCGGTATGTGATTCTGGTGAAAATTTTGACCATTTATGAAACCTTGTTTTTTCCATGACAAATGACTCAAACGAGTGGGAAAATGCATGGGCATGGTAAATTGGGCCAAATTTTGCTAAGAAATGTGACAAAAAGCACTTTTCAATTTTTGACCCAAATCAGAAAAAAACGTAGACCCGCGGTATGTGATTCTGGTGAAAATTTTGACCATTCATGAAACCTTCTTTTTCCATGAAAAATTACTCAAATGAGTGGGAAAATGCATGGGCATGGTAAATTGGGCCAAATTTTGCTCAGAAATGTGACAAAAAGATCTTTTCAATTTTTGAATCAAATCAGAAAAAAACGTAGACCCGCGGTATGTGATTCTGGTGAAAATTTTGACCATTCATGAAACCTTGTTTTTTCCATGACAAATGACTCAAACGAGTGGGAAAATGCATGGGCATGGTAAATTGGGCCAAATTTGGCTAAGAAATGTGACAAAAAGCACTTTTCAATTTTTTTACTTAAATCAGAAAAAAACGTAGACCCGCGGTATGTGATTCTGGTGAAAATTTTGACCATTCATGAAACCTTGCTTTTTCCATTATAAATGACTCAAACGAGTGGGAAAATGCATGGGCATGGTAAATTGGGCCAAATTTTGCTCAGAAACGTGACAAAAAGCACTTTTCAATTTTTGACCCAAATCAGAAAAAAACGTAGACCCGCGGTATGTGATTCTGATGAAAATTTTGACCATTCATGAAACCTTGTTTTTTCCATGACAAATGACTCAAACGAGTGGGAAAATGCATGGGCATGGTAAATTGGGCCAAATTTTGCTCAGAAATGTGACAAAAAGCACTTTTCAATTTTTGACCCAAATCAGAAAAAAACGTAGACCCGCGGTATGTGATTGTGATGAAAATTTTGACCATTCATGAAACCTTGTTTTTTCCATGACAAATGACTCAAACGAGTGGGAAAATGCATGGGCATGGTAAATTGGGCCAAATTTTGCTAAGAAATGTGACAAAAAGCACTTTTCAATTTTTGACCCAAATCAGAAAAAAACGTAGACCCGCGGTATGTGATTCTGATGAAAATTTTGACCATTCATGAAACCTTGTTTTTTCCATGACAAATGACTCAAACGAGTGGGAAAATGCAAGGGCATGGTAAATTGGGCCAAATTTTGCTAAGAAATGTGACAAAAAGCACTTTTCAATTTTTGACCCAAATCAGAAAAAAACGTAGACCCGCGGTATGTGATTGTGATGAAAATTTTGACCATTCATGAAACCTTGTTTTTTCCATGACAAATGACTCAAACGAGTGGGAAAATGCATGGGCATGGTAAATTGGGCCAAATTTTGCTCAGAAATGTGACAAAAAGCACTTTTAAATTTTTGACCCAAATCAGAAAAAAACGTAGACCCGCGGTATGTGATTCTGATGAAAATTTTGACCATTCATGAAACCTTGTTTTTTCCATGAAAAATGACTCAAACGAGTGGGAAAATGCAAGGGCATGGTACATTGGGCCAAATTTTGCTAAGAAATGTGACAAAAAGCACTTTTCAATTTTTGACCCAAATCAGAAAAAAACGTAGACCCGCGGTATGTGATTCTGGTGAAAATTTTGACCATTCATGAAACCTTGTTTTTTCCATGACAAATGACTCAAACGAGTGGGAAAATGCATGGGCATGGTAAATTGGGCCAAATTTTGCTAAGAAATGTGACAAAAAGCACTTTTCAATTTTTTTACTCAAATCAGAAAAAAACGTAGACCCGCGGTATGTGATTCTGGTGAAAATTTTGACCATTCATGAAACGTTGCTTTTTCCATGACAAATGACTCAAACGAGTGGGAAAATGCATGGGCATGGTAAATTGGGCCAAATTTTGCTCAGAAATGTGACAAAAAGCACTTTTCAATTTTTGACCCAAATCAGAAAAAAACGTAGACCCGCGCGGTATGAGATTCTGATGAAAATTTTGACCATTCATGAAACCTTGTTTTTTCCATGACAAATGACTCAAACGAGTGGGAAAATGCATGGGCATGGTAAATTGTGCCAAATTTTGCTAAGAAATGTGACAAAAAGCACTTTTCAATTTTTGACCCAAATCAGAAAAAAACGTAGACCCGCGGTATGTGATTCTGGTGAAAATTTTGACCATTCATGAAACCTTGTTTTTTCCATGACAAATGACTCAAACGAGTGGGAAAATGCATGGGCATGGTAAATTGGTCCAAATTTTGCTAAGAAATGTGACAAAAAGCACTTTTCAATTTTTGACCCAAATCAGAAAAAAACGTAGACCCGCGGTATGTGATTCTGGTGAAAATTTTGACCATTTATGAAACCTTGTTTTTTCCATGACAAATGACTCAAACGAGTGGGAAAATGCATGGGCATGGTAAATTGGGCCAAATTTTGCTCAGAAATGTGACAAAAAGCACTTTTCAATTTTTGACCCAAATCAGAAAAAAACGTAGACCCGCGGTATGTGATTCTGGTGAAAATTTTGACCATTTATGAAACCTTGTTTTTTCCATGACAAATGACTCAAGCGAGTGGGAAAATGCATGGGCATGGTAAATTGGGCCAAATTTTGCTCAGAAATGTGACAAAAAGCACTTTTAAATTTTTGACGCAAATCAGAAAAAAACGTAGACCCGCGGTATGTGATTCTGGTGAAAATTTTGACCATTCATGAAACCTTGTTTTTTCCATGAAAAATTACTCAAACGAGTGGGAATATGCATGGGCATGGTAAATTGGGCCAAATTTTGCTCAGAAATGTGACAAAAAGCACTTTTCAATTTTTGACTCAAATCAGAAAAAAACGTAGACCCGCGGTATGTGATTCTGGTGAAAATTTTGACCATTCATGAAACCTTGTCTTTTCCATGACAAATGACTCAAACGAGTGGGAAAATGCATGGGCATGGTAAATTGGGCCAAATTTTGCCAAGAAATGTGACAAAAAGCACTTTTCAATTTTTTTACTCAAATCAGAAAAAAACGTAGACCCGCGGTATGTGATTCTGGTGAAAATTTTGACCATTTATGAAACCTTGTTTTTTCCATGACAAATGACTCAAACGAGTGTGAAAATGCATGGGCATGGTAAATTGGGCCAAATTTTGCTCAGAAATGTGACAAAAAGCACTTTTCAATTTTTGACCCAAATCAGAAAAAAACGTAGACCCGCGGTATGTGATTCTGGTGAAAATTTTGACCATTCATGAAACCTTGTTTTTTCCATGACAAATGACTCAAACGAGTGGGAAAATGCATGGGCATGGTAAATTGGGCCAAATTTTGCCAAGAAATGTGACAAAAAGCACTTTTCAATTTTTTTACTCAAATCAGAAAAAAACGTAGACCCGCGGTATGTGATTCTGGTGAAAATTTTGACCATTTATGAAACCTTGTTTTTTCCATGACAAATGACTCAAACGAGTGGGAAAATGCATGGGCATGGTAAATTGGGCCAAATTTTGCTCAGAAATGTGACAAAAAGCACTTTTCAATTTTTGACCCAAATCAGAAAAAAACGTAGACCCGCGGTATGTGATTCTGGTGAAAATTTTGACCATTCATGAAACCTTGTTTTTTCCATGACAAATGACTCAAACGAGTGGGAAAATGCAAGGGCATGGTAAATTGGGCCGAATTTTGCTCAGAAATGTGACAAAAAGCACTTTTCAATTTTTGACCCAAATCAGAAAAAAACGTAGACCCGCGATATGTGATTCTGATGAAAATTTTGACCATTCATGAAACCTTGTTTTTTCCATGACAAATGACTCAAACGAGTGGGAAAATGCATGGGCATGGTAAATTGGGCCAAATTTTGCTCAGAAATGTGACAAAAAGCACTTTTAAATTTTTGACCCAAATCAGAAAAAAACGTAGACCCGCGGTATGTGATTCTGGTGAAAATATTGACCATTCATGAAACCTTGTTTTTTCCATGAAAAATTACTCAAACGAGTGGGAATATGCATGGGCATGGTAAATTGGGCCAAATTTTGCTCAGAAATGTGACAAAAAGCACTTTTCAATTTTTGACTCAAATCAGAAAAAAACGTAGACCCGCGGTATGTGATTCTGGTGAAAATTTTGACCATTCATGAAACCTTGTTTTTTCCATGACAAATGACTCAAACGAGTGGGAAAATGCATGGGCATGGTAAATTGGGCCAAATTTTGCTAAGAAATGTGACAAAAAGCACTTTTCAATTTTTTTACTCAAATCAGAAAAAAACGTAGACCCGCGGTATGTGATTCTGGTGAAAATTTTGACCATTCATGAAACCTTGTTTTTTCCATGACAAATGACTCAAACGAGTGGGAAAATGCATGGGCATGGTAAATTGGGCGAAATTTGGCTAAGAAATGTGACAAAAAGCACTTTTCAATTTTTGACCCAAATCAGAAAAAAACGTAGACCCGCGGTATGTGATTCTGATGAAAATTTTGACCATTCATGAAACCTTGTTTTTTCCATGACAAATGACTCAAACGAGTGGGAAAATGCATGGGCATGGTAAATTGGGCCAAATTTTGCTCAGAAATGTGACAAAAAGCACTTTTCAATTTTTGACCCAAATCAGAAAAAAACGTAGACCCGCGGTATGTAATTCTGATGAAAATTTTGACCATTCATGAAACCTTGTTTTTTCCATGACAAATGACTCAAACGAGTGGGAAAATGCATGGGCATGGTAAATTGGGCCAAATTTTGCTAAGAAATGTGACAAAAAGCACTTTTCAATTTTTGACCCAAATCAGAAAAAAACGTAGACCCGCGGTATGTGATTCTGGTGAAAATTTTGACCATTTATGAAACCTTGTTTTTTCCATGACAAATGACTCAAACGAGTGGGAAAATGCATGGGCATGGTAAATTGGGCCAAATTTTGCTCAGAAATGTGACAAAAAGCACTTTTCAATTTTTGACCCAAATCAGAAAAAAACGTAGACCCGCGGTATGTGATTCTGGTGAAAATTTTGACCATTCATGAAACCTTGTTTTTTCCATGACAAATGACTCAAACGAGTGGGAAAATGCATGGGCATGGTAAATTGGGCCGAATTTTGCTCAGAAACGTGACAAAAAGCACTTTTCAATTTTTGACCCAAATCAGAAAAAAACGTAGACCCGCGGTATGTGATTCTGATGAAAATTTTGACCATTCATGAAACCTTGTTTTTTCCATGACAAATGACTCAAGCGAGTGGGAAAATGCATGGGCATGGTAAATTGGGCCAAATTTTGCTCAGAAATGTGACAAAAAGCACTTTTAAATTTTTGACCCAAATCAGAAAAAAACATAGACCCGCGGTATGTGATTCTGATGAAAATTTTGACCATTCATGAAACCTTGTTTTTTCCATGACAAATGACTCAAACGAGTGGGAAAATGCATGGGCATGGTAAATTGGGCCAAATTTTGCTAAGAAATGTGACAAAAAGCACTTTTCAATTTTTGACCCAAATCAGAAAAAAACGTAGACCCGCGGTATGTGATTCTGGTGAAAATTTTGACCAATCATGAAACCTTGTTTTTTCCATGACAAATGACTCAAACGAGTGGGAAAATGCATGGGCATAGTAAATTGGGCCAAATTTTGCTCAGAAATGTGACAAAAAGCACTTTTCAATTTTTGACCCAAATCAGACAAAAACGTAGACCCGCGGTATGTGATTCTGGTGAAAATTTTGACCATTCATGAAACCTTGTTTTTTCCATGACAAATGACTCAAACGAGTGGGAAAATGCATGGGCATGGTAAATTGGGCCGAATTTTGCTCAGAAACGTGACAAAGAGCACTTTTCAATTTTTGACCCAAATCAGAAAAAAACGTAGACCCGCGGTATGTGATTCTGATGAAAATTTTGACCATTCATGAAACCTTGTTTTTTCCATGACAAATGACTCAAACGAGTGGGAAAATGCATGGGCATGGTAAATTGGGCCAAATTTTGCTAAGAAATGTGACAAAAAGCACTTTTCAATTTTTGACCCAAATCAGAAAAAAACGTAGACCCGCGGTATGTGATTCTGGTGAAAATTTTGACCATTCATGAAACCTTGTTTTTTCCATGACAAATGACTCAAACGAGTGGGAAAATGCATGGGCATGGTAAATTGGGCCAAATTTTGCTAAGAAATGTGACAAAAAGCACTTTTCAATTTTTGACCCAAATCAGAAAAAAACGTAGACCCGCGGTATGTGATTCTGGTGAAAATTTTGACCATTTATGAAACCTTGTTTTTTCCATGACAAATGACTCAAACGAGTGGGAAAATGCATGGGCATGGTAAATTGGGCCAAATTTTACTCAGAAATGTGACAAAAAGCACTTTTCAATTTTTGACCCAAATCAGAAAAAAACGTAGACCCGCGGTATGTGATTCTGGTGAAAATTTTGACCATTCATGAAACCTTGTTTTTTCCATGACAAATGACTCAAACGAGTGGGAAAATGCATGGGCATGGTAAATTGTGCCGAATTTTGCTCAGAAACGTGACAAAAAGCACTTTTCAATTTTTGACCCAAATCAGAAAAAAACGTAGACCCGCGGTATGTGATTCTGATGAAAATTTTAACCAATCATGAAACCTTGTTTTTTCCATGACAAATGACTCAAACGAGTGGGAAAATGCATGGGCATGGTAAATTGGGCCAAATTTTGCTAAGAAATGTGACAAAAAGCACTTTTCAATTTTTGACCCAAATCAGAAAAAAACGTAGACCCGCGGTATGTGATTCTGATGAAAATTTTAACCAATCATGAAACCTTGTTTTTTCCATGACAAATGACTCAAACGAGTGGGAAAATTCATGGGCATGGTAAATTGGGCCAAATTTTGCTAAGAAATGTGACAAAAAGCACTTTTCAATTTTTGACCCAAATCAGAAAAAAACGTAGACACGCGGTATGTGATTCTGGTGAAAATTTTGACCAATCATGAAACCTTGTTTTTTCCATGACAAATGACTCAAACGAGTGGGAAAATGCATGGGCATAGTAAATTGGGCCAAATTTTGCTCAGAAATGTGACAAAAAGCACTTTTCAATTTTTGACCCAAATCAGAAAAAAACGTAGACCTGCGGTATGTGATTCTGGTGAAAATTTTGACCATTCATGAAACCTTGTTTTTTCCATGACAAATGACTCAAACGAGTGGGAAAATGCATGGGCATGGTAAATTGGGCCAAATTTTGCTCAGAAACGTGACAAAAAGCACTTTTCAATTTTTGACCCAAAAAAAAAAAAAAACGTAGACCCGCGGTATGTGATTCTGATGAAAATTTTGACCATTCATGAAACCTTGTTTTTTCCATGACAAATGACTCAAACGAGTGGGAAAATGCATGGGCATGGTAAATTGGGCCAAATTTTATTCAGAAATGTGACAAAAAGCACTTTTAAATTTTTGACCCAAATCAGAAAAAAACGTAGACCCGCGGTATGTGATTCTGATGAAAATTTTGACCCAAATCGTAGACCCGCGGTATGTGATTCTGGTGAAAATTTTGACCAATCATGAAACCTTGTTTTTTCCATGACAAATGACTCAAACGAGTGGGAAAATGCATGGGCATGGTAAATTGTGCCAAATTTTGCTCAGAAATGTGACAAACAGCACTTTTCAATTTTTGACCCAAATCAGAAAAAAACATAGACCCGCGGTATGTGATTCTGGTGAAAATTTTGACCATTCATGAAACCTTGTTTTTTCCATGACAAATGACTCAAACGAGTGGGAAAATGCATGGGCATGGTAAATTGTGCCAAATTTTGCTCAGAAATGTGACAAAAAGCACTTTTCAATTTTTGACCCAAATCAGAAAAAAACGTAGACCCGCGGTATGAGATTCTGATGAAAATTTTGACCATTCATGAAACCTTGTTTTTTCCATGACAAATGACTCAAACGAGTGGGAAAATGCATGGGCATGGTAAATTGGGCCAAATTTTGCTCAGAAATGTGACAAAAAGCACTTTTCAATTTTTGACCCAAATCAGAAAAAAACGTAGACCCGCGGTACGTGATTCTGATGAAAATTTTGACCATTCATGAAACCTTGTTTTTTCCATGACAAATGACTCAAACGAGTGGGAAAATGCATGGGCATGGTAAATTGGGCCAAATTTTGCTAAGAAATGTGACAAAAAGCACTTTTCAAATTTTGACCCAAATCGTAGACCCGCGGTATGTGATTCTGGTGAAAATTTTGACCAATCATGAAACCTTGTTTTTTCCATGACAAATGACTCAAACGAGTGGGAAAATGCATGGGCATAGTAAATTGGGCCAAATTTTGCTCAGAAATGTGACAAAAAGCACTTTTCAATTTTTGACCCAAATCAGAAAAAAACGTAGACCCGCGGTATGTGATTCTGGTGAAAATTTTGACCATTCATGAAACCTTGTTTTTTCCATGACAAATGACTCAAACGAGTGGGAAAATGCATGGGCATGGTAAATTGGGCCAAATTTTGCTAAGAAATGTGACAAAAAGCACTTTTCAATTTTTGACCCAAATCAGAAAAAAACGTAGACCCGCGGTATGTGATTCTGGTGAAAATTTTGACCATTTATGAAACCTTGTTTTTTCCATGACAAATGACTCAAACGAGTGGGAAAATGCATGGGCATGGTAAATTGGGCCAAATTTTGCTAAGAAATGTGACAAAAAGCACTTTTCAATTTTTGACCCAAATCAGAAAAAAACGTAGACCCGCGGTATGTGATTCTGGTGAAAATTTTGACCATTCATGAAACCTTGTTTTTTCCATGACAAATGACTCAAACGAGTGGGAAAATGCATGGGCATGGTAAATTGGGCCAAATTTTGCTCAGAAATGTGACAAAAAGCACTTTTCAATTTTTGACCCAAATCAGAAAAAAACGTAGACCCGCGGTATGTGATTCTGATGAAAATTTTGACCATTCATGAAACCTTGTTTTTTCCATGACAAATGACTCAAACGAGTGGGAAAATGCATGGGCATGGTAAATTGGGCCAAATTTTGCTCAGAAATGTGACAAAAAGCACTTTTCAATTTTTGACCCAAATCAGAAAAAAACATAGACCCGCGGTATGTGATTCTGGTGAAAATTTTGACCATTCATGAAACCTTGTTTTTTCCATGACAAATGACTCAAACGAGTGGGAAAATGCATGGGCATGGTAAATTGGGCCAAATTTTGCTAAGAAATGTGACAAAAAGCACTTTTCAATTTTTGACCCAAATCAGAAAAAAACGTAGACCCGCGGTATGTGATTCTGGTGAAAATTTTGACCATTCATGAAACCTTGTTTTTTCCATGACAAATGACTCAAACGAGTGGGAAAATGCATGGGCATGGTAAATTGGGCCAAATTTTGCTAAGAAATGTGACAAAAAGCACTTTTCAATTTTTGACCCAAATCAGAAAAAAACGTAGACCCGCGGTATGTGATTCTCGTGAAAATTTTGACCATTCATGAAACCTTGTTTTTTCCATGACAAATGACTCAAACGAGTGGGAAAATGCATGGGCATGGTAAATTGGGCCAAATTTTGCTCAGAAATGTGACAAAAAGCACTTTTCAATTTTTGACCCAAATCAGAAAAAAAACGTAGACCCGCGGTATGTGATTCTGTTGAAAATTTTGACCAATCATGAAACCTTGTTTTTTCCATGACAAATGACTCAAACGAGTGGGAAAATGCATGGGCATAGTAAATTGGGCCAAATTTTGCTCAGAAATGTGACAAAAAGCACTTTTCAATTTTTGACCCAAATCAGAAAAAAACGTAGACCCGCGGTATGTGATTCTGGTGAAAATTTTGACCATTCATGAAACCTTGTTTTTTCCATGACAAATGACTCAAACGAGTGGGAAAATGCATGGGCATGGTAAATTGGGCCGAATTTTGCTCAGAAACGTGACAAAAAGCACTTTTCAATTTTTGACCCAAATCAGAAAAAAACGTAGACCCGCGGTATGTGATTCTGATGAAAATTTTGACCATTCATGAAACCTTGTTTTTTCCATGACAAATGACTCAAACGAGTGGGAAAATGCATGGGCATGGTAAATTGGGCCAAATTTTGCTAAGAAATGTGACAAAAAGCACTTTTCAATTTTTGACCCAAATCAGAAAAAAACGTAGACCCGCGGTATGTGATTCTCGTGAAAATTTTGACCATTCATGAAACCTTGTTTTTTCCATGACAAATGACTCAAACGAGTGGGAAAATGCATGGGCATGGTAAATTGGGCCAAATTTT
Organism: Astyanax mexicanus; assembly: GCF_023375975.1. NCBI lineage: Eukaryota > Metazoa > Chordata > Actinopteri > Characiformes > Acestrorhamphidae > Astyanax > Astyanax mexicanus. The sequence continues at coordinate 66,963,851 of NC_064408.1, read as the reverse complement.
GCTCAGAAATGTGACAAAAAGCACTTTTCAATTTTTGACCCAAATCAGAAAAAAAACGTAGACCCGCGGTATGTGATTCTGTTGAAAATTTTGACCAATCATGAAACCTTGTTTTTTCCATGACAAATGACTCAAACGAGTGGGAAAATGCATGGGCATAGTAAATTGGGCCAAATTTTGCTCAGAAATGTGACAAAAAGCACTTTTCAATTTTTGACCCAAATCAGAAAAAAACGTAGACCCGCGGTATGTGATTCTGGTGAAAATTTTGACCATTCATGAAACCTTGTTTTTTCCATGACAAATGACTCAAACGAGTGGGAAAATGCATGGGCATGGTAAATTGGGCCGAATTTTGCTCAGAAACGTGACAAAAAGCACTTTTCAATTTTTGACCCAAATCAGAAAAAAACGTAGACCCGCGGTATGTGATTCTGATGAAAATTTTGACCATTCATGAAACCTTGTTTTTTCCATGACAAATGACTCAAACGAGTGGGAAAATGCATGGGCATGGTAAATTGGGCCAAATTTTGCTAAGAAATGTGACAAAAAGCACTTTTCAATTTTTGACCCAAATCAGAAAAAAACATAGACCCGCGGTATGTGATTCTGGTGAAAATTTTGACCAATCATGAAACCTTGTTTTTTCCATGACAAATGACTCAAACGAGTGGGAAAATGCATGGGCATGGTAAATTGGGCCAAATTTTGCTAAGAAATGTGACAAAAAGCACTTTTAAATTTTTGACCCAAATCAGAAAAAAACGTAGACCCGCGGTATGTGATTCTGGTGAAAATTTTGACCAATCATGAAACCTTGTTTTTTCCATGACAAATGACTCAAACGAGTGGGAAAATGCATGGGCATAGTAAATTGGGCCAAATTTTGCTCAGAAATGTGACAAAAAGCACTTTTCAATTTTTGACCCAAATCAGAAAAAAACGTAGACCCGCGGTATGTGATTCTGGTGAAAATTTTGACCAATCATGAAACCTTGTTTTTTCCATGACAAATGACTCAAACGAGTGGGAAAATGCATGGGCATGGTAAATTGGGCCAAATTTTGCTCAGAAATGTGACAAAAAGCACTTTTCAATTTTTGACCCGAATCAGAAAAAAACGTAGACCCGCGGTATGTGATTCTGATGAAAATTTTGACCATTCATGAAACCTTGTTTTTTCCATGACAAATGACTCAAACGAGTGGGAAAATGCATGGGCATGGTAAATTGGGCCAAATTTTGCTAAGAAATGTGACAAAAAGCACTTTTCAATTTTTGACCCAAATCAGAAAAAAACGTAGACGCGCGGTATGTGATTCTGGTGAAAATTTTGACCAATCATGAAACCTTGTTTTTTCCATGACAAATGACTCAAACGAGTGGGAAAATGCATGGGCATAGTAAATTGGGCCAAATTTTGCTCAGAAATGTGACAAAAAGCACTTTTCAATTTTTGACCCAAATCAGAAAAAAACGTAGACCCGCAGTATGTGATTCTGGTGAAAATTTTGACCATTCATGAAACCTTGTTTTTTCCATGACAAATGACTCAAACGAGTGGGAAAATGCATGGGCATGGTAAATTGGGCCGAATTTTGCTCAGAAACGTGACAAAAAAGCACTTTTCAATTTTTGACCCAAATCAGAAAAAAACGTAGACCCGCGGTATGTGATTCTGATGAAAATTTTGACCATTCATGAAACCTTGTTTTTTCCATGACAAATGACTCAAACGAGTGGGAAAATGCATGGGCATGGTAAATTGGGCCAAATTTTGCTAAGAAATGTGACAAAAAGCACTTTTCAATTTTTGACCCAAATCAGAAAAAAAATTAGACCCGCGGTATGTGATTCTGATGAAAATTTTGACCATTCATGAAACCTTGTTTTTTCCATGACAAATGACTCAAACGAGTGGGAAAATGCATGGGCATGGTAAATTGGGCCAAATTTTGCTAAGAAATGTGACAAAAAGCACTTTTCAAATTTTGACCCAAATCAGAAAAAAACGTAGACCCCGCGGTATGTGATTCTGGTGAAAATTTTGACCATTCATGAAACCTTGTTTTTTCCATGACAAATGACTCAAACGAGTGGGAAAATGCATGGGCATGGTAAATTGGGCCAAATTTTGCTAAGAAATGTGACAAAAAGCACTTTTCAATTTTTGACCCAAATCAGAAAAAAACGTAGACGCGCGGTATGTGATTCTGGTGAAAATTTTGACCATTCATGAAACCTTGTTTTTTCCATGACAAATGACTCAAACGAGTGGAAAAATGCATGGGCATGGTAAATTGGGCCAAATTTTGCTAAGAAACGTGACAAAAAGCACTTTTCAATTTTTGACCCAAATCAGAAAAAAACGTAGACGCGCGGTATGTGATTCTGGTGAAAATTTTGACCAATCATGAAACCTTGTTTTTTCCATGACAAATGACTCAAACGAGTGGGAAAATGCATGGGCATAGTAAATTGGGCCAAATTTTGCTCAGAAATGTGACAAAAAGCACTTTTCAATTTTTGACCCAAATCAGAAAAAAACGTAGACCCGCGGTATGTGATTCTGGTGAAAATTTTGACCATTCATGAAACCTTGTTTTTTCCATGACAAATGACTCAAACGAGTGGGAAAATGCATGGGCATGGTAAATTGGGCCGAATTTTGCTCAGAAACGTGACAAAAAGCACTTTTCAATTTTTGACCCAAATCAGAAAAAAACGTAGACCCGCGGTATGTGATTCTGATGAAAATTTTGACCATTCATGAAACCTTGTTTTTTCCATGACAAATGACTCAAACGAGTGGGAAAATGCATGGGCATGGTAAATTGGGCCAAATTTTGCTAAGAAATGTGACAAAAAGCACTTTTCAAATTTTGAACCAAATCAGAAAAAAACGTAGACCCGCGGTATGTGATTCTGGTGAAAATTTTGACCAATCATGAAACCTTGTTTTTTCCATGACAAATGACTCAAACGAGTGGGAAAATGCATGGGCATGGTAAATTGGGCCAAATTTTGCTCAGAAATGTGACAAAAAGCACTTTTCAATTTTTGACCCAAATCAGAAAAAAACGTAGACCCGCGGTATGTGATTCTGGTGAAAATTTTGACCATTTATGAAACCTTGTTTTTTCCATGACAAATGACTCAAACGAGTGGGAAAATGCATGGGCATGGTAAATTGGGCCAAATTTTGCTCAGAAATGTGACAAAAAGCACTTTTAAATTTTTGACCCAAATCAGAAAAAAACGTAGACCCGCGGTATGTGATTCTGGTGAAAATTTTGACCATTCATGAAACCTTGTTTTTTCCATGACAAATGACTCAAACGAGTGGGAAAATGCATGGGCATGGTAAATTGGGCCAAATTTTGCTCAGAAATGTGACAAAAAGCACTTTTAAATTTTTGACCCAAATCAGAAAAAAACGTAGACCCGCGGTATGTGATTCTGATGAAAATTTTGACCATTCATGAAACCTTGTTTTTTCCATGACAAATGACTCAAACGAGTGGGAAAATGCATGGGCATGGTAAATTGGGCCAAATTTTGCTAAGAAATGTGACAAAAAGCACTTTTCAATTTTTGACCCAAATCAGAAAAAAACGTAGACCCGCGGTATGTGATTCTGGTGAAAATTTTGACCAATCATGAAACCTTGTTTTTTCCATGACAAATGACTCAAACGAGTGGGAAAATGCATGGGCATTGTAAATTGGGCCAAATTTTGCTCAGAAATGTGACAAAAAGCACTTTTCAATTTTTGACCCAAATCAGAAAAAAACGTAGACCCGCGGTATGTGATTCTGATGAAAATTTTGACCATTCATGAAACCTTGTTTTTTCCATGACAAATGACTCAAACGAGTGGGAAAATGCATGGGCATGGTAAATTGGGCCAAATTTTGCTAAGAAATGTGACAAAAAGCACTTTTCAATTTTTGACCCAAAACAGAAAAAAACGTAGACCCGCGGTATGTGATTCTGGTGAAAATTTTGACCATTCATGAAACCTTGTTTTTTCCATGACAAATGACTCAAACGAGTGGGAAAATGCATGGGCATGGTAAATTGGGCCAAATTTTGCTAAGAAATGTGACAAAAAGCACTTTTAAATTTTTGACCCAAATCAGAAAAAAACGTAGACCAGCGGTATGTGATTCTTGTGAAAATTTTGACCATTCATGAAACCTTGTTTTTTCCATGACAAATGACTCAAACGAGTGGGAAAATGCATGGGCATGGTAAATTGGGCCAAATTTTGCTCAGAAATGTGACAAAAAGCACTTTTCAATTTTTGACCCAAATCAGAAAAGAAACGTAGACCCGCGGTATGTGATTCTGTTGAAAATTTTGACCAATCATGAAACCTTGTTTTTTCCATGACAAATGACTCAAACGAGTGGGAAAATGCATGGGCATAGTAAATTGGGCCAAATTTTGCTCAGAAATGTGACAAAAAGCACTTTTAAATTTTTGACCCAAAACAGAAAAAAACATAGACCCGCGGTATGTGATTCTGGTGAAAATTTTGACCATTCATGAAACCTTGTTTTTTCCATGACAAATGACTCAAACGAGTGGGAAAATGCATGGGCATGGTAAATTGGGCCAAATTTTGCTCAGAAATGTGACAAAAAGCACTTTTCAATTCATTACCCAAATCAGAAAAAAACGTAGACCTGCGGTATGTGATTCTGGTGAAAATTTTGACCATTCATGAAACCTTGTTTTTTCCATGACAAATGACTCAAACGAGTGGGAAAATGCATTGGCATGGTAAATTGGGCCAAATTTTGCTCAGAAATGTGACAAAAAGCACTTTTCAATTTTTGACCCAAATCAGAAAAAAACATAGACCCGTGGTATGTGATTCTGGTGAAAATTTTGACCATTCATGAAACCTTGTTTTTTCCATGACAAATGACTCAAACGAGTGGGAAAATGCATGGGCATGGTAAATTGGGCCAAATTTTGCTCAGAAATGTGACAAAAAGCACTTTTCAATTTTTGACCCAAATCAGAAAAAAACATAGACCCGCGGTATGTGATTCTGGTGAAAATTTTGACCATTCATGAAACCTTGTTTTTTCCATGACAAATGACTCAAACGAGTGGGAAAATGCATGGGCATGGTAAATTGGGCCAAATTTTGCTCAGAAATGTGACAAAAAGCACTTTTCAATTCATTACCCAAATCAGAAAAAAACGTAGACCTGCGGTATGTGATTCTGGTGAAAATTTTGACCATTCATGAAACCTTGTTTTTTCCATGACAAATGACTCAAACGAGTGGGAAAATGCATGGGCATGGTAAATTGGGCCAAATTTTGCTCAGAAATGTGACAAAAAGCACTTTTAAATTTTTGACCCAAATCAGAAAAAAACATAGACCCGCGGTATGTGATTCTGGTGAAAATTTTGACCATTCATGAAACCTTGTTTTTTCCATGACAAATGACTCAAACGAGTGGGAAAATGCATTGGCATGGTAAATTGGGCCAAATTTTGCTAAGAAATGTGACAAAAAGCACTTTTCAATTTTTGACCCAAATCAGAAAAAAACGTAGACCCGCGGTATGTGATTCTGGTGAAAATTTTGACCATTCATGAAACCTTGTTTTTTGCATGACAAATGACTCAAACGAGTGGGAAAATGCATGGGCATGGTAAATTGGGCCAAATTTTGCTCAGAAATGTGACAAAAAGCACTTTTCAATTTTTGACCCAAATCAGAAAAAAACATAGACCCGTGGTATGTGATTCTGGTGAAAATTTTGACCATTCATGAAACCTTGTTTTTTCCATGACAAATGACTCAAACGAGTGGGAAAATGCATGGGCATGGTAAATTGGGCCAAATTTTGCTCAGAAATGTGACAAAAAGCACTTTTCAATTTTTGACCCAAATCAGAAAAAAACGTAGACCCGCGGTATGTGATTCTGGTGAAAATTTTGACCATTCATGAAACCTTGTTTTTTTCATGACAAATGACTCAAACCAGTGGGAAAATGTATGGGCATGGTAAATTGGGCCAAATTTTGCTCAGAAATGTGACAAAAAGCACTTTTCAATTCATTACCCAAATCAGAAAAAAACGTAGACCTGCGGTATGTGATTCTGATGAAAATTTTGACCATTCATGAAACCTTGTTTTTTCCATGACAAATGACTCAAACGAGTGGGAAAATACATGGGCATGGTAAATTGGGCCAAATTTTGCTAAGAAATGTGACAAAAAGCACTTTTCAATTTTTGACCCAAATCAGAAAAAAACGTAGACCCGCGGTATGTGATTCTGGTGAAAATTTTGACCATTCATGAAACCTTGTTTTTTTCATGACAAATGACTCAAACGAGTGGGAAAATGCATGGGCATGGTAAATTGGGCCAAATTTTGCTCAGAAATGTGACAAAAAGGACTTTTCAATTTTTGACCCAAATCAGAAAAAAACATAGACCCGCGGTATGTGATTCTGGTGAAAATTTTGACCATTCATGAAACCTTGTTTTTTCCATGACAAATGACTCAAACGAGTGGGAAAATACATGGGCATGGTAAATTGGGCCAAATTTTGCTAAGAAATGTGACAAAAAGCACTTTTCAATTTTTGACCCAAAACAGAAAAAAACGTAGACCCGCGGTATGTGATTTTGGTGAAAATTTTGACCATTCATGAAACCTTGTTTTTTCCATGACAAATGACTCAAACGAGTGGGAAAATACATGGGCATGGTAAATTGGGCCAAATTTTGCTAAGAAATGTGACAAAAAGCACTTTTCAATTTTTGACCCAAAACTGAAAAAAACGTAGACCCGCGGTATGTGATTCTGGTGAAAATTTTGACCATTCATGAAACCTTGTTTTTTCCATGACAAATGACTCAAACGAGTGGGAAAATGCATGGGCATGGTAAATTGGGCCAAATTTTGCTAAGAAATGTGACAAAAAGCACTTTTCAATTTTTGACCCAAATCAGAAAAAAACGTAGACCCGCGGTATGTGATTCTGGTGAAAATTTTGACCATTCATGAAACCTTGTTTTTTCCATGACAAATGACTCAAACGAGTGGGAAAATGCATGGGCATGGTAAATTGGGCCAAATTTTGCTCAGAAATGTGACAAAAAGCACTTTTCAATTCATTACCCAAATCAGAAAAAAACGTAGACCCGCGGTATGTGATTCTGGTGAAAATTTTGACCATTCATGAAACCTTGTTTTTTCCATGACAAATGACTCAAACGAGTGGGAAAATGCATGGGCATGGTAAATTGGGCCAAATTTTGCTAAGAAATGTGACAAAAAGCACTTTTCAATTTTTAACCCAAATCAGAAAAAAACATAGACCCGCGGTATGTGATTCTGGTGAAAATTTTGACCATTCATGAAACCTTGTTTTTTCCATGACAAATGACTCAAACGAGTGGGAAAATGCATGGGCATGGTAAATTGGACCAAATTTTGCTCAGAAATGTGACAAAAAGCACTTTTCAATTTTTGACCCAAATCAGAAAAAAACGTAGACCCGCGGTATGTGATTCTGATGAAAATTTTGACCATTCATGAAACCTTGTTTTTTCCATGACAAATGACTCAAACGAGTGGGAAAATGCATGGGCATGGTAAATTGGGCCAAATTTTGCTAAGAAATGTGACAAAAAGCACTTTTCAATTTTTGACCCAAAACAGAAAAAAACGTAGACCCGCGGTATGTGATTCTGGTGAAAATTTTGACCATTCATGAAACCTTGTTTTTTCCATGACAAATGACTCAAACGAGTGGGAAAATACATGGGCATGGTAAATTGGGCCAAATTTTGCTAAGAAATGTGACAAAAAGCACTTTTCAATTTTTGACCCAAAACTGAAAAAAACGTAGACCCGCGGTATGTGATTCTGGTGAAAATTTTGACCATTCATGAAACCTTGTTTTTTCCATGACAAATGACTCAAACGAGTGGGAAAATGCATGGGCATGGTAAATTGGGCCAAATTTTGCTAAGAAATGTGACAAAAAGCACTTTTCAATTTTTGACCCAAATCAGAAAAAAACGTAGACACGCGGTATGTGATTCTGGTGAAAATTTTGACCATTCATGAAACCTTGTTTTTTCCATGACAAATGACTCAAACGAGTGGGAAAATGCATGGGCATGGTAAATTGGGCCAAATTTTGCTCAGAAATGTGACAAAAAGCACTTTTCAATTCATTACCCAAATCAGAAAAAAACGTAGACCCGCGGTATGTGATTCTGGTGAAAATTTTGACCATTCATGAAACCTTGTTTTTTCCATGACAAATGACTCAAACGAGTGGGAAAATGCATGGGCATGGTAAATTGGGCCAAATTTTGCTAAGAAATGTGACAAAAAGCACTTTTCAATTTTTAACCCAAATCAGAAAAAAACATAGACCCGCGGTATGTGATTCTGGTGAAAATTTTGACCATTCATGAAACCTTGTTTTTTCCATGACAAATGACTCAAACGAGTGGGAAAATGCATGGGCATGGTAAATTGGACCAAATTTTGCTCAGAAATGTGACAAAAAGCACTTTTCAATTTTTGACCCAAATCAGAAAAAAACGTAGACCCGCGGTATGTGATTCTGATGAAAATTTTGACCATTCATGAAACCTTGTTTTTTCCATGACAAATGACTCAAACGAGTGGGAAAATGCATGGGCATGGTAAATTGGGCCAAATTTTGCTAAGAAATGTGACAAAAAGCACTTTTCAATTTTTGACCCAAATCAGAAAAAAACGTAGACCGTGTGTGATTCTGGTGAAAATTTTGACCATTCATGAAACCTTGTTTTTTCCATGACAAATGACTCAAACGAGTGGGAAAATGCATGGGCATGGTAAATTGGGCCGAATTTTGCTCAGAAACGTGACAAAAAGCACTTTTCAATTTTTGACCCAAATCAGAAAAAAACGTAGACCCGCGGTATGTGATTCTGATGAAAATTTTGACCATTCATGAAACCTTGTTTTTTCCATGACAAATGACTCAAACGAGTGGGAAAATGCATGGGCATGGTAAATTGGGCCAAATTTTGCTAAGAAATGTGACAAAAAGCACTTTTCAATTTTTGACCCAAATCAGAAAAAAACGTAGACGCGCGGTATGTGATTCTGGTGAAAATTTTGACCAATCATGAAACCTTGTTTTTATCATGACAAATGACTCAAACGAGTGGGAAAATGCATGGGCATAGTAAATTGGGCCAAATTTTGCTCAGAAATGTGACAAAAAGCACTTTTCAATTTTTGACCCAAATCAGAAAAAAACGTAGACCCGCGGTATGTGATTCTGGTGAAAATTTTGACCATTCATGAAACCTTGTTTTTTCCATGACAAATGACTCAAACGAGTAGGACAATGCATGGGCATGGTAAATTGGGCCGAATTTTGCTCAGAAACGTGACAAAAAGCACTTTTCAATTTTTGACCCAAATCAGAAAAAAACGTAGACCCGCGGTATGTGATTCTGATGAAAATTTTGACCATTCATGAAACCTTGTTTTTTCCATGACAAATGACTCAAACGAGTGGGAAAATGCATGGGCATGGTAAATTGGGCCAAATTTTGCTAAGAAATGTGACAAAAAGCACTTTTCAATTTTTGACCCAAATCAGAAAAAAACGTAGACGCGCGGTATGTGATTCTGGTGAAAATTTTGACCAATCATGAAACCTTGTTTTTTCCATGACAAATGACTCAAACGAGTGGGAAAATGCATGGGCATAGTAAATTGGGCCAAATTTTGCTCAGAAATGTGACAAAAAGCACTTTTCAATTTTTGACCCAAATCAGAAAAAAACGTAGACCCGCGGTATGTGATTCTGGTGAAAATTTTGACCATTCATGAAACCTTGTTTTTTCCATGACAAATGACTCAAACGAGTGGGAAAATGCATGGGCATAGTAAATTGGGCCAAATTTTGCTCAGAAATGTGACAAAAAGCACTTTTCAATTTTTGACCCAAATCAGAAAAAAACATAGACCCCGCGGTATGTGATTCTGGTGAAAATTTTGACCATTCATGAAACCTTGTTTTTTCCATGACAAATGACTCAAACGAGTGGGAAAATGCATGGGCATGGTAAATTGGGCCAAATTTTGCTCAGAAATGTGACAAACAGCACTTTTCAATTTTTGACCCAAATCAGAAAAAAACATAGACCCGCGGTATGTGATTCTGGTGAAAATTTTGACCATTCATGAAACCTTGTTTTTTCCATGACAAATGACTCAAACGAGTGGGAAAATGCATGGGCATGGTAAATTGGGCCAAATTTTGCTAAGAAATGTGACAAAAAGCACTTTTCAATTTTTGACCCAAATCAGAAAAAAACGTAGACGCGCGGTATGTGATTCTGGTGAAAATTTTGACCAATCATGAAACCTTGTTTTTTCCATGACAAATGACTCAAACGAGTGGGAAAATGCATGGGCATGGTAAATTGGGCCGAATTTTGCTCAGAAACGTGACAAAAAGCACTTTTCAATTTTTGACCCAAATCAGAAAAAAACGTAGACCCGCGGTATGTGATTCTGATGAAAATTTTGACCATTCATGAAACCTTGTTTTTTCCATGACAAATGACTCAAACGAGTGGGAAAATGCATGGGCATAGTAAATTGGGCCAAATTTTGCTCAGAAATGTGACAAAAAGCACTTTTCAATTTTTGACCCAAATCAGAAAAAAACGTAGACCCCGCGGTATGTGATTCTGGTGAAAATTTTGACCATTCATGAAACCTTGTTTTTTCCATGACAAATGACTCAAACGAGTGGGAAAATGCATGGGCATGGTAAATTGGGCCAAATTTTGCTCAGAAATGTGACAAACAGCACTTTTCAATTTTTGACCCAAATCAGAAAAAAACATAGACCCGCGGTATGTGATTCTGGTGAAAATTTTGACCATTCATGAAACCTTGTTTTTTCCATGACAAATGACTCAAACGAGTGGGAAAATGCATGGGCATGGTAAATTGTGCCAAATTTTGCTCAGAAATGTGACAAAAAGCACTTTTCAATTTTTGACCCAAATCAGAAAAAAACGTAGACCCGCGGTATGAGATTCTGATGAAAATTTTGACCATTCATGAAACCTTGTTTTTTCCATGACAAATGACTCAAACGAGTGGGAAAATGCATGGGCATGGTAAATTGTGCCAAATTTTGCTAAGAAATGTGACAAAAAGCACTTTTCAATTTTTGACCCAAATCAGAAAAAAACGTAGACCCGCGGTATGTGATTCTGGTGAAAATTTTGACCATTCATGAAACCTTGTTTTTTCCATGACAAATGACTCAAACGAGTGGGAAAATGCATGGGCATGGTAAATTGGGCCAAATTTTGCTAAGAAATGTGACAAAAAGCACTTTTCAATTTTTGACCCAAATCAGAAAAAAACGTAGACCCGCGGTATGTGATTCTGGTGAAAATTTTGACCATTTATGAAACCTTGTTTTTTCCATGACAAATGACTCAAACGAGTGGGAAAATGCATGGGCATGGTAAATTGGGCCAAATTTTGCTCAGAAATGTGACAAAAAGCACTTTTAAATTTTTGACCCAAATCAGAAAAAAACGTAGACCCGCGGTATGTGATTCTGGTGAAAATTTTGACCATTCATGAAACCTTGTTTTTTCCATGACAAATGACTCAAACGAGTGGGAAAATGCATGGGCATGGTAAATTGGGCCAAATTTTGCTCAGAAATGTGACAAAAAGCACTTTTAAATTTTTGACCCAAATCAGAAAAAAACGTAGACCCGCGGTATGTGATTCTGATGAAAATTTTGACCATTCATGAAACCTTGTTTTTTCCATGACAAATGACTCAAACGAGTGGGAAAATGCATGGGCATAGTAAATTGGGCCAAATTTTGGTAAGAAATGTGACAAAAAGCACTTTTCAATTTTTGACCCAAATCAGAAAAAAACGTAGACCCGCGGTATGTGATTCTGATGAAAATTTTGACCATTCATGAAACCTTGTTTTTTCCATGACAAATGACTCAAACGAGTGGGAAAATGCATGGGCATGGTAAATTGGGCCAAATTTTGATAAGAAATGTGACAAAAAGCACTTTTCAATTTTTGACCCAAATCAGAAAAAAACGTAGACCCGCGGTATGTGATTCTGGTGAAAATTTTGACCATTCATGAAACCTTGTTTTTTCCATGACAAATGACTCAAACGAGTGGGAAAATGCATGGGCATGGTAAATTGGGCCAAATTTTGCTCAGAAACGTGACAAAAAGCACTTTTCAATTTTTGACCCAAATCAGAAAAAACGTAGACCCGCGGTATGTGATTCTGGTGAAAATTTTGACCATTCATGAAACCTTGTTTTTTCCATGACAAATGACTCAAACGAGTGGGAAAATGCATGGGCATGGTAAATTGGGCCAAATTTTGCTCAGAAACGTGACAAAAAGCACTTTTCAATTTTTGACCCAAATCAGAAAAAAACGTAGACCCGCGGTATGTGATTCTGGTGAAAATTTTGACCATTCATGAAACCTTGTTTTTCCATGACAAATGACTCAAACGAGTGGGAAAATGCATGGGCATGGTAAATTGGGCCAAATTTTGCTCAGAAATGTGACAAAAAGCACTTTTCAATTTTTGACCCAAATCAGAAAAAAACGTAGACCCCGCGGTATGTGATTATGGTGAAAATTTTGACCATTCATGAAACCTTGTTTTTTCCATGACAAATGACTCAAACGAGTGCGAAAATGCATGGGCATGGTAAATTGGGCCAAATTTTGCTAAGAAATGTGACAAAAAGCACTTTTCAATTTTTGACCCAAATCAGAAAAAAACGTAGACCCGCGGTATGTGATTCTGGTGAAAATTTTGACCATTCATGAAACCTTGTTTTTTCCATGACAAATGACTCAAACGAGTGGGAAAATGCATGGGCATGGTAAATTGGGCCAAATTTTGCTCAGAAATGTGACAAAAAGCACTTTTCAATTTTTGACCCAAATCAGAAAAAAACATAGACCCGCGGTATGTGATTCTGGTGAAAATTTTGACCATTCATGAAACCTTGTTTTTTCCATGACAAATGACTCAAACGAGTGGGAAAATGCATGGGCATGGTAAATTGGGCCAAATTTTGCTAAGAAATGTGACAAAAAGCACTTTTCAATTTTTGACCCAAATCAGAAAAAAACGTAGACCCGCGGTATGTGATTCTGGTGAAAATTTTGACCATTAATGAAACCTTCTTTTTTCCATGACAAATAACTCAAACGAGTGGGAAAATGCATGGGCATGGTAAATTGGGCCAAATTTTGCTCAGAAATGTGACAAAAAGCACTTTTCAATTTTTGACCCAAATCAGAAAAAAACATAGACCCGTGGTATGTGATTCTGATGAAAATTTTGACCATTCATGAAACCTTGTTTTTTCCATGACAAATGACTCAAACGAGTGGGAAAATGCATGGGCATGGTAAATTGGGCCAAATTTTGCTCAGAAATGTGACAAAAAGCACTTTTCAATTTTTGACCCAAATCAGAAAAAAACGTAGACCCGCGGTATGTGATTCTGATGAAAATTTTGACCATTCATGAAACCTTGTTTTTTCCATGACAAATGACTCAAACGAGTGGGAAAATGCATGGGCATGGTAAATTGGGCCAAATTTTGCTAAGAAATGTGACAAAAAGCACTTTTCAATTTTTGACCCAAATCAGAAAAAAACGTAGACCCGCGGTATGTGATTCTGGTGAAAATTTTGACCATTCATGAAACCTTGTTTTTTCCATGACAAATGACTCAAACGAGTGGGAAAATGCATGGGCATGGTAAATTGGGCCAAATTTTGCTCAGAAACGTGACAAAAAGCACTTTTCAATTTTTGACCCAAATCAGAAAAAAACGTAGACCCGCGGTATGTGATTCTGATGAAAATTTTGACCATTCATGAAACTTTGTTTTTCCATGACAAATGACTCAAACGAGTGGGAAAATGCATGGGCATGGTAAATTGGGCCAAATTTTGCTCAGAAATGTGACAAAAAGCACTTTTCAATTTTTGACCCAAATCAGAAAAAAACGTAGACCCGCGGTATGTGATTCTGGTGAAAATTTTGACCATTCATGAAACCTTGTTTTTTCCATGACAAATGACTCAAACGAGTGGGAAAATGCATGGGCATGGTAAATTGGGCCAAATTCTGCTAAGAAATGTGACAAAAAGCACTTTTCAATTTTTGACCCAAATCAGAAAAAAACGTAGACCTGCGGTATGTGATTCTGGTGAAAATTTTGACCATTCATGAAACCTTGTTTTTTCCATGACAAATGACTCAAACGAGTGGGAAAATGCATGGGCATGGTAAATTGGGCCAAATTTTGCTCAGAAATGTGACAAAAAGCACTTTTCAATTTTTGACCCAAATCAGAAAAAAACGTAGACCCCGCGGTATGTGATTCTGATGAAAATTTTGACCATTCATGAAACCTTGTTTTTTCCATGACAAATGACTCAAACGAGTGGGAAAATGCATGGGCATGGTAAATTGGGCCAAATTTTGCTAAGAAATGTGACAAAAAGCACTTTTCAATTTTTTTACCCAAATCAGATAAAAACGTAGACCCGCGGTATGTGATTCTGGTGAAAATTTTGACCATTAATGAAACCTTCTTTTTTCCATGACAAATGACTCAAACGAGTGGGAAAATGCATGGGCATGGTAAATTGGGCCAAATTTTGCTCAGAAATGTGACAAAAAGCACTTTTCAATTTTTGACCCAAATCAGAAAAAAACATAGACCCGCGGTATGTGATTCTGATGAAAATTTTGACCATTCATGAAACCTTGTTTTTTCCATGACAAATGACTCAAACGAGTGGGAAAATGCATGGGCATAGTAAATTGGGCCAAATTTTGCTAAGAAATGTGACAAAAAGCACTTTTCAATTTTTGACCCAAATCAGAAAAAAACGTAGACCCGCGGTATGTGATTCTGGTGAAAATTTTGACCATTCATGAAACCTTGTTTTTTCCATGACAAATAACTCAAACGAGTGGGAAAATGCATGGGCATGGTAAATTGGGCCAAATTTTGCTCAGAAACGTGACAAAAAGCACTTTTCAAATTTTGACCCAAATCAGAAAAAAAACGTAGACCCGCGGTATGTGATTCTGATGAAAATTTTGACCATTCATGAAACCTTGTTTTTTCCATGACAAATGACTCAAATGAGTGGGAAAATGCATGGGCATGGTAAATTGGGCCAAATTTTGCTCAGAAATGTGACAAAAAGCACTTTTCAATTTTTGACCCAAATCAGAAAAAAACGTAGACCCGCGGTATGTGATTCTGATGAAAATTTTGACCATTCATGAAACCTTGTTTTTTCCATGACAAATGACTCAAACGAGTGGGAAAATGCATGGGCATGGTAAATTGGGCCAAATTTTGCTACGAAATGTGACAAAAAGCACTTTTCAATTTTTGACCCAAATCAGAAAAAAACGTAGACCCGCGGTATGTGATTCTGGTGAAAATTTTGACCAATCATGAAACCTTGTTTTTTCCATGACAAATGACTCAAACGAGTGGGAAAATGCATGGGCATGGTAAATTGGGCCAAATTTTGCTAAGAAATGTGACAAAAAGCACTTTTCAATTTTTGACCCAAATCAGAAAAAAACGTAGACCCGCGGTATGTGGTTCTGGTGAAAATTTTGACCATTCATGAAACCTTGTTTTTTCCATGACAAATGACTCAAACGAGTGGGAAAATACATGGGCATGGTAAATTGGGCCAAATTTTCCTAAGAAATGTGACAAAAAGCACTTTTCAATTTTTGACCCAAATCAGAAAAAAACGTAGACCCGCGGTATGTGATTCTGGTGAAAATTTTGACCATTCATGAAACCTTGTTTTTCCCATGACAAATGACTCAAACGAGTGGGAAAATGCATGGGCATGGTAAATTGGGCCAAATTTTGCTAAGAATTGTGACAAAAAGCACTTTTCAATTTTTGACCCAAATCAGAAAAAGACGTAGACCCGCGGTATGTGATTCTGGTGAAAATTTTGACCATTCATGAAACCTTGTTTTTTCCATGACAAATGACTCAAACGAGTGGGAAAATGCATGGGCATGGTAAATTGGGCCAAATTTTACTAAGAAATGTGACAAAAAGCACTTTTCAATTTTTGACCCAAATCAGAAAAAAACCTAGACCCGCGGTATGTGATTCTGGTGAAAATTTTGACCATTCATGAAACCTTGTTTTTTCCATGACAAATGACTCAAACGAGTGGGAAAATGCATGGGCATGGTAAATTGGGCCAAATTTTGCTCAGAAATGTGACAAAAAGCACTTTTCAATTTTTGACCCAAATCAGAAAAAAACGTAGACCCGCGGTATGTGATTCTGATGAAAATTTTGACCATTCATGAAACCTTGTTTTTTCCATGACAAATGACTCAAACGAGTGGGAAAATGCATGGGCATGGTAAATTGGGCCAAATTTTGCTCAGAAATGTGACAAAAAGCACTTTTCAATTTTTGACCCAAATCAGAAAAAAACATAGACCCGCGGTATGTGATTCTGATGAAAATTTTGACCATTCATGAAACCTTGTTTTTTTCCATGACAAATGACTCAAACGAGTGGGAAAATGCATGGGCATGGTAAATTGGGCCAAATTTTGCTCAGAAATGTGACAAAAAGCACTTTTCAATTTTTGACCCAAATCAGAAAAAAACGTAGACCCGCGGTATGTGATTCTGATGAAAATTTTGACCATTCATGAAACCTTGTTTTTTCCATGACAAATGACTCAAACGAGTGGGAAAATGCATGGGCATGGTAAATTGGGCCAAATTTTGCTAAGAAATGTGACAAAAAGCACTTTTCAATTTTTGACCCAAATCAGAAAAAAACGTAGACCCGCGGTATGTGATTCTGGTGAAAATTTTGACCATTCATGAAACCTTGTTTTTTCCATGACAAATGACTCAAACGAGTGGGAAAATGCATGGGCATGGTAAATTGGGCCAAATTTTGCTCAGAAACGTGACAAAAAGCACTTTTCAATTTTTGACCCAAATCAGAAAAAAACGTAGACCCGCGGTATGTGATTCTGATGAAAATTTTGACCATTCATGAAACCTTGTTTTTCCATGACAAATGACTCAAACGAGTGGGAAAATGCATGGGCATGGTAAATTGGGCCAAATTTTGCTACGAAATGTGACAAAAAGCACTTTTCAATTTTTGACCCAAATCAGAAAAAAACGTAGACCCGCGGTATGTGATTCTCGTGAAAATTTTGACCAATCATGAAACCTTGTTTTTTCCATGACAAATGACTCAAACGAGTGGGAAAATGCATGGGCATGGTAAATTGGGCCAAATTTTGCTAAGAAATGTGACAAAAAGCACTTTTCAATTTTTGACCCAAATCAGAAAAAAACGTAGACCCGCGGTATGTGATTCTGGTGAAAATTTTGACCATTCATGAAACCTTGTTTTTTCCATGACAAATGACTCAAACGAGTGGGAAAATGCATGGGCATGGTAAATTGGGCCAAATTTTGCTAAGAAATGTGACAAAAAGCACTTTTCAATTTTTGACCCAAATCAGAAAAAAACGTAGACCCGCGGTATGTGATTCTGGTGAAAATTTTGACCATTCATGAAACCTTGTTTTTTCCATGACAAATGACTCAAACGAGTGGGAAAATGCATGGGCATGGTAAATTGGGCCAAATTTTGCTCAGAAATGTGACAAAAAGCACTTTTCAATTTTTGACCCAAATCAGAAAAAAACATAGACCCGCGGTATGTGATTCTGATGAAAATTTTGACCATTCATGAAACCTTGTTTTTTCCATGACAAATGACTCAAACGAGTGGGAAAATGCATGGGCATGGTAAATTGGGCCAAATTTTGCTCAGAAATGTGACAAAAAGCACTTTTCAATTTTTGACCCAAATCAGAAAAAAACGTAGACCCGCGGTATGTGATTCTGGTGAAAATTTTGACCATTCATGAAACCTTGTTTTTTCCATGACAAATGACTCAAACGAGTGGGAAAATGCATGGGCATGGTAAATTGGGCCAAATTTTGCTAAGAAATGTGACAAAAAGCACTTTTCAATTTTTGACCCAAATCAGAAAAAAACGTAGACCTGCGGTATGTGATTCTGGTGAAAATTTTGACCATTCATGAAACCTTGTTTTTTCCATGACAAATGACTCAAACGAGTGGGAAAATGCATGGGCATGGTAAATTGGGCCAAATTTTGCTCAGAAATGTGACAAAAAGCACTTTTCAATTTTTGACCCAAATCAGAAAAAAACGTAGACCCGCGGTATGTGATTCTGATGAAAATTTTGACCATTCATGAAACCTTGTTTTTTCCATGACAAATGACTCAAACGAGTGGGAAAATGCATGGGCATGGTAAATTGGGCCAAATTTTGCTCAGAAATGTGACAAAAAGCACTTTTCAATTTTTGACCAAATCAGAAAAAAACGTAGACCCGCGGTATGTGATTCTGGTGAAAATTTTGACCATTCATGAAACCTTGTTTTTTCCATGACAAATGACTCAAACGAGTGGGAAAATGCATGGGCATGGTAAATTGGGCCAAATTTTGCTAAGAAATGTGACAAAAAGCACTTTTCAATTTTTTTACCCAAATCAGAAAAAAACGTAGACCCGCGGTATGTGATTCTGGTGAAAATTTTGACCATTAATGAAACCTTCTTTTTTCCATGACAAATGACTCAAACGAGTGGGAAAATGCATGGGCATGGTAAATTGGGCCAAATTTTGCTCAGAAATGTGACAAAAAGCACTTTTCAATTTTTGACCCAAATCAGAAAAAAACATAGACCCGCGGTATGTGATTCTGATGAAAATTTTGACCATTCATGAAACCTTGTTCTTTTCATGACAAATGACTCAAACGAGTGGGAAAATGCATGGGCATGGTAAATTGGGCCAATTTTGCTCAGAAATGTGACAAAAAGCACTTTTCAATTTTTGACCCAAATCAGAAAAAAACGTAGACCCGCGGTATGTGATTCTGGTGAAAATTTTGACCATTCATGAAACCTTGTTTTTTCCATGACAAATGACTCAAACGAGTGGGAAAATGCATGGGCATGGTAAATTGGGCCAAATTTTGCTAAGAAATGTGACAAAAAGCACTTTTCAATTTTTGACCCAAATCAGAAAAAAACGTAGACCCGCGGTATGTGATTCTGGTGAAAATTTTGACCATTCATGAAACCTTGTTTTTTCCATGACAAATGACTCAAACGAGTGGGAAAATGCATGGGCATAGTAAATTGGGCCAAATTTTGCTAAGAAATGTGACAAAAAGCACTTTTCAATTTTTGACCCAAATCAGAAAAAAACGTAGACCCGCGGTATGTGATTCTGGTGAAAATTTTGACCATTCATGAAACCTTGTTTTTTCCATGACAAATAACTCAAACGAGTGGGAAAATGCATGGGCATGGTAAATTGGGCCAAATTTTGCTCAGAAACGTGACAAAAAGCACTTTTCAAATTTTGACCCAAATCAGAAAAAAAACGTAGACCCGCGGTATGTGATTCTGATGAAAATTTTGACCATTCATGAAACCTTGTTTTTTCCATGACAAATGACTCAAATGAGTGGGAAAATGCATGGGCATGGTAAATTGGGCCAAATTTTGCTCAGAAATGTGACAAAAAGCACTTTTCAATTTTTGACCCAAATCAGAAAAAAACGTAGACCCGCGGTATGTGATTCTGATGAAAATTTTGACCATTCATGAAACCTTGTTTTTTCCATGACAAATGACTCAAACGAGTGGGAAAATGCATGGGCATGGTAAATTGGGCCAAATTTTGCTACGAAATGTGACAAAAAGCACTTTTCAATTTTTGACCCAAATCAGAAAAAAACGTAGACCCGCGGTATGTGGTTCTGGTGAAAATTTTGACCATTCATGAAACCTTGTTTTTTCCATGACAAATGACTCAAACGAGTGGGAAAATACATGGGCATGGTAAATTGGGCCAAATTTTCCTAAGAAATGTGACAAAAAGCACTTTTCAATTTTTGACCCAAATCAGAAAAAAACGTAGACCCGCGGTATGTGATTCTGATGAAAATTTTGACCATTCATGAAACCTTGTTTTTTCCATGACAAATGACTCAAATGAGTGGGAAAATGCATGGGCATGGTAAATTGGGCCAAATTTTGCTCAGAAATGTGACAAAAAGCACTTTTCAATTTTTGACCCAAATCAGAAAAAAACGTAGACCCGCGGTATGTGATTCTGATGAAAATTTTGACCATTCATGAAACCTTGTTTTTTCCATGACAAATGACTCAAACGAGTGGGAAAATGCATGGGCATGGTAAATTGGGCCAAATTTTGCTCAGAAATGTGACAAAAAGCACTTTTCAATTTTTGACCAAATCAGAAAAAAACGTAGACCCGCGGTATGTGATTCTGGTGAAAATTTTGACCATTCATGAAACCTTGTTTTTTCCATGACAAATGACTCAAACGAGTGGGAAAATGCATGGGCATGGTAAATTGGGCCAAATTTTGCTAAGAAATGTGACAAAAAGCACTTTTCAATTTTTTTACCCAAATCAGAAAAAAACGTAGACCCGCGGTATGTGATTCTGGTGAAAATTTTGACCATTAATGAAACCTTCTTTTTTCCATGACAAATGACTCAAACGAGTGGGAAAATGCATGGGCATGGTAAATTGGGCCAAATTTTGCTCAGAAATTTTACAAAAAGCACTTTTCAATTTTTGACCCAAATCAGAAAAAAACATAGACCCGCGGTATGTGATTCTGATGAAAATTTTGACCATTCATGAAACCTTGTTTTTTCCATGACAAATGACTCAAACGAGTGGGAAAATGCATGGGCATGGTAAATTGGGCCAAATTTTGCTAAGAAATGTGACAAAAAGCACTTTTCAATTTTTGACCCAAATCAGAAAAAAACGTACACCCGCGGTATGTGATTCTGGTGAAAATTTTGACCATTCATGAAACCTTGTTTTTTCCATGACAAATGACTCAAACGAGTGGGAAAATGCATGGGCATAGTAAATTGGGCCAAATTTTGCTAAGAAATGTGACAAAAAGCACTTTTCAATTTTTGACCCAAATCAGAAAAAAACGTAGACCCGCGGTATGTGATTCTGGTGAAAATTTTGACTATTCATGAAACCTTGTTTTTTCCATGACAAATAACTCAAACGAGTGGGAAAATGCATGGGCATGGTAAATTGGGCCAAATTTTGCTCAGAAACGTGACAAAAAGCACTTTTCAAATTTTGACCCAAATCAGAAAAAAAACGTAGACCCGCGGTATGTGATTCTGATGAAAATTTTGACCATTCATGAAACCTTGTTTTTTCCATGACAAATGACTCAAATGAGTGGGAAAATGCATGGGCATGGTAAATTGGGCCAAATTTTGCTCAGAAATGTGACAAAAAGCACTTTTCAATTTTTGACCCAAATCAGAAAAAAACGTAGACCCGCGGTATGTGATTCTGGTGAAAATTTTGACCAATCATGAAACCTTGTTTTTTCCATGACAAATGACTCAAACGAGTGGGAAAATGCATGGGCATGGTAAATTGGGCCAAATTTTGCTAAGAAATGTGACAAAAAGCACTTTTCAATTTTTGACCCAAATCAGAAAAAAACGTAGACCCGCGGTATGTGGTTCTGGTGAAAATTTTGACCATTCATGAAACCTTGTTTTTTCCATGACAAATGACTCAAACGAGTGGGAAAATACATGGGCATGGTAAATTGGGCCAAATTTTCCTAAGAAATGTGACAAAAAGCACTTTTCAATTTTTGACCCAAATCAGAAAAAAACGTAGACCCGCGGTATGTGATTCTGATGAAAATTTTGACCATTCATGAAACCTTGTTTTTTCCATGACAAATGACTCAAATGAGTGGGAAAATGCATGGGCATGGTAAATTGGGCCAAATTTTGCTCAGAAATGTGACAAAAAGCACTTTTCAATTTTTGACCCAAATCAGAAAAAAACGTAGACCCGCGGTATGTGATTCTGATGAAAATTTTGACCATTCATGAAACCTTGTTTTTTCCATGACAAATGACTCAAACGAGTGGGAAAATGCATGGGCATGGTAAATTGGGCCAAATTTTGCTCAGAAATGTGACAAAAAGCACTTTTCAATTTTTGACCCAAATCAGAAAAAAACGTAGACCCGCGGTATGTGATTCTGGTGAAAATTTTGACCAATCATGAAACCTTGTTTTTTCCATGACAAATGACTCAAACGAGTGGGAAAATACATGGGCATGGTAAATTGGGCCAAATTTTCCTAAGAAATGTGACAAAAAGCACTTTTAAATTTTTGACCCAAATCAGAAAAAAACGTAGACCCGCGGTATGTGATTCTGGTGAAAATTTTGACCATTCATGAAACCTTGTTTTTTCCATGACAAATGACTCAAACGAGTGGGAAAATGCATGGGCATGGTAAATTGGGCCAAATTTTGCTAAGAAATGTGACAAAAAGCACTTTTCAATTTTTGACCCAAATCAGAAAAAAACGTAGACCCGCGGTATGTGATTCTGGTGAAAATTTTGACCATTCATGAAACCTTGTTTTTTCCATGGCAAATGACTCAAACGAGTGGGAAAATGCATGGGCATGGTAAATTGGGCCAAATTTTGCTCAGAAATGTGACAAAAAGCACTTTTCAATTTTTTACCCAAATCAGAAAAAAACGTAGACCCGCGGTATGTGATTCTGATGAAAATTTTGACCATTCATGAAACCTTGTTTTTTCCATGACAAATGACTCAAACGAGTGGGAAAATGCATGGGCATGGTAAATTGGGCCAAATTTTGCTCAGAAATGTGACAAAAAGCACTTTTCAATTTTTGACCCAAATCAGAAAAAAACGTAGACCCGCGGTATGTGATTCTGGTGAAAATTTTGACCATTCATGAAACCTTGTTTTTTCCATGACAAATGACTCAAACGAGTGGGAAAATGCATGGGCATGGTAAATTGGGCCAAATTTTGCTAAGAAATGTGACAAAAAGCACTTTTCAATTTTTGACCCAAATCAGAAAAAAACGTAGACCCGCGGTATGTGATTCTGGTGAAAATTTTGACCATTCATGAAACCTTGTTTTTTCCATGACAAATGACTCAAACGAGTGGGAAAATGCATGGGCATGGTAAATTGGGCCAAATTTTGCTCAGAAATGTGACAAAAAGCACTTTTCAATTTTTGACCCAAATCAGAAAAAAACGTAGACCCGCGGTATGTGATTCTGGTGAAAATTTTGACCATTCATGAAACCTTGTTTTTTCCATGACAAATGACTCAAACGAGTGGGAAAATGCATGGGCATGGTAAATTGGGCCAAATTTTGCTACGAAATGTGACAAAAAGCACTTTTCAATTTTTGACCCAAATCAGAAAAAAACGTAGACCCGCGGTATGTGATTCTGGTGAAAATTTTGACCATTCATGAAACCTTGTTTTTTCCATGACAAATGACTCAAACGAGTGGGAAAATGCATGGGCATGGTAAATTGGGCCAAATTTTGCTCAGAAACGTGACAAAAAGCACTTTTCAATTTTTTTACCCAAATCAGAAAAAAACGTAGACCCGCGGTATGTGATTCTGGTGAAAATTTTGACCATTAATGAAACCTTCTTTTTTCCATGACAAATGACTCAAACGAGTGGGAAAATGCATGGGCATGGTAAATTGGGCCAAATTTTGCTCAGAAATGTGACAAAAAGCACTTTTCAATTTTTGACCCAAATCAGAAAAAAACATAGACCCGCGGTATGTGATTCTGATGAAAATTTTGACCATTCATGAAACCTTGTTTTTTCCATGACAAATGACTCAAACGAGTGGGAAAATGCATGGGCATGGTAAATTGGGCCAAATTTTGCTCAGAAATGTGACAAAAAGCACTTTTCAATTTTTGACCCAAATCAGAAAAAAACGTAGACCCGCGGTATGTGATTCTGGTGAAAATTTTGACCATTCATGAAACCTTGTTTTTTCCATGACAAATGACTCAAACGAGTGGGGAAATTCATGGGCATGGTAAATTGGGCCAAATTTTGCTAAGAAATGTGACAAAAAGCACTTTTCAATTTTTGACCCAAATCAGAAAAAAACGTAGACCCGCGGTATGTGATTCTGGTGAAAATTTTGACCATTCATGAAACCTTGTTTTTTCCATGACAAATGACTCAAACGAGTGGGAAAATGCATGGGCATAGTAAATTGGGCCAAATTTTGCTAAGAAATGTGACAAAAAGCACTTTTCAATTTTTGACCCAAATCAGAAAAAAACGTAGACCCGCGGTATGTGATTCTGATGAAAATTTTGACCATTCATGAAACCTTGTTTTTTCCATGACAAATGACTCAAATGAGTGGGAAAATGCATGGGCATGGTAAATTGGGCCAAATTTTGCTCAGAAATGTGACAAAAAGCACTTTTCAATTTTTGACCCAAATCAGAAAAAAACGTAGACCCGCGGTATGTGATTCTGATGAAAATTTTGACCATTCATGAAACCTTGTTTTTTCCATGACAAATGACTCAAACGAGTGGGAAAATGCATGGGCATGGTAAATTGGGCCAAATTTTGCTACGAAATGTGACAAAAAGCACTTTTCAATTTTTGACCCAAATCAGAAAAAAACGTAGACCCGCGGTATGTGGTTCTGGTGAAAATTTTGACCATTCATGAAACCTTGTTTTTTCCATGACAAATGACTCAAACGAGTGGGAAAATACATGGGCATGGTAAATTGGGCCAAATTTTCCTAAGAAATGTGACAAAAAGCACTTTTCAATTTTTGACCCAAATCAGAAAAAAACGTAGACCCGCGGTATGTGATTCTGATGAAAATTTTGACCATTCATGAAACCTTGTTTTTTCCATGACAAATGACTCAAATGAGTGGGAAAATGCATGGGCATGGTAAATTGGGCCAAATTTTGCTCAGAAATGTGACAAAAAGCACTTTTCAATTTTTGACCCAAATCAGAAAAAAACGTAGACCCGCGGTATGTGATTCTGATGAAAATTTTGACCATTCATGAAACCTTGTTTTTTCCATGACAAATGACTCAAACGAGTGGGAAAATGCATGGGCATGGTAAATTGGGCCAAATTTTGCTCAGAAATGTGACAAAAAGCACTTTTCAATTTTTGACCAAATCAGAAAAAAACATAGACCCGCGGTATGTGATTCTGGTGAAAATTTTGACCATTCATGAAACCTTGTTTTTTCCATGACAAATGACTCAAACGAGTGGGAAAATGCATGGGCATGGTAAATTGGGCCAAATTTTGCTAAGAAATGTGACAAAAAGCACTTTTCAATTTTTTTACCCAAATCAGAAAAAAACGTAGACCCGCGGTATGTGATTCTGGTGAAAATTTTGACCATTAATGAAACCTTCTTTTTTCCATGACAAATGACTCAAACGAGTGGGAAAATGCATGGGCATGGTAAATTGGGCCAAATTTTGCTCAGAAATTTGACAAAAAGCACTTTTCAATTTTTGACCCAAATCAGAAAAAAACATAGACCCGCGGTATGTGATTCTGATGAAAATTTTGACCATTCATGAAACCTTGTTTTTTCCATGACAAATGACTCAAACGAGTGGGAAAATGCATGGGCATGGTAAATTGGGCCAAATTTTGCTCAGAAATGTGAGAAAAAGCACTTTTCAATTTTTGACCCAAATCAGAAAAAAACGTAGACCCGCGGTATGTGATTCTGGTGAAAATTTTGACCATTCATGAAACCTTGTTTTTTCCATGACAAATGACTCAAACGAGTGGGAAAATGCATGGGCATGGTAAATTGGGCCAAATTTTGCTAAGAAATGTGACAAAAAGCACTTTTCAATTTTTGACCCAAATCAGAAAAAAACGTACACCCGCGGTATGTGATTCTGGTGAAAATTTTGACCATTCATGAAACCTTGTTTTTTCCATGACAAATGACTCAAACGAGTGGGAAAATGCATGGGCATAGTAAATTGGGCCAAATTTTGCTAAGAAATGTGACAAAAAGCACTTTTCAATTTTTGACCCAAATCAGAAAAAAACGTAGACCCGCGGTATGTGATTCTGGTGAAAATTTTGACCATTCATGAAACCTTGTTTTTTCCATGACAAATGACTCAAACGAGTGGGAAAATGCATGGGCATGGTAAATTGGGCCAAATTTTGCTCAGAAATGTGACAAAAAGCACTTTTCAATTTTTGACCCAAATCAGAAAAAAACGTAGACCCGCGGTATGTGATTCTGATGAAAATTTTGACCATTCATGAAACCTTGTTTTTTCCATGACAAATGACTCAAACGAGTGGGAAAATGCATGGGCATGGTAAATTGGGCCAAATTTTGCTCAGAAATGTGACAAAAAGCACTTTTCAATTTTTGACCCAAATCAGAAAAAAAACGTAGACCCGCGGTATGTGATTCTGGTGAAAATTTTGACCATTCATGAAACCTTGTTTTTTCCATGACAAATGACTCAAACGAGTGGGAAAATGCATGGGCATGGTAAATTGGGCCAAATTTTGCTAAGAAATGTGACAAAAAGCACTTTTCAATTTTTGACCCAAATCAGAAAAAAACGTAGACCCGCGGTATGTGATTCTGGTGAAAATTTTGACCATTCATGAAACCTTGTTTTTTCCATGACAAATGACTCAAACGAGTGGGAAAATGCATGGGCATGGTAAATTGGGCCAAATTTTGCTAAGAAATGTGACAAAAAGCACTTTTCAATTTTTTTACCCAAATCAGAAAAAACGTAGACCCGCGGTATGTGATTCTGGTGAAAATTTTGACCATTCATGAAACCTTGTTTTTTCCATGACAAATAAATCAAACGAGTGGGAAAATGCATGGGCATGGTAAATTGGGCCAAATTTTGCTCAGAAATGTGACAAAAAGCACTTTTCAAATTTTGACCCAAATCAGAAAAAAACGAAGACCCGCGGTATGTGATTCTGGTGAAAATTTTGACCATTCATGAAACCTTGTTTTTTCCATGACAAATGACTCAAACGAGTGGGAAAATGCATGGGCATGGTAAATTGGGCCAAATTTTGCTCAGAAATGTGACAAAAAGCACTTTTCAATTTATTACCCAAATCAGAAAAAAACGTAGACCCGCGGTATGTGATTCTGGTGAAAATTTTGACCATTCATGAAACCTTGTTTTTTCCATGACAAATGACTCAAACGAGTGGGAAAATGCATGGGCATGGTAAATTGGGCCAAATTTTGCTAAGAAATGTGACAAAAAGCACTTTTCAATTTTTGACCCAAATCAGAAAAAAACGTAGACCCGCGGTATGTGATTCTGGTGAAAATTTTGACCATTCATGAAACCTTGTTTTTTCCATGACAAATGACTCAAACGAGTGGGAAAATGCATGGGCATGGTAAATTATGCCAAATTTTGCTAAGAAATGTGACAAAAAGCACTTTTCAATTTTTGACCCAAATCAGAAAAAAACGTAGACCCGCGGTATGTGATTCTGGTGAAAATTTTGACCATTCATGAAACCTTGTTTTTTCCATGACAAATGACTCAAACGAGTGGGAAAATGCATGGGCATGGTAAATTGGGCCAAATTTTGCTCAGAAATGTGACAAAAAGCACTTTTCAATTTATTACCCAAATCAGAAAAAAACGTAGACCCGCGGTATGTGATTCTGGTGAAAATTTTGACCATTCATGAAACCTTGTTTTTTCCATGACAAATTACTCAAACGAGTGGGAAAATGCATGGGCATGGTAAATTGGGCCAAATTTTGCTAAGAAATGTGACAAAAAGCACTTTTCAATTTTTGACCTAAATCAGAAAAAACCGTACACCCGCGGTATGTGATTCTGGTGAAAATTTTGACCATTCATGAAACCTTGTTTTTTTCATGACAAATGACTCAAACGAGTGGGAAAATGCATGGGCATGGTAAATTGGGCCAAATTTTGCTCAGAAATGTGACAAAAAGCACTTTTCAATTTATTACCCAAATCAGAAAAAAACGTAGACCCGCGGTATGTGATTCTGGTGAAAATTTTGACCATTAATGAAACCTTCTTTTTTCCATGACAAATGACTCAAACGAGTGGGAAAATGCATGGGCATGGTAAATTGGGCCAAATTTTGCTCAGAAACGTGACAAAAAGCACTTTTCAATTTTTGACCCAAATCAGAAAAAAACGTACACCCGCGGTATGTGATTCTGGTGAAAATTTTGAACATTCATGAAACCTTGTTTTTTTCATGACAAATGACTCAAACGAGTGGGAAAATGCATGGGCATCGTAAATTGGGCCAAATTTTGCTCAGAAATGTGACAAAAAGCACTTTTCAATTTATTGCCCAAATCAGAAAAAAACGTAGACCCGCGGTATGTGATTCTGGTGAAAATTTTGACCATTCATGAAACCTTGTTTTTCCATGACAAATGACTCAAACGAGTGGGAAAATGCATGGGCATGGTAAATTGGGCCAAATTTTGCTCAGAAATGTGACAAAAAATACTTTTCAATTTTTGACCCAAAACAGAAAAAAACATAGACCCGCGGTATGTGATTCTGGTGAAAATTTTGACCATTCATGAAACCTTGTTTTTTCCATGACAAATGACTCAAACGAGTGGGAAAATGCATGGGCATGGTAAATTGGGCCAAATTTTGCTCAGAAATGTGACAAAAAGCACTTTTCAATTTTTGACCCAAATCAGAAAAAAACGTAGACCCGCGGTATGTGATTCTGGTGAAAATTTTGACCAATCATGAAACCTTGTTTTTTCCATGACAAATGACTCAAACGAGTGGGAAAATGCATGGGCATGGTAAATTGGGCCAAATTTTGCTCAGAAATGTGACAAAAAGCACTTTTCAATTTTTGACCCAAATCAGAAAAAAACGTAGACCCGCGGTATGTGATTCTGGTGAAAATTTTGACCATTCATGAAACCTTGTTTTTTCCATGACAAATGACTCAAACGAGTGGGAAAATGCATGGGCATGGTAAATTGGGCCAAATTTTGCTCAGAAATGTGACAAAAAGCACTTTTCAATTTTTGACCCAAATCAGAAAAAAACGTAGACCCGCGGTATGTGATTCTGACGAAAATTTTGACCATTCATGAAACCTTGTTTTTTCCATGACAAATGACTCAAACGAGTGGGAAAATGCATGGGCATGGTAAATTGGGCCAAATTTTGCTCAGAAATGTGACAAAAAGCACTTTTCAATTTTTGACCCAAATCAGAAAAAAACGTAGACCCGCGGTATGTGATTCTGGTGAAAATTTTGACCAATCATGAAACCTTGTTTTTTCCATGACAAATGACTCAAACGAGTGGGAAAATGCATGGGCATGGTAAATTGGGCCAAATTTTGCTCAGAAATGTGACAAAAAGCACTTTTCAATTTTTGACCCAAATCAGAAAAAAACGTAGACCCGCGGTATGTGATTCTGGTGAAAATTTTGACCATTCATGAAATCTTGTTTTTTCCATGACAAATGACTCAAACGAGTGGGAAAATGCATGGGCATGGTAAATTGGGCCAAATTTTGCTCAGAAATGTGACAAAAAGCACTTTTCAAATTTTGACCCAAATCAGAAAAAAACGTAGACCAACGGTATGTGATTCTGGTGAAAATTTTGACCATTCATGAAACCTTGTTTTTTCCATGACAAATGACTCAAACGAGTGGGAAAATGCATGGGCATGGTAAATTGGGCCAAATTTTGCTCAGAAACATGACAAAAAGCACTTTTCAATTTTTGACCCAAATCAGAAAAAAACGTAGACCCGCGGTATGTGATTCTGGTGAAAATTTTGACCATTCATGAAACCTTGTTTTTTCCATGACAAATGACTCAAACGAGTGGGAAAATGCATGGGCATGGTAAATTGGGCCAAATTTTGCTCAGAAATGTGACAAAAAGCACTTTTCAATTTATTACCCAAATCAGAAAAAAACGTAGACCCGCGGTATGTGATTCTGGTGAAAATTTTGACCATTCATGAAACCTTGTTTTTTCCATGACAAATTACTCAAACGAGTGGGAAAATGCATGGGCATGGTAAATTGGGCCAAATTTTGCTAAGAAATGTGACAAAAAGCACTTTTCAATTTTTGACCTAAATCAGAAAAAAACGTACACCCGCGGTATGTGATTCTGGTGAAAATTTTGACCATTCATGAAACCTTGTTTTTTTCATGACAAATGACTCAAACGAGTGGGAAAATGCATGGGCATGGTAAATTGGGCCAAATTTTGCTCAGAAATGTGACAAAAAGCACTTTTCAATTTATTACCCAAATCAGAAAAAAACGTAGACCCGCGGTATGTGATTCTGGTGAAAATTTTGACCATTCATGAAACCTTGTTTTTCCATGACAAATGACTCAAACGAGTGGGAAAATGCATGGGCATGGTAAATTGGGCCAAATTTTGCTCAGAAATGTGACAAAAAGCACTTTTCAATTTTTGACCCAAAACAGAAAAAAACATAGACCCGCGGTATGTGATTCTGGTGAAAATTTTGACCATTCATGAAACCTTGTTTTTTCCATGACAAATGACTCAAACGAGTGGGAAAATGCATGGGCATGGTAAATTGGGCCAAATTTTGCTCAGAAATGTGACAAAAAGCACTTTTCAATTTTTGACCCAAATCAGAAAAAAACGTAGACCCGCGGTATGTGATTCTGGTGAAAATTTTGACCATTCATGAAACCTTGTTTTTTCCATGACAAATTACTCAAACGAGTGGGAAAATGCATGGGCATGGTAAATTGGGCCAAATTTTGCTCAGAAATGTGACAAAAAGCACTTTTCAATTTTTGACCCAAAACAGAAAAAAACATAGACCCGCGGTATGTGATTCTGGTGAAAATTTTGACCATTCATGAAACCTTGTTTTTTCCATGACAAATGACTCAAACGAGTGGGAAAATGCATGGGCATGGTAAATTGGGCCAAAATTTGCTCAGAAATGTGACAAAAAGCACTTTTCAATTTTTGACCCAAATCATAAAAAAACGTAGACCCGCGGTATGTGATTCTGGTGAAAATTTTGACCAATCATGAAACCTTGTTTTTTCCATGACAAATGACTCAAACGAGTGGGAAAATGCATGGGCATGGTAAATTGGGCCAAATTTTGCTCAGAAATGTGACAAAAAGCACTTTTAAATTTTTGACCCAAATCAGAAAAAAACGTAGACCCGCGGTATGTGATTCTGGTGAAAATTTTGACCATTCATGAAACCTTGTTTTTTCCATGACAAATGACTCAAACGAGTGGGAAAATGCATGGGCATGGTAAATTGGGCCAAATTTTGCTCAGAAACATGACAAAAAGCACTTTTCAATTTTTGACCCAAATCAGAAAAAAACGTAGACCCGCGGTATGTGATTCTGGTGAAAATTTTGACCATTCATGAAACCTTGTTTTTTCCATGACAAATGACTCAAACGAGTGGGAAAATGCATGGGCATGGTAAATTGGGCCAAATTTTGCTCAGAAATGTGACAAAAAGCACTTTTCAATTTATTACCCAAATCAGAAAAAAACGTAGACCCGCGGTATGTGATTCTGGTGAAAATTTTGACCATTCATGAAACCTTGTTTTTTCCATGACAAATTACTCAAACGAGTGGGAAAATGCATGGGCATGGTAAATTGGGCCAAATTTTGCTAAGAAATGTGACAAAAAGCACTTTTCAATTTTTGACCTAAATCAGAAAAAAACGTACACCCGCGGTATGTGATTCTGGTGAAAATTTTGACCATTCATGAAACCTTGTTTTTTTCATGACAAATGACTCAAACGAGTGGGAAAATGCATGGGCATGGTA
Organism: Astyanax mexicanus; assembly: GCF_023375975.1. Classification (NCBI taxonomy): domain Eukaryota; kingdom Metazoa; phylum Chordata; class Actinopteri; order Characiformes; family Acestrorhamphidae; genus Astyanax; species Astyanax mexicanus. Next base: position 66,931,823 of record NC_064408.1, on the reverse strand, counting down.
AATTGGGCCAAATTTTGCTCAGAAATGTGACAAAAAGCACTTTTCAATTTATTACCCAAATCAGAAAAAAACGTAGACCCGCGGTATGTGATTCTGGTGAAAATTTTGACCATTCATGAAACCTTGTTTTTTCCATGACAAATGACTCAAACGAGTGGGAAAATGCATGGGCATGGTAAATTGGGCCAAATTTTGCTCAGAAATGTGACAAAAAGCACTTTTCAATTTTTGACCCAAAACAGAAAAAAACATAGACCCGCGGTATGTGATTCTGGTGAAAATTTTGACCATTCATGAAACCTTGTTTTTTCCATGACAAATGACTCAAACGAGTGGGAAAATGCATGGGCATGGTAAATTGGGCCAAATTTTGCTCAGAAATGTGACAAAAAGCACTTTTCAATTTTTGACCCAAATCAGAAAAAAACGTAGACCCGCGGTATGTGATTCTGGTGAAAATTTTGACCATTCATGAAACCTTGTTTTTTCCATGACAAATTACTCAAACGAGTGGGAAAATGCATGGGCATGGTAAATTGGGCCAAATTTTGCTCAGAAATGTGACAAAAAGCACTTTTCAATTTTTGACCCAAAACAGAAAAAAACATAGACCCGCGGTATGTGATTCTGGTGAAAATTTTGACCATTCATGAAACCTTGTTTTTTCCATGACAAATGACTCAAACGAGTGGGAAAATGCATGGGCATGGTAAATTGGGCCAAAATTTGCTCAGAAATGTGACAAAAAGCACTTTTCAATTTTTGACCCAAATCATAAAAAAACGTAGACCCGCGGTATGTGATTCTGGTGAAAATTTTGACCAATCATGAAACCTTGTTTTTTCCATGACAAATGACTCAAACGAGTGGGAAAATGCATGGGCATGGTAAATTGGGCCAAATTTTGCTCAGAAATGTGACAAAAAGCACTTTTAAATTTTTGACCCAAATCAGAAAAAAACGTAGACCCGCGGTATGTGATTCTGGTGAAAATTTTGACCATTCATGAAACCTTGTTTTTTCCATGACAAATGACTCAAACGAGTGGGAAAATGCATGGGCATGGTAAATTGGGCCAAATTTTGCTCAGAAATGTGACAAAAAGCACTTTTCAATTTTTGACCCAAATCAGAAAAAAACGTAGACCCGCGGTATGTGATTCTGATGAAAATTTTGACCATTCATGAAACCTTGTTTTTTCCATGACAAATGACTCAAACGAGTGGGAAAATGCATGGGCATGGTAAATTGGGCCAAATTTTGCTCAGAAATGTTACAAAAAGCACTTTTCAATTTTTGACCCAAATCAGAAAAAAATGTAGACCCGCGGTATGTGATTCTGGTGAAAATTTTGACCATTCATGAAACCTTGTTTTTTCCATGACAAATGACTCAAACGAGTGGGAAAATGCATGGGCATGGTAAATTGGGCCATATTTTGCTCAGAAATGTGACAAAAAGCACTTTTCAAATTTTGACCCAAATCAGAAAAAAACGAAGACCCGCGGTATGTGATTCTGGTGAAAATTTTGACCATTCATGAAACCTTGTTTTTTCCATGACAAATGACTCAAACGAGTGGGAAAATGCATGGGCATGGTAAATTGGGCCAAATTTTGCTCAGAAATGTGACAAAAAGCACTTTTCAATTTATTACCCAAATCAGAAAAAAACGTAGACCCGCGGTATGTGATTCTGGTGAAAATTTTGACCATTCATGAAACCTTGTTTTTTCCATGACAAATGACTCAAACGAGTGGGAAAATGCATGGGCATGGTAAATTGGGCCAAATTTTGCTAAGAAATGTGACAAAAAGCACTTTCAATTTTTGACCCAAATCAGAAAAAAACGTAGACCCGCGGTATGTGATTCTGGTGAAAATTTTGACCATTCATGAAACCTTGTTTTTTCCATGACAAATGACTCAAACGAGTGGGAAAATGCATGGGCATGGTAAATTATGCCAAATTTTGCTAAGAAATGTGACAAAAAGCACTTTTAAATTTTTGACCCAAATCAGAAAAAAACGTAGACCCGCGGTATGTGATTCTGGTGAAAATTTTGACCATTAATGAAACCTTCTTTTTTCCATGACAAATGACTCAAACGAGTGGGAAAATGCATGGGCATGGTAAATTGGGCCAAATTTTGCTCAGAAACGTGACAAAAAGCACTTTTCAATTTTTGACCCAAATCAGAAAAAAACATAGACCCGCGGTATGTGATTCTGGTGAAAATTTTGACCATTAATGAAACCTTCTTTTTTCCATGACAAATGACTCAAACGAGTGGGAAAATGCATGGGCATGGTAAATTGGGCCAAATTTTGCTCAGAAACGTGACAAAAAGCACTTTTCAATTTTTGACCCAAATCAGAAAAAAACGTAGACCCGCGGTATGTGATTCTGGTGAAAATTTTGACCATTCATGAAACCTTGTTTTTTCCATGACAAATGACTCAAACGAGTGGGAAAATGCATGGGCATGGTAAATTGGGCCAAATTTTGCTCAGAAATGTGACAAAAAGCACTTTTCAATTTATTACCCAAATCAGAAAAAAACGTAGACCCGCGGTATGTGATTCTGGTGAAAATTTTGACCATTCATGAAACCTTGTTTTTTCCATGACAAATTACTCAAACGAGTGGGAAAATGCATGGGCATGGTAAATTGGGCCAAATTTTGCTCAGAAATGTGACAAAAAGCACTTTTCAATTTTTGACCTAAATCAGAAAAAAACGTACACCCGCGGTATGTGATTCTGGTGAAAATTTTGACCATTCATGAAACCTTGTTTTTTTCATGACAAATGACTCAAACGAGTGGGAAAATGCATGGGCATGGTAAATTGGGCCAAATTTTGCTCAGAAATGTGACAAAAAGCACTTTTCAATTTTTGACCCAAATCAGAAAAAAACGAAGACCCGCGGTATGTGATTCTGGTGAAAATTTTGACCATTCATGAAACCTTGTTTTTTCCATGACAAATGACTCAAACGAGTGGGAAAATGCATGGGCATGGTAAATTGGGCCAAATTTTGCTCAGAAATGTGACAAAAAGCACTTTTCAATTTATTACCCAAATCAGAAAAAAACGTAGACCCGCGGTATGTGATTCTGGTGAAAATTTTGACCATTCATGAAACCTTGTTTTTTCCATGACAAATGACTCAAACGAGTGGGAAAATGCATGGGCATGGTAAATTGGGCCAAATTTTGCTAAGAAATGTGACAAAAAGCACTTTCAATTTTTGACCCAAATCAGAAAAAAACGTAGACCCGCGGTATGTGATTCTGGTGAAAATTTTGACCATTCATGAAACCTTGTTTTTTCCATGACAAATGACTCAAACGAGTGGGAAAATGCATGGGCATGGTAAATTATGCCAAATTTTGCTAAAAAATGTGACAAAAAGCACTTTTAAATTTTTGACCCAAATCAGAAAAAAACGTAGACCCGCGGTATGTGATTCTGGTGAAAATTTTGACCATTAATGAAACCTTCTTTTTTCCATGACAAATGACTCAAACGAGTGGGAAAATGCATGGGCATGGTAAATTGGGCCAAATTTTGCTCAGAAACGTGACAAAAAGCACTTTTCAATTTTTGACCCAAATCAGAAAAAAACGTAGACCCGCGGTATGTGATTCTGGTGAAAATTTTGACCATTAATGAAACCTTCTTTTTTCCATGACAAATGACTCAAACGAGTGGGAAAATGCATGGGCATGGTAAATTGGGCCAAATTTTGCTCAGAAACGTGACAAAAAGCACTTTTCAATTTTTTACCCAAATCAGAAAAAAACGTAGACCCGCGGTATGTGATTCTGGTGAAAATTTTGACCATTCATGAAACCTTGTTTTTTTCCATGACAAATGACTCAAACGAGTGGGAAAATGCATGGGCATGGTAAATTGGGCCAAATTTTGCTCAGAAATGTGACAAAAAGCACTTTTCAATTTATTACCCAAATCAGAAAAAAACGTAGACCCGCGGTATGTGATTCTGGTGAAAATTTTGACCATTCATGAAACCTTGTTTTTTCCATGACAAATTACTCAAACGAGTGGGAAAATGCATGGGCATGGTAAATTGGGCCAAATTTTGCTAAGAAATGTGACAAAAAGCACTTTTCAATTTTTGACCTAAATCAGAAAAAAACGTACACCCGCGGTATGTGATTCTGGTGAAAATTTTGACCATTCATGAAACCTTGTTTTTTTCATGACAAATGACTCAAACGAGTGGGAAAATGCATGGGCATGGTAAATTGGGCCAAATTTTGCTCAGAAATGTGACAAAAAGCACTTTTCAATTTATTACCCAAATCAGAAAAAAACGTAGACCCGCGGTATGTGATTCTGATGAAAATTTTGACCATTCATGAAACCTTGTTTTTCCATGACAAATGACTCAAACGAGTGGGAAAATGCATGGGCATGGTAAATTGGGCCAAATTTTGCTCAGAAATGTGACAAAAAATACTTTTCAATTTTTGACCCAAAACAGAAAAAAACATAGACCCGCGGTATGTGATTCTGGTGAAAATTTTGACCATTCATGAAACCTTGTTTTTTCCATGACAAATGACTCAAACGAGTGGGAAAATGCATGGGCATGGTAAATTGGGCCAAATTTTGCTCAGAAATGTGACAAAAAGCACTTTTCAATTTTTGACCCAAATCAGAAAAAAACGTAGACCCGCGGTATGTGATTCTGGTGAAAATTTTGACCATTCATGAAACCTTGTTTTTTCCATGACAAATGACTCAAACGAGTGGGAAAATGCATGGGCATGGTAAATTGGGCCAAATTTTGCTAAGAAATGTGACAAAAAGCACTTTTCAATTTTTGACCCAAATCAGAAAAAAACGTAGACCCGCGGTATGTGATTCTGGTGAAAATTTTGACCATTAATGAAACCTTCTTTTTTCCATGACAAATGACTCAAACGAGTGGGAAAATGCATGGGCATGGTAAATTGGGCCAAATTTTGCTCAGAAATGTGACAAAAAGCACTTTTCAATTTATTACCCAAATCAGAAAAAAACGTAGACCCGCGGTATGTGATTCTGGTGAAAATTTTGACCATTCATGAAACCTTGTTTTTTCCATGACAAATTACTCAAACGAGTGGGAAAATGCATGGGCATGGTAAATTGGGCCAAATTTTGCTAAGAAATGTGACAAAAAGCACTTTTCAATTTTTGACCTAAATCAGAAAAAAACGTACACCCGCGGTATGTGATTCTGGTGAAAATTTTGACCATTCATGAAACCTTGTTTTTTTCATGACAAATGACTCAAACGAGTGGGAAAATGCATGGGCATGGTAAATTGGGCCAAATTTTGCTCAGAAATGTGACAAAAAGCACTTTTCAATTTATTACCCAAATCAGAAAAAAACGTAGACCCGCGGTATGTGATTCTGATGAAAATTTTGACCATTCATGAAACCTTGTTTTTCCATGACAAATGACTCAAACGAGTGGGAAAATGCATGGGCATGGTAAATTGGGCCAAATTTTGCTCAGAAATGTGACAAAAAATACTTTTCAATTTTTGACCCAAAACAGAAAAAAACATAGACCCGCGGTATGTGATTCTGGTGAAAATTTTGACCATTCATGAAACCTTGTTTTTTCCATGACAAATGACTCAAACGAGTGGGAAAATGCATGGGCATGGTAAATTGGGCCAAATTTTGCTCAGAAATGTGACAAAAAGCACTTTTCAATTTTTGACCCAAATCAGAAAAAAACGTAGACCCGCGGTATGTGATTCTGGTGAAAATTTTGACCATTCATGAAACCTTGTTTTTTCCATGACAAATGACTCAAACGAGTGGGAAAATGCATGGGCATGGTAAATTGGGCCAAATTTTGCTAAGAAATGTGACAAAAAGCACTTTTCAATTTTTGACCCAAATCAGAAAAAAACGTAGACCCGCGGTATGTGATTCTGGTGAAAATTTTGACCATTAATGAAACCTTCTTTTTTCCATGACAAATGACTCAAACGAGTGGGAAAATGCATGGGCATGGTAAATTGGGCCAAATTTTGCTCAGAAACGTGACAAAAAGCACTTTTCAATTTTTGACCCAAATCAGAAAAAAACGTAGACCCGCGGTATGTGATTCTGGTGAAAATTTTGACCATTCATGAAACCTTGTTTTTTCCATGACAAATGACTCAAACGAGTGGGAAAATGCATGGGCATGGTAAATTGGGCCAAATTTTGCTCAGAAATGTGACAAAAAATACTTTTCAATTTTTGACCCAAAACAGAAAAAAACATAGACCCGCGGTATGTGATTCTGGTGAAAATTTTGACCATTCATGAAACCTTGTTTTTTCCATGACAAATGACTCAAACGAGTGGGAAAATGCATGGGCATGGTAAATTGGGCCAAATTTTGCTAAGAAATGTGACAAAAAGCACTTTTCAATTTTTGACCCAAATCAGAAAAAAACGTAGACCCGCGGTATGTGATTCTGGTGAAAATTTTGACCAATCATGAAACCTTGTTTTTTCCATGACAAATGACTCAAACGAGTGGGAAAATGCATGGGCATGGTAAATTGGGCCAAATTTTGCTCAGAAATGTGACAAAAAGCACTTTTCAATTTTTGACCCAAATCAGAAAAAAACGTAGACCCGCGGTATGTGATTCTGGTGAAAATTTTGACCATTCATGAAACCTTGTTTTTTCCATGACAAATGACTCAAACGAGTGGGAAAATGCATGGGCATGGTAAATTGGGCCAAATTTTGCTCAGAAATGTGACAAAAAGCACTTTTCAATTTTTGACCCAAATCAGAAAAAAACGTAGACCCGCGGTATGTGATTCTGGTGAAAATTTTGACCATTCATGAAATCTTGTTTTTTCCATGACAAATGACTCAAACGAGTGGGAAAATGCATGGGCATGGTAAATTGGGCCAAATTTTGCTCAGAAATGTGACAAAAAGCACTTTTCAAATTTTGACCCAAATCAGAAAAAAACGTAGACCCGCGGTATGTGATTCTGGTGAAAATTTTGACCATTCATGAAACCTTGTTTTTTCCATGACAAATGACTCAAACGAGTGGGAAAATGCATGGGCATGGTAAATTGGGCCAAATTTTGCTAAGAAATGTGACAAAAAGCACTTTTCAATTTTTGACCCAAATCAGAAAAAAACGTAGACCCGCGGTATGTGATTCTGGTGAAAATTTTGACCATTCATGAAACCTTGTTTTTTCCATGACAAATGACTCAAACGAGTGGGAAAATGCATGGGCATGGTAAATTGGGCCAAATTTTGCTCAGAAATGTGACAAAAAGCACTTTTCAATTTATTACCCAAATCAGAAAAAAACGTAGACCCGCGGTATGTGATTCTGGTGAAAATTTTGACCATTCATGAAACCTTGTTTTTTCCATGACAAATTACTCAAACGAGTGGGAAAATGCATGGGCATGGTAAATTGGGCCAAATTTTGCTAAGAAATGTGACAAAAAGCACTTTTCAATTTTTGACCTAAATCAGAAAAAAACGTACACCCGCGGTATGTGATTCTGGTGAAAATTTTGACCATTCATGAAACCTTGTTTTTTCCATGACAAATGACTCAAACGAGTGGGAAAATGCATGGGCATGGTAAATTGGGCCAAATTTTGCTCAGAAATGTGACAAAAAGCACTTTTCAATTTTTGACCCAAATCAGAAAAAAACGTAGACCCGCGGTATGTGATTCTGGTGAAAATTTTGACCATTCATGAAACCTTGTTTTTTCCATGACAAATGACTCAAACGAGTGGCAAAATGCATGGGCATGGTAAATTGGGCCAAAATTTGCTCAGAAATGTGACAAAAAGCACTTTTCAATTTTTGACCCAAATCATAAAAAAACGTAGACCCGCGGTATGTGATTCTGGTGAAAATTTTGACCAATCATGAAACCTTGTTTTTTCCATGACAAATGACTCAAACGAGTGGGAAAATGCATGGGCATGGTAAATTGGGCCAAATTTTGCTCAGAAATGTGACAAAAAGCACTTTTAAATTTTTGACCCAAATCAGAAAAAAACGTAGACCCGCGGTATGTGATTCTGGTGAAAATTTTGACCATTCATGAAACCTTGTTTTTTCCATGACAAATGACTCAAACGAGTGGGAAAATGCATGGGCATGGTAAATTGGGCCAAATTTTGCTCAGAAATGTGACAAAAAGCACTTTTCAATTTTTGACCCAAATCAGAAAAAAACGTAGACCCGCGGTATGTGATTCTGATGAAAATTTTGACCATTCATGAAACCTTGTTTTTTCCATGACAAATGACTCAAACGAGTGGGAAAATGCATGGGCATGGTAAATTGGGCCAAATTTTGCTCAGAAATGTGACAAAAAGCACTTTTCAATTTTTGACCCAAATCAGAAAAAAATGTAGACCCGCGGTATGTGATTCTGGTGAAAATTTTGACCATTCATGAAACCTTGTTTTTTCCATGACAAATGACTCAAACGAGTGGGAAAATGCATGGGCATGGTAAATTGGGCCATATTTTGCTCAGAAATGTGACAAAAAGCACTTTTCAAATTTTGACCCAAATCAGAAAAAAACGAAGACCCGCGGTATGTGATTCTGGTGAAAATTTTGACCATTCATGAAACCTTGTTTTTTCCATGACAAATGACTCAAACGAGTGGGAAAATGCATGGGCATGGTAAATTGGGCCAAATTTTGCTCAGAAATGTGACAAAAAGCACTTTTCAATTTATTACCCAAATCAGAAAAAAACGTAGACCCGCGGTATGTGATTCTGGTGAAAATTTTGACCATTCATGAAACCTTGTTTTTTCCATGACAAATGACTCAAACGAGTGGGAAAATGCATGGGCATGGTAAATTGGGCCAAATTTTGCTCAGAAACGTGACAAAAAGCACTTTTCAATTTTTGACCCAAATCAGAAAAAAACGTAGACCCGCGGTATGTGATTCTGGTGAAAATTTTGACCATTCATGAAACCTTGTTTTTTCCATGACAAATGACTCAAACGAGTGGGAAAATGCATGGGCATGGTAAATTGGGCCAAATTTTGCTCAGAAATGTGACAAAAAGCACTTTTCAATTTATTACCCATATCAGAAAAAAACGTAGACCCGCGGTATGTGATTCTGGTGAAAATTTTGACCATTCATGAAACCTTGTTTTTTCCATGACAAATTACTCAAACGAGTGGGAAAATGCATGGGCATGGTAAATTGGGCCAAATTTTGCTAAGAAATGTGACAAAAAGCACTTTTCAATTTTTGACCTAAATCAGAAAAAACCGTACACCCGCGGTATGTGATTCTGGTGAAAATTTTGACCATTCATGAAACCTTGTTTTTTTCATGACAAATGACTCAAACGAGTGGGAAAATGCATGGGCATGGTAAATTGGGCCAAATTTTGCTCAGAAATGTGACAAAAAGCACTTTTCAATTTTTGACCCAAATCAGAAAAAAACGAAGACCCGCGGTATGTGATTCTGGTGAAAATTTTGACCATTCATGAAACCTTGTTTTTTCCATGACAAATGACTCAAACGAGTGGGAAAATGCATGGGCATGGTAAATTGGGCCAAATTTTGCTCAGAAATGTGACAAAAAGCACTTTTCAATTTATTACCCAAATCAGAAAAAAACGTAGACCCGCGGTATGTGATTCTGGTGAAAATTTTGACCATTCATGAAACCTTGTTTTTTCCATGACAAATGACTCAAACGAGTGGGAAAATGCATGGGCATGGTAAATTGGGCCAAATTTTGCTAAGAAATGTGACAAAAAGCACTTTCAATTTTTGACCCAAATCAGAAAAAAACGTAGACCCGCGGTATGTGATTCTGGTGAAAATTTTGACCATTCATGAAACCTTGTTTTTTCCATGACAAATGACTCAAACGAGTGGGAAAATGCATGGGCATGGTAAATTATGCCAAATTTTGCTAAAAAATGTGACAAAAAGCACTTTTAAATTTTTGACCCAAATCAGAAAAAAACGTAGACCCGCGGTATGTGATTCTGGTGAAAATTTTGACCATTAATGAAACCTTCTTTTTTCCATGACAAATGACTCAAACGAGTGGGAAAATGCATGGGCATGGTAAATTGGGCCAAATTTTGCTCAGAAACGTGACAAAAAGCACTTTTCAATTTTTGACCCAAATCAGAAAAAAACGTAGACCCGCGGTATGTGATTCTGGTGAAAATTTTGACCATTAATGAAACCTTCTTTTTTCCATGACAAATGACTCAAACGAGTGGGAAAATGCATGGGCATGGTAAATTGGGCCAAATTTTGCTCAGAAATGTGACAAAAAGCACTTTTCAATTTATTACCCAAATCAGAAAAAAACGTAGACCCGCGGTATGTGATTCTGGTGAAAATTTTGACCATTCATGAAACCTTGTTTTTTCCATGACAAATTACTCAAACGAGTGGGAAAATGCATGGGCATGGTAAATTGGGCCAAATTTTGCTAAGAAATGTGACAAAAAGCACTTTTCAATTTTTGACCTAAATCAGAAAAAAACGTACACCCGCGGTATGTGATTCTGGTGAAAATTTTGACCATTCATGAAACCTTGTTTTTTTCATGACAAATGACTCAAACGAGTGGGAAAATGCATGGGCATGGTAAATTGGGCCAAATTTTGCTCAGAAATGTGACAAAAAGCACTTTTCAATTTATTACCCAAATCAGAAAAAAACGTAGACCCGCGGTATGTGATTCTGATGAAAATTTTGACCATTCATGAAACCTTGTTTTTCCATGACAAATGACTCAAACGAGTGGGAAAATGCATGGGCATGGTAAATTGGGCCAAATTTTGCTCAGAAATGTGACAAAAAATACTTTTCAATTTTTGACCCAAAACAGAAAAAAACATAGACCCGCGGTATGTGATTCTGGTGAAAATTTTGACCATTCATGAAACCTTGTTTTTTCCATGACAAATGACTCAAACGAGTGGGAAAATGCATGGGCATGGTAAATTGGGCCAAATTTTGCTAAGAAATGTGACAAAAAGCACTTTTCAATTTTTGACCCAAATCAGAAAAAAACGTAGACCCGCGGTATGTGATTCTGGTGAAAATTTTGACCATTAATGAAACCTTCTTTTTTCCATGACAAATGACTCAAACGAGTGGGAAAATGCATGGGCATGGTAAATTGGGCCAAATTTTGCTCAGAAACGTGACAAAAAGCACTTTTCAATTTTTGACCCAAATCAGAAAAAAAACGTAGACCCGCGGTATGTGATTCTGGTGAAAATTTTGACCATTCATGAAACCTTGTTTTTTCCATGACAAATGACTCAAACGAGTGGGAAAATGCATGGGCATGGTAAATTGGGCCAAATTTTGCTCAGAAATGTGACAAAAAGCACTTTTCAATTTATTACCCAAATCAGAAAAAAACGTAGACCCGCGGTATGTGATTCTGGTGAAAATTTTGACCATTCATGAAACCTTGTTTTTCCATGACAAATGACTCAAACGAGTGGGAAAATGCATGGGCATGGTAAATTGGGCCAAATTTTGCTCAGAAATGTGACAAAAAATACTTTTCAATTTTTGACCCAAAACAGAAAAAAACATAGACCCGCGGTATGTGATTCTGGTGAAAATTTTGACCATTCATGAAACCTTGTTTTTTCCATGACAAATGACTCAAACGAGTGGGAAAATGCATGGGCATGGTAAATTGGGCCAAATTTTGCTAAGAAATGTGACAAAAAGCACTTTTCAATTTTTGACCCAAATCAGAAAAAAACGTAGACCCGCGGTATGTGATTCTGGTGAAAATTTTGACCAATCATGAAACCTTGTTTTTTCCATGACAAATGACTCAAACGAGTGGGAAAATGCATGGGCATGGTAAATTGGGCCAAATTTTGCTCAGAAATGTGACAAAAAGCACTTTTCAATTTTTGACCCAAATCAGAAAAAAACGTAGACCCGCGGTATGTGATTCTGGTGAAAATTTTGACCATTCATGAAACCTTGTTTTTTCCATGACAAATGACTCAAACGAGTGGGAAAATGCATGGGCATGGTAAATTGGGCCAAATTTTGCTCAGAAATGTGACAAAAAGCACTTTTCAATTTTTGACCCAAATCAGAAAAAAACGTAGACCCGCGGTATGTGATTCTGGTGAAAATTTTGACCATTCATGAAATCTTGTTTTTTCCATGACAAATGACTCAAACGAGTGGGAAAATGCATGGGCATGGTAAATTGGGCCAAATTTTGCTCAGAAATGTGACAAAAAGCACTTTTCAAATTTTGACCCAAATCAGAAAAAAACGTAGACCCGCGGTATGTGATTCTGGTGAAAATTTTGACCATTCATGAAACCTTGTTTTTTCCATGACAAATGACTCAAACGAGTGGGAAAATGCATGGGCATGGTAAATTGGGCCAAATTTTGCTAAGAAATGTGACAAAAAGCACTTTTCAATTTTTGACCCAAATCAGAAAAAAACGTAGACCCGCGGTATGTGATTCTGGTGAAAATTTTGACCATTCATGAAACCTTGTTTTTTCCATGACAAATGACTCAAACGAGTGGGAAAATGCATGGGCATGGTAAATTGGGCCAAATTTTGCTCAGAAATGTGACAAAAAGCACTTTTCAATTTATTACCCAAATCAGAAAAAAACGTAGACCCGCGGTATGTGATTCTGGTGAAAATTTTGACCATTCATGAAACCTTGTTTTTTCCATGACAAATTACTCAAACGAGTGGGAAAATGCATGGGCATGGTAAATTGGGCCAAATTTTGCTAAGAAATGTGACAAAAAGCACTTTTCAATTTTTGACCTAAATCAGAAAAAAACGTACACCCGCGGTATGTGATTCTGGTGAAAATTTTGACCATTCATGAAACCTTGTTTTTTTCATGACAAATGACTCAAACGAGTGGGAAAATGCATGGGCATGGTAAATTGGGCCAAATTTTGCTCAGAAATGTGACAAAAAACACTTTTCAATTTATTACCCAAATCAGAAAAAAACGTAGACCCGCGGTATGTGATTCTGGTGAAAATTTTGACCATTCATGAAACCTTGTTTTTCCATGACAAATGACTCAAACGAGTGGGAAAATGCATGGGCATGGTAAATTGGGCCAAATTTTGCTCAGAAATGTGACAAAAAGCACTTTTCAATTTTTGACCCAAAACAGAAAAAAACATAGACCCGCGGTATGTGATTCTGGTGAAAATTTTGACCATTCATGAAACCTTGTTTTTTCCATGACAAATGACTCAAACGAGTGGGAAAATGCATGGGCATGGTAAATTGGGCCAAATTTTGCTCAGAAATGTGACAAAAAGCACTTTTCAATTTTTGACCCAAATCAGAAAAAAACGTAGACCCGCGGTATGTGATTCTGGTGAAAATTTTGACCATTCATGAAACCTTGTTTTTTCCATGACAAATTACTCAAACGAGTGGGAAAATGCATGGGCATGGTAAATTGGGCCAAATTTTGCTCAGAAATGTGACAAAAAGCACTTTTCAATTTTTGACCCAAAACAGAAAAAAACATAGACCCGCGGTATGTGATTCTGGTGAAAATTTTGACCATTCATGAAACCTTGTTTTTTCCATGACAAATGACTCAAACGAGTGGGAAAATGCATGGGCATGGTAAATTGGGCCAAAATTTGCTCAGAAATGTGACAAAAAGCACTTTTCAATTTTTGACCCAAATCATAAAAAAACGTAGACCCGCGGTATGTGATTCTGGTGAAAATTTTGACCAATCATGAAACCTTGTTTTTTCCATGACAAATGACTCAAACGAGTGGGAAAATGCATGGGCATGGTAAATTGGGCCAAATTTTGCTCAGAAATGTGACAAAAAGCACTTTTCAATTTTTGACCCAAATCAGAAAAAAACGTAGACCCGCGGTATGTGATTCTGGTGAAAATTTTGACCATTCATGAAACCTTGTTTTTTCCATGACAAATGACTCAAACGAGTGGGAAAATGCATGGGCATGGTAAATTGGGCCATATTTTGCTCAGAAATGTGACAAAAAGCACTTTTCAAATTTTGACCCAAATCAGAAAAAAACGAAGACCCGCGGTATGTGATTCTGGTGAAAATTTTGACCATTCATGAAACCTTGTTTTTTCCATGACAAATGACTCAAACGAGTGGGAAAATGCATGGGCATGGTAAATTGGGCCAAATTTTGCTCAGAAATGTGACAAAAAGCACTTTTCAATTTATTACCCAAATCAGAAAAAAACGTAGACCCGCGGTATGTGATTCTGGTGAAAATTTTGACCATTCATGAAACCTTGTTTTTTCCATGACAAATGACTCAAACGAGTGGGAAAATGCATGGGCATGGTAAATTATGCCAAATTTTGCTAAGAAATGTGACAAAAAGCACTTTTAAATTTTTGACCCAAATCAGAAAAAAACGTAGACCCGCGGTATGTGATTCTGGTGAAAATTTTGACCATTAATGAAACCTTCTTTTTTCCATGACAAATGACTCAAACGAGTGGGAAAATGCATGGGCATGGTAAATTGGGCCAAATTTTGCTCAGAAACGTGACAAAAAGCACTTTTCAATTTTTGACCCAAATCAGAAAAAAACGTAGACCCGCGGTATGTGATTCTGGTGAAAATTTTGACCATTAATGAAACCTTCTTTTTTCCATGACAAATGACTCAAACGAGTGGGAAAATGCATGGGCATGGTAAATTGGGCCAAATTTTGCTCAGAAACGTGACAAAAAGCACTTTTCAATTTTTGACCCAAATCAGAAAAAAACGTAGACCCGCGGTATGTGATTCTGGTGAAAATTTTGACCATTAATGAAACCTTCTTTTTTCCATGACAAATGACTCAAACGAGTGGGAAAATGCATGGGCATGGTAAATTGGGCCAAATTTTGCTCAGAAATGTGACAAAAAGCACTTTTCAATTTATTACCCAAATCAGAAAAAAACGTAGACCCGCGGTATGTGATTCTGATGAAAATTTTGACCATTCATGAAACCTTGTTTTTCCATGACAAATGACTCAAACGAGTGGGAAAATGCATGGGCATGGTAAATTGGGCCAAATTTTGCTCAGAAATGTGATAAAAAATACTTTTCAATTTTTGACCCAAAACAGAAAAAAACATAGACCCGCGGTATGTGATTCTGGTGAAAATTTTGACCATTCATGAAACCTTGTTTTTTCCATGACAAATGACTCAAACGAGTGGGAAAATGCATGGGCATGGTAAATTGGGCCAAATTTTGCTCAGAAATGTGACAAAAAGCACTTTTCAATTTTTGACCCAAATCAGAAAAAAACGTAGACCCGCGGTATGTGATTCTGGTGAAAATTTTGACCATTCATGAAACCTTGTTTTTTCCATGACAAATGACTCAAACGAGTGGGAAAATGCATGGGCATGGTAAATTGGGCCAAATTTTGCTCAGAAATGTGACAAAAAGCACTTTTCAATTTTTGACCCAAATCAGAAAAAAACGTAGACCCGCGGTATGTGATTCTGGTGAAAATTTTGACCATTAATGAAACCTTCTTTTTTCCATGACAAATGACTCAAACGAGTGGGAAAATGCATGGGCATGGTAAATTGGGCCAAATTTTGCTCAGAAACGTGACAAAAAGCACTTTTCAATTTTTGACCCAAATCAGAAAAAAACGTAGACCCGCGGTATGTGATTCTGGTGACAATTTTGACCATTCATGAAACCTTGTTTTTTCCATGACAAATGACTCAAACGAGTGGGAAAATGCATGGGCATGGTAAATTGGGCCAAATTTTGCTCAGAAATGTGACAAAAAGCACTTTTCAATTTATTACCCAAATCAGAAAAAAACGTAGACCCGCGGTATGTGATTCTGGTGAAAATTTTGACCATTCATGAAACCTTGTTTTTTCCATGACAAATTACTCAAACGAGTGGGAAAATGCATGGGCATGGTAAATTGGGCCAAATTTTGCTAAGAAATGTGACAAAAAGCACTTTTCAATTTTTGACCTAAATCAGAAAAAAACGTACACCCGCGGTATGTGATTCTGGTGAAAATTTTGACCAATCATGAAACCTTGTTTTTTCCATGACAAATGACTCAAACGAGTGGGAAAATGCATGGGCATGGTAAATTGGGCCAAATTTTGCTCAGAAATGTGACAAAAAGCACTTTTCAATTTTTGACCCAAATCAGAAAAAAACGTAGACCCGCGGTATGTGATTCTGGTGAAAATTTTGACCATTCATGAAACCTTGTTTTTTCCATGACAAATGACTCAAACGAGTGGGAAAATGCATGGGCATGGTAAATTGGGCTAAATTTTGCTCAGAAATGTGACAAAAAGCACTTTTCAATTTTTGACCCAAATCAGAAAAAAACGTAGACCCGCGGTATGTGATTCTGACGAAAATTTTGACCATTCATGAAACCTTGTTTTTTCCATGACAAATGACTCAAACGAGTGGGAAAATGCATGGGCATGGTAAATTGGGCCAAATTTTGCTCAGAAATGTGACAAAAAGCACTTTTCAATTTTTGACCCAAATCAGAAAAAAACGTAGACCCGCGGTATGTGATTCTGGTGAAAATTTTGACCAATCATGAAACCTTGTTTTTTCCATGACAAATGACTCAAACGAGTGGGAAAATGCATGGGCATGGTAAATTGGGCCAAATTTTGCTCAGAAATGTGACAAAAAGCACTTTTCAATTTTTGACCCAAATCAGAAAAAAACGTAGACCCGCGGTATGTGATTCTGGTGAAAATTTTGACCATTCATGAAATCTTGTTTTTTCCATGACAAATGACTCAAACGAGTGGGAAAATGCATGGGCATGGTAAATTGGGCCAAATTTTGCTCAGAAATGTGACAAAAAGCACTTTTCAAATTTTGACCCAAATCAGAAAAAAACGTAGACCCGCGGTATGTGATTCTGGTGAAAATTTTGACCATTCATGAAACCTTGTTTTTTCCATGACAAATGACTCAAACGAGTGGGAAAATGCATGGGCATGGTAAATTGGGCCAAATTTTGCTCAGAAATGTGACAAAAAGCACTTTTCAATTTATTACCCAAATCAGAAAAAAACGTAGACCCGCGGTATGTGATTCTGGTGAAAATTTTGACCATTCATGAAACCTTGTTTTTTCCATGACAAATTACTCAAACGAGTGGGAAAATGCATGGGCATGGTAAATTGGGCCAAATTTTGCTAAGAAATGTGACAAAAAGCACTTTTCAATTTTTGACCTAAATCAGAAAAAAACGTACACCCGCGGTATGTGATTCTGGTGAAAATTTTGACCATTCATGAAACCTTGTTTTTTTCATGACAAATGACTCAAACGAGTGGGAAAATGCATGGGCATGGTAAATTGGGCCAAATTTTGCTCAGAAATGTGACAAAAAGCACTTTTCAATTTATTACCCAAATCAGAAAAAAACGTAGACCCGCGGTATGTGATTCTGGTGAAAATTTTGACCATTCATGAAACCTTGTTTTTCCATGACAAATGACTCAAACGAGTGGGAAAATGCATGGGCATGGTAAATTGGGCCAAATTTTGCTCAGAAATGTGACAAAAAGCACTTTTCAATTTTTGACCCAAAACAGAAAAAAACATAGACCCACGGTATGTGATTCTGGTGAAAATTTTGACCATTCATGAAACCTTGTTTTTTCCATGACAAATGACTCAAACGAGTGGGAAAATGCATGGGCATGGTAAATTGGGCCAAATTTTGCTCAGAAATGTGACAAAAAGCACTTTTCAATTTTTGACCCAAATCAGAAAAAAACGTAGACCCGCGGTATGTGATTCTGGTGAAAATTTTGACCATTCATGAAACCTTGTTTTTTCCATGACAAATTACTCAAACGAGTGGGAAAATGCATGGGCATGGTAAATTGGGCCAAATTTTGCTCAGAAATGTGACAAAAAGCACTTTTCAATTTTTGACCCAAAACAGAAAAAAACATAGACCCGCGGTATGTGATTCTGGTGAAAATTTTGACCATTCATGAAACCTTGTTTTTTCCATGACAAATGACTCAAACGAGTGGGAAAATGCATGGGCATGGTAAATTGGGCCAAAATTTGCTCAGAAATGTGACAAAAAGCACTTTTCAATTTTTGACCCAAATCATAAAAAAACGTAGACCCGCGGTATGTGATTCTGGTGAAAATTTTGACCAATCATGAAACCTTGTTTTTTCCATGACAAATGACTCAAACGAGTGGGAAAATGCATGGGCATGGTAAATTGGGCCAAATTTTGCTCAGAAATGTGACAAAAAGCACTTTTCAATTTTTGACCCAAATCAGAAAAAAACGTAGACCCGCGGTATGTGATTCTGGTGAAAATTTTGACCATTCATGAAACCTTGTTTTTTCCATGACAAATGACTCAAACGAGTGGGAAAATGCATGGGCATGGTAAATTGGGCCAAATTTTGCTCAGAAATGTGACAAAAAGCACTTTTCAATTTTTGACCCAAATCAGAAAAAAACGTAGACCCGCGGTATGTGATTCTGATGAAAATTTTGACCATTCATGAAACCTTGTTTTTTCCATGACAAATGACTCAAACGAGTGGGAAAATGCATGGGCATGGTAAATTGGGCCAAATTTTGCTCAGAAATGTTACAAAAAGCACTTTTCAATTTTTGACCCAAATCAGAAAAAAATGTAGACCCGCGGTATGTGATTCTGGTGAAAATTTTGACCATTCATGAAACCTTGTTTTTTCCATGACAAATGACTCAAACGAGTGGGAAAATGCATGGGCATGGTAAATTGGGCCATATTTTGCTAAGAAATGTGACAAAAAGCACTTTTCAATTTATTACCCAAATCAGAAAAAAACGTAGACCCGCGGTATGTGATTCTGGTGAAAATTTTGACCATTCATGAAACCTTGTTTTTTCCATGACAAATGACTCAAACGAGTGGGAAAATGCATGGGCATGGTAAATTGGGCCAAATTTTGCTAAGAAATGTGACAAAAAGCACTTTTCAATTTTTGACCCAAATCAGAAAAAAACGTAGACCCGCGGTATGTGATTCTGGTGAAAATTTTGACCATTCATGAAACCTTGTTTTTTCCATGACAAATGACTCAAACGAGTGGGAAAATGCATGGGCATGGTAAATTGGGCCAAATTTTGCTAAGAAATGTGACAAAAAGCACTTTTCAATTTTTGACCCAAATCAGAAAAAAACGTAGACCCGCAGTATGTGATTCTGGTGAAAATTTTGACCATTCATGAAACCTTGTTTTTTCCATGACAAATGACTCAAACGAGTGGGAAAATGCATGGGCATGGTAAATTGGGCCAAATTTTGCTAAGAAATGTGACAAAAAGCACTTTTCAATTTTTGACCCAAATCAGAAAAAAACATAGACCCGCGGTATGTGATTCTGGTGAAAATTTTGACCATTCATGAAACCTTGTTTTTTCCATGACAAATGACTCAAACGAGTGGGAAAATGCATGGGCATGGTAAATTGGGCCAAATTTTGCTCAGAAACATGACAAAAAGCACTTTTCAATTTTTGACCCAAATCAGAAAAAAACGTAGACCCGCGGTATGTGATTCTGGTGAAAATTTTGACCATTCATGAAACCTTGTTTTTTCCATGACAAATGACTCAAACGAGTGGGAAAATGCATGGGCATGGTAAATTGGGCCAAATTTTGCTCAGAAATGTGACAAAAAGCACTTTTCAATTTATTACCCAAATCAGAAAAAAACGTAGACCCGCGGTATGTGATTCTGGTGAAAATTTTGACCATTCATGAAACCTTGTTTTTTCCATGACAAATTACTCAAACGAGTGGGAAAATGCATGGGCATGGTAAATTGGGCCAAATTTTGCTAAGAAATGTGACAAAAAGCACTTTTCAATTTTTGACCTAAATCAGAAAAAAACGTACACCCGCGGTATGTGATTCTGGTGAAAATTTTGACCATTCATGAAACCTTGTTTTTTTCATGACAAATGACTCAAACGAGTGGGAAAATGCATGGGCATGGTAAATTGGGCCAAATTTTGCTCAGAAATGTGACAAAAAGCACTTTTCAATTTATTACCCAAATCAGAAAAAAATGTAGACCCGCGGTATGTGATTCTGGTGAAAATTTTGACCATTCATGAAACCTTGTTTTTCCATGACAAATGACTCAAACGAGTGGGAAAATGCATGGGCATGGTAAATTGGGCCAAATTTTGCTCAGAAATGTGACAAAAAGCACTTTTCAATTTTTGACCCAAAACAGAAAAAAACATAGACCCGCGGTATGTGATTCTGGTGAAAATTTTGACCATTCATGAAACCTTGTTTTTTCCATGACAAATGACTCAAACGAGTGGGAAAATGCATGGGCATGGTAAATTGGGCCAAATTTTGCTCAGAAATGTGACAAAAAGCACTTTTCAATTTTTGACCCAAATCAGAAAAAAACGTAGACCCGCGGTATGTGATTCTGGTGAAAATTTTGACCATTCATGAAACCTTGTTTTTTCCATGACAAATTACTCAAACGAGTGGGAAAATGCATGGGCATGGTAAATTGGGCCAAATTTTGCTCAGAAATGTTACAAAAAGCACTTTTCAATTTTTGACCCAAATCAGAAAAAAATGTAGACCCGCGGTATGTGATTCTGGTGAAAATTTTGACCATTCATGAAACCTTGTTTTTTCCATGACAAATGACTCAAACGAGTGGGAAAATGCATGGGCATGGTAAATTGGGCCAAAATTTGCTCAGAAATGTGACAAAAAGCACTTTTCAATTTTTGACCCAAATCATAAAAAAACGTAGACCCGCGGTATGTGATTCTGGTGAAAATTTTTACCAATCATGAAACCTTGTTTTTTCCATGACAAATGACTCAAACGAGTGGGAAAATGCATGGGCATGGTAAATTGGGCCAAATTTTGCTCAGAAATGTGACAAAAAGCACTTTTCAATTTTTGACCCAAATCAGAAAAAAACGTAGACCCGCGGTATGTGATTCTGGTGAAAATTTTGACCATTCATGAAACCTTGTTTTTTCCATGACAAATGACTCAAACGAGTGGGAAAATGCATGGGCATGGTAAATTGGGCCAAATTTTGCTCAGAAATGTGACAAAAAGCACTTTTCAATTTTTGACCCAAATCAGAAAAAAACGTAGACCCGCGGTATGTGATTCTGATGAAAATTTTGACCATTCATGAAACCTTGTTTTTTCCATGACAAATGACTCAAACGAGTGGGAAAATGCATGGGCATGGTAAATTGGGCCAAATTTTGCTCAGAAATGTTACAAAAAGCACTTTTCAATTTTTGACCCAAATCAGAAAAAAATGTAGACCCGCGGTATGTGATTCTGGTGAAAATTTTGACCATTCATGAAACCTTGTTTTTTCCATGACAAATGACTCAAACGAGTGGGAAAATGCATGGGCATGGTAAATTGGGCCAAAATTTGCTCAGAAATGTGACAAAAAGCACTTTTCAATTTTTGACCCAAATCATAAAAAAACGTAGACCCGCGGTATGTGCTTCTGGTGAAAATTTTGACCAATCATGAAACCTTGTTTTTTCCATGACAAATGACTCAAACGAGTGGGAAAATGCATGGGCATGGTAAATTGGGCCAAATTTTGCTCAGAAATGTGACAAAAAGCACTTTTCAATTTTTGACCCAAATCAGAAAAAAACGTAGACCCGCGGTATGTGATTCTGGTGAAAATTTTGACCATTCATGAAACCTTGTTTTTTCCATGACAAATGACTCAAACGAGTGGGAAAATGCATGGGCATGGTAAATTGGGCCAAATTTTGCTCAGAAATGTGACAAAAAGCACTTTTAAATTTTTGACCCAAATCAGAAAAAAACGTAGACCCGCGGTATGTGATTCTGATGAAAATTTTGACCATTCATGAAACCTTGTTTTTTCCATGACAAATGACTCAAACGAGTGGGAAAATGCATGGGCATGGTAAATTGGGCCAAATTTTGCTCAGAAATGTTACAAAAAGCACTTTTCAATTTTTGACCCAAATCAGAAAAAAATGTAGACCCGCGGTATGTGATTCTGGTGAAAATTTTGACCATTCATGAAACCTTGTTTTTTCCATGACAAATGACTCAAACGAGTGGGAAAATGCATGGGCATGGTAAATTGGGCCATATTTTGCTAAGAAATGTGACAAAAAGCACTTTTCAATTTATTACCCAAATCAGAAAAAAACGTAGACCCGCGGTATGTGATTCTGGTGAAAATTTTGACCATTCATGAAACCTTGTTTTTTCCATGACAAATGACTCAAACGAGTGGGAAAATGCATGGGCATGGTAAATTGGGCCAAATTTTGCTCAGAAATGTGACAAAAAGCACTTTTCAATTTTTGACCCAAAACAGAAAAAAACATAGATCCGCGGTATGTGATTCTGGTGAAAATTTTGACCATTCATGAAACCTTGTTTTTTCCATGACAAATGACTCAAACGAGTGGGAAAATGCATGGGCATGGTAAATTGGGCCAAATTTTGCTCAGAAATGTGACAAAAAGCACTTTTCAATTTTTGACCCAAATCAGAAAAAAACGTAGACCCGCGGTATGTGATTCTGGTGAAAATTTTGACCAATCATGAAACCTTGTTTTTTCCATGACAAATTACTCAAACGAGTGGGAAAATGCATGGGCATGGTAAATTGGGCCAAATTTTGATCAGAAATGTGACAAAAAGCACTTTTCAATTTTTGACCCAAATCAGAAAAAAACGTAGACCCGCGGTATGTGATTCTGGTGAAAATTTTGACCATTCATGAAACCTTGTTTTTTCCATGACAAATGACTCAAACGAGTGGGAAAATGCATGGGCATGGTAAATTGGGCCAAATTTTGCTCAGAATTGTGACAAAAAGCACTTTTCAATTTTTGACCCAAATCAGAAAAAAACGTAGACCCGCGGTATGTGATTCTGATGAAAATTTTGACCATTCATGAAACCTTGTTTTTTCCATGACAAATGACTCAAACGAGTGGGAAAATGCATGGGCATGGTAAATTGGGCCAAATTTTGCTCAGAAATGTTACAAAAAGCACTTTTCAATTTTTGACCCAAATCAGAAAAAAATGTAGACCCGCGGTATGTGATTCTGGTGAAAATTTTGACCATTCATGAAACCTTGTTTTTTCCATGACAAATGACTCAAACGAGTGGGAAAATGCATGGGCATGGTAAATTGGGCCAAAATTTGCTCAGAAATGTGACAAAAAGCACTTTTCAATTTTTGACCCAAATCATAAAAAAACGTAGACCCGCGGTATGTGATTCTGGTGAAAATTTTGACCAATCATGAAACCTTGTTTTTTCCATGACAAATGACTCAAACGAGTGGGAAAATGCATGGGCATGGTAAATTGGGCCAAATTTTGCTCAGAAATGTGACAAAAAGCACTTTTCAATTTTTGACCCAAATCAGAAAAAAACGTAGACCCGCGGTATGTGATTCTGGTGAAAATTTTGACCATTCATGAAACCTTGTTTTTTCCATGACAAATGACTCAAACGAGTGGGAAAATGCATGGGCATGGTAAATTGGGCCAAATTTTGCTCAGAAATGTGACAAAAAGCACTTTTCAATTTTTGACCCAAATCAGAAAAAAACGTAGACCCGCGGTATGTGATTCTGATGAAAATTTTGACCATTCATGAAACCTTGTTTTTTCCATGACAAATGACTCAAACGAGTGGGAAAATGCATGGGCATGGTAAATTGGGCCAAATTTTGCTCAGAAATGTTACAAAAAGCACTTTTCAATTTTTGACCCAAATCAGAAAAAAATGTAGACCCGCGGTATGTGATTCTGGTGAAAATTTTGACCATTCATGAAACCTTGTTTTTTCCATGACAAATGACTCAAACGAGTGGGAAAATGCATGGGCATGGTAAATTGGGCCATATTTTGCTAAGAAATGTGACAAAAAGCACTTTTCAATTTATTACCCAAATCAGAAAAAAACGTAGACCCGCGGTATGTGATTCTGGTGAAAATTTTGACCATTCATGAAACCTTGTTTTTTCCATGACAAATGACTCAAACGAGTGGGAAAATGCATGGGCATGGTAAATTGGGCCAAATTTTGCTAAGAAATGTGACAAAAAGCACTTTTCAATTTTTGACCCAAATCAGAAAAAAACGTAGACCCGCGGTATGTGATTCTGGTGAAAATTTTGACCATTCATGAAACCTTGTTTTTTCCATGACAAATGACTCAAACGAGTGGGAAAATGCATGGGCATGGTAAATTGGGCCAAATTTTGCTAAGAAATGTGACAAAAAGCACTTTTCAATTTTTGACCCAAATCAGAAAAAAACGTAGACCCGCGGTATGTGATTCTGGTGAAAATTTTGACCATTCATGAAACCTTGTTTTTTCCATGACAAATGACTCAAACGAGTGGGAAAATGCATGGGCATGGTAAATTGGGCCAAATTTTGCTGAGAAATGTGACAAAAAGCACTTTTCAATTTTTGACCCAAATCAGAAAAAAACGTAGACCCGCGGTATGTGATTCTGGTGAAAATTTTGACCATTCATGAAACCTTGTTTTTTCCATGACAAATGACTCAAACGAGTGGGAAAATGCATGGGCATGGTAAATTGGGCCAAATTTTGATAAGAAATGTGACAAAAAGCACTTTTCAATTTTTGACCCAAATCAGAAAAAAACGTAGACCCGCGGTATGTGATTCTGGTGAAAATTTTGACCATTCATGAAACCTTGTTTTTTCCATGACAAATGACTCAAACGAGTGGGAAAATGCATGGGCATGGTAAATTGGGCCAAATTTTGCTCAGAAATGTGACAAAAAGCACTTTTCAATTTTTGACCCAAATCAGAAAAAAACGTAGACCCGCGGTATGTGATTCTGATGAAAATTTTGACCATTCATGAAACCTTGTTTTTTCCATGACAAATGACTCAAACGAGTGGGAAAATGCATGGGCATGGTAAATTGGGCCAAATTTTGCTCAGAAATGTTACAAAAAGCACTTTTCAATTTTTGACCCAAATCAGAAAAAAACGTAGACCCGCGGTATGTGATTCTGGTGAAAATTTTGACCATTCATGAAACCTTGTTTTTTCCATGACAAATGACTCAAACGAGTGGGAAAATGCATGGGCATGGTAAATTGGGCCATATTTTGCTAAGAAATGTGACAAAAAGCACTTTTCAATTTATTACCCAAATCAGAAAAAAACGTAGACCCGCGGTATGTGATTCTGGTGAAAATTTTGACCATTCATGAAACCTTGTTTTTTCCATGACAAATGACTCAAACGAGTGGGAAAATGCATGGGCATGGTAAATTGGGCCAAATTTTGCTAAGAAATGTGACAAAAAGCACTTTTCAATTTTTGACCCAAATCAGAAAAAAACGTAGACCCGCGGTATGTGATTCTGGTGAAAATTTTGACCATTCATGAAACCTTGTTTTTTCCATGATAAATGACTCAAACGAGTGGGAAAATGCATGGGCATGGTAAATTGGGCCAAATTTTGCTAAGAAATGTGGCAAAAAGCACTTTTCAATTTTTGACCCAAATCAGAAAAAAACGTAGACCCGCAGTATGTGATTCTGGTGAAAATTTTGACCATTCATGAAACCTTGTTTTTTCCATGACAAATGACTCAAACGAGTGGGAAAATGCATGGGCATGGTAAATTGGGCCAAATTTTGCTGAGAAATGTGACAAAAAGCACTTTTCAATTTTTGACCCAAATCAGAAAAAAACGTAGACCCGCGGTATGTGATTCTGGTGAAAATTTTGACCATTCATGAAACCTTGTTTTTTCCATGACAAATGACTCAAACGAGTGGGAAAATGCATGGGCATGGTAAATTGGGCCAAATTTTGCTCAGAAACGTGACAAAAAGCACTTTTCAATTTTTGACCCAAATCAGAAAAAAACGTAGACCCGCGGTATGTGATTCTGGTGAAAATTTTGACCATTCATGAAACCTTGTTTTTTCCATGACAAATGACTCAAACGAGTGGGAAAATGCATGGGCATGGTAAATTGGGCCAAATTTTGCTCAGAAACGTGACAAAAAGCACTTTTCAATTTTTGACCCAAATCAGAAAAAAACGTAGACCCGCGGTATGTGATTCTGGTGAAAATTTTGACCATTCATGAAACCTTGTTTTTCCATGACAAATGACTCAAACGAGTGGGAAAATGCATGGGCATGGTAAATTGGGCCAAATTTTGCTCAGAAATGTGACAAAAAGCACTTTTCAATTTTTGACCCAAATCAGAAAAAAACGTAGACCCGCGGTATGTGATTCTGGTGAAAATTTTGACCAATCATGAAACCTTGTTTTTTCCATGACAAATGACTCAAACGAGTGGGAAAATGCATGGGCATGGTAAATTGGGCCAAATTTTGCTCAGAAATGTGACAAAAAGCACTTTTCAATTTTTGACCCAAATCAGAAAAAAACGTAGACCCGCGGTATGTGATTCTGGTGAAAATTTTGACCATTCATGAAACCTTGTTTTTTCCATGACAAATGACTCAAACGAGTGGGAAAATGCATGGGCATGGTAAATTGGGCCAAATTTTGCTCAGAAATGTGACAAAAAGCACTTTTCAATTTTTGACCCAAATCAGAAAAAAACGTAGACCCGCGGTATGTGATTCTGATGAAAATTTTGACCATTCATGAAACCTTGTTTTTTCCATGACAAATGACTCAAACGAGTGGGAAAATGCATGGGCATGGTAAATTGGGCCAAATTTTGCTCAGAAATGTTACAAAAAGCACTTTTCAATTTTTGACCCAAATCAGAAAAAAATGTAGACCCGCGGTATGTGATTCTGGTGAAAATTTTGACCATTCATGAAACCTTGTTTTTTCCATGACAAATGACTCAAACGAGTGGGAAAATGCATGGGCATGGTAAATTGGGCTATATTTTGCTAAGAAATGTGACAAAAAGCACTTTTCAATTTATTACCCAAATCAGAAAAAAACGTAGACCCGCGGTATGTGATTCTGGTGAAAATTTTGACCATTCATGAAACCTTGTTTTTTCCATGACAAATGACTCAAACGAGTGGGAAAATGCATGGGCATGGTAAATTGGGCCAAATTTTGCTAAGAAATGTGACAAAAAGCACTTTTCAATTTTTGACCCAAATCAGAAAAAAACGTAGACCCGCGGTATGTGATTCTGGTGAAAATTTTGACCATTCATGAAACCTTGTTTTTTCCATGACAAATGACTCAAACGAGTGGGAAAATGCATGGGCATGGTAAATTGGGCCAAATTTTGCTAAGAAATGTGACAAAAAGCACTTTTCAATTTTTGACCCAAATCAGAAAAAAACGTAGACCCGCGGTATGTGATTCTGGTGAAAATTTTGACCATTCATGAAACCTTGTTTTTTCCATGACAAATGACTCAAACGAGTGGGAAAATGCATGGGCATGGTAAATTGGGCCAAATTTTGCTGAGAAATGTGACAAAAAGCACTTTTCAATTTTTGACCCAAATCAGAAAAAAACGTAGACCCGCGGTATGTGATTCTGGTGAAAATTTTGACCATTCATGAAACCTTGTTTTTTCCATGACAAATGACTCAAACGAGTGGGAAAATGCATGGGCATGGTAAATTGGGCCAAATTTTGATAAGAAATGTGACAAAAAGCACTTTTCAATTTTTGACCCAAATCAGAAAAAAACGTAGACCCGCGGTATGTGATTCTGGTGAAAATTTTGACCATTCATGAAACCTTGTTTTTTCCATGACAAATGACTCAAACGAGTGGGAAAATGCATGGGCATGGTAAATTGGGCCAAATTTTGCTCAGAAATGTGACAAAAAGCACTTTTCAATTTTTGACCCAAATCAGAAAAAAACGTAGACCCGCGGTATGTGATTCTGATGAAAATTTTGACCATTCATGAAACCTTGTTTTTTCCATGACAAATGACTCAAACGAGTGGGAAAATGCATGGGCATGGTAAATTGGGCCAAATTTTGCTCAGAAATGTTACAAAAAGCACTTTTCAATTTTTGACCCAAATCAGAAAAAAACGTAGACCCGCGGTATGTGATTCTGGTGAAAATTTTGACCATTCATGAAACCTTGTTTTTTCCATGACAAATGACTCAAACGAGTGGGAAAATGCATGGGCATGGTAAATTGGGCCATATTTTGCTAAGAAATGTGACAAAAAGCACTTTTCAATTTATTACCCAAATCAGAAAAAAACGTAGACCCGCGGTATGTGATTCTGGTGAAAATTTTGACCATTCATGAAACCTTGTTTTTTCCATGACAAATGACTCAAACGAGTGGGAAAATGCATGGGCATGGTAAATTGGGCCAAATTTTGCTAAGAAATGTGACAAAAAGCACTTTTCAATTTTTGACCCAAATCAGAAAAAAACGTAGACCCGCGGTATGTGATTCTGGTGAAAATTTTGACCATTCATGAAACCTTGTTTTTTCCATGATAAATGACTCAAACGAGTGGGAAAATGCATGGGCATGGTAAATTGGGCCAAATTTTGCTAAGAAATGTGGCAAAAAGCACTTTTCAATTTTTGACCCAAATCAGAAAAAAACGTAGACCCGCAGTATGTGATTCTGGTGAAAATTTTGACCATTCATGAAACCTTGTTTTTTCCATGACAAATGACTCAAACGAGTGGGAAAATGCATGGGCATGGTAAATTGGGCCAAATTTTGCTGAGAAATGTGACAAAAAGCACTTTTCAATTTTTGACCCAAATCAGAAAAAAACGTAGACCCGCGGTATGTGATTCTGGTGAAAATTTTGACCATTCATGAAACCTTGTTTTTTCCATGACAAATGACTCAAACGAGTGGGAAAATGCATGGGCATGGTAAATTGGGCCAAATTTTGCTCAGAAACGTGACAAAAAGCACTTTTCAATTTTTGACCCAAATCAGAAAAAAACGTAGACCCGCGGTATGTGATTCTGGTGAAAATTTTGACCATTCATGAAACCTTGTTTTTTCCATGACAAATGACTCAAACGAGTGGGAAAATGCATGGGCATGGTAAATTGGGCCAAATTTTGCTCAGAAACGTGACAAAAAGCACTTTTCAATTTTTGACCCAAATCAGAAAAAAACGTAGACCCGCGGTATGTGATTCTGGTGAAAATTTTGACCATTCATGAAACCTTGTTTTTCCATGACAAATGACTCAAACGAGTGGGAAAATGCATGGGCATGGTAAATTGGGCCAAATTTTGCTCAGAAATGTGACAAAAAGCACTTTTCAATTTTTGACCCAAATCAGAAAAAAACGTAGACCCGCGGTATGTGATTCTGATGAAAATTTTGACCATTCATGAAACCTTGTTTTTTCCATGACAAATGACTCAAACGAGTGGGAAAATGCATGGGCATGGTAAATTGGGCCAAATTTTGCTCAGAAATGTTACAAAAAGCACTTTTCAATTTTTGACCCAAATCAGAAAAAAACGTAGACCCGCGGTATGTTATTCTGGTGAAAATTTTGACCATTCATGAAACCTTGTTTTTTCCATGACAAATGACTCAAACGAGTGGGAAAATGCATGGGCATGGTAAATTGGGCCATATTTTGCTAAGAAATGTGACAAAAAGCACTTTTCAATTTATTACCCAAATCAGAAAAAAACGTAGACCCGCGGTATGTGATTCTGGTGAAAATTTTGACCATTCATGAAACCTTGTTTTTTCCATGACAAATGACTCAAACGAGTGGGAAAATGCATGGGCATGGTAAATTGGGCCAAATTTTGCTAAGAAATGTGACAAAAAGCACTTTTCAATTTTTGACCCAAATCAGAAAAAAACGTTAACCCGCGGTATGTGATTCTGGTGAAAATTTTGACCATTCATGAAACCTTGTTTTTCCATGACAAATGACTCAAACGAGTGGGAAAATGCATGGGCATGGTAAATTGGGCCAAATTTTGCTCAGAAATGTGACAAAAAGCACTTTTCAATTTTTGACCCAAATCAGAAAAAAACGTAGACCCGCGGTATGTGATTCTGATGAAAATTTTGACCATTCATGAAACCTTGTTTTTTCCATGACAAATGACTCAAACGAGTGGGAAAATGCATGGGCATGGTAAATTGGGCCAAATTTTGCTCAGAAATGTTACAAAAAGCACTTTTCAATTTTTGACCCAAATCAGAAAAAAACGTAGACCCGCGGTATGTGATTCTGGTGAAAATTTTGACCATTCATGAAACCTTGTTTTTTCCATGACAAATGACTCAAACGAGTGGGAAAATGCATGGGCATGGTAAATTGGGCCATATTTTGCTAAGAAATGTGACAAAAAGCACTTTTCAATTTATTACCCAAATCAGAAAAAAACGTAGACCCGCGGTATGTGATTCTGGTGAAAATTTTGACCATTCATGAAACCTTGTTTTTTCCATGACAAATGACTCAAACGAGTGGGAAAATGCATGGGCATGGTAAATTGGGCCAAATTTTGCTAAGAAATGTGACAAAAAGCACTTTTCAATTTTTGACCCAAATCAGAAAAAAACGTTAACCCGCGGTATGTGATTCTGGTGAAAATTTTGACCATTCATGAAACCTTGTTTTTTCCATGACAAATGACTCAAACGAGTGGGAAAATGCATGGGCATGGTAAATTGGGCCAAATTTTGCTAAGAAATGTGACAAAAAGCACTTTTCAATTTTTGACCCAAATCAGAAAAAAACGTAGACCCGCGGTATGTGATTCTGGTGAAAATTTTGACCATTCATGAAACCTTGTTTTTTCCATGACAAATGACTCAAACGAGTGGGAAAATGCATGGGCATGGTAAATTGGGCCAAATTTTGCTGAGAAATGTGACAAAAAGCACTTTTCAATTTTTGACCCAAATCAGAAAAAACGTAGACCCGCGGTATGTGATTCTGGTGAAAATTTTGACCATTCATGAAACCTTGTTTTTTCCATGACAAATGACTCAAACGAGTGCGAAAATGCATGGGCATGGTAAATTGGGCCAAATTTTGCTAAGAAATGTGACAAAAAGCACTTTTCAATTTTTGACCCAAATCAGAAAAAAACGTAGACCCGCGGTATGTGATTCTGGTGAAAATTTTGACCATTCATGATACCTTGTTTTTTCCATGACAAATGACTCAAACGAGTGGGAAAATGCATGGGCATGGTAAATTGGGCCAAATTTTGCTCAGAAATGTGACAAAAAGCACTTTTCAATTTTTGACCCAAATCAGAAAAAAACATAGACCCGCGGTATGTGATTCTGGTGAAAATTTTGACCATTCATGAAACCTTGTTTTTTCCATGACAAATGACTCAAACGAGTGGGAAAATGCATGGGCATGGTAAATTGGGCCAAATTTTGCTCAGAAACGTGACAAAAAGCACTTTTCAATTTTTGACCCAAATCAGAAAAAAACGTAGACCCGCGGTATGTGATTCTGATGAAAATTTTGACCATTCATGAAACCTTGTTTTTTCCATGACAAATGACTCAAACGAGTGGGAAAATGCATGGGCATGGTAAATTGGGCCAAAATTTGCTCAGAAATGTGACAAAAAGCACTTTTCAATTTTTGACCCAAATCAGAAAAAAACGTAGACCCGCGGTATGTGATTCTGGTGAAAATTTTGACCATTCATGAAACCTTGTTTTTTCCATGACAAATGACTCAAACGAGTGGGAAAATGCATGGGCATGGTAAATTGGGCCAAATTTTGCTAAGAAATGTGACAAAAAGCACTTTTCAATTTTTGACCCAAATCAGAAAAAAACGTAGACCCGCGGTATGTGATTCTGGTGAAAATTTTGACCATTAATGAAACCTTCTTTTTTCCATGACAAATAACTCAAACGAGTGGGAAAATGCATGGGCATGGTAAATTGGGCCAAATTTTGCTCAGAAATGTGACAAAAAGCACTTTTCAATTTTTGACCCAAATCAGAAAAAAAACGTAGACCCGCGGTATGTGATTCTGATGAAAATTTTGACCATTCATGAAACCTTGTTTTTTCCATGACAAATGACTCAAACGAGTGGGAAAATGCATGGGCATGGTAAATTGGGCCAAATTTTGCTCAGAAATGTGACAAAAAGCACTTTTAAATTTTTGACCCAAATCAGAAAAAAACGTAGACCCGCGGTATGTGATTCTGGTGAAAATTTTGACCATTCATGAAACCTTGTTTTTTCCATGACAAATGACTCAAACGAGTGGGAAAATGCATGGGCATGGTAAATTGGGCCAAATTTTGCTCAGAAATGTGACAAAAAGCACTTTTCAATTTATTACCCAAATCAGACAAAAACGTAGACCCGCGGTATGTGATTCTGGTGAAAATTTTGACCATTCATGAAACCTTGTTTTTTCCATGACAAATGACTCAAACGAGTGGGAAAATGCATGGGCATGGTAAATTGGGCCAAATTTTGCTCAGAAATGTGACAAAAAGCACTTTTCAATTTTTGACCCAAATCAGAAAAAAACGTAGACCCGCGGTATGTGATTCTGGTGAAAATTTTGACCATTCATGAAACCTTGTTTTTTCCATGACAAATGACTCAAACGAGTGGGAAAATGCATGGGCATGGTAAATTGGGCCAAATTTTGCTAAGAAATGTGACAAAAAGCACTTTTCAATTTTTGACCCAAATCAGAAAAAAACGTAGACCCGCGGTATGTGATTCTGATGAAAATTTTGACCATTCATGAAACCTTGTTTTTTCCATGACAAATGACTCAAACGAGTGGGAAAATGCATGGGCATGGTAAATTGGGCCAAATTTTGTTAAGAAATGTGACAAAAAGCACTTTTCAATTTTTGACCCAAATCAGAAAAAAACGTAGACCCGCGGTATGTGATTCTGATGAAAATTTTGACCATTCATGAAACCTTGTTTTTTCCATGACAAATGACTCAAACGAGTGGGAAAATGCATGGGCATGGTAAATTGGGCCAAATTTTGCTCAGAAATGTGACAAAAAGCACTTTTCAATTTTTGACCCAAATCAGAAAAAAATGTAGACCCGCGGTATGTGATTCTGGTGAAAATTTTGACCATTCATGAAACCTTGTTTTTTCCATGACAAATGACTCAAACGAGTGGGAAAATGCATGGGCATGGTAAATTGGGCCAAATTTTGCTAAGAAATGTGACAAAAAGCACTTTTCAATTTTTGACCCAAATCAGAAAAAAACTTAGACCCGCGGTATGTGATTCTGGTGAAAATTTTGACCATTCATGAAACCTTGTTTTTTCCATGACAAATGACTCAAACGAGTGGGAAAATGCATGGGCATGGTAAATTGGACCAAATTTTGCTCAGAAATGTGACAAAAAGCACTTTTCAATTTATTACCCAAATCAGAAAAAAACGTAGACCCGCGGTATGTGATTCTTTTGACAATTTTGACCATTCATGAAACCTTGTTTTTTCCATGACAAATGACTCAAACGAGTGGGAAAATGCATGGGCATGGTAAATTGGGCCAAATTTTGCTCAGAAATGTGATAAAAAGCACTTTTCAATTTTTGACCCAAATCAGAAAAAAACGTAGACCCGCGATATGTGATTCTGGTGAAAATTTTGACCATTCATGAAACCTTGTTTTTTCCATGACAAATGACTCAAACAAGTGGGAAAATGCATGGGCATGGTAAATTGGGCCAAATTTTGCTCAGAAATGTGACAAAAAGCACTTTTCAATTTATTACCCAAATCAGAAAAAAACGTAGACCCGCGGTATGTGATTCTGGTGAAAATTTTGACCATTCATGAAACCTTGTTTTTTCCATGACAAATGACTCAAACGAGTGGGAAAATGCATGGGCATGGTAAATTGGGCCAAATTTTGCTCAGAAATGTGACAAAAAGCACTTTTCAATTTATTACCCAAATCAGAAAAAAACGTAGACCCGCGGTATGTGATTCTGGTGAAAATTTTGACCATTCATGAAACCTTGTTTTTTCCATGACAAATGACTCAAACGAGTGGGAAAATACATGGGCATGGTAAATTGGGCCAAATTTTGCTAAGAAATGTGACAAAAAGCACTTTTAAATTTTTGACCCAAATCAGAAAAAAACGTAGACCCGCGGTATGTGATTCTGGTGAAAATTTTGACCATTCATGAAACCTTGTTTTTTCCATGACAAATGACTCAAACGAGTGGGAAAATGCATGGGCATGGTAAATTGGGCCAAATTTTGCTCAGAAATGTGACAAAAAGCACTTTTCAATTTTTGACCCAAATCAGAAAAAAACTTAGACCCGCGGTATGTAATTCTGGTGAAAATTTTGACCATTCATGAAACCTTGTTTTTTCCATGACAAATGACTCAAACGAGTGGGAAAATGCATGGGCATGGTAAATTGGGCCAAATTTTGCTCAGAAATGTGACAAAAAGCACTTTTCAATTTATTACCCAAATCAGAAAAAAACGTAGACCCGCGATATGTGATTCTGGTGAAAATTTTGACCATTCATGAAACCTTGTTTTTTCCATGACAAATGACTCAAACGAGTGGGAAAATGCATGGGCATGGTAAATTGGGCCAAATTTTGCTCAGAAATGTGACAAAAAGCACTTTTCAATTTATTACCCAAATCTGAAAAAAACGTAGACCCGCGGTATGTGATTCTGGTGAAAATTTTGACCATTCATGAAACCTTGTTTTTTCCATGACAAATGACTCAAACGAGTGGGAAAATGCATGGGCATGGTAAATTGGGCCAAACTTTGCTCAGAAATGTGACAAAAAGCACTTTTCAATTTTTGACCCAAATCAGAAAAAAACGTAGACCCGCGGTATGTGATTCTGGTGAAAATTTTGACCATTCATGAAACCTTGTTTTTTCCATGACAAATGACTCAAACGAGTGGGAAAATGCATGGGCATGGTAAATTGGGCCAAATTTTGCTCAGAAATGTGACAAAAAGCACTTTTCAATTTATTACCCAAATCAGAAAAAAACGTAGACCCGCGGTATGTGATTCTGGTGAAAATTTTGACCATTCATGAAACCTTGTTTTTTCCATGACAAATGACTCAAACGAGTGGGAAAATACATGGGCATGGTAAATTGGGCCAAATTTTGCTCAGAAATGTGACAAAAAGCACTTTTCAATTTTTGACCCAAATCAGAAAAAAACTTAGACCCGCGGTATGTAATTCTGGTGAAAATTTTGACCATTCATGAAACCTTGTTTTTTCCATGACAAATGACTCAAACGAGTGGGAAAATGCATGGGCATGGTAAATTGGGCCAAATTTTGCTCAGAAATGTGACAAAAAGCACTTTTCAATTTATTACCCAAATCAGAAAAAAACGTAGACCCGCGATATGTGATTCTGGTGAAAATTTTGACCATTCATGAAACCTTGTTTTTTCCATGACAAATGACTCAAACGAGTGGGAAAATGCATGGGCATGGTAAATTGGGCCAAATTTTGCTCAGAAATGTGACAAAAAGCACTTTTCAATTTATTACCCAAATCTGAAAAAAACGTAGACCCGCGGTATGTGATTCTGGTGAAAATTTTGACCATTCATGAAACCTTGTTTTTTCCATGACAAATGACTCAAACGAGTGGGAAAATGCATGGGCATGGTAAATTGGGCCAAACTTTGCTCAGAAATGTGACAAAAAGCACTTTTCAATTTTTGACCCAAATCAGAAAAAAACGTAGACCCGCGGTATGTGATTCTGGTGAAAATTTTGACCATTCATGAAACCTTGTTTTTTCCATGACAAATGACTCAAACGAGTGGGAAAATGCATGGGCATGGTAAATTGGGCCAAATTTTGCTCAGAAATGTGACAAAAAGCACTTTTCAATTTATTACCCAAATCAGAAAAAAACGTAGACCCGCGGTATGTGATTCTGGTGAAAATTTTGACCATTCATGAAACCTTGTTTTTTCCATGACAAATGACTCAAACGAGTGGGAAAATACATGGGCATGGTAAATTGGGCCAAATTTTGCTAAGAAATGTTACAAAAAGCACTTTTAAATTTTTGACCCAAATCAGAAAAAAACGTAGACCCGCGGTATGTGATTCTGGTGAAAATTTTGACCATTCATGAAACCTTGTTTTTTCCATGACAAATGACTCAAACGAGTGGGAAAATGCATGGGCATGGTAAATTGGGCCAAATTTTGCTCAGAAATGTGACAAAAAGCACTTTTCAATTTATTACCCAAATCTGAAAAAAACGTAGACCCGCGGTATGTGATTCTGGTGAAAATTTTGACCATTCATGAAACCTTGTTTTTTCCATGACAAATGACTCAAACGAGTGGGAAAATGCATGGGCATGGTAAATTGGGCCAAATTTTGCTCAGAAATGTGACAAAAAGCACTTTTCAATTTTTGACCCAAATCAGAAAAAAACGTAGACCCGCGGTATGTGATTCTGGTGAAAATTTTGACCATTCATGAAACCTTGTTTTTTCCATGACAAATGACTCAAACGAGTGGGAAAATGCATGGGCATGGTAAATTGGGCCAAATTTTGCTCAGAAATGTGACAAAAAGCACTTTTCAATTTATTACCCAAATCAGAAAAAAACGTAGACCCGCGGTATGTGATTCTGATGAAAATTTTGACCATTCATGAAACCTTGTTTTTCCATGACAAATGACTCAAACGAGTGGGAAAATGCATGGGCATGGTAAATTGGGCCAAATTTTGCTCAGAAATGTGACAAAAAATACTTTTCAATTTTTGACCCAAAACAGAAAAAAACATAGACCCGCGGTATGTGATTCTGGTGAAAATTTTGACCATTCATGAAACCTTGTTTTTTCCATGACAAATGACTCAAACGAGTGGGAAAATGCATGGGCATGGTAAATTGGGCCAAATTTTGCTCAGAAATGTGACAAAAAGCACTTTTCAATTTTTGACCCAAATCAGAAAAAAACGTAGACCCGCGGTATGTGATTCTGGTGAAAATTTTGACCATTCATGAAACCTTGTTTTTTCCATGACAAATGACTCAAACGAGTGGGAAAATGCATGGGCATGGTAAATTGGGCCAAATTTTGCTAAGAAATGTGACAAAAAGCACTTTTCAATTTTTGACCCAAATCAGAAAAAAACGTAGACCCGCGGTATGTGATTCTGGTGAAAATTTTGACCATTAATGAAACCTTCTTTTTTCCATGACAAATGACTCAAACGAGTGGGAAAATGCATGGGCATGGTAAATTGGGCCAAATTTTGCTCAGAAACGTGACAAAAAGCACTTTTCAATTTTTGACCCAAATCAGAAAAAAAACGTAGACCCGCGGTATGTGATTCTGGTGAAAATTTTGACCATTCATGAAACCTTGTTTTTTCCATGACAAATGACTCAAACGAGTGGGAAAATGCATGGGCATGGTAAATTGGGCCAAATTTTGCTCAGAAATGTGACAAAAAGCACTTTTCAATTTATTACCCAAATCAGAAAAAAACGTAGACCCGCGGTATGTGATTCTGGTGAAAATTTTGACCATTCATGAAACCTTGTTTTTCCATGACAAATGACTCAAACGAGTGGGAAAATGCATGGGCATGGTAAATTGGGCCAAATTTTGCTCAGAAATGTGACAAAAAATACTTTTCAATTTTTGACCCAAAACAGAAAAAAACATAGACCCGCGGTATGTGATTCTGGTGAAAATTTTGACCATTCATGAAACCTTGTTTTTTCCATGACAAATGACTCAAACGAGTGGGAAAATGCATGGGCATGGTAAATTGGGCCAAATTTTGCTAAGAAATGTGACAAAAAGCACTTTTCAATTTTTGACCCAAATCAGAAAAAAACGTAGACCCGCGGTATGTGATTCTGGTGAAAATTTTGACCAATCATGAAACCTTGTTTTTTCCATGACAAATGACTCAAACGAGTGGGAAAATGCATGGGCATGGTAAATTGGGCCAAATTTTGCTCAGAAACGTGACAAAAAGCACTTTTCAATTTTTGACCCAAATCAGAAAAAAACGTAGACCCGCGGTATGTGATTCTGGTGAAAATTTTGACCATTCATGAAACCTTGTTTTTTCCATGACAAATGACTCAAACGAGTGGGAAAATGCATGGGCATGGTAAATTGGGCCAAATTTTGCTCAGAAATGTGACAAAAAGCACTTTTCAATTTTTGACCCAAATCAGAAAAAAACGTAGACCCGCGGTATGTGATTCTGGTGAAAATTTTGACCATTCATGAAATCTTGTTTTTTCCATGACAAATGACTCAAACGAGTGGGAAAATGCATGGGCATGGTAAATTGGGCCAAATTTTGCTCAGAAATGTGACAAAAAGCACTTTTCAAATTTTGACCCAAATCAGAAAAAAACGTAGACCCGCGGTATGTGATTCTGGTGAAAATTTTGACCATTCATGAAACCTTGTTTTTTCCATGACAAATGACTCAAACGAGTGGGAAAATGCATGGGCATGGTAAATTGGGCCAAATTTTGCTAAGAAATGTGACAAAAAGCACTTTTCAATTTTTGACCCAAATCAGAAAAAAACGTAGACCCGCGGTATGTGATTCTGGTGAAAATTTTGACCATTCATGAAACCTTGTTTTTTCCATGACAAATGACTCAAACGAGTGGGAAAATGCATGGGCATGGTAAATTGGGCCAAATTTTGCTCAGAAATGTGACAAAAAGCACTTTTCAATTTATTACCCAAATCAGAAAAAAACGTAGACCCGCGGTATGTGATTCTGGTGAAAATTTTGACCATTCATGAAACCTTGTTTTTTCCATGACAAATGACTCAAACGAGTGGGAAAATGCATGGGCATGGTAAATTGGGCCAAATTTTGCTAAGAAATGTGACAAAAAGCACTTTTCAATTTTTGACCTAAATCAGAAAAAAACGTACACCCGCGGTATGTGATTCTGGTGAAAATTTTGACCATTCATGAAACCTTGTTTTTTTCATGACAAATGACTCAAACGAGTGGGAAAATGCATGGGCATGGTAAATTGGGCCAAATTTTGCTCAGAAATGTGACAAAAAGCACTTTTCAATTTATTACCCAAATCAGAAAAAAACGTAGACCCGCGGTAT
The DNA here is from genome assembly GCF_023375975.1 of Astyanax mexicanus. NCBI lineage: Eukaryota > Metazoa > Chordata > Actinopteri > Characiformes > Acestrorhamphidae > Astyanax > Astyanax mexicanus. Next base: position 66,892,589 of record NC_064408.1, on the reverse strand, counting down.
GTGATTCTGGTGAAAATTTTGACCATTCATGAAACCTTGTTTTTCCATGACAAATGACTCAAACGAGTGGGAAAATGCATGGGCATGGTAAATTGGGCCAAATTTTGCTCAGAAATGTGACAAAAAGCACTTTTCAATTTTTGACCCAAAACAGAAAAAAACATAGACCCGCGGTATGTGATTCTGGTGAAAATTTTGACCATTCATGAAACCTTGTTTTTTCCATGACAAATGACTCAAACGAGTGGGAAAATGCATGGGCATGGTAAATTGGGCCAAATTTTGCTCAGAAATGTGACAAAAAGCACTTTTCAATTTTTGACCCAAATCAGAAAAAAACGTAGACCCGCGGTATGTGATTCTGGTGAAAATTTTGACCATTCATGAAACCTTGTTTTTTCCATGACAAATTACTCAAACGAGTGGGAAAATGCATGGGCATGGTAAATTGGGCCAAATTTTGCTCAGAAATGTGACAAAAAGCACTTTTCAATTTTTGACCCAAAACAGAAAAAAACATAGACCCGCGGTATGTGATTCTGGTGAAAATTTTGACCATTCATGAAACCTTGTTTTTTCCATGACAAATGACTCAAACGAGTGGGAAAATGCATGGGCATGGTAAATTGGGCCAAAATTTGCTCAGAAATGTGACAAAAAGCACTTTTCAATTTTTGACCCAAATCATAAAAAAACGTAGACCCGCGGTATGTGATTCTGGTGAAAATTTTGACCAATCATGAAACCTTGTTTTTTCCATGACAAATGACTCAAACGAGTGGGAAAATGCATGGGCATGGTAAATTGGGCCAAATTTTGCTCAGAAATGTGACAAAAAGCACTTTTCAATTTTTGACCCAAATCAGAAAAAAACGTAGACCCGCGGTATGTGATTCTGGTGAAAATTTTGACCATTCATGAAACCTTGTTTTTTCCATGACAAATGACTCAAACGAGTGGGAAAATGCATGGGCATGGTAAATTGGGCCATATTTTGCTCAGAAATGTGACAAAAAGCACTTTTCAAATTTTGACCCAAATCAGAAAAAAACGAAGACCCGCGGTATGTGATTCTGGTGAAAATTTTGACCATTCATGAAACCTTGTTTTTTCCATGACAAATGACTCAAACGAGTGGGAAAATGCATGGGCATGGTAAATTGGGCCAAATTTTGCTCAGAAATGTGACAAAAAGCACTTTTCAATTTATTACCCAAATCAGAAAAAAACGTAGACCCGCGGTATGTGATTCTGGTGAAAATTTTGACCATTCATGAAACCTTGTTTTTTCCATGACAAATGACTCAAACGAGTGTGAAAATGCATGGGCATGGTAAATTATGCCAAATTTTGCTAAGAAATGTGACAAAAAGCACTTTTAAATTTTTGACCCAAATCAGAAAAAAACGTAGACCCGCGGTATGTGATTCTGGTGAAAATTTTGACCATTAATGAAACCTTCTTTTTTCCATGACAAATGACTCAAACGAGTGGGAAAATGCATGGGCATGGTAAATTGGGCCAAATTTTGCTCAGAAACGTGACAAAAAGCACTTTTCAATTTTTGACCCAAATCAGAAAAAAACGTAGACCCGCGGTATGTGATTCTGGTGAAAATTTTGACCATTCATGAAACCTTGTTTTTTCCATGACAAATGACTCAAACGAGTGGGAAAATGCATGGGCATGGTAAATTGGGCCAAATTTTGCTCAGAAATGTGACAAAAAGCACTTTTCAATTTATTACCCAAATCAGAAAAAAACGTAGACCCGCGGTATGTGATTCTGGTGAAAATTTTGACCATTCATGAAACCTTGTTTTTTCCATGACAAATTACTCAAACGAGTGGGAAAATGCATGGGCATGGTAAATTGGGCCAAATTTTGCTAAGAAATGTGACAAAAAGCACTTTTCAATTTTTGACCTAAATCAGAAAAAACCGTACACCCGCGGTATGTGATTCTGGTGAAAATTTTGACCATTCATGAAACCTTGTTTTTTTCATGACAAATGACTCAAACGAGTGGGAAAATGCATGGGCATGGTAAATTGGGCCAAATTTTGCTCAGAAATGTGACAAAAAGCACTTTTCAATTTATTACCCAAATCAGAAAAAAACGTAGACCCGCGGTATGTGATTCTGATGAAAATTTTGACCATTCATGAAACCTTGTTTTTCCATGACAAATGACTCAAACGAGTGGGAAAATGCATGGGCATGGTAAATTGGGCCAAATTTTGCTCAGAAATGTGATAAAAAATACTTTTCAATTTTTGACCCAAAACAGAAAAAAACATAGACCCGCGGTATGTGATTCTGGTGAAAATTTTGACCATTCATGAAACCTTGTTTTTTCCATGACAAATGACTCAAACGAGTGGGAAAATGCATGGGCATGGTAAATTGGGCCAAATTTTGCTCAGAAATGTGACAAAAAGCACTTTTCAATTTTTGACCCAAATCAGAAAAAAACGTAGACCCGCGGTATGTGATTCTGGTGAAAATTTTGACCATTCATGAAACCTTGTTTTTTCCATGACAAATGACTCAAACGAGTGGGAAAATGCATGGGCATGGTAAATTGGGCCAAATTTTGCTCAGAAATGTGACAAAAAGCACTTTTCAATTTTTGACCCAAATCAGAAAAAAACGTAGACCCGCGGTATGTGATTCTGGTGAAAATTTTGACCATTAATGAAACCTTCTTTTTTCCATGACAAATGACTCAAACGAGTGGGAAAATGCATGGGCATGGTAAATTGGGCCAAATTTTGCTCAGAAACGTGACAAAAAGCACTTTTCAATTTTTGACCCAAATCAGAAAAAAACGTAGACCCGCGGTATGTGATTCTGGTGACAATTTTGACCATTCATGAAACCTTGTTTTTTCCATGACAAATGACTCAAACGAGTGGGAAAATGCATGGGCATGGTAAATTGGGCCAAATTTTGCTCAGAAATGTGACAAAAAGCACTTTTCAATTTATTACCCAAATCAGAAAAAAACGTAGACCCGCGGTATGTGATTCTGGTGAAAATTTTGACCATTCATGAAACCTTGTTTTTTCCATGACAAATTACTCAAACGAGTGGGAAAATGCATGGGCATGGTAAATTGGGCCAAATTTTGCTAAGAAATGTGACAAAAAGCACTTTTCAATTTTTGACCTAAATCAGAAAAAAACGTACACCCGCGGTATGTGATTCTGGTGAAAATTTTGAACATTCATGAAACCTTGTTTTTTTCATGACAAATGACTCAAACGAGTGGGAAAATGCATGGGCATGGTAAATTGGGCCAAATTTTGCTCAGAAATGTGACAAAAAGCACTTTTCAATTTTTGACCCAAATCAGAAAAAAACGTACACCCGCGGTATGTGATTCTGGTGAAAATTTTGACCAATCATGAAACCTTGTTTTTTCCATGACAAATGACTCAAACGAGTGGGAAAATGCATGGGCATGGTAAATTGGGCCAAATTTTGCTCAGAAATGTGACAAAAAGCACTTTTCAATTTTTGACCCAAATCAGAAAAAAACGTAGACCCGCGGTATGTGATTCTGGTGAAAATTTTGACCATTCATGAAACCTTGTTTTTTCCATGACAAATGACTCAAACGAGTGGGAAAATGCATGGGCATGGTAAATTGGGCTAAATTTTGCTCAGAAATGTGACAAAAAGCACTTTTCAATTTTTGACCCAAATCAGAAAAAAACGTAGACCCGCGGTATGTGATTCTGACGAAAATTTTGACCATTCATGAAACCTTGTTTTTTCCATGACAAATGACTCAAACGAGTGGGAAAATGCATGGGCATGGTAAATTGGGCCAAATTTTGCTCAGAAATGTGACAAAAAGCACTTTTCAATTTTTGACCCAAATCAGAAAAAAACGTAGACCCGCGGTATGTGATTCTGGTGAAAATTTTGACCAATCATGAAACCTTGTTTTTTCCATGACAAATGACTCAAACGAGTGGGAAAATGCATGGGCATGGTAAATTGGGCCAAATTTTGCTCAGAAATGTGACAAAAAGCACTTTTCAATTTTTGACCCAAATCAGAAAAAAACGTAGACCCGCGGTATGTGATTCTGGTGAAAATTTTGACCATTCATGAAACCTTGTTTTTTCCATGACAAATGACTCAAACGAGTGGGAAAATGCATGGGCATGGTAAATTGGGCCAAATTTTGCTCAGAAACATGACAAAAAGCACTTTTCAATTTTTGACCCAAATCAGAAAAAAACGTAGACCCGCGGTATGTGATTCTGGTGAAAATTTTGACCATTCATGAAACCTTGTTTTTTCCATGACAAATGACTCAAACGAGTGGGAAAATGCATGGGCATGGTAAATTGGGCCAAATTTTGCTCAGAAATGTGACAAAAAGCACTTTTCAATTTATTACCCAAATCAGAAAAAAACGTAGACCCGCGGTATGTGATTCTGGTGAAAATTTTGACCATTCATGAAACCTTGTTTTTTCCATGACAAATTACTCAAACGAGTGGGAAAATGCATGGGCATGGTAAATTGGGCCAAATTTTGCTAAGAAATGTGACAAAAAGCACTTTTCAATTTTTGACCTAAATCAGAAAAAAACGTACACCCGCGGTATGTGATTCTGGTGAAAATTTTGACCATTCATGAAACCTTGTTTTTTTCATGACAAATGACTCAAACGAGTGGGAAAATGCATGGGCATGGTAAATTGGGCCAAATTTTGCTCAGAAATGTGACAAAAAGCACTTTTCAATTTATTACCCAAATCAGAAAAAAACGTAGACCCGCGGTATGTGATTCTGGTGAAAATTTTGACCATTCATGAAACCTTGTTTTTCCATGACAAATGACTCAAACGAGTGGGAAAATGCATGGGCATGGTAAATTGGGCCAAATTTTGCTCAGAAATGTGACAAAAAGCACTTTTCAATTTTTGACCCAAAACAGAAAAAAACATAGACCCACGGTATGTGATTCTGGTGAAAATTTTGACCATTCATGAAACCTTGTTTTTTCCATGACAAATGACTCAAACGAGTGGGAAAATGCATGGGCATGGTAAATTGGGCCAAATTTTGCTCAGAAATGTGACAAAAAGCACTTTTCAATTTTTGACCCAAATCAGAAAAAAACGTAGACCCGCGGTATGTGATTCTGGTGAAAATTTTGACCATTCATGAAACCTTGTTTTTTCCATGACAAATTACTCAAACGAGTGGGAAAATGCATGGGCATGGTAAATTGGGCCAAATTTTGCTCAGAAATGTGACAAAAAGCACTTTTCAATTTTTGACCCAAAACAGAAAAAAACATAGACCCGCGGTATGTGATTCTGGTGAAAATTTTGACCATTCATGAAACCTTGTTTTTTCCATGACAAATGACTCAAACGAGTGGGAAAATGCATGGGCATGGTAAATTGGGCCAAAATTTGCTCAGAAATGTGACAAAAAGCACTTTTCAATTTTTGACCCAAATCATAAAAAAACGTAGACCCGCGGTATGTGATTCTGGTGAAAATTTTGACCAATCATGAAACCTTGTTTTTTCCATGACAAATGACTCAAACGAGTGGGAAAATGCATGGGCATGGTAAATTGGGCCAAATTTTGCTCAGAAATGTGACAAAAAGCACTTTTCAATTTTTGACCCAAATCAGAAAAAAACGTAGACCCGCGGTATGTGATTCTGGTGAAAATTTTGACCATTCATGAAACCTTGTTTTTTCCATGACAAATGACTCAAACGAGTGGGAAAATGCATGGGCATGGTAAATTGGGCCAAATTTTGCTCAGAAATGTGACAAAAAGCACTTTTCAATTTTTGACCCAAATCAGAAAAAAACGTAGACCCGCGGTATGTGATTCTGATGAAAATTTTGACCATTCATGAAACCTTGTTTTTTCCATGACAAATGACTCAAACGAGTGGGAAAATGCATGGGCATGGTAAATTGGGCCAAATTTTGCTCAGAAATGTTACAAAAAGCACTTTTCAATTTTTGACCCAAATCAGAAAAAAATGTAGACCCGCGGTATGTGATTCTGGTGAAAATTTTGACCATTCATGAAACCTTGTTTTTTCCATGACAAATGACTCAAACGAGTGGGAAAATGCATGGGCATGGTAAATTGGGCCATATTTTGCTAAGAAATGTGACAAAAAGCACTTTTCAATTTATTACCCAAATCAGAAAAAAACGTAGACCCGCGGTATGTGATTCTGGTGAAAATTTTGACCATTCATGAAACCTTGTTTTTTCCATGACAAATGACTCAAACGAGTGGGAAAATGCATGGGCATGGTAAATTGGGCCAAATTTTGCTAAGAAATGTGACAAAAAGCACTTTTCAATTTTTGACCCAAATCAGAAAAAAACGTAGACCCGCAGTATGTGATTCTGGTGAAAATTTTGACCATTCATGAAACCTTGTTTTTTCCATGACAAATGACTCAAACGAGTGGGAAAATGCATGGGCATGGTAAATTGGGCCAAATTTTGCTAAGAAATGTGACAAAAAGCACTTTTCAATTTTTGACCCAAATCAGAAAAAAACATAGACCCGCGGTATGTGATTCTGGTGAAAATTTTGACCATTCATGAAACCTTGTTTTTTCCATGACAAATGACTCAAACGAGTGGGAAAATGCATGGGCATGGTAAATTGGGCCAAATTTTGCTCAGAAACATGACAAAAAGCACTTTTCAATTTTTGACCCAAATCAGAAAAAAACGTAGACCCGCGGTATGTGATTCTGGTGAAAATTTTGACCATTCATGAAACCTTGTTTTTTCCATGACAAATGACTCAAACGAGTGGGAAAATGCATGGGCATGGTAAATTGGGCCAAATTTTGCTCAGAAATGTGACAAAAAGCACTTTTCAATTTATTACCCAAATCAGAAAAAAACGTAGACCCGCGGTATGTGATTCTGGTGAAAATTTTGACCATTCATGAAACCTTGTTTTTTCCATGACAAATTACTCAAACGAGTGGGAAAATGCATGGGCATGGTAAATTGGGCCAAATTTTGCTAAGAAATGTGACAAAAAGCACTTTTCAATTTTTGACCTAAATCAGAAAAAAACGTACACCCGCGGTATGTGATTCTGGTGAAAATTTTGACCATTCATGAAACCTTGTTTTTTTCATGACAAATGACTCAAACGAGTGGGAAAATGCATGGGCATGGTAAATTGGGCCAAATTTTGCTCAGAAATGTGACAAAAAGCACTTTTCAATTTATTACCCAAATCAGAAAAAAATGTAGACCCGCGGTATGTGATTCTGGTGAAAATTTTGACCATTCATGAAACCTTGTTTTTCCATGACAAATGACTCAAACGAGTGGGAAAATGCATGGGCATGGTAAATTGGGCCAAATTTTGCTCAGAAATGTGACAAAAAGCACTTTTCAATTTTTGACCCAAAACAGAAAAAAACATAGACCCGCGGTATGTGATTCTGGTGAAAATTTTGACCATTCATGAAACCTTGTTTTTTCCATGACAAATGACTCAAACGAGTGGGAAAATGCATGGGCATGGTAAATTGGGCCAAATTTTGCTCAGAAATGTGACAAAAAGCACTTTTCAATTTTTGACCCAAATCAGAAAAAAACGTAGACCCGCGGTATGTGATTCTGGTGAAAATTTTGACCATTCATGAAACCTTGTTTTTTCCATGACAAATTACTCAAACGAGTGGGAAAATGCATGGGCATGGTAAATTGGGCCAAATTTTGCTCAGAAATGTTACAAAAAGCACTTTTCAATTTTTGACCCAAATCAGAAAAAAATGTAGACCCGCGGTATGTGATTCTGGTGAAAATTTTGACCATTCATGAAACCTTGTTTTTTCCATGACAAATGACTCAAACGAGTGGGAAAATGCATGGGCATGGTAAATTGGGCCAAAATTTGCTCAGAAATGTGACAAAAAGCACTTTTCAATTTTTGACCCAAATCATAAAAAAACGTAGACCCGCGGTATGTGATTCTGGTGAAAATTTTGACCAATCATGAAACCTTGTTTTTTCCATGACAAATGACTCAAACGAGTGGGAAAATGCATGGGCATGGTAAATTGGGCCAAATTTTGCTCAGAAATGTGACAAAAAGCACTTTTCAATTTTTGACCCAAATCAGAAAAAAACGTAGACCCGCGGTATGTGATTCTGGTGAAAATTTTGACCATTCATGAAACCTTGTTTTTTCCATGACAAATGACTCAAACGAGTGGGAAAATGCATGGGCATGGTAAATTGGGCCAAATTTTGCTCAGAAATGTGACAAAAAGCACTTTTCAATTTTTGACCCAAATCAGAAAAAAACGTAGACCCGCGGTATGTGATTCTGATGAAAATTTTGACCATTCATGAAACCTTGTTTTTTCCATGACAAATGACTCAAACGAGTGGGAAAATGCATGGGCATGGTAAATTGGGCCAAATTTTGCTCAGAAATGTTACAAAAAGCACTTTTCAATTTTTGACCCAAATCAGAAAAAAATGTAGACCCGCGGTATGTGATTCTGGTGAAAATTTTGACCATTCATGAAACCTTGTTTTTTCCATGACAAATGACTCAAACGAGTGGGAAAATGCATGGGCATGGTAAATTGGGCCAAAATTTGCTCAGAAATGTGACAAAAAGCACTTTTCAATTTTTGACCCAAATCATAAAAAAACGTAGACCCGCGGTATGTGCTTCTGGTGAAAATTTTGACCATTCATGAAACCTTGTTTTTTCCATGACAAATGACTCAAACGAGTGGGAAAATGCATGGGCATGGTAAATTGGGCCAAATTTTGCTCAGAAATGTGACAAAAAGCACTTTTCAATTTTTGACCCAAATCAGAAAAAAACGTAGACCCGCGGTATGTGATTCTGATGAAAATTTTGACCATTCATGAAACCTTGTTTTTTCCATGACAAATGACTCAAACGAGTGGGAAAATGCATGGGCATGGTAAATTGGGCCAAATTTTGCTCAGAAATGTTACAAAAAGCACTTTTCAATTTTTGACCCAAATCAGAAAAAAATGTAGACCCGCGGTATGTGATTCTGGTGAAAATTTTGACCATTCATGAAACCTTGTTTTTTCCATGACAAATGACTCAAACGAGTGGGAAAATGCATGGGCATGGTAAATTGGGCCATATTTTGCTAAGAAATGTGACAAAAAGCACTTTTCAATTTATTACCCAAATCAGAAAAAAACGTAGACCCGCGGTATGTGATTCTGGTGAAAATTTTGACCATTCATGAAACCTTGTTTTTTCCATGACAAATGACTCAAACGAGTGGGAAAATGCATGGGCATGGTAAATTGGGCCAAATTTTGCTCAGAAATGTGACAAAAAGCACTTTTCAATTTTTGACCCAAAACAGAAAAAAACATAGATCCGCGGTATGTGATTCTGGTGAAAATTTTGACCATTCATGAAACCTTGTTTTTTCCATGACAAATGACTCAAACGAGTGGGAAAATGCATGGGCATGGTAAATTGGGCCAAATTTTGCTGAGAAATGTGACAAAAAGCACTTTTCAATTTTTGACCCAAATCAGAAAAAAACGTAGACCCGCGGTATGTGATTCTGGTGAAAATTTTGACCATTCATGAAACCTTGTTTTTTCCATGACAAATGACTCAAACGAGTGGGAAAATGCATGGGCATGGTAAATTGGGCCAAATTTTGATAAGAAATGTGACAAAAAGCACTTTTCAATTTTTGACCCAAATCAGAAAAAAACGTAGACCCGCGGTATGTGATTCTGGTGAAAATTTTGACCATTCATGAAACCTTGTTTTTTCCATGACAAATGACTCAAACGAGTGGGAAAATGCATGGGCATGGTAAATTGGGCCAAATTTTGCTCAGAAATGTGACAAAAAGCACTTTTCAATTTTTGACCCAAATCAGAAAAAAACGTAGACCCGCGGTATGTGATTCTGATGAAAATTTTGACCATTCATGAAACCTTGTTTTTTCCATGACAAATGACTCAAACGAGTGGGAAAATGCATGGGCATGGTAAATTGGGCCAAATTTTGCTCAGAAATGTTACAAAAAGCACTTTTCAATTTTTGACCCAAATCAGAAAAAAACGTAGACCCGCGGTATGTGATTCTGGTGAAAATTTTGACCATTCATGAAACCTTGTTTTTTCCATGACAAATGACTCAAACGAGTGGGAAAATGCATGGGCATGGTAAATTGGGCCATATTTTGCTAAGAAATGTGACAAAAAGCACTTTTCAATTTATTACCCAAATCAGAAAAAAACGTAGACCCGCGGTATGTGATTCTGGTGAAAATTTTGACCATTCATGAAACCTTGTTTTTTCCATGACAAATGACTCAAACGAGTGGGAAAATGCATGGGCATGGTAAATTGGGCCAAATTTTGCTAAGAAATGTGACAAAAAGCACTTTTCAATTTTTGACCCAAATCAGAAAAAAACGTAGACCCGCGGTATGTGATTCTGGTGAAATTTTTGACCATTCATGAAACCTTGTTTTTTCCATGATAAATGACTCAAACGAGTGGGAAAATGCATGGGCATGGTAAATTGGGCCAAATTTTGCTAAGAAATGTGGCAAAAAGCACTTTTCAATTTTTGACCCAAATCAGAAAAAAACGTAGACCCGCAGTATGTGATTCTGGTGAAAATTTTGACCATTCATGAAACCTTGTTTTTTCCATGACAAATGACTCAAACGAGTGGGAAAATGCATGGGCATGGTAAATTGGGCCAAATTTTGCTGAGAAATGTGACAAAAAGCACTTTTCAATTTTTGACCCAAATCAGAAAAAAACGTAGACCCGCGGTATGTGATTCTGGTGAAAATTTTGACCATTCATGAAACCTTGTTTTTTCCATGACAAATGACTCAAACGAGTGGGAAAATGCATGGGCATGGTAAATTGGGCCAAATTTTGCTCAGAAACGTGACAAAAAGCACTTTTCAATTTTTGACCCAAATCAGAAAAAACGTAGACCCGCGGTATGTGATTCTGGTGAAAATTTTGACCATTCATGAAACCTTGTTTTTTCCATGACAAATGACTCAAACGAGTGGGAAAATGCATGGGCATGGTAAATTGGGCCAAATTTTGCTCAGAAACGTGACAAAAAGCACTTTTCAATTTTTGACCCAAATCAGAAAAAAACGTAGACCCGCGGTATGTGATTCTGGTGAAAATTTTGACCATTCATGAAACCTTGTTTTTCCATGACAAATGACTCAAACGAGTGGGAAAATGCATGGGCATGGTAAATTGGGCCAAATTTTGCTCAGAAATGTGACAAAAAGCACTTTTCAATTTTTGACCCAAATCAGAAAAAAACGTAGACCCGCGGTATGTGATTCTGATGAAAATTTTGACCATTCATGAAACCTTGTTTTTTCCATGACAAATGACTCAAACGAGTGGGAAAATGCATGGGCATGGTAAATTGGGCCAAATTTTGCTCAGAAATGTGACAAAAAGCACTTTTCAATTTTTGACCAAAATCAGAAAAAAACGTAGACCCGCGGTATGTGATTCTGGTGAAAATTTTGACCATTCATGAAACCTTGTTTTTTCCATGACAAATGACTCAAACGAGTGGGAAAATGCATGGGCATGGTAAATTGGGCCATATTTTGCTAAGAAATGTGACAAAAAGCACTTTTCAATTTATTACCCAAATCAGAAAAAAACGTAGACCCGCGGTATGTGATTCTGGTGAAAATTTTGACCATTCATGAAACCTTGTTTTTTCCATGACAAATGACTCAAACGAGTGGGAAAATGCATGGGCATGGTAAATTGGGCCAAATTTTGCTAAGAAATGTGACAAAAAGCACTTTTCAATTTTTGACCCAAATCAGAAAAAAACGTTAACCCGCGGTATGTGATTCTGGTGAAAATTTTGACCATTCATGAAACCTTGTTTTTCCATGACAAATGACTCAAACGAGTGGGAAAATGCATGGGCATGGTAAATTGGGCCAAATTTTGCTCAGAAATGTGACAAAAAGCACTTTTCAATTTTTGACCCAAATCAGAAAAAAACGTAGACCCGCGGTATGTGATTCTGATGAAAATTTTGACCATTCATGAAACCTTGTTTTTTCCATGACAAATGACTCAAACGAGTGGGAAAATGCATGGGCATGGTAAATTGGGCCAAATTTTGCTCAGAAATGTTACAAAAAGCACTTTTCAATTTTTGACCCAAATCAGAAAAAAACGTAGACCCGCGGTATGTGATTCTGGTGAAAATTTTGACCATTCATGAAACCTTGTTTTTTCCATGACAAATGACTCAAACGAGTGGGAAAATGCATGGGCATGGTAAATTGGGCCATATTTTGCTAAGAAATGTGACAAAAAGCACTTTTCAATTTATTACCCAAATCAGAAAAAAACGTAGACCCGCGGTATGTGATTCTGGTGAAAATTTTGACCATTCATGAAACCTTGTTTTTTCCATGACAAATGACTCAAACGAGTGGGAAAATGCATGGGCATGGTAAATTGGGCCAAATTTTGCTAAGAAATGTGACAAAAAGCACTTTTCAATTTTTGACCCAAATCAGAAAAAAACGTTAACCCGCGGTATGTGATTCTGGTGAAAATTTTGACCATTCATGAAACCTTGTTTTTTCCATGACAAATGACTCAAACGAGTGGGAAAATGCATGGGCATGGTAAATTGGGCCAAATTTTGCTAAGAAATGTGACAAAAAGCACTTTTCAATTTTTGACCCAAATCAGAAAAAAACGTAGACCCGCGGTATGTGATTCTGGTGAAAATTTTGACCATTCATGAAACCTTGTTTTTTCCATGACAAATGACTCAAACGAGTGGGAAAATGCATGGGCATGGTAAATTGGGCCAAATTTTGCTGAGAAATGTGACAAAAAGCACTTTTCAATTTTTGACCCAAATCAGAAAAAACGTAGACCCGCGGTATGTGATTCTGGTGAAAATTTTGACCATTCATGAAACCTTGTTTTTTCCATGACAAATGACTCAAACGAGTGGGAAAATGCATGGGCATGGTAAATTGGGCCAAATTTTGCTCAGAAACGTGACAAAAAGCACTTTTCAATTTTTGACCCAAATCAGAAAAAAACGTAGACCCGCGGTATGTGATTCTGGTGAAAATTTTGACCATTCATGAAACCTTGTTTTTCCATGACAAATGACTCAAACGAGTGGGAAAATGCATGGGCATGGTAAATTGGGCCAAATTTTGCTCAGAAATGTGACAAAAAGCACTTTTCAATTTTTGACCCAAATCAGAAAAAAACGTAGACCCCGCGGTATGTGATTATGGTGAAAATTTTGACCATTCATGAAACCTTGTTTTTTCCATGACAAATGACTCAAACGAGTGCGAAAATGCATGGGCATGGTAAATTGGGCCAAATTTTGCTAAGAAATGTGACAAAAAGCACTTTTCAATTTTTGACCCAAATCAGAAAAAAACGTAGACCCGCGGTATGTGATTCTGGTGAAAATTTTGACCATTCATGATACCTTGTTTTTTCCATGACAAATGACTCAAACGAGTGGGAAAATGCATGGGCATGGTAAATTGGGCCAAATTTTGCTCAGAAATGTGACAAAAAGCACTTTTCAATTTTTGACCCAAATCAGAAAAAAACATAGACCCGCGGTATGTGATTCTGGTGAAAATTTTGACCATTCATGAAACCTTGTTTTTTCCATGACAAATGACTCAAACGAGTGGGAAAATGCATGGGCATGGTAAATTGGGCCAAATTTTGCTCAGAAACGTGACAAAAAGCACTTTTCAATTTTTGACCCAAATCAGAAAAAAACGTAGACCCGCGGTATGTGATTCTGATGAAAATTTTGACCATTCATGAAACCTTGTTTTTTCCATGACAAATGACTCAAACGAGTGGGAAAATGCATGGGCATGGTAAATTGGGCCAAAATTTGCTCAGAAATGTGACAAAAAGCACTTTTCAATTTTTGACCCAAATCAGAAAAAAACGTAGACCCGCGGTATGTGATTCTGGTGAAAATTTTGACCATTCATGAAACCTTGTTTTTTCCATGACAAATGACTCAAACGAGTGGGAAAATGCATGGGCATGGTAAATTGGGCCAAATTTTGCTAAGAAATGTGACAAAAAGCACTTTTCAATTTTTGACCCAAATCAGAAAAAAACGTAGACCCGCGGTATGTGATTCTGGTGAAAATTTTGACCATTAATGAAACCTTCTTTTTTCCATGACAAATAACTCAAACGAGTGGGAAAATGCATGGGCATGGTAAATTGGGCCAAATTTTGCTCAGAAATGTGACAAAAAGCACTTTTCAATTTTTGACCCAAATCAGAAAAAAAACGTAGACCCGCGGTATGTGATTCTGATGAAAATTTTGACCATTCATGAAACCTTGTTTTTTCCATGACAAATGACTCAAACGAGTGGGAAAATGCATGGGCATGGTAAATTGGGCCAAATTTTGCTCAGAAATGTGACAAAAAGCACTTTTCAATTTATTACCCAAATCAGACAAAAACGTAGACCCGCGGTATGTGATTCTGGTGAAAATTTTGACCATTCATGAAACCTTGTTTTTTCCATGACAAATGACTCAAACGAGTGGGAAAATGCATGGGCATGGTAAATTGGGCCAAATTTTGCTCAGAAATGTGACAAAAAGCACTTTTCAATTTTTGACCCAAATCAGAAAAAAACGTAGACCCGCGGTATGTGATTCTGGTGAAAATTTTGACCATTCATGAAACCTTGTTTTTTCCATGACAAATGACTCAAACGAGTGGGAAAATGCATGGGCATGGTAAATTGGGCCAAATTTTGCTAAGAAATGTGACAAAAAGCACTTTTCAATTTTTGACCCAAATCAGAAAAAAACGTAGACCCGCGGTATGTGATTCTGATGAAAATTTTGACCATTCATGAAACCTTGTTTTTTCCATGACAAATGACTCAAACGAGTGGGAAAATGCATGGGCATGGTAAATTGGGCCAAATTTTGCTCAGAAATGTGACAAAAAGCACTTTTCAATTTTTGACCCAAATCAGAAAAAAATGTAGACCCGCGGTATGTGATTCTGGTGAAAATTTTGACCATTCATGAAACCTTGTTTTTTCCATGACAAATGACTCAAACGAGTGGGAAAATGCATGGGCATGGTAAATTGGGCCAAATTTTGCTAAGAAATGTGACAAAAAGCACTTTTCAATTTTTGACCCAAATCAGAAAAAAACTTAGACCCGCGGTATGTGATTCTGGTGAAAATTTTGACCATTCATGAAACCTTGTTTTTTCCATGACAAATGACTCAAACGAGTGGGAAAATGCATGGGCATGGTAAATTGGACCAAATTTTGCTCAGAAATGTGACAAAAAGCACTTTTCAATTTATTACCCAAATCAGAAAAAAACGTAGACCCGCGGTATGTGATTCTTTTGACAATTTTGACCATTCATGAAACCTTGTTTTTTCCATGACAAATGACTCAAACGAGTGGGAAAATGCATGGGCATGGTAAATTGGGCCAAATTTTGCTCAGAAATGTGATAAAAAGCACTTTTCAATTTTTGACCCAAATCAGAAAAAAACGTAGACCCGCGGTATGTGATTCTGGTGAAAATTTTGACCATTCATGAAACCTTGTTTTTTCCATGACAAATGACTCAAACGAGTGGGAAAATGCATGGGCATGGTAAATTGGGCCAAATTTTGCTCAGAAATGTGACAAAAAGCACTTTTCAATTTATTACCCAAATCAGAAAAAAACGTAGACCCGCGGTATGTGATTCTGGTGAAAATTTTGACCATTCATGAAACCTTGTTTTTTCCATGACAAATGACTCAAACGAGTGGGAAAATGCATGGGCATGGTAAATTGGGCCAAATTTTGCTCAGAAATGTGACAAAAAGCACTTTTCAATTTATTACCCAAATCAGAAAAAAACGTAGACCCGCGATATGTGATTCTGGTGAAAATTTTGACCATTCATGAAACCTTGTTTTTTCCATGACAAATGACTCAAACGAGTGGGAAAATGCATGGGCATGGTAAATTGGGCCAAACTTTGCTCAGAAATGTGACAAAAAGCACTTTTCAATTTTTGACCCAAATCAGAAAAAAACGTAGACCCGCGGTATGTGATTCTGGTGAAAATTTTGACCATTCATGAAACCTTGTTTTTTCCATGACAAATGACTCAAACGAGTGGGAAAATGCATGGGCATGGTAAATTGGGCCAAATTTTGCTCAGAAATGTGACAAAAAGCACTTTTCAATTTATTACCCAAATCAGAAAAAAACGTAGACCCGCGGTATGTGATTCTGGTGAAAATTTTGACCATTCATGAAACCTTGTTTTTTCCATGACAAATGACTCAAACGAGTGGGAAAATACATGGGCATGGTAAATTGGGCCAAATTTTGCTAAGAAATGTTACAAAAAGCACTTTTAAATTTTTGACCCAAATCAGAAAAAAACGTAGACCCGCGGTATGTGATTCTGGTGAAAATTTTGACCATTCATGAAACCTTGTTTTTTCCATGACAAATGACTCAAACGAGTGGGAAAATGCATGGGCATGGTAAATTGGGCCAAATTTTGCTCAGAAATGTGACAAAAAGCACTTTTCAATTTATTACCCAAATCTGAAAAAAACGTAGACCCGCGGTATGTGATTCTGGTGAAAATTTTGACCATTCATGAAACCTTGTTTTTTCCATGACAAATGACTCAAACGAGTGGGAAAATGCATGGGCATGGTAAATTGGGCCAAATTTTGCTCAGAAATGTGACAAAAAGCACTTTTCAATTTTTGACCCAAATCAGAAAAAAACGTAGACCCGCGGTATGTGATTCTGGTGAAAATTTTGACCATTCATGAAACCTTGTTTTTTCCATGACAAATGACTCAAACGAGTGGGAAAATACATGGGCATGGTAAATTGGGCCAAATTTTGCTAAGAAATGTGACAAAAAGCACTTTTAAATTTTTGACCCAAATCAGAAAAAAACGTAGACCTGCGGTATGTGATTCTGGTGAAAATTTTGACCATTCATGAAACCTTGTTTTTTCCATGACAAATGACTCAAACGAGTGGGAAAATGCATGGGCATGGTAAATTGGGCCAAATTTTGCTCAGAAATGTGACAAAAAGCACTTTTCAATTTTTGACCCAAATCAGAAAAAAAACGTAGACCCGCGGTATGTGATTCTGATGAAAATTTTGACCATTCATGAAACCTTGTTTTTTCCATGACAAATGACTCAAACGAGTGGGAAAATGCATGGGCATGGTAAATTGGGCCAAATTTTGCTCAGAAATGTGACAAAAAGCACTTTTCAATTTTTGACCCAAATCAGAAAAAAACGTAGACCCGCGGTATGTGATTCTGGTGAAAATTTTGACCATTCATGAAACCTTGTTTTTTCCATGACAAATGACTCAAACGAGTGGGAAAATGCATGGGCATGGTAAATTGGGCCAAATTTTGCTCAGAAATGTGACAAAAAGCACTTTTCAATTTATTACCCAAATCAGACAAAAACGTAGACCCGCGGTATGTGATTCTGGTGAAAATTTTGACCATTCATGAAACCTTGTTTTTTCCATGACAAATGACTCAAACGAGTGGGAAAATACATGGGCATGGTAAATTGGGCCAAATTTTGCTAAGAAATGTGACAAAAAGCACTTTTAAATTTTTGACCCAAATCAGAAAAAAACGTAGACCTGCGGTATGTGATTCTGGTGAAAATTTTGACCATTCATGAAACCTTGTTTTTTCCATGACAAATGACTCAAACGAGTGGGAAAATGCATGGGCATGGTAAATTGGGCCAAATTTTGCTCAGAAATGTGACAAAAAGCACTTTTCAATTTTTGACCCAAATCAGAAAAAAAACGTAGACCCGCGGTATGTGATTCTGATGAAAATTTTGACCATTCATGAAACCTTGTTTTTTCCATGACAAATGACTCAAACGAGTGGGAAAATGCATGGGCATGGTAAATTGGGCCAAATTTTGCTCAGAAATGTGACAAAAAGCACTTTTCAATTTTTGACCCAAATCAGAAAAAAACGTAGACCCGCGGTATGTGATTCTGGTGAAAATTTTGACCATTCATGAAACCTTGTTTTTTCCATGACAAATGACTCAAACGAGTGGGAAAATGCATGGGCATGGTAAATTGGGCCAAATTTTGCTCAGAAATGTGACAAAAAGCACTTTTCAATTTTTGACCCAAATCAGAAAAAAATGTAGACCCGCGGTATGTGATTCTGGTGAAAATTTTGACCATTCATGAAACCTTGTTTTTTCCATGACAAATGACTCAAACGAGTGGGAAAATGCATGGGCATGGTAAATTGGGCCAAATTTTGCTAAGAAATGTGACAAAAAGCACTTTTCAATTTTTGACCCAAATCAGAAAAAAACTTAGACCCGCGGTATGTGATTCTGGTGAAAATTTTGACCATTCATGAAACCTTGTTTTTTCCATGACAAATGACTCAAACGAGTGGGAAAATGCATGGGCATGGTAAATTGGGCCAAATTTTGCTCAGAAATGTGACAAAAAGCACTTTTCAATTTATTACCCAAATCAGAAAAAAACGTAGACCCGCGGTATGTGATTCTGGTGACAATTTTGACCATTCATGAAACCTTGTTTTTTCCATGACAAATGACTCAAACGAGTGGGAAAATGCATGGGCATGGTAAATTGGGCCAAATTTTGCTCAGAAATGTGATAAAAAGCACTTTTCAATTTTTGACCCAAATCAGAAAAAAACGTAGACCCGCGATATGTGATTCTGGTGAAAATTTTGACCATTCATGAAACCTTGTTTTTTCCGTGACAAATGACTCAAACGAGTGGGAAAATGCATGGGCATGGTAAATTGGGCCAAATTTTGCTCAGAAATGTGACAAAAAGCACTTTTCAATTTATTACCCAAATCAGAAAAAAACGTAGACCCGCGGTATGTGATTCTGGTGAAAATTTTGACCATTCATGAAACCTTGTTTTTTCCATGACAAATGACTCAAACGAGTGGGAAAATGCATGGGCATGGTAAATTGGGCCAAATTTTGCTCAGAAATGTGACAAAAAGCACTTTTCAATTTATTACCCAAATCTGAAAAAAACGTAGACCCGCGGTATGTGATTCTGGTGAAAATTTTGACCATTCATGAAACCTTGTTTTTTCCATGACAAATGACTCAAACGAGTGGGAAAATGCATGGGCATGGTAAATTGGGCCAAACTTTGCTCAGAAATGTGACAAAAAGCACTTTTCAATTTTTGACCCAAATCAGAAAAAAACGTAGACCCGCGGTATGTGATTCTGGTGAAAATTTTGACCATTCATGAAACCTTGTTTTTTCCATGACAAATGACTCAAACGAGTGGGAAAATGCATGGGCATGGTAAATTGGGCCAAATTTTGCTCAGAAATGTGACAAAAAGCACTTTTCAATTTTTGACCCAAATCAGAAAAAAACGTAGACCCGCGGTATGTGATTCTGGTGAAAATTTTGACCATTCATGAAACCTTGTTTTTTCCATGACAAATGACTCAAACGAGTGGGAAAATGCATGGGCATGGTAAATTGGGCCAAATTTTGCTAAGAAATGTGACAAAAAGCACTTTTCAATTTTTGACCCAAATCAGAAAAAAACGTAGACCCGCGGTATGTGATTCTGATGAAAATTTTGACCATTCATGAAACCTTGTTTTTTCCATGACAAATGACTCAAACGAGTGGGAAAATGCATGGGCATGGTAAATTGGGCCAAATTTTGCTCAGAAATGTGACAAAAAGCACTTTTCAATTTTTGACCCAAATCAGAAAAAAATGTAGACCCGCGGTATGTGATTCTGGTGAAAATTTTGACCATTCATGAAACCTTGTTTTTTCCATGACAAATGACTCAAACGAGTGGGAAAATGCATGGGCATGGTAAATTGGGCCAAATTTTGCTAAGAAATGTGACAAAAAGCACTTTTCAATTTTTGACCCAAATCAGAAAAAAACTTAGACCCGCGGTATGTGATTCTGGTGAAAATTTTGACCATTCATGAAACCTTGTTTTTTCCATGACAAATGACTCAAACGAGTGGGAAAATGCATGGGCATGGTAAATTGGACCAAATTTTGCTCAGAAATGTGACAAAAAGCACTTTTCAATTTATTACCCAAATCAGAAAAAAACGTAGACCCGCGGTATGTGATTCTTTTGACAATTTTGACCATTCATGAAACCTTGTTTTTTCCATGACAAATGACTCAAACGAGTGGGAAAATGCATGGGCATGGTAAATTGGGCCAAATTTTGCTCAGAAATGTGATAAAAAGCACTTTTCAATTTTTGACCCAAATCAGAAAAAAACGTAGACCCGCGGTATGTGATTCTGGTGAAAATTTTGACCATTCATGAAACCTTGTTTTTTCCATGACAAATGACTCAAACGAGTGGGAAAATGCATGGGCATGGTAAATTGGGCCAAATTTTGCTCAGAAATGTGACAAAAAGCACTTTTCAATTTATTACCCAAATCAGAAAAAAACGTAGACCCGCGGTATGTGATTCTGGTGAAAATTTTGACCATTCATGAAACCTTGTTTTTTCCATGACAAATGACTCAAACGAGTGGGAAAATGCATGGGCATGGTAAATTGGGCCAAATTTTGCTCAGAAATGTGACAAAAAGCACTTTTCAATTTATTACCCAAATCAGAAAAAAACGTAGACCCGCGATATGTGATTCTGGTGAAAATTTTGACCATTCATGAAACCTTGTTTTTTCCATGACAAATGACTCAAACGAGTGGGAAAATGCATGGGCATGGTAAATTGGGCCAAATTTTGCTCAGAAATGTGACAAAAAGCACTTTTCAATTTATTACCCAAATCTGAAAAAAACGTAGACCCGCGGTATGTGATTCTGGTGAAAATTTTGACCATTCATGAAACCTTGTTTTTTCCATGACAAATGACTCAAACGAGTGGGAAAATGCATGGGCATGGTAAATTGGGCCAAATTTTGCTCAGAAATGTGACAAAAAGCACTTTTCAATTTATTACCCAAATCAGAAAAAAACGTAGACCCGCGGTATGTGATTCTGGTGAAAATTTTGACCATTCATGAAACCTTGTTTTTTCCATGACAAATGACTCAAACGAGTGGGAAAATACATGGGCATGGTAAATTGGGCCAAATTTTGCTAAGAAATGTTACAAAAAGCACTTTTAAATTTTTGACCCAAATCAGAAAAAAACGTAGACCCGCGGTATGTGATTCTGGTGAAAATTTTGACCATTCATGAAACCTTGTTTTTTCCATGACAAATGACTCAAACGAGTGGGAAAATGCATGGGCATGGTAAATTGGGCCAAATTTTGCTCAGAAATGTGACAAAAAGCACTTTTCAATTTATTACCCAAATCTGAAAAAAACGTAGACCCGCGGTATGTGATTCTGGTGAAAATTTTGACCATTCATGAAACCTTGTTTTTTCCATGACAAATGACTCAAACGAGTGGGAAAATGCATGGGCATGGTAAATTGGGCCAAATTTTGCTCAGAAATGTGACAAAAAGCACTTTTCAATTTTTGACCCAAATCAGAAAAAAACGTAGACCCGCGGTATGTGATTCTGGTGAAAATTTTGACCATTCATGAAACCTTGTTTTTTCCATGACAAATGACTCAAACGAGTGGGAAAATGCATGGGCATGGTAAATTGGGCCAAATTTTGCTCAGAAATGTGACAAAAAGCACTTTTCAATTTATTACCCAAATCAGACAAAAACGTAGACCCGCGGTATGTGATTCTGGTGAAAATTTTGACCATTCATGAAACCTTGTTTTTTCCATGACAAATGACTCAAACGAGTGGGAAAATACATGGGCATGGTAAATTGGGCCAAATTTTGCTAAGAAATGTGACAAAAAGCACTTTTAAATTTTTGACCCAAATCAGAAAAAAACGTAGACCTGCGGTATGTGATTCTGGTGAAAATTTTGACCATTCATGAAACCTTGTTTTTTCCATGACAAATGACTCAAACGAGTGGGAAAATGCATGGGCATGGTAAATTGGGCCAAATTTTGCTCAGAAATGTGACAAAAAGCACTTTTCAATTTTTGACCCAAATCAGAAAAAAAACGTAGACCCGCGGTATGTGATTCTGATGAAAATTTTGACCATTCATGAAACCTTGTTTTTTCCATGACAAATGACTCAAACGAGTGGGAAAATGCATGGGCATGGTAAATTGGGCCAAATTTTGCTCAGAAATGTGACAAAAAGCACTTTTCAATTTTTGACCCAAATCAGAAAAAAACGTAGACCTGCGGTATGTGATTCTGGTGAAAATTTTGACCATTCATGAAACCTTGTTTTTTCCATGACAAATGACTCAAACGAGTGGGAAAATGCATGGGCATGGTAAATTGGGCCAAATTTTGCTCAGAAATGTGACAAAAAGCACTTTTCAATTTATTACCCAAATCAGACAAAAACGTAGACCCGCGGTATGTGATTCTGGTGAAAATTTTGACCATTCATGAAACCTTGTTTTTTCCATGACAAATGACTCAAACGAGTGGGAAAATACATGGGCATGGTAAATTGGGCCAAATTTTGCTAAGAAATGTGACAAAAAGCACTTTTAAATTTTTGACCCAAATCAGAAAAAAACGTAGACCTGCGGTATGTGATTCTGGTGAAAATTTTGACCATTCATGAAACCTTGTTTTTTCCATGACAAATGACTCAAACGAGTGGGAAAATGCATGGGCATGGTAAATTGGGCCAAATTTTGCTCAGAAATGTGACAAAAAGCACTTTTCAATTTTTGACCCAAATCAGAAAAAAAACGTAGACCCGCGGTATGTGATTCTGATGAAAATTTTGACCATTCATGAAACCTTGTTTTTTCCATGACAAATGACTCAAACGAGTGGGAAAATGCATGGGCATGGTAAATTGGGCCAAATTTTGCTCAGAAATGTGACAAAAAGCACTTTTCAATTTTTGACCCAAATCAGAAAAAAACGTAGACCCGCGGTATGTGATTCTGGTGAAAATTTTGACCATTCATGAAACCTTGTTTTTTCCATGACAAATGACTCAAACGAGTGGGAAAATGCATGGGCATGGTAAATTGGGCCAAATTTTGCTCAGAAATGTGACAAAAAGCACTTTTCAATTTATTACCCAAATCAGACAAAAACGTAGACCCGCGGTATGTGATTCTGATGAAAATTTTGACCATTCATGAAACCTTGTTTTTTCCATGACAAATGACTCAAACGAGTGGGAAAATGCATGGGCATGGTAAATTGGGCCAAATTTTGCTCAGAAATGTGACAAAAAGCACTTTTCAATTTTTGACCCAAATCAGAAAAAAATGTAGACCCGCGGTATGTGATTCTGGTGAAAATTTTGACCATTCATGAAACCTTGTTTTTTCCATGACAAATGACTCAAACGAGTGGGAAAATGCATGGGCATGGTAAATTGGGCCAAATTTTGCTAAGAAATGTGACAAAAAGCACTTTTCAATTTTTGACCCAAATCAGAAAAAAACTTAGACCCGCGGTATGTGATTCTGGTGAAAATTTTGACCATTCATGAAACCTTGTTTTTTCCATGACAAATGACTCAAACGAGTGGGAAAATGCATGGGCATGGTAAATTGGGCCAAATTTTGCTCAGAAATGTGACAAAAAGCACTTTTCAATTTATTACCCAAATCAGAAAAAAACGTAGACCCGCGGTATGTGATTCTGGTGACAATTTTGACCATTCATGAAACCTTGTTTTTTCCATGACAAATGACTCAAACGAGTGGGAAAATGCATGGGCATGGTAAATTGGGCCAAATTTTGCTCAGAAATGTGATAAAAAGCACTTTTCAATTTTTGACCCAAATCAGAAAAAAACGTAGACCCGCGATATGTGATTCTGGTGAAAATTTTGACCATTCATGAAACCTTGTTTTTTCCGTGACAAATGACTCAAACGAGTGGGAAAATGCATGGGCATGGTAAATTGGGCCAAATTTTGCTCAGAAATGTGACAAAAAGCACTTTTCAATTTATTACCCAAATCAGAAAAAAACGTAGACCCGCGGTATGTGATTCTGGTGAAAATTTTGACCATTCATGAAACCTTGTTTTTTCCATGACAAATGACTCAAACGAGTGGGAAAATGCATGGGCATGGTAAATTGGGCCAAATTTTGCTCAGAAATGTGACAAAAAGCACTTTTCAATTTATTACCCAAATCTGAAAAAAACGTAGACCCGCGGTATGTGATTCTGGTGAAAATTTTGACCATTCATGAAACCTTGTTTTTTCCATGACAAATGACTCAAACGAGTGGGAAAATGCATGGGCATGGTAAATTGGGCCAAACTTTGCTCAGAAATGTGACAAAAAGCACTTTTCAATTTTTGACCCAAATCAGAAAAAAACGTAGACCCGCGGTATGTGATTCTGGTGAAAATTTTGACCATTCATGAAACCTTGTTTTTTCCATGACAAATGACTCAAACGAGTGGGAAAATGCATGGGCATGGTAAATTGGGCCAAATTTTGCTCAGAAATGTGACAAAAAGCACTTTTCAATTTATTACCCAAATCAGAAAAAAACGTAGACCCGCGGTATGTGATTCTGGTGAAAATTTTGACCATTCATGAAACCTTGTTTTTTCCATGACAAATGACTCAAACGAGTGGGAAAATACATGGGCATGGTAAATTGGGCCAAATTTTGCTAAGAAATGTTACAAAAAGCACTTTTAAATTTTTGACCCAAATCAGAAAAAAACGTAGACCCGCGGTATGTGATTCTGATGAAAATTTTGACCATTCATGAAACCTTGTTTTTTCCATGACAAATGACTCAAACGAGTGGGAAAATGCATGGGCATGGTAAATTGGGCCAAATTTTGCTCAGAAATGTGACAAAAAGCACTTTTCAATTTTTGACCCAAATCAGACAAAAACGTAGACCCGCGGTATGTGATTCTGGTGAAAATTTTGACCATTCATGAAACCTTGTTTTTTCCATGACAAATGACTCAAACGAGTGGGAAAATACATGGGCATGGTAAATTGGGCCAAATTTTGCTAAGAAATGTGACAAAAAGCACTTTTAAATTTTTGACCCAAATCAGAAAAAAACGTAGACCTGCGGTATGTGATTCTGGTGAAAATTTTGACCATTCATGAAACCTTGTTTTTTCCATGACAAATGACTCAAACGAGTGGGAAAATGCATGGGCATGGTAAATTGGGCCAAATTTTGCTCAGAAATGTGACAAAAAGCACTTTTCAATTTTTGACCCAAATCAGAAAAAAAACGTAGACCCGCGGTATGTGATTCTGATGAAAATTTTGACCATTCATGAAACCTTGTTTTTTCCATGACAAATGACTCAAACGAGTGGGAAAATGCATGGGCATGGTAAATTGGGCCAAATTTTGCTCAGAAATGTGACAAAAAGCACTTTTCAATTTTTGACCCAAATCAGAAAAAAACGTAGACCCGCGGTATGTGATTCTGGTGAAAATTTTGACCATTCATGAAACCTTGTTTTTTCCATGACAAATGACTCAAACGAGTGGGAAAATGCATGGGCATGGTAAATTGGGCCAAATTTTGCTCAGAAATGTGACAAAAAGCACTTTTCAATTTATTACCCAAATCAGACAAAAACGTAGACCCGCGGTATGTGATTCTGGTGAAAATTTTGACCATTCATGAAACCTTGTTTTTTCCATGACAAATGACTCAAACGAGTGGGAAAATGCATGGGCATGGTAAATTGGGCCAAATTTTGCTCAGAAATGTGACAAAAAGCACTTTTCAATTTTTGACCCAAATCAGAAAAAAACGTAGACCCGCGGTATGTGATTCTGGTGAAAATTTTGACCATTCATGAAACCTTGTTTTTTCCATGACAAATGACTCAAACGAGTGGGAAAATGCATGGGCATGGTAAATTGGGCCAAATTTTGCTAAGAAATGTGACAAAAAGCACTTTTCAATTTTTGACCCAAATCAGAAAAAAACGTAGACCCGCGGTATGTGATTCTGATGAAAATTTTGACCATTCATGAAACCTTGTTTTTTCCATGACAAATGACTCAAACGAGTGGGAAAATGCATGGGCATGGTAAATTGGGCCAAATTTTGCTCAGAAATGTGACAAAAAGCACTTTTCAATTTTTGACCCAAATCAGAAAAAAATGTAGACCCGCGGTATGTGATTCTGGTGAAAATTTTGACCATTCATGAAACCTTGTTTTTTCCATGACAAATGACTCAAACGAGTGGGAAAATGCATGGGCATAGTAAATTGGGCCAAATTTTGCTAAGAAATGTGACAAAAAGCACTTTTCAATTTTTGACCCAAATCAGAAAAAAACGTAGACCCGCGGTATGTGATTCTGGTGAAAATTTTGACCATTCATGAAACCTTGTTTTTTCCATGACAAATGACTCAAACGAGTGGGAAAATGCATGGGCATGGTAAATTGGGCCAAATTTTGCTAAGAAATGTGACAAAAAGCACTTTTCAATTTTTGACCCAAATCAGAAAAAAACTTAGACCCGCGGTATGTGATTCTGGTGAAAATTTTGACCATTCATGAAACCTTGTTTTTTCCATGACAAATGACTCAAACGAGTGGGAAAATGCATGGGCATGGTAAATTGGGCCAAATTTTGCTCAGAAATGTGACAAAAAGCACTTTTCAATTTATTTCCCAAATCAGAAAAAAACGTAGACCCGCGGTATGTGATTCTGGTGACAATTTTGACCATTCATGAAACCTTGTTTTTTCCATGACAAATGACTCAAACGAGTGGGAAAATGCATGGGCATGGTAAATTGGGCCAAATTTTGCTCAGAAATGTGATAAAAAGCACTTTTCAATTTTTGACCCAAATCAGAAAAAAACGTAGACCCGCGATATGTGATTCTGGTGAAAATTTTGACCATTCATGAAACCTTGTTTTTTCCGTGACAAATGACTCAAACAAGTGGGAAAATGCATGGGCATGGTAAATTGGGCCAAATTTAGCTCAGAAATGTGACAAAAAGCACTTTTCAATTTATTACCCAAATCAGAAAAAAACGTAGACCCGCGGTATGTGATTCTGGTGAAAATTTTGACCATTCATGAAACCTTGTTTTTTCCATGACAAATGACTCAAACGAGTGGGAAAATGCATGGGCATGGTAAATTGGGCCAAATTTTGCTCAGAAATGTGACAAAAAGCACTTTTCAATTTATTACCCAAATCTGAAAAAAACGTAGACCCGCGGTATGTGATTCTGGTGAAAATTTTGACCATTCATGAAACCTTGTTTTTTCCATGACAAATGACTCAAACGAGTGGGAAAATGCATGGGCATGGTAAATTGGGCCAAACTTTGCTCAGAAATGTGACAAAAAGCACTTTTCAATTTTTGACCCAAATCAGAAAAAAACGTAGACCCGCGGTATGTGATTCTGGTGAAAATTTTGACCATTCATGAAACCTTGTTTTTTCCATGACAAATGACTCAAACGAGTGGGAAAATGCATGGGCATGGTAAATTGGGCCAAATTTTGCTCAGAAATGTGACAAAAAGCACTTTTCAATTTATTACCCAAATCAGAAAAAAACGTAGACCCGCGGTATGTGATTCTGGTGAAAATTTTGACCATTCATGAAACCTTGTT
This sequence comes from Astyanax mexicanus, assembly GCF_023375975.1. Classification (NCBI taxonomy): domain Eukaryota; kingdom Metazoa; phylum Chordata; class Actinopteri; order Characiformes; family Acestrorhamphidae; genus Astyanax; species Astyanax mexicanus. Next base: position 66,864,782 of record NC_064408.1, on the reverse strand, counting down.
TTTTCCATGACAAATGACTCAAACGAGTGGGAAAATACATGGGCATGGTAAATTGGGCCAAATTTTGCTAAGAAATGTGACAAAAAGCACTTTTAAATTTTTGACCCAAATCAGAAAAAAACGTAGACCCGCGGTATGTGATTCTGGTGAAAATTTTGACCATTCATTAAACCTTGTTTTTTCCATGACAAATGACTCAAACGAGTGGGAAAATGCATGGGCATGGTAAATTGGGCCAAATTTTGCTCAGAAATGTGACAAAAAGCACTTTTCAATTTTTGACCCAAATCAGAAAAAAACTTAGACCCGCGGTATGTAATTCTGGTGAAAATTTTGACCATTCATGAAACCTTGTTTTTTCCATGACAAATGACTCAAACGAGTGGGAAAATGCATGGGCATGGTAAATTGGGCCAAATTTTGCTCAGAAATGTGACAAAAAGCACTTTTCAATTTATTACCCAAATCAGAAAAAAACGTACACCCGCGGTATGTGATTCTGGTGAAAATTTTGACCATTCATGAAACCTTGTTTTTTCCATGACAAATGACTCAAACGAGTGGGAAAATGCATGGGCATGGTAAATTGGGCCAAATTTTGCTCAGAAATGTGACAAAAAGCACTTTTCAATTTATTACCCAAATCTGAAAAAAACGTAGACCCGCGGTATGTGATTCTGGTGAAAATTTTGACCATTCATGAAACCTTGTTTTTTCCATGACAAATGACTCAAACGAGTGGGAAAATGCATGGGCATGGTAAATTGGGCCAAACTTTGCTCAGAAATGTGACAAAAAGCACTTTTCAATTTTTGACCCAAATCAGAAAAAAACGTAGACCCGCGGTATGTGATTCTGGTGAAAATTTTGACCATTCATGAAACCTTGTTTTTTCCATGACAAATGACTCAAACGAGTGGGAAAATGCATGGGCATGGTAAATTGGGCCAAATTTTGCTCAGAAATGTGACAAAAAGCACTTTTCAATTTATTACCCAAATCAGAAAAAAACGTAGACCCGCGGTATGTGATTCTGGTGAAAATTTTGACCATTCATGAAACCTTGTTTTTTCCATGACAAATGACTCAAACGAGTGGGAAAATACATGGGCATGGTAAATTGGGCCAAATTTTGCTAAGAAATGTTACAAAAAGCACTTTTAAATTTTTGACCCAAATCAGAAAAAAACGTAGACCCGCGGTATGTGATTCTGATGAAAATTTTGACCATTCATGAAACCTTGTTTTTTCCATGACAAATGACTCAAACGAGTGGGAAAATGCATGGGCATGGTAAATTGGGCCAAATTTTGCTCAGAAATGTGACAAAAAGCACTTTTCAATTTTTGACCCAAATCAGAAAAAAACGTAGACCCGCGGTATGTGATTCTTGTGAAAATTTTGACCATTCATGAAACCTTGTTTTTTCCATGACAAATGACTCAAACGAGTGGGAAAATGCATGGGCATGGTAAATTGGGCCAAATTTTGCTCAGAAATGTGACAAAAAGCACTTTTCAATTTATTACCCAAATCAGAAAAAAACGTACACCCGCGGTATGTGATTCTGGTGAAAATTTTGACCATTCATGAAACCTTGTTTTTTCCATGACAAATGACTCAAACGAGTGGGAAAATGCATGGGCATGGTAAATTGGGCCAAATTTTGCTCAGAAATGTGACAAAAAGCACTTTTCAATTTATTACCCAAATCTGAAAAAAACGTAGACCCGCGGTATGTGATTCTGGTGAAAATTTTGACCATTCATGAAACCTTGTTTTTTCCATGACAAATGACTCAAACGAGTGGGAAAATGCATGGGCATGGTAAATTGGGCCAAATTTTGCTAAGAAATGTTACAAAAAGCACTTTTAAATTTTTGACCCAAATCAGAAAAAAACGTAGACCCGCGGTATGTGATTCTGATGAAAATTTTGACCATTCATGAAACCTTGTTTTTTCCATGACAAATGACTCAAACGAGTGGGAAAATGCATGGGCATGGTAAATTGGGCCAAATTTTGCTCAGAAATGTGACAAAAAGCACTTTTCAATTTTTGACCCAAATCAGAAAAAAACGTAGACCCGCGGTATGTGATTCTGGTGAAAATTTTGACCATTCATGAAACCTTGTTTTTTCCATGACAAATGACTCAAACGAGTGGGAAAATGCATGGGCATGGTAAATTGGGCCAAATTTTGCTCAGAAATGTGACAAAAAGCACTTTTCAATTTATTACCCAAATCAGACAAAAACATAGACCCGCGGTATGTGATTCTGGTGAAAATTTTGACCATTCATGAAACCTTGTTTTTTCCTTGACAAATGACTCAAACGAGTGGGAAAATGCATGGGCATGGTAAATTGGGCCAAATTTTGCTCAGAAATGTGACAAAAAGCACTTTTCAATTTTTGACCCAAATCAGAAAAAAACGTAGACCCGCGGTATGTGATTCTGATGAAAATTTTGACCATTCATGAAACCTTGTTTTTTCCATGACAAATGACTCAAACGAGTGGGAAAATGCATGGGCATGGTAAATTGGGCCAAATTTTGCTCAGAAATGTGACAAAAAGCACTTTTCAATTTATTACCCAAATCAGACAAAAACATAGACCCGCGGTATGTGATTCTGGTGAAAATTTTGACCATTCATGAAACCTTGTTTTTTCCATGACAAATGACTCAAACGAGTGGGAAAATGCATGGGCATGGTAAATTGGGCCAAATTTTGCTCAGAAATGTGACAAAAAGCACTTTTCAATTTTTGACCCAAATCAGAAAAAAACGTAGACCCGCGGTATGTGATTCTGATGAAAATTTTGACCATTCATGAAACCTTGTTTTTTCCATGACAAATGACTCAAACGAGTGGGAAAATGCATGGGCATGGTAAATTGGGCCAAATTTTGCTCAGAAATGTGACAAAAAGCACTTTTCAATTTATTACCCAAATCAGAAAAAAACGTAGACCCGCGGTATGTGATTCTGGTGAAAATTTTGACCATTCATGAAACCTTGTTTTTTCCATGACAAATGACTCAAACGAGTGGGAAAATACATGGGCATGGTAAATTGGGCCAAATTTTGCTAAGAAATGTGACAAAAAGCACTTTTAAATTTTTGACCCAAATCAGAAAAAAACGTAGACCCGCGGTATGTGATTCTGGTGAAAATTTTGACCATTCCTGAAACCTTGTTTTTTCCATGACAAATGACTCAAACGAGTGGGAAAATGCATGGGCATGGTAAATTGGGCCAAATTTTGCTCAGAAATGTGACAAAAAGCACTTTTCAATTTATTACCCAAATCTGAAAAAAACGTAGACCCGCGGTATGTGATTCTGGTGAAAATTTTGACCATTCATGAAACCTTGTTTTTTCCATGACAAATGACTCAAACGAGTGGGAAAATGCATGGGCATGGTAAATTGGGCCAAATTTTGCTCAGAAATGTGACAAAAACCACTTTTCAATTTTTGACCCAAATCAGAAAAAAAACGTAGACCCGCGGTATGTGATTCTGATGAAAATTTTGACCATTCATGAAACCTTGTTTTTTCCATGACAAATGACTCAAACGAGTGGGAAAATGCATGGGCATGGTAAATTGGGCCAAATTTTGCTAAGAAATGTGACAAAAAGCACTTTTCAATTTTTGACCCAAATCAGAAAAAAACGTAGACCCGCGGTATGTGATTCTGATGAAAATTTTGACCATTCATGAAACCTTGTTTTTTCCATGACAAATGACTCAAACGAGTGGGAAAATGCATGGGCATGGTAAATTGGGCCAAATTTTGCTCAGAAATGTGACAAAAAGCACTTTTCAATTTATTACCCAAATCAGAAAAAAACGTAGACCCGCGGTATGTGATTCTGGTGAAAATTTTGACCATTCATGAAACCTTGTTTTTTCCATGACAAATGACTCAAACGAGTGGGAAAATACATGGGCATGGTAAATTGGGCCAAATTTTGCTCAGAAATGTGACAAAAAGCACTTTTCAATTTATTACCCAAATCTGAAAAAAACGTAGACCCGCGGTATGTGATTCTGGTGAAAATTTTGACCATTCATGAAACCTTGTTTTTTCCATGACAAATGACTCAAACGAGTGGGAAAATGCAAGGGCATGGTAAATTGGGCCAAATTTTGCTCAGAAATGTGACAAAAAGCACTTTTCAATTTTTGACCCAAATCAGAAAAAAAACGTAGACCCGCGGTATGTGATTCTGATGAAAATTTTGACCATTCATGAAACCTTGTTTTTTCCATGACAAATGACTCAAACGAGTGGGAAAATGCATGGGCATGGTAAATTGGGCCAAATTTTGCTAAGAAATGTGACAAAAAGCACTTTTCAATTTTTGACCCAAATCAGAAAAAAACGTAGACCCGCGGTATGTGATTCTGATGAAAATTTTGACCATTCATGAAACCTTGTTTTTTCCATGACAAATGACTCAAACGAGTGGGAAAATGCATGGGCATGGTAAATTGGGCCAAATTTTGCTCAGAAATGTGACAAAAAGCACTTTTCAATTTATTACCCAAATCAGAAAAAAACGTAGACCCGCGGTATGTGATTCTGGTGAAAATTTTGACCATTCATGAAACCTTGTTTTTTCCATGACAAATGACTCAAACGAGTGGGAAAATACATGGGCATGGTAAATTGGGCCAAATTTTGCTAAGAAATGTGACAAAAAGCACTTTTAAATTTTTGACCCAAATCAGAAAAAAACGTAGACCCGCGGTATGTGATTCTGATGAAAATTTTGACCATTCATGAAACCTTGTTTTTTCCATGACAAATGACTCAAACGAGTGGGAAAATGCATGGGCATGGTAAATTGGGCCAAATTTTGCTAAGAAATGTGACAAAAAGCACTTTTCAATTTTTGACCCAAATCAGAAAAAAACGTAGACCCGCGGTATGTGATTCTGGTGAAAATTTTGACCATTCATGAAACCTTGTTTTTTCCATGACAAATGACTCAAACGAGTGGGAAAATGCAAGGGCATGGTAAATTGGGCCAAATTTTGCTCAGAAATGTGACAAAAAGCACTTTTCAATTTTTGACCCAAATCAGAAAAAAAACGTAGACCCGCGGTATGTGATTCTGATGAAAATTTTGACCATTCATGAAACCTTGTTTTTTCCATGACAAATGACTCAAACGAGTGGGAAAATGCATGGGCATGGTAAATTGGGCCAAATTTTGCTCAGAAATGTGACAAAAAGCACTTTTCAATTTTTGACCCAAATCAGAAAAAAACGTAGACCCGCGGTATGTGATTCTGGTGAAAATTTTGACCATTCATGAAACCTTGTTTTTTCCATGACAAATGACTCAAACGAGTGGGAAAATGCATGGGCATGGTAAATTGGGCCAAATTTTGCTCAGAAATGTGACAAAAAGCACTTTTCAATTTATTACCCAAATCAGACAAAAACATAGACCCGCGGTATGTGATTCTGGTGAAAATTTTGACCATTCATGAAACCTTGTTTTTTCCATGACAAATGACTCAAACGAGTGGGAAAATGCATGGGCATGGTAAATTGGGCCAAATTTTGCTCAGAAATGTGACAAAAAGCACTTTTCAATTTTTGACCCAAATCAGAAAAAAACGTAGACCCGCGGTATGTGATTCTGGTGAAAATTTTGACCATTCATGAAACCTTGTTTTTTCCATGACAAATGACTCAAACGAGTGGGAAAATGCATGGGCATGGTAAATTGGGCCAAATTTTGCTCAGAAATGTGACAAAAAGCACTTTTCAATTTTTGACCCAAATCAGAAAAAAATGTAGACCCGCGGTATGTGATTCTGGTGAAAATTTTGACCATTCATGAAACCTTGTTTTTTCCATGACAAATGACTCAAACGAGTGGGAAAATGCATGGGCATGGTAAATTGGGCCAAATTTTGCTAAGAAATGTGACAAAAAGAGCTTTTCAATTTTTGACCCAAATCAGAAAAAAACTTAGACCCGCGGTATGTGATTCTGGTGAAAATTTTGACCATTCATGAAACCTTGTTTTTTCCATGACAAATGACTCAAACGAGTGGGAAAATGCAAGGGCATGGTAAATTGGGCGAAATTTTGCTCAGAAATGTGACAAAAAGCACTTTTCAATTTTTGACCCAAATCAGAAAAAAAACGTAGACCCGCGGTATGTGATTCTGATGAAAATTTTGACCATTCATGAAACCTTGTTTTTTCCATGACAAATGACTCAAACGAGTGGGAAAATGCATGGGCATGGTAAATTGGGCCAAATTTTGCTCAGAAATGTGACAAAAAGCACTTTTCAATTTTTGACCCAAATCAGAAAAACACGTAGACCCGCGGTATGTGATTCTGGTGAAAATTTTGACCATTCATGAAACCTTGTTTTTTCCATGACAAATGACTCAAACGAGTGGGAAAATGCATGGGCATGGTAAATTGGGCCAAATTTTGCTCAGAAATGTGACAAAAAGCACTTTTCAATTTATTACCCAAATCAGACAAAAACATAGACCCGCGGTATGTGATTCTGGTGAAAATTTTGACCATTCATGAAACCTTGTTTTTTCCATGACAAATGACTCAAACGAGTGGGAAAATGCATGGGCATGGTAAATTGGGCCAAATTTTGCTCAGAAATGTGACAAAAAGCACTTTTCAATTTTTGACCCAAATCAGAAAAAAACGTAGACCCGCGGTATGTGATTCTGGTGAAAATTTTGACCATTCATGAAACCTTGTTTTTTCCATGACAAATGACTCAAACGAGTGGGAAAATGCATGGGCATGGTAAATTGGGCCAAATTTTGCTAAGAAATGTGACAAAAAGCACTTTTCAATTTTTGACCCAAATCAGAAAAAAACGTAGACCCGCGGTATGTGATTCTGATGAAAATTTTGACCATTCATGAAACCTTGTTTTTTCCATGACAAATGACTCAAACGAGTGGGAAAATGCATGGGCATGGTAAATTGGGCCAAATTTTGCTCAGAAATGTGACAAAAAGCACTTTTCAATTTTTGACCCAAATCAGAAAAAAATGTAGACCCGCGGTATGTGATTCTGGTGAAAATTTTGACCATTCATGAAACCTTGTTTTTTCCATGACAAATGACTCAAACGAGTGGGAAAATGCATGGGCATGGTAAATTGGGCCAAATTTTGCTAAGAAATGTGACAAAAAGAGCTTTTCAATTTTTGACCCAAATCAGAAAAAAACTTAGACCCGCGGTATGTGATTCTGGTGAAAATTTTGACCATTCATGAAACCTTGTTTTTTCCATGACAAATGACTCAAACGAGTGGGAAAATGCATGGGCATGGTAAATTGGGCCAAATTTTGCTCAGAAATGTGACAAAAAGCACTTTTCAATTTATTACCCAAATCAGAAAAAAACGTAGACCCGCGGTATGTGATTCTGGTGACAATTTTGACCATTCATGAAACCTTGTTTTTTCCATGACAAATGACTCAAACGAGTGGGAAAATGCATGGGCATGATAAATTGGGCCAAATTTTGCTCAGAAATGTGATAAAAAGCACTTTTCAATTTTTGACCCAAATCAGAAAAAAACGTAGACCCGCGATATGTGATTCTGGTGAAAATTTTGACCATTCATGAAACCTTGTTTTTTCCATGACAAATGACTCAAACGAGTGGGAAAATGCATGGGCATGGTAAATTGGGCCAAATTTTGCTCAGAAATGTGACAAAAAGCACTTTTCAATTTATTACCCAAATCAGAAAAAAACGTAGACCCGCGGTATGTGATTCTGGTGAAAATTTTGACCATTCATGAAACCTTGTTTTTTCCATGACAAATGACTCAAACGAGTGGGAAAATGCATGGGCATGGTAAATTGGGCCAAATTTTGCTCAGAAATGTGACAAAAAGCACTTTTAATTTTTTGACCCAAATCAGAAAAAAACGTAGACCCGCGGTATGTGATTCTGATGAAAATTTTGACCATTCATGAAACCTTGTTTTTTCCATGACAAATGACTCAAACGAGTGGGAAAATGCATGGGCATGGTAAATTGGGCCAAACTTTGCTGAGAAATGTGACAAAAAGCACTTTTCAATTTTTGACCCAAATCAGAAAAAAACGTAGACCCGTGGTATGTGATTCTGGTGAAAATTTTGACCATTCATGAAACCTTGTTTTTTCCATGACAAATGACTCAAACGAGTGGGAAAATGCATGGGCATGGTAAATTGGGCCAAATTTTGCTCAGAAATGTGACAAAAAGCACTTTTCAATTTATTACCCAAATCAGAAAAAAACGTAGACCGTATGTGATTCTGGTGAAAATTTTGACCATTCATGAAACCTTGTTTTTTCCATGACAAATGACTCAAACGAGTGGGAAAATACATGGGCATGGTAAATTGGGCCAAATTTTGCTAAGAAATGTGACAAAAAGCACTTTTAAATTTTTGACCCAAATCAGAAAAAAACGTAGACCCGCGGTATGTGATTCTGGTGAAAATTTTGACCATTCATGAAACCTTGTTTTTTCCATGACAAATGACTCAAACGAGTGGGAAAATGCATGGGCATGGTAAATTGGGCCAAATTTTGCTCAGAAATGTGACAAAAAGCACTTTTCAATTTTTGACCCAAATCAGAAAAAAACTTAGACCCGCGGTATGTGATTCTGGTGAAAATTTTGACCATTCATGAAACCTTGTTTTTTCCATGACAAATGACTCAAACGAGTGGGAAAATGCATGGGCATGGTAAATTGGGCCAAATTTTGCTCAGAAATGTGACAAAAAGCACTTTTCAATTTATTACCCAAATCTGAAAAAAACGTAGACCCGCGGTATGTGATTCTGGTGAAAATTTTGACCATTCATGAAACCTTGTTTTTTCCATGACAAATGACTCAAACGAGTGGGAAAATGCATGGGCATGGTAAATTGGGCCAAACTTTGCTCAGAAATGTGACAAAAAGCACTTTTCAATTTTTGACCCAAATCAGAAAAAAACGTAGACCCGTGGTATGTGATTCTGGTGAAAATTTTGACCATTCATGAAACCTTGTTTTTTCCATGACAAATGACTCAAACGAGTGGGAAAATGCAAGGGCATGGTAAATTGGGCCAAATTTTGCTCAGAAATGAGACAAAAAGCACTTTTCAATTTTTGACCCAAATCAGAAAAAAACGTAGACCCGCGGTATGTGATTCTGGTGAAAATTTTGACCATTCATGAAACCTTGTTTTTTCCATGACAAATGACTCAAACGAGTGGGAAAATGCATGGGCATGGTAAATTGGGCCAAATTTTGCTCAGAAATGTGACAAAAAGCACTTTTCAATTTTTGACCCAAATCAGAAAATAACGTAGACCCCGCGGTATGTGATTCTGGTGAAAATTTTGACCATTCATGAAACCTTGTTTTTTCCATGACAAATGACTCAAACGAGTGGGAAAATGCATGGGCATGGTAAATTGGGCCAAATTTTGCTCAGAAACGTGACAAAAAGCACTTTTCAATTTTTGACCCAAATCAGAAAAAAACGTAGACCCGCGGTATGTGATTCTGGTGAAAATTTTGACCATTCATGAAACCTTGTTTTTTCCATGACAAATGACTCAAACGAGTTGGAAAATGCATGGGCATGGTAAATTGGGCCAAATTTTGCTCAGAAATGTGACAAAAAGCACTTTTCAATTTATTACCCAAATCAGAAAAAAACGTAGACCCGCGGTATGTGATTCTGGTGAAAATTTTGACCATTCATGAAACCTTGTTTTTTCCATGACAAATGACTCAAACGAGTGGGAAAATGCATGGGCATGGTAAATTGGGCCAAATTTTGCTAAGAAATGTGACAAAAAGCACTTTTCAAATTTTTGACCCAAATCAGAAAAAAACGTAGACCCGCGGTATGTGATTCTGGTGAAAATTTTGACCATTCATGAAACCTTGTTTTTTCCATGACAAATGACTCAAACGAGTGGGAAAATGCATGGGCATGGTAAATTGGGCCAAATTTTGCTCAGAAACGTGACAAAAAGCACTTTTCAATTTTTGACCCAAATCAGAAAAAAACGTAGACCCGCGGTATGTGATTCTGGTGAAAATTTTGACCATTCATGAAACCTTGTTTTTTCCATGACAAATGACTCAAACGAGTGGGAAAATGCATGGGCATGGTAAATTGGGCCAAATTTTGCTCAGAAATGTGACAAAAAGCACTTTTCAATTTATTACCCAAATCAGAAAAAAACGTAGACCCGCGGTATGTGATTCTGGTGAAAATTTTGACCATTCATGAAACCTTGTTTTTTCCATGACAAATGACTCAAACGAGTGGGAAAATGCATGGGCATGGTAAATTGGGCCAAATTTTGCTCAGAAATGTGACAAAAAGCACTTTTCAATTTTTGACCCAAATCAGAAAAAAACGTAGACCCCGCGGTATGTGATTCTGGTGAAAATTTTGACCATTCATGAAACCTTGTTTTTTCCATGACAAATGACTCAAACGAGTGGGAAAATGCATGGGCATGGTAAATTGGGCCAAATTTTGCTCAGAAACGTGACAAAAAGCACTTTTCAATTTTTTACCCAAATCAGAAAAAAACGTAGACCCGCGGTATGTGATTCTGGTGAAAATTTTGACCATTCATGAAACCTTGTTTTTTCCATGACAAATGACTCAAACGAGTGGGAAAATGCATGGGCATGGTAAATTGGGCCAAATTTTGCTCAGAAATGTGACAAAAAGCACTTTTCAATTTTTGACCCAAATCAGAAAAAAACGTAGACCCGCGGTATGTGATTCTGGTGAAAATTTTGACCATTCATGAAACCTTGTTTTTTCCATGACAAATGACTCAAACGAGTGGGAAAATGCATGGGCATGGTAAATTGGGCCAAATTTTGCTCAGAAACGTGACAAAAAGCACTTTTCAATTTTTGACCCAAATCAGAAAAAAAAACGTAGACCCGCGGTATGTGATTCTGGTGAAAATTTTGACCATTCATGAAACCTTGTTTTTTCCATGACAAATGACTCAAACGAGTGGGAAAATGCATGGGCATGGTAAATTGGGCCAAATTTTGCTCAGAAATGTGACAAAAAGCACTTTTCAATTTATTACCCAAATCAGAAAAAAAACGTAGACCCGCGGTATGTGATTCTGGTGAAAATTTTGACCATTCATGAAACCTTGTTTTTTCCATGACAAATGACTCAAACGAGTGGGAAAATGCATGGGCATGGTAAATTGGGCCATATTTTGCTCAGAAATGTGACAAAAAGCACTTTTCAATTTATTACCCAAATCAGAAAAAAACGTAGACCCGCGGTATGTGATTCTGGTGAAAATTTTGACCATTCATGAAACCTTGTTTTTTCCATGACAAATGACTCAAACGAGTGGGAAAATGCATGGGCATGGTAAATTGGGCCAAATTTTGCTAAGAAATGTGACAAAAAGCACTTTTCAAATTTTTGACCCAAATCAGAAAAAAACGTAGACCCGCGGTATGTGATTCTGGTGAAAATTTTGACCATTCATGAAACCTTGTTTTTTCCATGACAAATGACTCAAACGAGTGGGAAAATGCATGGGCATGGTACATTGGGCCAAATTTTGCTCAGAAATGTGACACGAAGCACTTTTCAATTTTTGACCCAAATCAGAAAAAAACGTAGACCCGCGGTATGTGATTCTGGTGAAAATTTTGACCATTCATGAAACCTTGTTTTTTCCATGACAAATGACTCAAACGAGTGGGAAAATGCATGGGCATAGTAAATTGGGCCAAATTTTGCTCAGAAATGTGACAAAAAGCACTTTTCAATTTTTGACCCAAATCAGAAAAAAACGTAGACCCGCGGTATGTGATTCTGGTGAAAATTTTGACCATTCACGAAACCTTGTTTTTTCCATGACAAATGACTCAAACGAGTGGGAAAATGCATGGGCATGGTAAATTGGGCCAAATTTTGCTCAGAAATGTGACAAAAAGCACTTTTCAATTTTTGACCCAAATCAGAAAAAAACGTAGACCCGCGGTATGTGATTCTGATGAAAATTTTGACCATTCATGAAACCTTGTTTTTTCCATGACAAATGACTGAAACGAGTGGGAAAATGCATGGGCATGGTAAATTGGGCCAAATTTTGCTCAGAAATGTGACAAAAAGCACTTTTCAATTTTTGACCCAAATCAGAAAAAAACGTAGACCCGCGGTATGTGATTCTGGTGAAAATTTTGACCAATCATGAAACCTTGTTTTTTCCATGACAAATGACTCAAACGAGTGGGAAAATGCATGGGCATGGTAAATTGGGCCAAATTTTGCTCAGAAATGTGACAAAAAGCACTTTTCAATTTATTACCCAAATCAGAAAAAAACGTAGACCCGCGGTATGTGATTCTGGTGAAAATTTTGACCATTCATGAAACCTTGTTTTTTCCATGACAAATGACTCAAACGAGTGGGAAAATGCATGGGCATAGTAAATTGGGCCAAATTTTGCTCAGAAATGTGACAAAAAGCACTTTTCAATTTTTGACCCAAATCAGAAAAAAACGTAGACCCGCGGTATGTGATTCTGGTGAAAATTTTGACCATTCACGAAACCTTGTTTTTTCCATGACAAATGACTCAAACGAGTGGGAAAATGCATGGGCATGGTAAATTGGGCCAAATTTTGCTCAGAAATGTGACAAAAAGCACTTTTCAATTTTTGACCCAAATCAGAAAAAAACGTAGACCCGCGGTATGTGATTCTGATGAAAATTTTGACCATTCATGAAACCTTGTTTTTTCCATGACAAATGACTGAAACGAGTGGGAAAATGCATGGGCATGGTAAATTGGGCCAAATTTTGCTCAGAAATGTGACAAAAAGCACTTTTCAATTTTTGACCCAAATCAGAAAAAAACGTAGACCCGCGGTATGTGATTCTGGTGAAAATTTTGACCAATCATGAAACCTTGTTTTTTCCATGACAAATGACTCAAACGAGTGGGAAAATGCATGGGCATGGTAAATTGGGCCAAATTTTGCTCAGAAATGTGACAAAAAGCACTTTTCAATTTTTGACCCAAATCAGAAAAAAAACGTAGATCCGCGGTATGTGATTCTGATGAAAATTTTGACCATTCATGAAACCTTGTTTTTTCCATGACAAATGACTCAAACGAGTGGGAAAATGCATGGGCATGGTAAATTGGGCCAAATTTTGCTCAGAAACGTGATAAAAAGCACTTTTCAATTTTTGACCCAAATCAGAAAAAAAACATAGACCCGCGGTATGTGATTCTGGTGAAAATTTTGACCATTCATGAAACCTTGTTTTTTCCGTGACAAATGACTCAAACGAGTGGGAAAATGCATGGGCATGGTAAATTGGGCCAAATTTTGCTAAGAAATGTGACAAAAAGCACTTTTCAATTTTTGACCCAAATCAGAAAAAAAACATAGACCCGCGGTATGTGATTCTGGTGAAAATTTTGACCATTCATGAAACCTTGTTTTTTCCATGACAAATGACTCAAACGAGTGGGAAAATGCATGGGCATGGTAAATTGGGCCAAATTTTGCTCAGAAATGTGACAAAAAGCACTTTTCAATTTTTGACCCAAATCAGAAAAAAACGTAGACCCGCGGTATGTGATTCTGGTGAAAATTTTGACCATTCATGAAACCTTGTTTTTTCCATGACAAATGACTCAAACGAGTGGGAAAATGCATGGGCATGGTAAATTGGGCCAAATTTTGCTAAGAAATGTGACAAAAAGCACTTTTCAATTTTTGACCCAAATCAGAAAAAAACGTAGACCCGCGGTATGTGATTCTGGTGAAAATTTTGACCAATCATGAAACCTTGTTTTTTCCATGACAAATGACTCAAACGAGTGGGAAAATGCATGGGCATGGTAAATTGGGCCAAATTTTGCTCAGAAATGTGACACGAAGCACTTTTCAATTTTTGACCCAAATCAGAAAAAAACGTAGACCCGCGGTATGTGATTCTGGTGAAAATTTTGACCATTCATGAAACCTTGTTTTTTCCATGACAAATGACTCAAACGAGTGGGAAAATGCATGGGCATGGTAAATTGGGCCAAATTTTGCTAAGAAATGTGACAAAAAGCACTTTTCAATTTTTGACCCAAATCAGAAAAAAACGTAGACCCGCGGTATGTGATTCTGGTGAAAATTTTGACCATTCATGAAACCTTGTTTTTTCCATGACAAATGACTCAAACGAGTGGGAAAATGCATGGGCATGGTAAATTGGGCCAAATTTTGCTAAGAAATGTGACAAAAAGCACTTTTCAATTTTTGACCCAAATCAGAAAAAAACGTAGACCCGCGGTATGTGATTCTGGTGAAAATTTTGACCAATCATGAAACCTTGTTTTTTCCATGACAAATGACTCAAACGAGTGGGAAAATGCATGGGCATGGTAAATTGGGCCAAATTTTGCTCAGAAATGTGACACGAAGCACTTTTCAATTTTTGACCCAAATCAGAAAAAAACGTAGACCCGCGGTATGTGATTCTGGTGAAAATTTTGACCATTCATGAAACCTTGTTTTTTCCATGACAAATGACTCAAACGAGTGGGAAAATTTATGGGCATGGTAAATTGGGCCAAATTTTGCTAAGAAATGTGACAAAAAGCACTTTTCAATTTTTGACCCAAATCAGAAAAAAACGTAGACCCGCGGTATGTGATTCTGGTGAAAATTTTGACCATTCATGAAACCTTGTTTTTTCCATGACAAATGACTCAAACGAGTGGGAAAATGCATGGGCATGGTAAATTGGCCAAATTTTGCTCAGAAATGTGACAAAATGCACTTTTCAATTTTTGACCCAAATCAGAAAAAAACGTAGACCCGCGGTATGTGATTCTGGTGAAAATTTTGACCATTCATGAAACCTTGTTTTTTCCATGACAAATGACTCAAACGAGTGGGAAAATGCATGGGCATGGTAAATTGGCCAAATTTTGCTCAGAAATGTGACAAAAAGCACTTTTCAATTTTTGACCCAAATCAGAAAAAAACGTAGACCCGCGGTATGTGATTCTGGTGAAAATTTTGACCATTCATGAAACCTTGTTTTTTCCATGACAAATGACTCAAACGAGTGGGAAAATGCATGGGCATAGTAAATTGGGCCAAATTTTGCTCAGAAAGGTGACAAAAAGCACTTTTCAATTTTTGATCCAAATCAGAAAAAAACGTAGACCCGCGGTATGTGATTCTGGTGAAAATTTTGACCATTCACGAAACCTTGTTTTTTCCATGACAAATGACTCAAACGAGTGGGAAAATGCATGGGCATGGTAAATTGGGCCAAATTTTGCTCAGAAATGTGACAAAAAGCACTTTTCAATTTTTGACCCAAATCAGAAAAAAACGTAGACCCGCGGTATGTGATTGTGATGAAAATTTTGACCATTCATGAAACCTTGTTTTTTCCATGACAAATGACTCAAACGAGTGGGAAAATGCATGGGCATGGTAAATTGGGCCAAATTTTGCTCAGAAATGTGACAAAAAGCACTTTTCAATTTTTGACCCAAATCAGAAAAAAACGTAGACCCGCGGTATGTGATTCTGATGAAAATTTTGACCATTCATGAAACCTTGTTTTTTCCATGACAAATGACTCAAACGAGTGGGAAAATGCATGGGCATGGTAAATTGGGCCAAATTTTGCTAAGAAATGTGACAAAAAGCACTTTTCAATTTTTGACCCAAATCAGAAAAAAACGTAGACCCGCGGTATGTGATTCTGGTGAAAATTTTGACCAATCATGAAACCTTGTTTTTTCCATGACAAATGACTCAAACGAGTGGGAAAATGCATGGGCATGGTAAATTGGGCCAAATTTTGCTCAGAAATGTGACACGAAGCACTTTTCAATTTTTGACCCAAATCAGAAAAAAACGTAGACCCGCGGTATGTGATTCTGGTGAAAATTTTGACCATTCATGAAACCTTGTTTTTTCCATGACAAATGACTCAAACGAGTGGGAAAATGCATGGGCATGGTAAATTGGGCCAAATTTTGCTAAGAAATGTGACAAAAAGCACTTTTCAATTTTTGACCCAAATCAGAAAAAAACGTAGACCCGCGGTATGTGATTCTGGTGAAAATTTTGACCATTCATGAAACCTTGTTTTTTCCATGACAAATGACTCAAACGAGTGGGAAAATGCATGGGCATGGTAAATTGGGCCAAATTTTGCTAAGAAATGTGACAAAAAGCACTTTTCAATTTTTGACCCAAATCAGAAAAAAACGTAGACCCGCGGTATGTGATTCTGGTGAAAATTTTGACCAATCATGAAACCTTGTTTTTTCCATGACAAATGACTCAAACGAGTGGGAAAATGCATGGGCATGGTAAATTGGGCCAAATTTTGCTCAGAAATGTGACACGAAGCACTTTTCAATTTTTGACCCAAATCAGAAAAAAAACGTAGACCCGCGCTATGTGATTCTGGTGAAAATTTTGACCATTCATGAAACCTTGTTTTTTCCATGACAAATGACTCAAACGAGTGGGAAAATTTATGGGCATGGTAAATTGGGCCAAATTTTGCTAAGAAATGTGACAAAAAGCACTTTTCAATTTTTGACCCAAATCAGAAAAAAACGTAGACCCGCGGTATGTGATTCTGGTGAAAATTTTGACCATTCATGAAACCTTGTTTTTTCCATGACAAATGACTCAAACGAGTGGGAAAATGCATGGGCATGGTAAATTGGCCAAATTTTGCTCAGAAATGTGACAAAATGCACTTTTCAATTTTTGACCCAAATCAGAAAAAAACGTAGACCCGCGGTATGTGATTCTGGTGAAAATTTTGACCATTCATGAAACCTTGTTTTTTCCATGACAAATGACTCAAACGAGTGGGAAAATGCATGGGCATGGTAAATTGGGCCAAATTTTGCTCAGAAACGTGACAAAAAGCACTTTTCAATTTTTGACCCAAATCAGAAAAAAAACGTAGACCCGCGGTATGTGATTCTGGTGAAAATTTTGACCATTCATGAAACCTTGTTTTTTCCATGACAAATGACTCAAACGAGTGGGAAAATGCATGGGCATGGTAAATTGGGCCATATTTTGCTCAGAAATGTGACAAAAAGCACTTTTCAATTTATTACCCAAATCAGAAAAAAACGTAGACCCGCGGTATGTGATTCTGGTGAAAATTTTGACCATTCATGAAACCTTGTTTTTTCCATGACAAATGACTCAAACGAGTGGGAAAATGCATGGGCATGGTAAATTGGGCCAAATTTTGCTAAGAAATGTGACAAAAAGCACTTTTCAAATTTTTGACCCAAATCAGAAAAAAACGTAGACCCGCGGTATGTGATTCTGGTGAAAATTTTGACCATTCATGAAACCTTGTTTTTTCCATGACAAATGACTCAAACGAGTGGGAAAATGCATGGGCATGGTACATTGGGCAAAATTTTGCTCAGAAATGTGCCACGAAGCACTTTTCAATTTTTGACCCAAATCAGAAAAAAACGTAGACCCGCGGTATGTGATTCTGGTGAAAATTTTGACCATTCATGAAACCTTGTTTTTTCCATGACAAATGACTCAAACGAGTGGGAAAATGCATGGGCATAGTAAATTGGGCCAAATTTTGCTCAGAAATGTGACAAAAAGCACTTTTCAATTTTTGACCCAAATCAGAAAAAAACGTAGACCCGCGGTATGTGATTCTGGTGAAAATTTTGACCATTCACGAAACCTTGTTTTTTCCATGACAAATGACTCAAACGAGTGGGAAAATGCATGGGCATGGTAAATTGGGCCAAATTTTGCTCAGAAATGTGACAAAAAGCACTTTTCAATTTTTGACCCAAATCAGAAAAAAACGTAGACCCGCGGTATGTGATTCTGATGAAAATTTTGACCATTCATGAAACCTTGTTTTTTCCATGACAAATGACTCAAACGAGTGGGAAAATGCATGGGCATGGTAAATTGGGCCAAATTTTGCTCAGAAATGTGACAAAAAGCACTTTTCAATTTTTGACCCAAATCAGAAAAAAACGTAGACCCGCGGTATGTGATTCTGGTGAAAATTTTGACCATTCATGAAACCTTGTTTTTTCCGTGACAAATGACTCAAACGAGTGGGAAAATGCATGGGCATGGTAAATTGGGCCAAATTTTGCTAAGAAATGTGACAAAAAGCACTTTTCAATTTTTGACCCAAATCAGAAAAAAAACATAGACCCGCGGTATGTGATTCTGGTGAAAATTTTGACCATTCATGAAACCTTGTTTTTTCCATGACAAATGACTCAAACGAGTGGGAAAATGCATGGGCATGGTAAATTGGGCCAAATTTTGCTCAGAAATGTGACAAAAAGCACTTTTCAATTTTTGACCCAAATCAGAAAAAAACGTAGACCCGCGCGGTATGTGATTCTGGTGAAAATTTTGACCATTCATGAAACCTTGTTTTTTCCATGACAAATGACTCAAACGAGTGGGAAAATGCATGGGCATGGTAAATTGGGCCAAATTTTGCTAAGAAATGTGACAAAAAGCACTTTTCAATTTTTGACCCAAATCAGAAAAAAACGTAGACCCGCGGTATGTGATTCTGGTGAAAATTTTGACCAATCATGAAACCTTGTTTTTTCCATGACAAATGACTCAAACGAGTGGGAAAATGCATGGGCATGGTAAATTGGGCCAAATTTTGCTCAGAAATGTGACACGAAGCACTTTTCAATTTTTGACCCAAATCAGAAAAAAACGTAGACCCGCGGTATGTGATTCTGGTGAAAATTTTGACCATCCATGAAACCTTGTTTTTTCCATGACAAATGACTCAAACGAGTGGGAAAATGCATGGGCATGGTAAATTGGGCCAAATTTTGCTAAGAAATGTGACAAAAAGCACTTTTCAATTTTTGACCCAAATCAGAAAAAAACGTAGACCCGCGGTTTGTGATTCTGGTGAAAATTTTGACCATTCATGAAACCTTGTTTTTTCCATGACAAATGACTCAAACGAGTGGGAAAATGCATGGGCATGGTAAATTGGGCCAAATTTTGCTAAGAAATGTGACAAAAAGCACTTTTCAATTTTTGACCCAAATCAGAAAAAAACGTAGACCCGCGGTATGTGATTCTGGTGAAAATTTTGACCAATCATGAAACCTTGTTTTTTCCATGACAAATGACTCAAACGAGTGGGAAAATGCATGGGCATGGTAAATTGGGCCAAATTTTGCTCAGAAATGTGACACGAAGCACTTTTCAATTTTTGACCCAAATCAGAAAAAAACGTAGACCCGCGGTATGTGATTCTGGTGAAAATTTTGACCATTCATGAAACCTTGTTTTTTCCATGACAAATGACTCAAACGAGTGGGAAAATGCATGGGCATGGTAAATTGGCCAAATTTTGCTCAGAAATGTGACAAAATGCACTTTTCAATTTTTGACCCAAATCAGAAAAAAACGTAGACCCGCGGTATGTGATTCTGGTGAAAATTTTGACCATTCATGAAACCTTGTTTTTTCCATGACAAATGACTCAAATGAGTGGGAAAATGCATGGGCATGGTAAATTGGCCAAATTTTGCTCAGAAATGTGACAAAAAGCACTTTTCAATTTTTGACCCAAATCAGAAAAAAACGTAGACCCGCGGTATGTGATTCTGGTGAAAATTTTGACCATTCATGAAACCTTGTTTTTTCCATGACAAATGACTCAAACGAGTGGGAAAATGCATGGGCATAGTAAATTGGGCCAAATTTTGCTCAGAAAGGTGACAAAAAGCACTTTTCAATTTTTGATCCAAATCAGAAAAAAACGTAGACCCGCGGTATGTGATTCTGGTGAAAATTTTGACCATTCACGAAACCTTGTTTTTTCCATGACAAATGACTCAAACGAGTGGGAAAATGCATGGGCATGGTAAATTGGGCCAAATTTTGCTCAGAAATGTGACAAAAAGCACTTTTCAATTTTTGACCCAAATCAGAAAAAAACGTAGACCCGCGGTATGTGATTCTGATGAAAATTTTGACCATTCATGAAACCTTGTTTTTTCCATGACAAATGACTCAAACGAGTGGGAAAATGCATGTGCATGGTAAATTGGGCCAAATTTTGCTCAGAAATGTGACAAAAAGCACTTTTCAATTTTTGACCCAAATCAGAAAAAAAACATAGACCCGCGGTATGTGATTCTGGTGAAAATTTTGACCATTCATGAAACCTTGTTTTTTCCATGACAAATGACTCAAACGAGTGGGAAAATGCATGGGCATGGTAAATTGGGCCAAATTTTGCTCAGAAATGTGACAAAAAGCACTTTTCAATTTTTGACCCAAATCAGAAAAAAACGTAGACCCGCGGTATGTGATTCTGATGAAAATTTTGACCATTCATGAAACCTTGTTTTTTCCATGACAAATGACTCAAACGAGTGGGAAAATGCATGGGCATGGTAAATTGGGCCAAATTTTGCTAAGAAATGTGACAAAAAGCACTTTTCAATTTTTGACCCAAATCAGAAAAAAACGTAGACCCGCGGTATGTGATTCTGGTGAAAATTTTGACCAATCATGAAACCTTGTTTTTTCCATGACAAATGACTCAAACGAGTGGGAAAATGCATGGGCATGGTAAATTGGGCCAAATTTTGCTCAGAAATGTGACACGAAGCACTTTTCAATTTTTGACCCAAATCAGAAAAAAACGTAGACCCGCGGTATGTGATTCTGGTGAAAATTTTGACCATTCATGAAACCTTGTTTTTTCCATGACAAATGACTCAAACGAGTGGGAAAATGCATGGGCATGGTAAATTGGGCCAAATTTTGCTAAGAAATGTGACAAAAAGCACTTTTCAATTTTTGACCCAAATCAGAAAAAAACGTAGACCCGCGGTATGTGATTCTGGTGAAAATTTTGACCAATCATGAAACCTTGTTTTTTCCATGACAAATGACTCAAACGAGTGGGAAAATGCATGGGCATGGTAAATTGGGCCAAATTTTGCTCAGAAATGTGACACGAAGCACTTTTCAATTTTTGACCCAAATCAGAAAAAAACGTAGACCCGCGGTATGTGATTCTGGTGAAAATTTTGACCATTCATGAAACCTTGTTTTTTCCATGACAAATGACTCAAACGAGTGGGAAAATTTATGGGCATGGTAAATTGGGCCAAATTTTGCTAAGAAATGTGACAAAAAGCACTTTTCAATTTTTGACCCAAATCAGAAAAAAACGTAGACCCGCGGTATGTGATTCTGGTGAAAATTTTGACCATTCATGAAACCTTGTTTTTTCCATGACAAATGACTCAAACGAGTGGGAAAATGCATGGGCATGGTAAATTGGCCAAATTTTGCTCAGAAATGTGACAAAATGCACTTTTCAATTTTTGACCCAAATCAGAAAAAAACGTAGACCCGCGGTATGTGATTCTGATGAAAATTTTGACCATTCATGAAACCTTGTTTTTTCCATGACAAATGACTCAAACGAGTGGGAAAATGCATGTGCATGGTAAATTGGGCCAAATTTTGCTCAGAAATGTGACAAAAAGCACTTTTCAATTTTTGACCCAAATCAGAAAAAAACGTAGACCCGCGGTATGTGATTCTGGTGAAAATTTTGACCATTCATGAAACCTTGTTTTTTCCATGACAAATGACTCAAACGAGTGGGAAAATGCATGGGCATGGTAAATTGGGCCAAATTTTGCTAAGAAATGTGACAAAAAGCACTTTTCAATTTTTGACCCAAATCAGAAAAAAACATAGACCCGCGGTATGTGATTCTGATGAAAATTTTGACCATTCATGAAACCTTGTTTTTTCCATGACAAATGACTCAAACGAGTGGGAAAATGCATGGGCATGGTAAATTGGGCCAAATTTTGCTCAGAAATGTGACAAAAAGCACTTTTAAATTTTTGACCCAAATCAGAAAAAAACGTAGACCCGCGGTATGTGATTCTGGTGAAAATTTTGACCATTCATGAAACTTTGTTTTTTCCATGAGAAATGACTCAAACGAGTGGGAAAATGCATGGGCATGGTAAATTGGGCCAAATTTTGCTCAGAAATGTGACAAAAAGCACTTTAAAATTTTTGACCCAAATCAGAAAAAAACGTAGACCCGCGGTATGTGATTCTGGTGAAAATTTTGACCATTCATGAAACCTTGTTTTTTCCATGACAAATGACTCAAACGAGTGGGAAAATGCATGTGCATGGTAAATTGGGCCAAATTTTGCTCAGAAATGTGACAAAAAGCACTTTTCAATTTTTGACCCAAATCAGAAAAAAAACATAGACCCGCGGTATGTGATTCTGGTGAAAATTTTGACCATTCATGAAACCTTGTTTTTTCCATGACAAATGACTCAAACGAGTGGGAAAATGCATGGGCATGGTAAATTGGGCCAAATTTTGCTAAGAAATGTGACAAAAAGCACTTTTCAATTTTTGACCCAAATCAGAAAAAAACGTAGACCCGCGGTATGTGATTCTGGTGAAAATTTTGACCAATCATGAAACCTTGTTTTTTCCATGACAAATGACTCAAACGAGTGGGAAAATGCATGGGCATGGTAAATTGGGCCAAATTTTGCTCAGAAATGTGACACGAAGCACTTTTCAATTTTTGACCCAAATCAGAAAAAAACGTAGACCCGCGGTATGTGATTCTGGTGAAAATTTTGACCATTCATGAAACCTTGTTTTTTCCATGACAAATGACTCAAACGAGTGGGAAAATGCATGGGCATGGTAAATTGGGCCAAATTTTGCTAAGAAATGTGACAAAAAGCACTTTTCAATTTTTGACCCAAATCAGAAAAAAACGTAGACCCGCGGTATGTGATTCTGGTGAAAATTTTGACCATTCATGAAACCTTGTTTTTTCCATGACAAATGACTCAAACGAGTGGGAAAATGCATGGGCATGGTAAATTGGGCCAAATTTTGCTAAGAAATGTGACAAAAAGCACTTTTCAATTTTTGACCCAAATCAGAAAAAAAACATAGACCCGCGGTATGTGATTCTGATGAAAATTTTGACCATTCATGAAACCTTGTTTTTTCCATGACAAATCACTCAAACGAGTGGGAAAATGCATGTGCATGGTAAATTGGGCCAAATTTTGCTCAGAAATGTGACAAAAAGCACTTTTCAATTTTTGACCCAAATCAGAAAAAAACGTAGACCCGCGGTATGTGATTCTGGTGAAAATTTTGACCATTCATGAAACCTTGTTTTTTCCATGACAAATGACTCAAACGAGTGGGAAAATGCATGGGCATGGTAAATTGGGCCAAATTTTGCTAAGAAATGTGACAAAAAGCACTTTTCAATTTTTGACCCAAATCAGAAAAAAAACATAGACCCGCGGTATGTGATTCTGATGAAAATTTTGACCATTCATGAAACCTTGTTTTTTCCATGACAAATGACTCAAACGAGTGGGAAAATGCATGGGCATGGTAAATTGGGCCAAATTTTGCTAAGAAATGTGACAAAAAGCACTTTTCAATTTTTGACCCAAAACAGAAAAAAACGTAGACCCGTGGTATGTGATTCTGGTGAAAATTTTGACCATTCATGAAACCTTGTTTTTTCCATGACAAATGACTCAAACGAGTGGGAAAATGCATGGGCATGGTAAATTGGGCCAAATTTTGCTCAGAAATGTGACAAAAAGCACTTTTCAATTTTTGACCCAAAACAGAAAAAAACGTAGACCCGCGGTATGTGATTCTGGTGAAAATTTTGACCATTCATGAAACCTTGTTTTTTCCATGACAAATGACTCAAACGAGTGGGAAAATGCATGGGCATGGTAAATTGGGCCAAATTTTGCTAAGAAATGTGACAAAAAGCACTTTTCAATTTTTGACCCAAATCAGAAAAAAACGTAGACCCGCGGTATGTGATTCTGGTGAAAATTTTGACCATTCATGAAACCTTGTTTTTTCCATGACAATTGACTCAAACGAGTGGGAAAATGCATGGGCATGGTAAATTGGGCCAAATTTTGCTAAGAAATGTGACAAAAAGCACTTTTGCATTTTTTGACCCAAATCAGAAAAAAACGTAGACCCGCGGTATGTGATTCTGGTGAAAATTTTGACCAATCATGAAACCTTGTTTTTTCCATGACAAATGACTCAAACGAGTGGGAAAATGCATGGGCATAGTAAATTGGGCCAAATTTTGCTCAGAAATGTGACAAAAAGCACTTTTCAATTTTTGACCCAAATCAGAAAAAAACGTAGACCCGCGGTATGTGATTCTGGTGAAAATTTTGACCAATCATGAAACCTTGTTTTTTCCATGACAAATGACTCAAACGAGTGGGAAAATGCATGGGCATGGTAAATTGGGCCAAATTTTGATCAGAAATGTGACAAAAAGCACTTTTCAATTTTTGACCCAAATCAGAAAAAAACGTAGACCCGCGGTATGTGATACTGGTGAAAATTTTGACCAATCATGAAACCTTGTTTTTTCCATGACAAATGACTCAAACGAGTGGGAAAATGCATGGGCATGGTAAATTGGGCCAAATTTTGCTCAGAAATGTGACAAAAAGCACTTTTCAATTTTTGACCCAAATCAGAAAAAAACGTAGACCCGCGCTATGTGATTCTGGTGAAAATTTTGACCAATCATGAAACCTTGTTTTTTCCATGACAAATGACTCAAACGAGTGGGAAAATGCATGGGCATGGTAAATTGGGCCAAATTTTGCTCAGAAATGTGACAAAAAGCACTTTTCAATTTTTGACCCAAATCAGAAAAAAACGTAGACCCGCGGTATGTGATTCTGGTGAAAATTTTGACCAATCATGAAACCTTGTTTTTTCCATGACAAATGACTCAAACGAGTGGGAAAATGCATGGGCATAGTAAATTGGGCCAAATTTTGCTCAGAAATGTGACAAAATGCACTTTTCAATTTTTGACCCAAATCAGAAAAAAACGTAGACCCGCGGTATGTGATTCTGGTGAAAATTTTGACCAATCATGAAACCTTGTTTTTTCCATGACAAATGACTCAAACGAGTGGGAAAATGCATGGGCATGGTAAATTGGGCCAAATTTTGCTAAAAATTGTGACAAAAAGCACTTTTAAATTTTTGACCCAAATCAGAAAAAAATGTAGACCCGCGGTATGTGATTCTGGTGAAAATTTTGACCATTCATGAAACCTTGTTTTTTCCATGACAAATGACTCAAACGAGTGGGAAAATGCATGGGCATGGTAAATTGGGCCAAATTTTGCTCAGAAATGTGACAAAAAGCACTTTTCAATTTTTGACCCAAATCAGAAAAAAACGTAGACCCGCGGTATGTGATTCTGGTGAAAATTTTGACCATTCATGAAACCTTGTTTTTTCCATGACAAATGACTCAAACGAGTGGGAAAATGCATGGGCATGGTAAATTGGGCCAAATTTTGCTAAGAAATGTGACAAAAAGCACTTTTCAATTTTTGACCCAAATCAGAAAAAACGTTGACCCGCGGTATGTGATTCTGGTGAAAATTTTGACCAATCATGAAACCTTGTTTTTTCCATGACAAATGACTCAAACGAGTGGGAAAATGCATGGGCATGGTAAATTGGGCCAAATTTTGCTCAGAAATGTGACAAAAAGCACTTTTCAATTTTTGACCCAAATCAGAAAAAAACGTAGACCCGCGGTATGTGATTCTGGTGAAAATTTTGACCATTCATGAAACCTTCTTTTTTCCATGACAAATGACTCAAACGAGTGGGAAAATGCATGGGCATGGTAAATTGGGCCAAATTTAGCTAAGAAATGTGACAAAAAGCACTTTTCAATTTTTGACCCAAATCAGAAAAAAACATAGACCCGCGGTATGTGATTCTGGTGAAAATTTTGACCATTCATGAAACCTTGTTTTTTCCATGACAAATGACTCAAACGAATGGGAAAATGCATGGGCATGGTAAATTGGGCCAAATTTTGCTAAGAAATGTGACAAAAAGCACTTTTCAATTTTTGACCCAAATCAGAAAAAAACGTAGACCCGCGGTATGTGATTCTGGTGAAAATTTTGACCATTCATGAAACCTTGTTTTTTTCATGACAAATGACTCAAACGAGTGGGAAAATGCATGGGCATGGTAAATTGGGCCAAATTTTGCTAAGAAATGTGACAAAAAGCACTTTTAAATTTTTGACCCAAATCAGAAAAAAATGTAGACCCGCGGTATGTGATTCTGGTGAAAATTTTGACCATTCATGAAACCTTGTTTTTTCCATGACAAATGACTCAAACGAGTGGGAAAATGCATGGGCATGGTAAATTGGGCCAAATTTTGCTCAGAAATGTGACAAAAAGCACTTTTCAATTTTTGACCCAAATCAGAAAAAAACGTAGACCCGCGGTATGTGATTCTGGTGAAAATTTTGACCATTCATGAAACCTTCTTTTTTCCATGACAAATGACTCAAACGAGTGGGAAAATGCATGGGCATGGTAAATTGGGCCAAATTTTGCTCAGAAATGTGACAAAAAGCACTTTTCAATTTTTGACCCAAATCAGAAAAAAACGTAGACCCGCGGTATGTGATTCTGATGAAAATTTTGACCATTCATGAAACCTTGTTTTTTCCATGACAAATGACTCAAACGAGTGGGAAAATGCATGGGCATGGTAAATTGGGCCAAATTTTGCTAAGAAATGTGACAAAAAGCACTTTTCAATTTTTGACCCAAATCAGAAAAAAAACATAGACCCGCGGTATGTGATTCTGATGAAAATTTTGACCATTCATGAAACCTTGTTTTTTCCATGACAAATGACTCAAACGAGTGGGAAAATGCATGGGCATGGTAAATTGGGCCAAATTTTGCTAAGAAATGTGACAAAAAGCACTTTTCAATTTTTGACCCAAAACAGAAAAAAACGTAGACCCGTGGTATGTGATTCTGGTGAAAATTTTGACCATTCATGAAACCTTGTTTTTTCCATGACAAATGACTCAAACGAGTGGGAAAATGCATGGGCATGGTAAATTGGGCCAAATTTTGCTCAGAAATGTGACAAAAAGCACTTTTCAATTTTTGACCCAAAACAGAAAAAAACGTAGACCCGCGGTATGTGATTCTGGTGAAAATTTTGACCATTCATGAAACCTTGTTTTTTCCATGACAAATGACTCAAACGAGTGGGAAAATGCATGGGCATGGTAAATTGGGCCAAATTTTGCTAAGAAATGTGACAAAAAGCACTTTTCAATTTTTGAACCAAATCAGAAAAAAACGTAGACCCGCGGTATGTGATTCTGGTGAAAATTTTGACCATTCATGAAACCTTGTTTTTTCCATGACAATTGACTCAAACGAGTGGGAAAATGCATGGGCATGGTAAATTGGGCCAAATTTTGCTAAGAAATGTGACAAAAAGCACTTTTGCATTTTTTGACCCAAATCAGAAAAAACGTAGACCCGCGGTATGTGATTCTGGTGAAAATTTTGACCAATCATGAAACCTTGTTTTTTCCATGACAAATGACTCAAACGAGTGGGAAAATGCATGGGCATAGTAAATTGGGCCAAATTTTGCTCAGAAATGTGACAAAAAGCACTTTTCAATTTTTGACCCAAATCAGAAAAAAACGTAGACCCGCGGTATGTGATTCTGGTGAAAATTTTGACCAATCATGAAACCTTGTTTTTTCCATGACAAATGACTCAAACGAGTGGGAAAATGCATGGGCATGGTAAATTGGGCCAAATTTTGATCAGAAATGTGACAAAAAGCACTTTTCAATTTTTGACCCAAATCAGAAAAAAACGTAGACCCGCGGTATGTGATACTGGTGAAAATTTTGACCAATCATGAAACCTTGTTTTTTCCATGACAAATGACTCAAACGAGTGGGAAAATGCATGGGCATGGTAAATTGGGCCAAATTTTGCTCAGAAATGTGACAAAAAGCACTTTTCAATTTTTGACCCAAATCAGAAAAAAACGTAGACCCGCGGTATGTGATTCTGGTGAAAATTTTGACCAATCATGAAACCTTGTTTTTTCCATGACAAATGACTCAAACGAGTGGGAAAATGCATGGGCATAGTAAATTGGGCCAAATTTTGCTCAGAAATGTGACAAAATGCACTTTTCAATTTTTGACCCAAATCAGAAAAAAACGTAGACCCGCGGTATGTGATTCTGGTGAAAATTTTGACCAATCATGAAACCTTGTTTTTTCCATGACAAATGACTCAAACGAGTGGGAAAATGCATGGGCATGGTAAATTGGGCCAAATTTTGCTAAAAATTGTGACAAAAAGCACTTTTAAATTTTTGACCCAAATCAGAAAAAAATGTAGACCCGCGGTATGTGATTCTGGTGAAAATTTTGACCATTCATGAAACCTTGTTTTTTCCATGACAAATGACTCAAACGAGTGGGAAAATGCATGGGCATGGTAAATTGGGCCAAATTTTGCTCAGAAATGTGACAAAAAGCACTTTTCAATTTTTGACCCAAATCAGAAAAAAACGTAGACCCGCGGTATGTGATTCTGGTGAAAATTTTGACCATTCATGAAACCTTGTTTTTTCCATGACAAATGACTCAAACGAGTGGGAAAATGCATGGGCATGGTAAATTGGGCCAAATTTTGCTCAGAAATGTGACAAAAAGCACTTTTCAATTTTTGACCCAAATCAGAAAAAAACGTAGACCCGCGGTATGTGATTCTGGTGAAAATTTTGACCATTCATGAAACCTTATTTTTCCATGACAAATGACTCAAACGAGTGGGAAAATGCATGGGCATGGTAAATTGGGCCAAATTTTGCTCAGAAATGTGACAAAAAGCACTTTTCAATTTTTGACCCAAATCAGAAAAAAACGTAGACCCGCGGTATGTGATTCTGGTGAAAATTTTGACCATTCATGAAACCTTCTTTTTTCTTTGACAAATGACTCAAACGAGTGGGAAAATGCATGGGCATGGTAAATTGGGCCAAATTTAGCTAAGAAATGTGACAAAAAGCACTTTTCAATTTTTGACCCAAATCAGAAAAAAACATAGACCCGCGGTATGTGATTCTGGTGAAAATTTTGACCATTCATGAAACCTTGTTTTTTCCATGACAAATGACTCAAACGAATGGGAAAATGCATGGGCATGGTAAATTGGGCCAAATTTTGCTAAGAAATGTGACAAAAAGCACTTTTCAATTTTTGACCCAAATCAGAAAAAAACGTAGACCCGCGGTATGTGATTCTGGTGAAAATTTTGACCATTCATGAAACCTTGTTTTTTTCATGACAAATGACTCAAACGAGTGGGAAAATGCATGGGCATGGTAAATTGGGCCAAATTTTGCTAAGAAATGTGACAAAAAGCACTTTTAAATTTTTGACCCAAATCAGAAAAAAATGTAGACCCGCGGTATGTGATTCTGGTGAAAATTTTGACCATTCATGAAACCTTGTTTTTTCCATGACAAATGACTCAAACGAGTGGGAAAATGCATGGGCATGGTAAATTGGGCCAAATTTTGCTCAGAAATGAGACAAAAAGCACTTTTCAATTTTTGACCCAAATCAGAAAAAAACGTAGACCCGCGGTATGTGATTCTGGTGAAAATTTTGACCATTCATGAAACCTTCTTTTTTCCATGACAAATGACTCAAACGAGTGGGAAAATGCATGGGCATGGTAAATTGGGCCAAATTTTGCTCAGAAATGTGACAAAAAGCACTTTTCAATTTTTGACCCAAATCAGAAAAAAACGTAGACCCGCGGTATGTGATTCTGATGAAAATTTTGACCATTCATGAAACCTTGTTTTTTCCATGACAAATGACTCAAACGAGTGGGAAAATGCATGGGCATGGTAAATTGGGCCAAATTTTGCTCAGAAATGTGACAAAAAGCACTTTTCAATTTTTGACCCAAATCAGAAAAAAACGTAGACGCGCGGTATGTGATTCTGGTGAAAATTTTGACCATTCATGAAACCTTGTTTTTTCCATGACAAATGACTCAAACGAGTGGGAAAATGCATGGGCATGGTAAATTGGGCCAAATTTTGCTAAGAAATGTGACAAAAAGCACTTTTCAATTTTTGACCCAAATCAGAAAAAAACGTAGACCCCGCGGTATGTGATTCTGGTGAAAATTTTGACCATTCATGAAACCTTGTTTTTTTCATGACAAATGACTCAAACGAGTGGGAAAATGCATGGGCATGGTAAATTGGGCCAAATTTTGCTAAGAAATGTGACAAAAAGCACTTTTAAATTTTTGACCCAAATCAGAAAAAAATGTAGACCCGCGGTATGTGATTCTGGTGAAAATTTTGACCATTCATGAAACCTTGTTTTTTCCATGACAAATGACTCAAACGAGTGGGAAAATGCATGGGCATGGTAAATTGGGCCAAATTTTGCTCAGAAATGTGACAAAAAGCACTTTTCAATTTTTGACCCAAATCAGAAAAAAACGTAGACCCGCGGTATGTGATTCTGGTGAAAATTTTGACCATTCATGAAACCTTCTTTTTTCCATGACAAATGACTCAAACGAGTGGGAAAATGCATGGGCATGGTAAATTGGGCCAAATTTTGCTCAGAAATGTGACAAAAAGCACTTTTAAATTTTTGACCCAAATCAGAAAAAAATGTAGACCCGCGGTATGTGATTCTGGTGAAAATTTTGACCATTCATGAAACCTTGTTTTTTCCATGACAAATGACTCAAACGAGTGGGAAAATGCATGGGCATGGTAAATTGGGCCAAATTTTGCTCAGAAATGTGACAAAAAGCACTTTTCAATTTTTGACCCAAATCAGAAAAAAACGTAGACCCGCGGTATGTGATTCTGATGAAAATTTTGACCATTCATGAAACCTTGTTTTTTCCATGACAAATGACTCAAACGAGTGGGAAAATGCATGGGCATGGTAAATTGGGCCAAATTTTGCTAAGAAATGTGACAAAAAGCACTTTTAAATTTTTGACCCAAATCAGAAAAAAATGTAGACCCGCGGTATGTGATTCTGGTGAAAATTTTGACCATTCATGAAACCTTGTTTTTTCCATGACAAATGACTCAAACGAGTGGGAAAATGCATGGGCATGGTAAATTGGGCCAAATTTTGCTCAGAAATGAGACAAAAAGCACTTTTCAATTTTTGACCCAAATCAGAAAAAAACGTAGACCCGCGGTATGTGATTCTGGTGAAAATTTTGACCATTCATGAAACCTTCTTTTTTCCATGACAAATGACTCAAACGAGTGGGAAAATGCATGGGCATGGTAAATTGGGCCAAATTTTGCTCAGAAATGTGACAAAAAGCACTTTTCAATTTTTGACCCAAATCAGAAAAAAACGTAGACCCGCGGTATGTGATTCTGATGAAAATTTTGACCATTCATGAAACCTTGTTTTTTCCATGACAAATGACTCAAACGAGTGGGAAAATGCATGGGCATGGTAAATTGGGCCAAATTTTGCTCAGAAATGTGACAAAAAGCACTTTTCAATTTTTGACCCAAATCAGAAAAAAACGTAGACGCGCGGTATGTGATTCTGGTGAAAATTTTGACCATTCATGAAACCTTGTTTTTTCCATGACAAATGACTCAAACGAGTGGGAAAATGCATGGGCATGGTAAATTGGGCCAAATTTTGCTAAGAAATGTGACAAAAAGCACTTTTCAATTTTTGACCCAAATCAGAAAAAAACGTAGACCCCGCGGTATGTGATTCTGGTGAAAATTTTGACCATTCATGAAACCTTGTTTTTTTCATGACAAATGACTCAAACGAGTGGGAAAATGCATGGGCATGGTAAATTGGGCCAAATTTTGCTAAGAAATGTGACAAAAAGCACTTTTAAATTTTTGACCCAAATCAGAAAAAAATGTAGACCCGCGGTATGTGATTCTGGTGAAAATTTTGACCATTCATGAAACCTTGTTTTTTCCATGACAAATGACTCAAACGAGTGGGAAAATGCATGGGCATGGTAAATTGGGCCAAATTTTGCTCAGAAATGTGACAAAAAGCACTTTTCAATTTTTGACCCAAATCAGAAAAAAACGTAGACCCGCGGTATGTGATTCTGGTGAAAATTTTGACCATTCATGAAACCTTCTTTTTTCCATGACAAATGACTCAAACGAGTGGGAAAATGCATGGGCATGGTAAATTGGGCCAAATTTTGCTCAGAAATGTGACAAAAAGCACTTTTAAATTTTTGACCCAAATCAGAAAAAAATGTAGACCCGCGGTATGTGATTCTGGTGAAAATTTTGACCATTCATGAAACCTTGTTTTTTCCATGACAAATGACTCAAACGAGTGGGAAAATGCATGGGCATGGTAAATTGGGCCAAATTTTGCTCAGAAATGTGACAAAAAGCACTTTTCAATTTTTGACCCAAATCAGAAAAAAACGTAGACCCGCGGTATGTGATTCTGATGAAAATTTTGACCATTCATGAAACCTTGTTTTTTCCATGACAAATGACTCAAACGAGTGGGAAAATGCATGGGCATGGTAAATTGGGCCAAATTTTGCTCAGAAATGTGACAAAAAGCACTTTTCAATTTTTGACCCAAATCAGAAAAAAACGTAGACGCGTGGTATGTGATTCTGGTGAAAATTTTGACCATTCATGAAACCTTGTTTTTTCCATGACAAATGACTCAAACGAGTGGGAAAATGCATGGGCATGGTAAATTGGGCCAAATTTTGCTAAGAAATGTGACAAAAAGCACTTTTCAATTTTTGACCCAAATCAGAAAAAAACGTAGACCCCGCGGTATGTGATTCTGGTGAAAATTTTGACCATTTATGAAACCTTGTTTTTTCCATGACAAATGACTCAAACGAGTGGGAAAATGCATGGGCATGGTAAATTGGGCCAAATTTTGCTAAGAAATGTGACAAAAAGCACTTTTCAATTTTTGACCCAAATCAGAAAAAACGTTGACCCGCGGTATGTGATTCTGGTGAAAATTTTGACCATTCATGAAACCTTGTTTTTTTCATGACAAATGACTCAAACGAGTGGGAAAATGCATGGGCATGGTAAATTGGGCCAAATTTTGCTAAGAAATGTGACAAAAAGCACTTTTCAATTTTTGACCCAAATCAGAAAAAAACATAGACCCGCGGTATGTGATTCTGGTGAAAATTTTGACCATTCATGAAACCTTGTTTTTTCCATGACAAATGACTCAAACGAGTGGGAAAATGCATGGGCATGGTAAATTGGGCCAAATTTTGCTAAGAAATGTGACAAAAAGCACTTTTCAATTTTTGACCCAAATCAGAAAAAAACGTAGACCCGCGGTATGTGATTCTGGTGAAAATTTTGACCATTCATGAAACCTTGTTTTTTTCATGACAAATGACTCAAACGAGTGGGAAAATGCATGGGCATGGTAAATTGGGCCAAATTTTGCTAAGAAATGTGACAAAAAGCACTTTTCAATTTTTGACCCAAATCAGAAAAAAACATAGACCCGCGGTATGTGATTCTGGTGAAAATTTTGACCATTCATGAAACCTTGTTTTTTCCATGACAAATGACTCAAACGAGTGGGAAAATGCATGGGCATGGTAAATTGGGCCAAATTTTGCTAAGAAATGTGACAAAAAGCACTTTTCAATTTTTGACCCAAATCAGAAAAAAACATAGACCCGCGGTATGTGATTCTGGTGAAAATTTTGACCATTCATGAAACCTTGTTTTTTCCATGACAAATGACTCAAACGAGTGGGAAAATGCATGGGCATGGTAAATTGGGCCAAATTTTGCTCAGAAATGTGACAAAAAGCACTTTTCAATTTTTGACCCAAATCAGAAAAAAACGTAGACCCGCGGTATGTGATTCTGGTGAAAATTTTGACCATTCATGAAACCTTCTTTTTTCCATGACAAATGACTCAAACGAGTGGGAAAATGCATGGGCATGGTAAATTGGGCCAAATTTTGCTCAGAAATGTGACAAAAAGCACTTTTAAATTTTTGACCCAAATCAGAAAAAAACGTAGACCCGCGGTATGTGATTCTGATGAAAATTTTGACCATTCATGAAACCTTGTTTTTTCCATGACAAATGACTCAAACGAGTGGGAAAATGCATGGGCATGGTAAATTGGGCCAAATTTTGCTCAGAAATGTGACAAAAAGCACTTTTCAATTTTTGACCCAAATCAGAAAAAAACGTAGACGCGCGGTATGTGATTCTGGTGAAAATTTTGACCATTCATGAAACCTTGTTTTTTCCATGACAAATGACTCAAACGAGTGGGAAAATGCATGGGCATGGTAAATTGGGCCAAATTTTGCTAAGAAATGTGACAAAAAGCACTTTTCAATTTTTGACCCAAATCAGAAAAAAACGTAGAAACGTATGTGATTCTGGTGAAAATTTTGACCATTTATGAAACCTTGTTTTTTCCATGACAAATGACTCAAACGAGTGGGAAAATGCATGTGCATGGTAAATTGGGCCAAATTTTGCTCAGAAATGTGACAAAAAGCACTTTTCAATTTATTACCCAAATCAGAAAAAAACGTAGACCCGCGGTATGTGATTCTGGTGAAAATTTTGACCATTCATGAAACCTTGTTTTTTCCATGACAAATGACTCAAACGAGTGGGAAAATGCATGGGCATGGTAAATTGGGCCAAATTTTGCTCAGAAATGTGACAAAAAGCACTTTTCAATTTTTGACCCAAATCAGAAAAAAACGTAGACCTGCGGAATGTGATTCTGGTGAAAATTTTTACCATTCATGAAACCTTGTTTTTTCCATGACAAATGACTCAAACGAGTGGGAAAATGCATGGGCATGGTAAATTGGGCCAAATTTTGCTCAGAAATGTGACAAAAAGCACTTTTCAATTTTTGACCCTAATCAGAAAAAAACGTAGACCCGCGGTATGTGATTCTGGTGAAAATTTTGACCATTCATGAAACCTTGTTTTTTCCATGACAAATGACTCAAACGAGTGGGAAAATGCATGGGCATGGTAAATTGGGCCAAATTTTGCTCAGAAATGTGACAAAAAGCACTTTTCAATTTTTGACCCAAATCAGAAAAAAACGTAGACCCGCGGTATGTGATTCTGGTGAAAATTTTTACCATTCATGAAACCTTGTTTTTTCCATGACAAATGACTCAAACGAGTGGGAAAATGCATGGGCATGGTAAATTGGGCCAAATTTTGCTAAGAAATGTGACAAAAAGCACTTTTCAATTTTTGACCCAAATCAGAAAAAAACGTAGACCTGCGGTATGTGATTCTGGTGAAAATTTTGACCATTCATGAAACCTTGTTTTTTCCATGACAAATGACTCAAACGAGTGGGAAAATGCATGGGCATGGTAAATTGGGCCAAATTTTGCTCAGAAATGTGACAAAAAGCACTTTTCAATTTTTGACCCAAATCAGAAAAAAACGTAGACCCGCGGTATGTGATTCTGGTGAAAATTTTGACCATTCATGAAACCTTGTTTTTTCCATGACAAATGACTCAAACGAGTGGGAAAATGCATGGGCATGGTAAATTGGGCCAAATTTTGCTCAGAAATGTGACAAAAAGCACTTTTCAATTTTTGACCCAAATCAGAAAAAAACGTAGACCTGCGGTATGTGATTCTGGTGAAAATTTTGACTATTCATGAAACCTTGTTTTTTCCATGACAAATGACTCAAACGAGTGGGAAAATGCATGGGCATGGTAAATTGGGCCAAATTTTGCTCAAAAATGTGACAGAAAGCACTTTTCAATTTTTGACCCAAATCAGAAAAAAAACGTAGACCCGCGGTATGTGATTCTGGTGAAAATTTTGACCATTCATGAAACCTTGTTTTTTCCATGACAAATGACTCAAACGAGTGGGAATATGCATGTGCATGGTAAATTGGGCCAAATTTTGCTCAGAAATGTGACAAAAAGCACTTTTAAATTTTTGAATCAAATCAGAAAAAAACGTAGACCCGCGGTATGTGATTCTGGTGAAAATTTTGACCATTCATGAAACCTTGTTTTTTCCATGACAAATGACTCAAACGAGTGGGAAAATGCATGGGCATAGTAAATTGGGCCAAATTTTGCTAAGAAATGTGACAAAAAGCACTTTTCAATTTTTGACTCAAATCAGAAAAAAACGTAGACCCGCGGTATGTGATTCTGGTGAAAATTTTGACCATTCATGAAACCTTGTTTTTTCCATGACAAATGACTCAAACGAGTGGGAAAATGCATGGGCATGGTAAATTGGGCCAAATTTTGCTAAGAAATGTGACAAAAAGCACTTTTCAATTTTTGACCCAAATCAGAAAAAAACGTAGACCCGCGGTATGTGATTCTGGTGAAAATTTTGACCATTCATAAAACCTTCTTTTTTCCATGACAAATGACTC
This sequence comes from Astyanax mexicanus, assembly GCF_023375975.1. Lineage (NCBI taxonomy): Eukaryota > Metazoa > Chordata > Actinopteri > Characiformes > Acestrorhamphidae > Astyanax > Astyanax mexicanus. The sequence goes on along the minus strand of NC_064408.1, from coordinate 66,828,258 downwards.
AAACGAGTGGGAAAATGCATGGGCATGGTAAATTGGGCCAAATTTTGCTCAGAAATGTGACAAAAAGCACTTTTCAATTTTTGACCCAAATCAGAAAAAAACGTAGACCCGCGGTATGTGATTCTGATGAAAATTTTGACCATTCATGAAACCTTGTTTTTTCCATGACAAATGACTCAAACGAGTGGGAAAATGCATGGGCATGGTAAATTGGGCCAAATTTTGCTCAGAAATGTGACAAAAAGCACTTTTCAATTTTTGACCCAAATCAGAAAAAAACGTAGACCCGCGGTATGTGATTCTGGTGAAAATTTTGACCATTCATGAAACCTTGTTTTTTCCATGACAAATGACTCAAACGAGTGGGAAAATGCATGGGCATGGTAAATTGGGCCAAATTTTGCTCAGAAATGTGACAAAAAGCACTTTTAAATTTTTGACCCAAATCAGAAAAAAATGTAGACCCGCGGTATGTGATTCTGGTGAAAATTTTGACCATTCATGAAACCTTGTTTTTTCCATGACAAATGACTCAAACGAGTGGGAAAATGCATGGGCATGGTAAATTGGGCCAAATTTTGCTCAGAAATGTGACAAAAAGCACTTTTCAATTTTTGACCCAAATCAGAAAAAAACGTAGACCCGCGGTATGTGATTCTGATGAAAATTTTGACCATTCATGAAACCTTGTTTTTTCCATGACAAATGACTCAAACGAGTGGGAAAATGCATGGGCATGGTAAATTGGGCCAAATTTTGCTAAGAAATGTGACAAAAAGCACTTTTAAATTTTTGACCCAAATCAGAAAAAAATGTAGACCCGCGGTATGTGATTCTGGTGAAAATTTTGACCATTCATGAAACCTTGTTTTTTCCATGACAAATGACTCAAACGAGTGGGAAAATGCATGGGCATGGTAAATTGGGCCAAATTTTGCTCAGAAATGAGACAAAAAGCACTTTTCAATTTTTGACCCAAATCAGAAAAAAACGTAGACCCGCGGTATGTGATTCTGGTGAAAATTTTGACCATTCATGAAACCTTCTTTTTTCCATGACAAATGACTCAAACGAGTGGGAAAATGCATGGGCATGGTAAATTGGGCCAAATTTTGCTCAGAAATGTGACAAAAAGCACTTTTCAATTTTTGACCCAAATCAGAAAAAAACGTAGACCCGCGGTATGTGATTCTGATGAAAATTTTGACCATTCATGAAACCTTGTTTTTTCCATGACAAATGACTCAAACGAGTGGGAAAATGCATGGGCATGGTAAATTGGGCCAAATTTTGCTCAGAAATGTGACAAAAAGCACTTTTCAATTTTTGACCCAAATCAGAAAAAAACGTAGACGCGCGGTATGTGATTCTGGTGAAAATTTTGACCATTCATGAAACCTTGTTTTTTCCATGACAAATGACTCAAACGAGTGGGAAAATGCATGGGCATGGTAAATTGGGCCAAATTTTGCTAAGAAATGTGACAAAAAGCACTTTTCAATTTTTGACCCAAATCAGAAAAAAACGTAGACCCCGCGGTATGTGATTCTGGTGAAAATTTTGACCATTCATGAAACCTTGTTTTTTTCATGACAAATGACTCAAACGAGTGGGAAAATGCATGGGCATGGTAAATTGGGCCAAATTTTGCTAAGAAATGTGACAAAAAGCACTTTTAAATTTTTGACCCAAATCAGAAAAAAATGTAGACCCGCGGTATGTGATTCTGGTGAAAATTTTGACCATTCATGAAACCTTGTTTTTTCCATGACAAATGACTCAAACGAGTGGGAAAATGCATGGGCATGGTAAATTGGGCCAAATTTTGCTCAGAAATGTGACAAAAAGCACTTTTCAATTTTTGACCCAAATCAGAAAAAAACGTAGACCCGCGGTATGTGATTCTGGTGAAAATTTTGACCATTCATGAAACCTTCTTTTTTCCATGACAAATGACTCAAACGAGTGGGAAAATGCATGGGCATGGTAAATTGGGCCAAATTTTGCTCAGAAATGTGACAAAAAGCACTTTTAAATTTTTGACCCAAATCAGAAAAAAATGTAGACCCGCGGTATGTGATTCTGGTGAAAATTTTGACCATTCATGAAACCTTGTTTTTTCCATGACAAATGACTCAAACGAGTGGGAAAATGCATGGGCATGGTAAATTGGGCCAAATTTTGCTCAGAAATGTGACAAAAAGCACTTTTCAATTTTTGACCCAAATCAGAAAAAAACGTAGACCCGCGGTATGTGATTCTGATGAAAATTTTGACCATTCATGAAACCTTGTTTTTTCCATGACAAATGACTCAAACGAGTGGGAAAATGCATGGGCATGGTAAATTGGGCCAAATTTTGCTCAGAAATGTGACAAAAAGCACTTTTCAATTTTTGACCCAAATCAGAAAAAAACGTAGACGCGTGGTATGTGATTCTGGTGAAAATTTTGACCATTCATGAAACCTTGTTTTTTCCATGACAAATGACTCAAACGAGTGGGAAAATGCATGGGCATGGTAAATTGGGCCAAATTTTGCTAAGAAATGTGACAAAAAGCACTTTTCAATTTTTGACCCAAATCAGAAAAAAACGTAGACCCCGCGGTATGTGATTCTGGTGAAAATTTTGACCATTTATGAAACCTTGTTTTTTCCATGACAAATGACTCAAACGAGTGGGAAAATGCATGGGCATGGTAAATTGGGCCAAATTTTGCTAAGAAATGTGACAAAAAGCACTTTTCAATTTTTGACCCAAATCAGAAAAAACGTTGACCCGCGGTATGTGATTCTGGTGAAAATTTTGACCAATCATGAAACCTTGTTTTTTCCATGACAAATGACTCAAACGAGTGGGAAAATGCATGGGCATGGTAAATTGGGCCAAATTTAGCTAAGAAATGTGACAAAAAGCACTTTTCAATTTTTGACCCAAATCAGAAAAAAACGTAGACCCGCGGTATGTGATTCTGGTGAAAATTTTGACCATTCATGAAACCTTGTTTTTTTCATGACAAATGACTCAAACGAGTGGGAAAATGCATGGGCATGGTAAATTGGGCCAAATTTTGCTAAGAAATGTGACAAAAAGCACTTTTCAATTTTTGACCCAAATCAGAAAAAAACATAGACCCGCGGTATGTGATTCTGGTGAAAATTTTGACCATTCATGAAACCTTGTTTTTTCCATGACAAATGACTCAAACGAGTGGGAAAATGCATGGGCATGGTAAATTGGGCCAAATTTTGCTAAGAAATGTGACAAAAAGCACTTTTCAATTTTTGACCCAAATCAGAAAAAAACATAGACCCGCGGTATGTGATTCTGGTGAAAATTTTGACCATTCATGAAACCTTGTTTTTTCCATGACAAATGACTCAAACGAGTGGGAAAATGCATGGGCATGGTAAATTGGGCCAAATTTTGCTCAGAAATGTGACAAAAAGCACTTTTCAATTTTTGACCCAAATCAGAAAAAAACGTAGACCCGCGGTATGTGATTCTGGTGAAAATTTTGACCATTCATGAAACCTTCTTTTTTCCATGACAAATGACTCAAACGAGTGGGAAAATGCATGGGCATGGTAAATTGGGCCAAATTTTGCTCAGAAATGTGACAAAAAGCACTTTTAAATTTTTGACCCAAATCAGAAAAAAACGTAGACCCGCGGTATGTGATTCTGATGAAAATTTTGACCATTCATGAAACCTTGTTTTTTCCATGACAAATGACTCAAACGAGTGGGAAAATGCATGGGCATGGTAAATTGGGCCAAATTTTGCTCAGAAATGTGACAAAAAGCACTTTTCAATTTTTGACCCAAATCAGAAAAAAACGTAGACGCGCGGTATGTGATTCTGGTGAAAATTTTGACCATTCATGAAACCTTGTTTTTTCCATGACAAATGACTCAAACGAGTGGGAAAATGCATGGGCATGGTAAATTGGGCCAAATTTTGCTAAGAAATGTGACAAAAAGCACTTTTCAATTTTTGACCCAAATCAGAAAAAAACGTAGAAACGTATGTGATTCTGGTGAAAATTTTGACCATTTATGAAACCTTGTTTTTTCCATGACAAATGACTCAAACGAGTGGGAAAATGCATGTGCATGGTAAATTGGGCCAAATTTTGCTCAGAAATGTGACAAAAAGCACTTTTCAATTTATTACCCAAATCAGAAAAAAACGTAGACCCGCGGTATGTGATTCTGGTGAAAATTTTGACCATTCATGAAACCTTGTTTTTTCCATGACAAATGACTCAAACGAGTGGGAAAATGCATGGGCATGGTAAATTGGGCCAAATTTTGCTCAGAAATGTGACAAAAAGCACTTTTCAATTTTTGACCCAAATCAGAAAAAAACGTAGACCTGCGGAATGTGATTCTGGTGAAAATTTTTACCATTCATGAAACCTTGTTTTTTCCATGACAAATGACTCAAACGAGTGGGAAAATGCATGGGCATGGTAAATTGGGCCAAATTTTGCTCAGAAATGTGACAAAAAGCACTTTTCAATTTTTGACCCTAATCAGAAAAAAACGTAGACCCGCGGTATGTGATTCTGGTGAAAATTTTGACCATTCATGAAACCTTGTTTTTTCCATGACAAATGACTCAAACGAGTGGGAAAATGCATGGGCATGGTAAATTGGGCCAAATTTTGCTCAGAAATGTGACAAAAAGCACTTTTCAATTTTTGACCCAAATCAGAAAAAAACGTAGACCCGCGGTATGTGATTCTGGTGAAAATTTTTACCATTCATGAAACCTTGTTTTTTCCATGACAAATGACTCAAACGAGTGGGAAAATGCATGGGCATGGTAAATTGGGCCAAATTTTGCTAAGAAATGTGACAAAAAGCACTTTTCAATTTTTGACCCAAATCAGAAAAAAACGTAGACCTGCGGTATGTGATTCTGGTGAAAATTTTGACCATTCATGAAACCTTGTTTTTTCCATGACAAATGACTCAAACGAGTGGGAAAATGCATGGGCATGGTAAATTGGGCCAAATTTTGCTCAGAAATGTGACAAAAAGCACTTTTCAATTTTTGACCCAAATCAGAAAAAAACGTAGACCCGCGGTATGTGATTCTGGTGAAAATTTTGACCATTCATGAAACCTTGTTTTTTCCATGACAAATGACTCAAACGAGTGGGAAAATGCATGGGCATGGTAAATTGGGCCAAATTTTGCTCAGAAATGTGACAAAAAGCACTTTTCAATTTTTGACCCAAATCAGAAAAAAACGTAGACCTGCGGTATGTGATTCTGGTGAAAATTTTGACTATTCATGAAACCTTGTTTTTTCCATGACAAATGACTCAAACGAGTGGGAAAATGCATGGGCATGGTAAATTGGGCCAAATTTTGCTCAAAAATGTGACAGAAAGCACTTTTCAATTTTTGACCCAAATCAGAAAAAAAACGTAGACCCGCGGTATGTGATTCTGGTGAAAATTTTGACCATTCATGAAACCTTGTTTTTTCCATGACAAATGACTCAAACGAGTGGGAATATGCATGGGCATGGTAAATTGGGCCAAATTTTGCTCAGAAATGTGACAAAAAGCACTTTTAAATTTTTGAATCAAATCAGAAAAAAACGTAGACCCGCGGTATGTGATTCTGGTGAAAATTTTGACCATTCATGAAACCTTGTTTTTTCCATGACAAATGACTCAAACGAGTGGGAAAATGCATGGGCATGGTAAATTGGGCCAAATTTTGCTAAGAAATGTGACAAAAAGCACTTTTCAATTTTTGACTCAAATCAGAAAAAAACGTAGACCCGCGGTATGTGATTCTGGTGAAAATTTTGACCATTCATGAAACCTTGTTTTTTCCATGACAAATGACTCAAACGAGTGGGAAAATGCATGGGCATGGTAAATTGGGCCAAATTTTGCTAAGAAATGTGACAAAAAGCACTTTTCAATTTTTGACCCAAATCAGAAAAAAACGTAGACCCGCGGTATGTGATTCTGGTGAAAATTTTGACCATTCATAAAACCTTCTTTTTTCCATGACAAATGACTCAAACGAGTGGGAAAATGCATGGGCATGGTAAATTGGGCCAAATTTTGCTCAGAAATGTGACAAAAAGCACTTTTCAATTTTTGACCCAAATCAGAAAAAAACGTAGACCCGCGGTATGTGATTCTGATGAAAATTTTGACCATTCATGAAACCTTGTTTTTTCCATGACAAATGACTCAAACGAGTGGGAAAATGCATGGGCATGGTAAATTGGGCCAAATTTTGCTCAGAAATGTGACAAAAAGCACTTTTCAATTTTTGACCCAAATCAGAAAAAAACGTAGACCCGCGGTATGTGATTCTGGTGAAAATTTTGACCATTCATGAAACCTTGTTTTTTCCATGACAAATGACTCAAACGAGTGGGAAAATGCATGGGCATGGTAAATTGGGCCAAATTTTGCTCAGAAATGTGACAAAAAGCACTTTTCAATTTTTGACCCAAATCAGAAAAAAACGTAGACCCGCGGTATGTGATTCTGGTGAAAATTTTGACCATTCATGAAACCTTGTTTTTTCCATGACAAATGACTCAAACGAGTGGGAAAATGCATGGGCATGGTAAATTGGGCCAAATTTTGCTAAGAAATGTGACAAAAAGCACTTTTCAATTTTTGACCCAAATCAGAAAAAAACGTAGACCCGCGGTATGTGATTCTGGAGAAAATTTTGACCATTCATGAAACCTTGTTTTTTCCATGACAAATGACTCAAACGAGTCTGAAAATGAATGGGCATGGTAAATTGGGCCAAATTTTGCTCAGAAATGTGACAAAAAGCACTTTCCAATTTTTGATCAAAATCTGAAAAAAACGTAGACCTGCGGTATGTGATTCTGGTGAAAATTTTGACCATTCATGAAACCTTGTTTTTTCCATGACAAATGACTCAAACGAGTGGGAAAATGCATGGGCATGGTAAATTGGGCCAAATTTTGCTCAGAAATGTGACAAAAAGCACTTTTCAATTATTGACCCAAATCAGAAAAAAACGTAGACCCGCGGTATGTGATTCTGGTGAAAATTTTTACCATTCATGAAACCTTGTTTTTTCCATGACAAATGACTCAAACGAGTGGGAAAATGCATGGGCATGGTAAATTGGGCCAAATTTTGCTAAGAAATGTGACAAAAAGCACTTTTCAATTTTTGACCCAAATCAGAAAAAAACGTAGACCTGCGGTATGTGATTCTGGTGAAAATTTTGACCATTCATGAAACCTTGTTTTTTCCATGACAAATGACTCAAACGAGTGGGAAAATGCATGGGCATGGTAAATTGGGCCAAATTTTACTCAGAAATGTGACAAAAAGCACTTTTCAATTTTTGACCCAAATCAGAAAAAATCGTAGACCCCGCGGTATGTGATTCTGGTGAAAATTTTGACCATTCATGAAACCTTGTTTTTTCCATGACAAATGACTCAAACGAGTGGGAAAATGCATGGGCATGGTAAATTGGACCAAATTTTGCTCAGAAATGTGACAAAAAGCACTTTTCAATTTTTGACCCAAAACAGAAAAAAACGTAGACCCGCGGTATGTGATTCTGGTGAAAATTTTGACCATTCATGAAACCTTGTTTTTTCCATGACAAACGACTCAAACGAGTGGGAAAATGCATGGGCATGGTAAATTGGGCCAAATTTTGCTCAGAAATGTGACAAAAAGCACTTTTCAATTTTTGACCCAAATCAGAAAAAAACGTAGACCTGCGGTATGTGATTCTGGTGAAAATTTTGACCATTCATGAAACCTTGTTTTTTCCATGACAAATGACTCAAACGAGTGGGAAAATGCATGGGCATGGTAAATTGGGCCAAATTTTGCTCAAAAATGTGACAAAAAGCACTTTTCAATTTTTGACCCAAATCAGGAAAAAAAAGTAGACCCGCGGTATGTGATTCTGGTGAAAATTTTGAACATTCATGAAACCTTGTTTTTTCCATGACAAATGACTCAAACGAGTGGGAATATGCATGGGCATGGTAAATTGGGCCAAATTTTGCTCAGAAATGTGACAAAAAGCACTTTTCAATTTTTGAATCAAATCAGAAAAAAACGTAGACCCGCGGTATGTGATTCTGGTGAAAATTTTGACCATTCATGAAACCTTGTTTTTTCCATGACAAATGACTCAAACGAGTGGGAAAATGCATGGGCATGGTAAATTGGGCCAAATTTTGCTCAGAAATGTGACAAAAAGCACTTTTCAATTTTAGACCCAAATCAGAAAAAACGTAGACCCGCGGTATGTGATTCTGGTGAAAATTTTGACCATTCATGAAACCTTGTTTTTTCCATGACAAATGACTCAAACGAGTGGGAAAATGCATGGGCATGGTAAATTGGGCCAAATTTTGCTCAGAAATGTGAAAAAAACCCTTTCCATTTTTGACCCAAATCAGAAAAAAACGTAGACCCGCGGTATGTGATTCTGGTGAAAATTTTGACCATTCATGAAACCTTGTTTTTTCCATGACAAATGACTCAAACGAGTGGGAAAATGCATGGGCATGGTAAATTGGGCCAAATTTTGCTAAGAAATGTGACAAAAAGCACTTTTCAATTTTTGACTCAAATCAGAAAAAAACGTAGACCCGCGGTATGTGATTCTGGTGAAAATTTTGACCATTCATGAAACCTTGTTTTTTCCCTGACAAATGACTCAAACGAGTGGGAAAATGCATGGGCATGGTAAATTGGGCCAAATTTTGCTCAGAAATGTGACAAAAAGCACTTTTCAATTTTTGACTCAAATCAGAAAAAAACGTAGACCCACGGTATGTGATTCTGGTGAAAATTTTGACCATTCATGAAACCTTGTTTTTTCCATGACAAATGACTCAAACGAGTGGGAAAATGCATGGGCATAGTAAATTGGGCCAAATTTTGCTCAGAAATGTGACAAAAAGCACTTTTCAATTTTTGACCCAAATCAGAAAAAACGTAGACCCGCGGTATGTGATTCTGGTGAAAATTTTGACCATTCATGAAACCTTGTTTTTTCCATGACAAATGACTCAAACGAGTCTGAAAATGAATGGGCATGGTAAATTGGGCCAAATTTTGCTCAGAAATGTGACAAAAAGCACTTTCCAATTTTTGACCCAAATCAGAAAAAAACGTAGACCTGCGGTATGTGATTCTGGTGAAAATTTTGACCATTCATGAAACCTTGTTTTTTCCATGAAAAATGACTCAAACGACTGGGAAAATGCATGGGCAGGGTAAATTGGGCCAAATTTTGCTCAGAAATGTGACAAAAAGCACTTTTCAATTTTTGACCCAAATCAGAAAAAACGTAGACCCCGCGGTATGTGATTCTGGTGAAAATTTTGACCATTCATGAAACCTTGTTTTTTCCATGACAAATGACTCAAACGAGTGGGAAAATGCATGGGCATGGTAAATTGGGCCAAATTTTGCTCAGAAATGTGACAAAAAGCACTTTTCAATTTTTGACCCAAATCAGAAAAAAACGTAGACCCGCGGTATGTGATTCTGGTGAAAATTTTGACCATTCATGAAACCTTGTTTTTTCCATGACAAATGACTCAAACGAGTGGGAAAATGCATGGGCATGGTAAATTGGGCCAAATTTTGCTCAGAAATGTGAAAAAAAACCCTTTCCATTTTTGACCCAAATCAGAAAAAAACGTAGACCCGCGGTATGTGATTCTGGTGAAAATTTTGACCATTTATGAAACCTTGTTTTTTCCATGACAAATGACTCAAACGAGTGGGAAAATGCATGGGCATGGTAAATTGGGCCAAATTTTGCTAAGAAATGTGACAAAAAGCACTTTTCAATTTTTGACCCAAATCAGAAAAAAACGTAGACCCGCGGTATGTGATTCTGGTGAAAATTTTGACCATTCATGAAACCTTCTTTTTCCATGAAAAATTACTCAAATGATTGGGAAAATGCATGGGCATGGTAAATTGGGCCAAATTTTGCTCAGAAATGTGACAAAAAGATCTTTTCAATTTTTGAATCAAATCAGAAAAAAACGTAGACCCGCGGTATGTGATTCTGGTGAAAATTTTGACCATTCATGAAACCTTGTTTTTTCCATGACAAATGACTCAAACGAGTGGGAAAATGCATGGGCATGGTAAATTGGGCCAAATTTTGCTAAGAAATGTGACAAAAAGCATTTTTCAATTTTTGACCCAAATCAGAAAAAAACGTAGACCCGCGGTATGTGATTCTGGTGAAAATTTTGACCATTCCTGAAACCTTGTTTTTTCCATGAAAAATTACTCAAACGAGTGGGAATATGCATGGGCATGGTAAATTGGGCCAAATTTTGCTCAGAAATGTGACAAAAAGCACTTTTCAATTTTTGACTCAAATCAGAAAAAAACGTAGACCCGTGGTATGTGATTCTGGTGAAAATTTTGACCATTCATGAAACCTTGTTTTTTCCATGACAAATGACTCAAACGAGTGGGAAAATGCATGGGCATGGTAAATTGGGCCAAATTTTGCTCAGAAATGTGACAAAAAGCACTTTTCAATTTTTGACCCAAATCAGAAAAAAACGTAGACCCGCGGTATGTGATTGTGATGAAAATTTTGACCATTCATGAAACCTTGTTTTTTCCATGACAAATGACTCAAACGAGTGGGAAAATGCATGGGCATGGTAAATTGGGCCAAATTTTGCTAAGAAATGTGACAAAAAGCACTTTTCAATTTTTGACCCAAATCAGAAAAAAACGTAGACCCGCGGTATGTGATTCTGGTGAAAATTTTGACCATTTATGAAACCTTGTTTTTTCCATGACAAATGACTCAAACGAGTGGGAAAATGCATGGGCATGGTAAATTGGGCCAAATTTTGCTCAGAAATGTGACAAAAAGCACTTTTCAATTTTTGACCCAAATCAGAAAAAAACGTAGACCCGCGGTATGTGATTCTGGTGAAAATTTTGACCATTCATGAAACCTTGTTTTTTCCATGACAAATGACTCAAACGAGTGGGAAAATGCATGGGCATGGTAAATTGGGCCGAATTTTGCTCAGAAACGTGACAAAAAGCACTTTTCAATTTTTGACCCAAATCAGAAAAAAACGTAGACCCGCGGTATGTGATTCTGATGAAAATTTTGACCATTCATGAAACCTTGTTTTTTCCATGACAAATGACTCAAACGAGTGGGAAAATGCATGGGCATGGTAAATTGGGCCAAATTTTGCTCAGAAATGTGACAAAAAGCAATTTTAAATTTTTGACCCAAATCAGAAAAAAACGTAGACCCGCGGTATGTGATTCTGGTGAAAATTTTGACCATTCATGAAACCTTGTTTTTTCCATGACAAATGACTCAAACGAGTGGGAAAATGCATGGGCATGGTAAATTGGGCCAAATTTTGCTAAGAAATGTGACAAAAAGCACTTTTCAATTTTTGACCCAAATCAGAAAAAAAAGAAGACCCGCGGTATGTGATTCTGGTGAAAATTTTGACCAATCATGAAACCTTGTTTTTTCCATGACAAATGACTCAAACGAGTGGGAAAATGCATGGGCATAGTAAATTGGGCCAAATTTTGCTCAGAAATGTGACAAAAAGCACTTTTCAATTTTTGACCCAAATCAGAAAAAAACATAGACCCGCGGTATGTGATTCTGGTGAAAATTTTGACCATTCATGAAACCTTGTTTTTTCCATGACAAATGACTCAAACGAGTGGGAAAATGCATGGGCATGGTAAATTGGGCCAAATTTTGCTAAGAAATGTGACAAAAAGCACTTTTCAATTTTTGACCCAAATCAGAAAAAAACGTAGACCCGCGGTATGTGATTCTGGTGAAAATTTTGACCATTCATGAAACCTTGTTTTTTCCATGACAAATGACTCAAACGAGTGGGAAAATGCATGGGCATGGTAAATTGGGCCAAATTTTGCTAAGAAATATGACAAAAAGCACTTTTCAATTTTTTTACTCAAATCAGAAAAAAACGTAGACCCGCGGTATGTGATTCTGGTGAAAATTTTGACCATTCATGAAACCTTGCTTTTTCCATGACAAATGACTTAAACGAGTGGGAAAATGCATGGGCATGGTAAATTGGGCCAAATTTTGCTCAGAAACGTGACAAAAAGCACTTTTCAATTTTTGACCCAAATCAGAAAAAAACGTAGACCCGCGGTATGTGATTCTGATGAAAATTTTGACCATTCATGAAACCTTGTTTTTTCCATGAAAAATGACTCAAACGAGTGGGAAAATGCATGGGCATGGTAAATTGGGCCAAATTTTGCTCAGAAATGTGACAAAAAGCACTTTTCAATTTTTGACCCAAATCAGAAAAAAACGTAGACCCGCGGTATGAGATTCTGATGAAAATTTTGACCATTCATGAAACCTTGTTTTTTCCATGACAAATGACTCAAACGAGTGGGAAAATGCATGGGCATGGTAAATTGTGCCAAATTTTGCTAAGAAATGTGACAAAAAGCACTTTTCAATTTTTGACCCAAATCAGAAAAAAACGTAGACCCGCGGTATGTGATTCTGGTGAAAATTTTGACCATTCATGAAACCTTGTTTTTTCCATGACAAATGACTCAAACGAGTGGGAAAATGCATGGGCATGGTAAATTGGGCCAAATTTTGCTAAGAAATGTGACAAAAAGCACTTTTCAATTTTTGACCCAAATCAGAAAAAAACGTAGACCCGCGGTATGTGATTCTGGTGAAAATTTTGACCATTTATGAAACCTTGTTTTTTCCATGACAAATGACTCAAACGAGTGGGAAAATGCATGGGCATGGTAAATTGGGCCAAATTTTGCTCAGAAATGTGACAAAAAGCACTTTTCAATTTTTGACCCAAATCAGAAAAAAACGTAGACCCGCGGTATGTGATTCTGGTGAAAATTTTGACCATTTATGAAACCTTGTTTTTTCCATGACAAATGACTCAAACGAGTGGGAAAATGCATGGGCATGGTAAATTGGGCCAAATTTTGCTCAGAAATGTGACAAAAAGCACTTTTCAATTTTTGACCCAAATCAGAAAAAAACGTAGACCCGCGTTATGTGATTCTGGTGAAAATTTTGACCATTCATGAAACCTTGTTTTTTCCATGAAAAATTACTCAAACGAGTGGGAATATGCATGGGCATGGTAAATTGGGCCAAATTTTGCTCAGAAATGTGACAAAAAGCACTTTTCAATTTTTGACTCAAATCAGAAAAAAACGTAGACCCGCGGTATGTGATTCTGGTGAAAATTTTGACCATTCATGAAACCTTGTCTTTTCCCTGACAAATGACTCAAACGAGTGGGAAAATGCATGGGCATGGTAAATTGGGCCAAATTTTGCCAAGAAATGTGACAAAAAGCACTTTTCAATTTTTTTACTCAAATCAGAAAAAAACGTAGACCCGCGGTATGTGATTCTGGTGAAAATTTTGACCATTTATGAAACCTTGTTTTTTCCATGACAAATGACTCAAACGAGTGTGAAAATGCATGGGCATGGTAAATTGGGCCAAATGTTGCTCAGAAATGTGACAAAAAGCACTTTTAAATTTTTGACCCAAATCAGAAAAAAACGTAGACCCGCGGTATGTGATTCTGGTGAAAATTTTGACCATTCATGAAACCTTGTTTTTTCCATGAAAAATGACTCAAACGAGTGGGAAAATGCATGGGCATGGTAAATTGGGCCAAATTTTGCTCAGAAATGTGACAAAAAGCACTTTTCAATTTTTGACCCAAATCAGAAAAAAACGTAGACCCGCGGTATGAGATTCTGATGAAAATTTTGACCATTCATGAAACCTTGTTTTTTCCATGACAAATGACTCAAACGAGTGGGAAAATGCATGGGCATGGTAAATTGTGCCAAATTTTGCTAAGAAATGTGACAAAAAGCACTTTTCAATTTTTGACCCAAATCAGAAAAAAACGTAGACCCGCGGTATGTGATTCTGGTGAAAATTTTGACCATTCATGAAACCTTGTTTTTTCCATGACAAATGACTCAAACGAGTGGGAAAATGCATGGGCATGGTAAATTGGGCCAAATTTTGCTAAGAAATGTGACAAAAAGCACTTTTCAATTTTTGACCCAAATCAGAAAAAAACGTAGACCCGCGGTATGTGATTCTGGTGAAAATTTTGACCATTTATGAAACCTTGTTTTTTCCATGACAAATGACTCAAACGAGTGGGAAAATGCATGGGCATGGTAAATTGGGCCAAATTTTGCTCAGAAATGTGACAAAAAGCACTTTTCAATTTTTGACCCAAATCAGAAAAAAACGTAGACCCGCGGTATGTGATTCTGGTGAAAATTTTGACCATTTATGAAACCTTGTTTTTTCCATGACAAATGACTCAAACGAGTGGGAAAATGCATGGGCATGGTAAATTGGGCCAAATTTTGCTCAGAAATGTGACAAAAAGCACTTTTAAATTTTTGACCCAAATCAGAAAAAAACGTAGACCCGCGGTATGTGATTCTGGTGAAAATTTTGACCATTCATGAAACCTTGTCTTTTCCATGACAAATGACTCAAACGAGTGGGAAAATGCATGGGCATGGTAAATTGGGCCAAATTTTGCCAAGAAATGTGACAAAAAGCACTTTTCAATTTTTTTACTCAAATCAGAAAAAAACGTAGACCCGCGGTATGTGATTCTGGTGAAAATTTTGACCATTTATGAAACCTTGTTTTTTCCATGACAAATGACTCAAACGAGTGTGAAAATGCATGGGCATGGTAAATTGGGCCAAATGTTGCTCAGAAATGTGACAAAAAGCACTTTTAAATTTTTGACCCAAATCAGAAAAAAACGTAGACCCGCGGTATGTGATTCTGGTGAAAATTTTGACCATTAATGAAACCTTCTTTTTTCCATGACAAATGACTCAAACGAGTGGGAAAATGCATGGGCATGGTAAATTGGGCCAAATTTTGCTCAGAAACGTGACAAAAAGCACTTTTCAATTTTTGACCCAAATCAGAAAAAAACGTAGACCCGCGGTATGTGATTCTGGTGAAAATTTTGACCATTCATGAAACCTTGTTTTTTCCATGACAAATGACTCAAACGAGTGGGAAAATGCATGGGCATGGTAAATTGGGCCAAATTTTGCTCAGAAATGTGACAAAAAGCACTTTTCAATTTATTACCCAAATCAGAAAAAAACGTAGACCCGCGGTATGTGATTCTGGTGAAAATTTTGACCATTCATGAAACCTTGTTTTTTTCATGACAAATGACTCAAACGAGTGGGAAAATGCATGGGCATGGTAAATTGGGCCAAATTTTGCTCAGAAATGTGACAAAAAGCACTTTTCAATTTTTGACCCAAATCAGAAAAAAACGTAGACCCGCGGTATGTGATTCTGGTGAAAATTTTGACCATTCATGAAACCTTGTTTTTTTCATGACAAATGACTCAAACGAGTGGGAAAATGCATGGGCATGGTAAATTGGGCCAAATTTTGCTAAGAAATGTGACAAAAAGCACTTTTCAATTTTTGACCCAAATCAGAAAAAAACGTAGACCCGCGGTATGTGATTCTGGTGAAAATTTTGACCATTCATGAAACCTTGTTTTTTTCATGACAAATGACTCAAACGAGTGGGAATATGCATGGGCATGGTAAATTGGGCCAAATTTTGCTCAGAAATGTGACAAAAAGCACTTTTCAATTTTTGACTCAAATCAGAAAAAAACGTAGACCCGCGGTATGTGATTCTGGTGAAAATTTTGACCATTCATGAAACCTTGTCTTTTCCATGACAAATGACTCAAACGAGTGGGAAAATGCATGGGCATGGTAAATTGGGCCAAATTTTGCCAAGAAATGTGACAAAAAGCACTTTTCAATTTTTTTACTCAAATCAGAAAAAAACGTAGACCCGCGGTATGTGATTCTGGTGAAAATTTTGACCATTTATGAAACCTTGTTTTTTCCATGACAAATGACTCAAACGAGTGTGAAAATGCATGGGCATGGTAAATTGGGCCAAATGTTGCTCAGAAATGTGACAAAAAGCACTTTTAAATTTTTGACCCAAATCAGAAAAAAACGTAGACCCGCGGTATGTGATTCTGGTGAAAATTTTGACCATTCATGAAACCTTGTTTTTTCCATGAAAAATGACTCAAACGAGTGGGAAAATGCATGGGCATGGTAAATTGGGCCAAATTTTGCTCAGAAATGTGACAAAAAGCACTTTTCAATTTTTGACCCAAATCAGAAAAAAACGTAGACCCGCGGTATGAGATTCTGATGAAAATTTTGACCATTCATGAAACCTTGTTTTTTCCATGACAAATGACTCAAACGAGTGGGAAAATGCATGGGCATGGTAAATTGTGCCAAATTTTGCTAAGAAATGTGACAAAAAGCACTTTTCAATTTTTGACCCAAATCAGAAAAAAACGTAGACCCGCGGTATGTGATTCTGGTGAAAATTTTGACCATTCATGAAACCTTGTTTTTTCCATGACAAATGACTCAAACGAGTGGGAAAATGCATGGGCATGGTAAATTGGGCCAAATTTTGCTAAGAAATGTGACAAAAAGCACTTTTCAATTTTTGACCCAAATCAGAAAAAAACGTAGACCCGCGGTATGTGATTCTGGTGAAAATTTTGACCATTTATGAAACCTTGTTTTTTCCATGACAAATGACTCAAACGAGTGGGAAAATGCATGGGCATGGTAAATTGGGCCAAATTTTGCTCAGAAATGTGACAAAAAGCACTTTTCAATTTTTGACCCAAATCAGAAAAAAACGTAGACCCGCGGTATGTGATTCTGGTGAAAATTTTGACCATTTATGAAACCTTGTTTTTTCCATGACAAATGACTCAAACGAGTGGGAAAATGCATGGGCATGGTAAATTGGGCCAAATTTTGCTCAGAAATGTGACAAAAAGCACTTTTAAATTTTTGACCCAAATCAGAAAAAAACGTAGACCCGCGGTATGTGATTCTGGTGAAAATTTTGACCATTCATGAAACCTTGTTTTTTCCATGAAAAATTACTCAAACGAGTGGGAATATGCATGGGCATGGTAAATTGGGCCAAATTTTGCTCAGAAATGTGACAAAAAGCACTTTTCAATTTTTGACTCAAATCAGAAAAAAACGTAGACCCGCGGTATGTGATTCTGGTGAAAATTTTGACCATTCATGAAACCTTGTCTTTTCCATGACAAATGACTCAAACGAGTGGGAAAATGCATGGGCATGGTAAATTGGGCCAAATTTTGCCAAGAAATGTGACAAAAAGCACTTTTCAATTTTTTTACTCAAATCAGAAAAAAACGTAGACCCGCGGTATGTGATTCTGGTGAAAATTTTGACCATTTATGAAACCTTGTTTTTTCCATGACAAATGACTCAAACGAGTGTGAAAATGCATGGGCATGGTAAATTGGGCCAAATGTTGCTCAGAAATGTGACAAAAAGCACTTTTAAATTTTTGACCCAAATCAGAAAAAAACGTAGACCCGCGGTATGTGATTCTGGTGAAAATTTTGACCATTAATGAAACCTTCTTTTTTCCATGACAAATGACTCAAACAAGTGGGAAAATGCATGGGCATGGTAAATTGGGCCAAATTTTGCTCAGAAACGTGACAAAAAGCACTTTTCAATTTTTGACCCAAATCAGAAAAAAACGTAGACCCGCGGTATGTGATTCTGGTGAAAATTTTGACCATTCATGAAACCTTGTTTTTTCCATGACAAATGACTCAAACGAGTGGGAAAATGCATGGGCATGGTAAATTGGGCCAAATTTTGCTCAGAAATGTGACAAAAAGCACTTTTCAATTTATTACCCAAATCAGAAAAAAACGTAGACCCGCGGTATGTGATTCTGGTGAAAATTTTGACCATTCATGAAACCTTGTTTTTTTCATGACAAATGACTCAAACGAGTGGGAAAATGCATGGGCATGGTAAATTGGGCCAAATTTTGCTCAGAAATGTGACAAAAAGCACTTTTCAATTTTTGACCCAAATCAGAAAAAAACGTAGACCCGCGGTATGTGATTCTGGTGAAAATTTTGACCATTCATGAAACCTTGTTTTTTCCATGAAAAATTACTCAAACGAGTGGGAATATGCATGGGCATGGTAAATTGGGCCAAATTTTGCTCAGAAATGTGACAAAAAGCACTTTTCAATTTTTGACTCAAATCAGAAAAAAACGTAGACCCGCGGTATGTGATTCTGGTGAAAATTTTGACCATTCATGAAACCTTGTCTTTTCCATGACAAATGACTCAAACGAGTGGGAAAATGCATGGGCATGGTAAATTGGGCCAAATTTTGCCAAGAAATGTGACAAAAAGCACTTTTCAATTTTTTTACTCAAATCAGAAAAAAACGTAGACCCGCGGTATGTGATTCTGGTGAAAATTTTGACCATTTATGAAACCTTGTTTTTTCCATGACAAATGACTCAAACGAGTGTGAAAATGCATGGGCATGGTAAATTGGGCCAAATGTTGCTCAGAAATGTGACAAAAAGCACTTTTAAATTTTTGACCCAAATCAGAAAAAAACGTAGACCCGCGGTATGTGATTCTGGTGAAAATTTTGACCATTCATGAAACCTTGTTTTTTCCATGAAAAATGACTCAAACGAGTGGGAAAATGCATGGGCATGGTAAATTGGGCCAAATTTTGCTCAGAAATGTGACAAAAAGCACTTTTCAATTTTTGACCCAAATCAGAAAAAAACGTAGACCCGCGGTATGAGATTCTGGTGAAAATTTTGACCATTCATGAAACCTTGTTTTTTCCATGACAAATGACTCAAACGAGTGGGAAAATGCATGGGCATGGTAAATTGTGCCAAATTTTGCTAAGAAATGTGACAAAAAGCACTTTTCAATTTTTGACCCAAATCAGAAAAAAACGTAGACCCGCGGTATGTGATTCTGGTGAAAATTTTGACCATTCATGAAACCTTGTTTTTTCCATGACAAATGACTCAAACGAGTGGGAAAATGCATGGGCATGGTAAATTGGGCCAAATTTTGCTAAGAAATGTGACAAAAAGCACTTTTCAATTTTTGACCCAAATCAGAAAAAAACGTAGACCCGCGGTATGTGATTCTGGTGAAAATTTTGACCATTTATGAAACCTTGTTTTTTCCATGACAAATGACTCAAACGAGTGGGAAAATGCATGGGCATGGTAAATTGGGCCAAATTTTGCTCAGAAATGTGACAAAAAGCACTTTTCAATTTTTGACCCAAATCAGAAAAAAACGTAGACCCGCGGTATGTGATTCTGGTGAAAATTTTGACCATTTATGAAACCTTGTTTTTTCCATGACAAATGACTCAAACGAGTGGGAAAATGCATGGGCATGGTAAATTGGGCCAAATTTTGCTCAGAAATGTGACAAAAAGCACTTTTAAATTTTTGACCCAAATCAGAAAAAAACGTAGACCCGCGGTATGTGATTCTGGTGAAAATTTTGACCATTCATGAAACCTTGTTTTTTCCATGAAAAATTACTCAAACGAGTGGGAATATGCATGGGCATGGTAAATTGGGCCAAATTTTGCTCAGAAATGTGACAAAAAGCACTTTTCAATTTATTACCCAAATCAGAAAAAAACGTAGACCCGCGGTATGTGATTCTGGTGAAAATTTTGACCATTCATGAAACCTTGTTTTTTTCATGACAAATGACTCAAACGAGTGGGAAAATGCATGGGCATGGTAAATTGGGCCAAATTTTGCTCAGAAATGTGACAAAAAATACTTTTCAATTTTTGACCCAAAACAGAAAAAAACATAGACCCGCGGTATGTGATTCTGGTGAAAATTTTGACCATTCATGAAACCTTGTTTTTTCCATGACAAATGACTCAAACGAGTGGGAAAATGCATGGGCATGGTAAATTGGGCCAAATTTTGCTCAGAAATGTGACAAAAAGCACTTTTCAATTTTTGACTCAAATCAGAAAAAAACGTAGACCCGCGGTATGTGATTCTGGTGAAAATTTTGACCATTCATGAAACCTTGTTTTTTCCATGACAAATGACTCAAACGAGTGGGAAAATGCATGGGCATGGTAAATTGGGCCAAATTTTGCTAAGAAATGTGACAAAAAGCACTTTTCAATTTTTGACCCAAATCAGAAAAAAACGTAGACCCGCGGTATGTGATTCTGGTGAAAATTTTGACCATTAATGAAACCTTCTTTTTTCCATGACAAATGACTCAAACGAGTGGGAAAATGCATGGGCATGGTAAATTGGGCCAAATTTTGCTCAGAAACGTGACAAAAAGCACTTTTCAATTTTTGACCCAAATCAGAAAAAAACGTAGACCCGCGGTATGTGATTTCGGTGAAAATTTTGACCATTCATGAAACCTTGTTTTTTCCATGACAAATGACTCAAACGAGTGGGAAAATGCATGGGCATGGTAAATTGGGCCAAATTTTGCTCAGAAATGTGACAAAAAGCACTTTTCAATTTATTACCCAAATCAGAAAAAAACGTAGACCCGCGGTATGTGATTCTGGTGAAAATTTTGACCATTCATGAAACCTTGTTTTTTCCATGACAAATTACTCAAACGAGTGGGAAAATGCATGGGCATGGTAAATTGGGCCAAATTTTGCTAAGAAATGTGACAAAAAGCACTTTTCAATTTTTGACCTAAATCAGAAAAAAACGTACACCCGCGGTATGTGATTCTGGTGAAAATTTTGAACATTCATGAAACCTTGTTTTTTTCATGACAAATGACTCAAACGAGTGGGAAAATGCATGGGCATGGTAAATTGGGCCAAATTTTGCTCAGAAATGTGACAAAAAGCACTTTTCAATTTATTACCCAAATCAGAAAAAAACGTAGACCCGCGGTATGTGATTCTGGTGAAAATTTTGACCATTCATGAAACCTTGTTTTTCCATGACAAATGACTCAAACGAGTGGGAAAATGCATGGGCATGGTAAATTGGGCCAAATTTTGCTCAGAAATGTGACAAAAAATACTTTTCAATTTTTGACCCAAAACAGAAAAAAACATAGACCCGCGGTATGTGATTCTGGTGAAAATTTTGACCATTCATGAAACCTTGTTTTTTCCATGACAAATGACTCAAACGAGTGGGAAAATGCATGGGCATGGTAAATTGGGCCAAATTTTGCTAAGAAATGTGACAAAAAGCACTTTTCAATTTTTGACCCAAATCAGAAAAAAACGTAGACCCGCGGTATGTGATTCTGGTGAAAATTTTGACCAATCATGAAACCTTGTTTTTTCCATGACAAATGACTCAAACGAGTGGGAAAATGCATGGGCATGGTAAATTGGGCCAAATTTTGCTCAGAAATGTGACAAAAAGCACTTTTCAATTTTTGACCCAAATCAGAAAAAAACGTAGACCCGCCGTATGTGATTCTGGTGAAAATTTTGACCAATCATGAAACCTTGTTTTTTCCATGACAAATGACTCAAACGAGTGGGAAAATGCATGGGCATGGTAAATTGGGCCAAATTTTGCTCAGAAATGTGACAAAAAGCACTTTTCAATTTTTGACCCAAATCAGAAAAAAACGTAGACCCGCGGTATGTGATTCTGGTGAAAATTTTGACCATTCATGAAACCTTGTTTTTTCCATGACAAATGACTCAAACGAGTGGGAAAATGCATGGGCATGGTAAATTGGGCCAAATTTTGCTCAGAAATGTGACAAAAAGCACTTTTCAATTTTTGACCCAAATCAGAAAAAAACGTAGACCCGCGGTATGTGATTCTGATGAAAATTTTG
The DNA here is from genome assembly GCF_023375975.1 of Astyanax mexicanus. Classification (NCBI taxonomy): domain Eukaryota; kingdom Metazoa; phylum Chordata; class Actinopteri; order Characiformes; family Acestrorhamphidae; genus Astyanax; species Astyanax mexicanus. The sequence goes on along the minus strand of NC_064408.1, from coordinate 66,806,404 downwards.
ACCATTCATGAAACCTTGTTTTTTCCATGACAAATGACTCAAACGAGTGGGAAAATGCATGGGCATGGTAAATTGGGCCAAATTTTGCTCAGAAACGTGACAAAAAGCACTTTTCAATTTTTGACCCAAATCAGAAAAAAAACGTAGACCCGCGGTATGTGATTCTGGTGAAAATTTTGACCATTCATGAAACCTTGTTTTTTCCATGACAAATGACTCAAACGAGTGGGAAAATGCATGGGCATGGTAAATTGGGCCAAATTTTGCTCAGAAATGTGACAAAAAGCACTTTTCAATTTATTACCCAAATCAGAAAAAAACGTAGACCCGCGGTATGTGATTCTGGTGAAAATTTTGACCATTCATGAAACCTTGTTTTTTCCATGACAAATGACTCAAACGAGTGGGAAAATGCATGGGCATGGTAAATTGGGCCAAATTTTGCTCAGAAATGTGACAAAAAGCACTTTTCAATTTTTGACCCAAATCAGAAAAAAACGTAGACCCGCGGTATGTGATTCTGGTGAAAATTTTGACCATTCATGAAACCTTGTTTTTTCCATGACAAATGACTCAAACGAGTGGGAAAATGCATGGGCATGGTAAATTGGGCCAAATTTTGCTCAGAAATGTGACAAAAAGCACTTTTCAATTTTTGACCCAAATCAGAAAAAAACGTAGACCCGCGGTATGTGATTCTGGTGAAAATTTTGACCATTCATGAAACCTTGTTTTTTCCATGACAAATGACTCAAACGAGTGGGAAAATGCATGGGCATGGTAAATTGGGCCAAATTTTGCTCAGAAATGTGACAAAAAGCAATTTTCAATTTTTGACCCAAATCAGAAAAAAACGTAGACCCGCGGTATGTGATTCTGGTGAAAATTTTGACCATTCATGAAACCTTGTTTTTTCCATGACAAATGACTCAAACGAGTGGGAAAATGCATGGGCATGGTAAATTGGGCCAAATTTTGCTCAGAAATGTGACAAAAAGCACTTTTCAATTTTTGACCCAAATCAGAAAAAAACGTAGACCCGCGGAATGTGATTCTGGTGAAAATTTTGACCATTCATGAAACCTTGTTTTTTCCATGACAAATGACTCAAACGAGTGGGAAAATGCATGGCCATGGTAAATTGGGCCAAATTTTGCTCAGAAATGTGACAAAAAGCACTTTTCAATTTATTACCCAAATCAGAAAAAAACGTAGACCCGCGGTATGTGATTCTGGTGAAAATTTTGACCATTCATGAAACCTTGTTTTTTCCATGACAAATGACTCAAACGAGTGGGAAAATGCATGGGCATGGTAAATTGGGCCAAATTTTGCTCAGAAATGTGACAAAAAGCACTTTTCAATTTATTACCCAAATCAGAAAAAAACGTAGACCCGCGGTATGTGATTCTGGTGAAAATTTTGACCATTCATGAAACCTTGTTTTTTCCATGACAAATGACTCAAACGAGTGGGAAAATGCATGGGCATGGTAAATTGGGCCAAATTTTGCTCAGAAATGTGACAAAAAGCACTTTTCAATTTATTACCCAAATCAGACAAAAACGTAGACCCGCGGTATGTGATTCTGGTGAAAATTTTGACCATTCATGAAACCTTGTTTTTTCCATGACAAATGACTCAAACGAGTGGGAAAATGCATGGGCATGGTAAATTGGGCCAAATTTTGCTCAGAAATGTGACAAAAAGCACTTTTCAATTTTTGACCCAAATCAGAAAAAAACGTAGACCCGCGGTATGTGATTCTGGTGAAAATTTTGACCATTCATGAAACCTTGTTTTTTCCATGACAAATGACTCTAACGAGTGGGAAAATGCATGGGCATGGTAAATTGGGCCAAATTTTGCTCAGAAATGTGACAAAAAGCACTTTTCAATTTATTACCCAAATATGAAAAAAACGTAGACCCGCGGTATGTGATTCTGGTGAAAATTTTGACCATTCATGAAACCTTGTTTTTTCCATGACAAATGACTCAAACGAGTGGGAAAATGCAAGGGCATGGTAAATTGGGCCAAATTTTGCTCAGAAATGTGACAAAAAGCACTTTTCAATTTTTGACCCAAATCAGAAAAAAACGTAGACCCGCGGTATGTGATTCTGGTGAAAATTTTGACCATTCATGAAACCTTGTTTTTTCCATGACAAATGACTCAAACGAGTGGGAAAATGCATGGGCATGGTAAATTGGGCCAAATTTTGCTCAGAAATGTGACAAAAAGCACTTTTCAATTTTTGACCCAAATCAGAAAAAAACGTAGACCCGCGGTATGTGATTCTGGTGAAAATTTTGACCATTCATGAAACCTTGTTTTTTCCATGACAAATGACTCAAACGAGTGGGAAAATGCATGGGCATGGTAAATTGGGCCAAATTTTGCTCAGAAATGTGACAAAAAGCACTTTTCAATTTTTGACCCAAATCAGAAAAAAACGTAGACCCGCGGTATGTGATTCTGGTGAAAATTTTGACCATTCATGAAACCTTGTTTTTTCCATGACAAATGACTCAAACGAGTGGGAAAATGCATGGGCATGGTAAATTGGGACAAATTTTGCTCAGAAATGTGACAAAAAGCACTTTTCAATTTATTACCCAAATCAGAAAAAAACGTAGACCCGCGGTATGTGATTCTGGTGAAAATTTTGACCATTCATGAAACCTTGTTTTTTCCATGACAAATGACTCAAACGAGTGGGAAAATGCATGGGCATGGTAAATTGGGCCAAATTTTACTCAGAAACGTGACAAAAAGCACTTTTCAATTTTTGACCCAAATCAGAAAAAAAACGTAGACCCGCGGTATGTGATTCTGGTGAAAATTTTGACCATTCATGAAACCTTGTTTTTTCCATGACAAATGACTCAAACGAGTGGGAAAATGCATGGGCATGGTAAATTGGGCCAAATTTTGCTCAGAAATGTGACAAAAAGCACTTTTAAATTTTTGACCCAAATCAGAAAAAAACGTAGACCCACGGTATGTGATTCTGGTGAAAATTTTGACCATTCATGAAACCTTGTTTTTTTCATGACAAATGACTCAAACGAGTGGGAAAATGCATGGGCATGGTAAATTGGGCCAAATTTTATTCAGAAATGTGACAAAAAGCAATTTTCAATTTTTGACCCAAATCAGAAAAAAACGTAGACCCGCGGTATGTGATTCTGGTGAAAATTTTGACCATTCATGAAACCTTGTTTTTTCCATGACAAATGACTCAAACGAGTGGGAAAATGCATGGGCATGGTAAATTGGGCCAAATTTTGCTCAGAAATGTGACAAAAAGCACTTTTCAATTTTTGACCCAAATCAGAAAAAAACGTAGACCCGCGGAATGTGATTCTGGTGAAAATTTTGACCATTCATGAAACCTTGTTTTTTCCATGACAAATGACTCAAACGAGTGGGAAAATGCATGGCCATGGTAAATTGGGCCAAATTTTGCTCAGAAATGTGACAAAAAGCACTTTTCAATTTATTACCCAAATCAGAAAAAAACGTAGACCCGCGGTATGTGATTCTGGTGAAAATTTTGACCATTCATGAAACCTTGTTTTTTCCATGACAAATGACTCAAACGAGTGGGAAAATGCATGGGCATGGTAAATTGGGCCAAATTTTGCTCAGAAATGTGACAAAAAGCACTTTTCAATTTATTACCCAAATCAGAAAAAAACGTAGACCCGCGGTATGTGATTCTGGTGAAAATTTTGACCATTCATGAAACCTTGTTTTTTCCATGACAAATGACTCAAACGAGTGGGAAAATGCATGGGCATGGTAAATTGGGCCAAATTTTGCTCAGAAATGTGACAAAAAGCACTTTTCAATTTATTACCCAAATCAGACAAAAACGTAGACCCGCGGTATGTGATTCTGGTGAAAATTTTGACCATTCATGAAACCTTGTTTTTTCCATGACAAATGACTCAAACGAGTGGGAAAATGCATGGGCATGGTAAATTGGGCCAAATTTTGCTCAGAAATGTGACAAAAAGCACTTTTCAATTTTTGACCCAAATCAGAAAAAAACGTAGACCCGCGGTATGTGATTCTGGTGAAAATTTTGACCATTCATGAAACCTTGTTTTTTCCATGACAAATGACTCAAACGAGTGGGAAAATGCAAGGGCATGGTAAATTGGGCCAAATTTTGCTCAGAAATGTGACAAAAAGCACTTTTCAATTTTTGACCCAAATCAGAAAAAAACGTAGACCCGCGGTATGTGATTCTGGTGAAAATTTTGACCATTCATGAAACCTTGTTTTTTCCATGACAAATGACTCAAACGAGTGGGAAAATGCATGGGCATGGTAAATTGGGCCAAATTTTGCTCAGAAATGTGACAAAAAGCACTTTTCAATTTTTGACCCAAATCAGAAAAAAACGTAGACCGGCGGTATGTGATTCTGGTGAAAATTTTGACCATTCATGAAACCTTGTTTTTTCCATGACAAATGACTCAAACGAGTGGGAAAATGCATGGGCATGGTAAATTGGGCCAAATTTTGCTCAGAAATGTGACAAAAAGCACTTTTCAATTTTTGACCCAAATCAGAAAAAAACGTAGACCCGCGGTATGTGATTCTGGTGAAAATTTTGACCATTCATGAAACCTTGTTTTTTCCATGACAAATGACTCAAACGAGTGGGAAAATGCATGGGCATGGTAAATTGGGCCAAATTTTGCTCAGAAATGTGACAAAAAGCACTTTTCAATTTTTGACCCAAATCAGAAAAAAACGTAGACCCGCGGTATGTGATTCTGGTGAAAATTTTGACCATTCATGAAACCTTGTTTTTTCCATGACAAATGACTCAAACGAGTGGGAAAATGCATGGGCATGGTAAATTGGGACAAATTTTGCTCAGAAATGTGACAAAAAGCACTTTTCAATTTATTACCCAAATCAGAAAAAAACGTAGACCCGCGGTATGTGATTCTGGTGAAAATTTTGACCATTCATGAAACCTTGTTTTTTCCATGACAAATGACTCAAACGAGTGGGAAAATGCATGGGCATGGTAAATTGGGCCAAATTTTGCTCAGAAACGTGACAAAAAGCACTTTTCAATTTTTGACCCAAATCAGAAAAAAAACGTAGACCCGCGGTATGTGATTCTGGTGAAAATTTTGACCATTCATGAAACCTTGTTTTTTCCATGACAAATGACTCAAACGAGTGGGAAAATGCATGGGCATGGTAAATTGGGCCAAATTTTGCTCAGAAATGTGACAAAAAGCACTTTTAAATTTTTGACCCAAATCAGAAAAAAAAACATAGACCCGCGGTATGTGATTCTGGTGAAAATTTTGACCATTCATGAAACCTTGTTTTTTTCATGACAAATGACTCAAACGAGTGGGAAAATGCATGGGCATGGTAAATTGGGCCAAATTTTGCTCAGAAATGTGACAAAAAGTACTTTTCAATTTTTGACCCAAATCAGAAAAAAACGTAGACCCGCGGAATGTGATTCTGGTGAAAATTTTGACCATTCATGAAACCTTGTTTTTTCCATGACAAATGACTCAAACGAGTGGGAAAATGCATGGCCATGGTAAATTGGGCCAAATTTTGCTCAGAAATGTGACAAAAAGCACTTTTCAATTTTTGACCCAAATCAGAAAAAAAACGTAGACCCGCGGTATGTGATTCTGGTGAAAATTTTGACCATTCATGAAACCTTGTTTTTTCCATGACAAATGACTCAAACGAGTGGGAAAATGCATGGGCATGGTAAATTGGGCCATATTTTGCTCAGAAATGTGACAAAAAGCACTTTTCAATTTATTACCCAAATCAGAAAAAAACGTAGACCCGCGGTATGTGATTCTGGTGAAAATTTTGACCATTCATGAAACCTTGTTTTTTCCATGACAAATGACTCAAACGAGTGGGAAAATGCATGGGCATGGTAAATTGGGCCAAATTTTGCTCAGAAATGTGACAAAAAGCACTTTTCAATTTTTGACCCAAATCAGAAAAAAACGTAGACCCGCGGTATGTGATTCTGGTGAAAATTTTGACCATTCATGAAACCTTGTTTTTTCCATGACAAATGACTCAAACGAGTGGGAAAATGCATGGGCATGGTAAATTGGGCCAAATTTTGCTCAGAAATGTGACAAAAAGCACTTTTAAATTTTTGACCCAAATCAGAAAAAAACATAGACCCGCGGTATGTGATTCTGGTGAAAATTTTGACCATTCATGAAACCTTGTTTTTTTCATGACAAATGACTCAAACGAGTGGGAAAATGCATGGGCATGGTAAATTGGGCCAAATTTTGCTCAGAAATGTGACAAAAAGCACTTTTCAATTTTTGACCCAAATCAGAAAAAAACGTAGACCCGCGGAATGTGATTCTGGTGAAAATTTTGACCATTCATGAAACCTTGTTTTTTCCATGACAAATGACTCAAACGAGTGGGAAAATGCATGGCCATGGTAAATTGGGCCAAATTTTGCTCAGAAATGTGACAAAAAGCACTTTTCAATTTATTACCCAAATCAGAAAAAAAACGTAGACCCGCGGTATGTGATTCTGGTGAAAATTTTGACCATTCATGAAACCTTGTTTTTTCCATGACAAATGACTCAAACGAGTGGGAAAATGCATGGGCATGGTAAATTGGGCCATATTTTGCTCAGAAATGTGACAAAAAGCACTTTTCAATTTATTACCCAAATCAGAAAAAAACGTAGACCCGCGGTATGTGATTCTGGTGAAAATTTTGACCATTCATGAAACCTTGTTTTTTCCATGACAAATGACTCAAACGAGTGGGAAAATGCATGGGCATGGTAAATTGGGCCAAATTTTGCTCAGAAATGTGACAAAAAGCACTTTTCAATTTATTACCCAAATCAGAAAAAAACGTAGACCCGCCGTATGTGATTCTGGTGAAAATTTTGACCATTCATGAAACCTTGTTTTTTCCATGACAAATGACTCAAACGAGTGGGAAAATGCATGGGCATGGTAAATTGGGCCAAATTTTGCTCAGAAATGTGACAAAAAGCACTTTTCAATTTATTACCCAAATCAGAAAAAAACGTAGACCCGCGGTATGTGATTCTGGTGAAAATTTTGACCATTCATGAAACCTTGTTTTTTCCATGACAAATGACTCAAACGAGTGGGAAAATGCATGGGCATGGTAAATTGGGCCAAATTTTGCTCAGAAATGTGACAAAAAGCACTTTTCAATTTATTACCCAAATCAGAAAAAAACGTAGACCCGCGGTATGTGATTCTGGTGAAAATTTTGACCATTCATGAAACCTTGTTTTTTCCATGACAAATGACTCAAACGAGTGGGAAAATGCATGGGCATGGTAAATTGGGCCAAATTTTGCTCAGAAATGTGACAAAAAGCCCTTTTCAATTTATTACCCAAATATGAAAAAAACGTAGACCCGCGGTATGTGATTCTGGTGAAAATTTTGACCATTCATGAAACCTTGTTTTTTCCATGACAAATGACTCAAACGAGTGGGAAAATGCATGGGCATGGTAAATTGGGCCAAATTTTGCTCAGAAATGTGACAAAAAGCACTTTTAAATTTTTGACCCAAATCAGAAAAAAACATAGACCCGCGGTATGTGATTCTGGTGAAAATTTTGACCATTCATGAAACCTTGTTTTTTTCATGACAAATGACTCAAACGAGTGGGAAAATGCATGGGCATGGTAAATTGGGCCAAATTTTGCTCAGAAATGTGACAAAAAGCACTTTTCAATTTTTGACCCAAATCAGAAAAAAACGTAGACCCGCGGAATGTGATTCTGGTGAAAATTTTGACCATTCATGAAACCTTGTTTTTTCCATGACAAATGACTCAAACGAGTGGGAAAATGCATGGCCATGGTAAATTGGGCCAAATTTTGCTCAGAAATGTGACAAAAAGCACTTTTCAATTTATTACCCAAATCAGAAAAAAAACGTAGACCCCGCGGTATGTGATTCTGGTGAAAATTTTGACCATTCATGAAACCTTGTTTTTTCCATGACAAATGACTCAAACGAGTGGGAAAATGCATGGGCATGGTAAATTGGGCCATATTTTGCTCAGAAATGTGACAAAAAGCACTTTTCAATTTATTACCCAAATCAGAAAAAAACGTAGACCCGCGGTATGTGATTCTGGTGAAAATTTTGACCATTCATGAAACCTTGTTTTTTCCATGACAAATGACTCAAACGAGTGGGAAAATGCATGGGCATGGTAAATTGGGCCAAATTTTGCTAAGAAATGTGACAAAAAGCACTTTTCAAATTTTTGACCCAAATCAGAAAAAAACGTAGACCCGCGGTATGTGATTCTGGTGAAAATTTTGACCATTCATGAAACCTTGTTTTTTCCATGACAAATGACTCAAACGAGTGGGAAAATGCATGGGCATGGTAAATTGGGCCAAATTTTGCTCAGAAATGTGACAAAAAGCACTTTTCAATTTTTGACCCAAATCAGAAAAAAACATAGACCCGCGGTATGTGATTCTGGTGAAAATTTTGACCATTCATGAAACCTTGTTTTTTTCATGACAAATGACTCAAACGAGTGGGAAAATGCATGGGCATGGTAAATAGGGCCATATTTTGCTCAGAAATGTGACAAAAAGCACTTTTCAATTTTTGACCCAAATCAGAAAAAAACGTAGACCCGCGGAATGTGATTCTGGTGAAAATTTTGACCATTCATGAAACCTTGTTTTTTCCATGACAAATGACTCAAACGAGTGGGAAAATGCATGGGCATGGTAAATTGGGCCAAATTTTGCTCAGAAATGTGACAAAAAGCACTTTTCAATTTTTGACCCAAATCAGAAAAAAACGTAGACCCGCGGTATGTGATTCTGGTGAAAATTTTGACCATTCATGAAACCTTGTTTTTTCCATGACAAATGACTCAAACGAGTGGGAAAATGCATGGGCATGGTAAATTGGGCCAAATTTTGCTCAGAAACGTGACAAAAAGCACTTTTCAATTTTTGACCCAAATCAGAAAAAAAACGTAGACCCGCGGTATGTGATTCTGGTGAAAATTTTGACCATTCATGAAACCTTGTTTTTTCCATGACAAATGACTCAAACGAGTGGGAAAATGCATGGGCATGGTAAATTGGGCCAAATTTTGCTCAGAAATGTGACAAAAAGCACTTTTAAATTTTTGACCCAAATCAGAAAAAAAACATAGACCCGCGGTATGTGATTCTGGTGAAAATTTTGACCATTCATGAAACCTTGTTTTTTCCATGACAAATGACTCAAACGAGTGGGAAAATGCATGGGCATGGTAAATTGGGCCAAATTTTGCTCAGAAATGTGACAAAAAGCACTTTTCAATTTTTGACCCAAATCAGAAAAAAACGTAGACCCGCGGAATGTGATTCTGGTGAAAATTTTGACCATTCATGAAACCTTGTTTTTTCCATGACAAATGACTCAAACGAGTGGGAAAATGCATGGCCATGGTAAATTGGGCCAAATTTTGCTCAGAAATGTGACAAAAAGCACTTTTCAATTTATTACCCAAATCAGAAAAAAAACGTAGACCCGCGGTATGTGATTCTGGTGAAAATTTTGACCATTCATGAAACCTTGTTTTTTCCATGACAAATGACTCAAACGAGTGGGAAAATGCATGGGCATGGTAAATTGGGCCAAATTTTGCTAAGAAATGTGACAAAAAGCACTTTTCAAATTTTTGACCCAAATCAGAAAAAAACGTAGACCCGCGGTATGTGATTCTGGTGAAAATTTTGACCATTCATGAAACCTTGTTTTTTCCATGACAAATGACTCAAACGAGTGGGAAAATGCATGGGCATGGTAAATTGGGCCAAATTTTGCTCAGAAATGTGACAAAAAGCACTTTTCAATTTTTGACCCAAATCAGAAAAAAACGTAGACCCGCGGTATGTGATTCTGGTGAAAATTTTGACCATTCATGAAACCTTGTTTTTTCCATGACAAATGACTCAAACGAGTGGGAAAATGCATGGGCATGGTAAATTGGGCCAAATTTTGCTCAGAAATGTGACAAAAAGCACTTTTAAATTTTTGACCCAAATCAGAAAAAAACATAGACCCGCGGTATGTGATTCTGGTGAAAATTTTGACCATTCATGAAACCTTGTTTTTTTCATGACAAATGACTCAAACGAGTGGGAAAATGCATGGGCATGGTAAATTGGGCCAAATTTTGCTCAGAAATGTGACAAAAAGCACTTTTCAATTTTTGACCCAAATCAGAAAAAAACGTAGACCCGCGGAATGTGATTCTGGTGAAAATTTTGACCATTCATGAAACCTTGTTTTTTCCATGACAAATGACTCAAACGAGTGGGAAAATGCATGGCCATGGTAAATTGGGCCAAATTTTGCTCAGAAATGTGACAAAAAGCACTTTTCAATTTATTACCCAAATCAGAAAAAAAACGTAGACCCGCGGTATGTGATTCTGGTGAAAATTTTGACCATTCATGAAACCTTGTTTTTTCCATGACAAATGACTCAAACGAGTGGGAAAATGCATGGGCATGGTAAATTGGGCCATATTTTGCTCAGAAATGTGACAAAAAGCACTTTTCAATTTATTACCCAAATCAGAAAAAAACGTAGACCCGCGGTATGTGATTCTGGTGAAAATTTTGACCATTCATGAAACCTTGTTTTTTCCATGACAAATGACTCAAACGAGTGGGAAAATGCATGGGCATGGTAAATTGGGCCAAATTTTGCTAAGAAATGTGACAAAAAGCACTTTTCAAATTTTTGACCCAAATCAGAAAAAAACGTAGACCCGCGGTATGTGATTCTGGTGAAAATTTTGACCATTCATGAAACCTTGTTTTTTCCATGACAAATGACTCAAACGAGTGGGAAAATGCATGGCCATGGTAAATTGGGCCAAATTTTGCTCAGAAATGTGACAAAAAGCACTTTTCAATTTATTACCCAAATCAGAAAAAAAACGTAGACCCGCGGTATGTGATTCTGGTGAAAATTTTGACCATTCATGAAACCTTGTTTTTTCCATGACAAATGACTCAAACGAGTGGGAAAATGCATGGGCATGGTAAATTGGGCCAAATTTTGCTCAGAAATGTGACAAAAAGCACTTTTCAATTTTTGACCCAAATCAGAAAAAAACGTAGACCCGCGGTATGTGATTCTGGTGAAAATTTTGACCATTCATGAAACCTTGTTTTTTCCATGACAAATGACTCAAACGAGTGGGAAAATGCATGGGCATGGTAAATTGGGCCAAATTTTGCTCAGAAATGTGACAAAAAGCACTTTTCAATTTATTACCCAAATCTGAAAAAAACGTAGACCCGCGGTATGTGATTCTGGTGAAAATTTTGACCATTCATGAAACCTTGTTTTTTCCATGACAAATTACTCAAACGAGTGGGAAAATGCATGGGCATGGTAAATTGGGCCAAATTTTGCTCAGAAATGTGATAAAAAGCACTTTTCAATTTTTGACCCAAATCAGAAAAAAACGTAGACCCGCGGTATGTGATTCTGGTGAAAATTTTGACCATTCATGAAACCTTGTTTTTTCCATGACAAATGACTCAAACGAGTGGGAAAATGCATGGGCATGGTAAATTGGGCCAAATTTTCCTCAGAAATGTGACAAAAAGCACTTTTCATTTTATTACCCAAATCAGAAAAAAACGTAGACCCGCGGTATGTGATTCTGGTGAAAATTTTGACCATTCATGAAACCTTGTTTTTTCCATGACAAATGACTCAAACGAGTGTGAAAATGCATGGGCATGGTAAATTGGGCCAAATTTTGCTCAGAAACGTGACAAAAAGCACTTTTCAATTTTTGACCCAAATCAGAAAAAAACGTAGACCCGCGGTATGTGATTCTGATGAAAATTTTGACCATTCATGAAACCTTGTTTTTTCCATGACAAATGACTCAAACGAGTGGGAAAATGCATGGGCATGGTAAATTGGGCCAAATTTTGCTCAGAAATGTGACAAAAAGCACTTTTCAATTTTTGACCCATATCAGAAAAAAACGTAGACCCGCGGTATGTGATTCTGGTGAAAATTTTGACCATTCATGAAACCTTGTTTTTTTCCATTAGAAATGACTCAAACGAGTGGGAAAATGCATGGGCATGGTAAATTGGGCCAAATTTTGCTAAGAAATGTGACAAAAAGCACTTTTCAATTTTTTACCCAAATCAGAAAAAAACGTAGACCCGCGGTATGTGATTCTGGTGAAAATTTTGACCATTAATGAAACCTTGTTTTTTCCATGACAAATGACTCAAACGAGTGGGAAAATGCATGGGCATGGTAAATTGGGCCAAATTTTGCTCAGAAACGTGACAAAAAGCACTTTTCAATTTTTGACCCAAATCAGAAAAAAACGTAGACCCGCGGTATGTGATTCTGGTGAAAATTTTTACCATTCATGAAACCTTGTTTTTTCCATGACAAATGACTCAAACGAGTGGGAAAATGCATGGGCATGGTAAATTGGGCCAAATTTTGCTCAGAAATGTGACAAAAAGCACTTTTCAATTTATTACCCAAATCAGAAAAAAACGTAGACCCGCGGTATGTGATTCTGGTGAAAATTTTGACCATTCATGAAACCTTGTTTTTTCCATGACAAATGACTCAAACGAGTGGGAAAATGCATGGGCATGGTAAATTGGGCCAAATTTTGCTCAGAAATGTGACAAAAAGCACTTTTCAATTTTTTACCCAAATCAGAAAAAAACGTAGACCCGCGGTATGTGATTCTGGTGAAAATTTTGACCATTAATGAAACCTTGTTTTTTCCATGACAAATGACTCAAACGAGTGGGAAAATGCATGGGCATGGTAAATTGGGCCAAATTTTGCTCAGAAACGTGACAAAAAGCACTTTTCAATTTTTGACCCAAATCAGAAAAAAACGTAGACCCGCGGTATGTGATTCTGGTGAAAATTTTTACCATTCATGAAACCTTGTTTTTTCCATGACAAATGACTCAAACGAGTGGGAAAATGCATGGGCATGGTAAATTGGGCCAAATTTTGCTAAGAAATGTGACAAAAAGCACTTTTCAATTTATTACCCAAATCAGAAAAAAACGTAGACCCGCGGTATGTGATTCTGGTGAAAATTTTGACCATTCATGAAACCTTGTTTTTCCATGACAAATGACTCAAACGAGTGGGAAAATGCATGGGCATGGTAAATTGGGCCAAATTTTGCTAAGAAATGTGACAAAAAGCACTTTTCAATTTTTGACCCAAATCAGAAAAAAACGTAGACCCGCGGTATGTGATTCTGGTGAAAATTTTGACCATTCATGAAACCTTGTTTTTTCCATGACAAATGACTCAAACGAGTGGGAAAATGCATGGGCATGGTAAATTGGGCCAAATTTTGCTCAGAAATGTGACAAAAAGCACTTTTCAATTTTTGACCCAAATCAGAAAAAAACGTAGACCCGCGGTATGTGATTCTGGTGAAAATTTTGACCATTCATGAAACCTTGTTTTTTCCATGACAAATGACTCAAACGAGTGGGAAAATGCATGGGCATGGTAAATTGGGCCAAATTTTGCTCAGAAACGTGACAAAAAGCACTTTTCAATTTTTGACCCAAATCAGAAAAAAACGTAGACCCGCGGTATGTGATTCTGGTGAAAATTTTGACCATTCATGAAACCTTGTTTTTTCCATGACAAATGACTCAAACGAGTGGGAAAATGCATGGGCATGGTAAATTGGGCCAAATTTTGCTCAGAAATGTGACAAAAAGCACTTTTCAATTTATTACCCAAATCAGAAAAAAACGTAGACCCGCGGTATGTGATTCTGGTGAAAATTTTGACCATTCATGAAACCTTGTTTTTTCCATGACAAATTACTCAAACGAGTGGGAAAATGCATGGGCATGGTAAATTGGGCCAAATTTTGCTAAGAAATGTGACAAAAAGCACTTTTCAATTTTTGACCTAAATCAGAAAAAAACATACACCCGCGGTATGTGATTCTGGTGAAAATTTTGACCATTCATGAAACCTTGTTTTTTTCATGACAAATGACTCAAACGAGTGGGAAAATGCATGGGCATGGTAAATTGGGCCAAATTTTGCTCAGAAATGTGACAAAAAGCACTTTTCAATTTATTACCCAAATCAGAAAAAAACGTAGACCCGCGGTATGTGATTCTGGTGAAAATTTTGACCATTCATGAAACCTTGTTTTTCCATGACAAATGACTCAAACGAGTGGGAAAATGCATGGGCATGGTAAATTGGGCCAAATTTTGCTCAGAAATGTGACAAAAAGCACTTTTCAATTTTTGACCCAAAACAGAAAAAAACATAGACCCGCGGTATGTGATTCTGGTGAAAATTTTGACCATTCATGAAACCTTGTTTTTTCCATGACAAATGACTCAAACGAGTGGGAAAATGCATGGGCATGGTAAATTGGGCCAAATTTTGCTAAGAAATGTGACAAAAAGCACTTTTCAATTTTTGACCCAAATCAGAAAAAAACGTAGACCCGCGGTATGTGATTCTGGTGAAAATTTTGACCAATCATGAAACCTTGTTTTTTCCATGACAAATGACTCAAACGAGTGCGAAAATGCATGGGCATGGTAAATTGGGCCAAATTTTGCTCAGAAATGTGACAAAAAGCACTTTTCAATTTTTGACCCAAATCAGAAAAAAACGTAGACCCGCGGTATGTGATTCTGGTGAAAATTTTGACCATTCATGAAACCTTGTTTTTTCCATGACAAATGACTCAAACGAGTGGGAAAATGCATGGGCATGGTAAATTGGGCCAAAATGTGACAAAAAGCACTTTTCAATTTTTGACCCAAATCATAAAAAAACGTAGACCCGCGGTATGTGATTCTGGTGAAAATTTTGACCAATCATGAAACCTTGTTTTTTCCATGACAAATGACTCAAACGAGTGGGTAAATGCATGGGCATGGTAAATTGGGCCAAATTTTGCTAAGAAATGTGACAAAAAGCACTTTTCAATTTTTGACCCAAATCAGAAAAAAACGTAGACCCGCAGTATGTGATTCTGGTGAAAATTTTGACCATTCATGAAACCTTGTTTTTTCCATGACAAATGACTCAAACGAGTGGGAAAATGCATGGGCATGGTAAATTGGGCCAAATTTTGCTCAGAAACGTGGCAAAAAGCACTTTCCAATTTTTGACCCAAATCAGAAAAAAACATAGACCCGCGGTATGTGATTCATCAGTATGTGATTCTGATGAAAATTTTGACCATTCATGAAACCTTGTTTTTTCCATGACAAATGACTCAAACGAGTGGGAAAATGCATGGGCATGGTAAATTGGGCCAAATTTTGCTCAGAAATGTGACAAAAAGCACTTTTCAATTTTTGACCCAAATCAGAAAAAAACGTAGACCCCGCGGTATGTGATTATGGTGAAAATTTTGACCAATCATGAAACCTTGTTTTTTCCATGACAAATGACTCAAACGAGTGGGAAAATGCATGGGCATGGTAAATTGGGCCAAATTTTGCTCAGAAACGTGACAAAAAGCACTTTTCAATTTTTGACCCAAATCAGAAAAAAACGTAGACCCGCGGTATGTGATTCTGGTGAAAATTTTGACCATTCATGAAACCTTGTTTTTCCATGACAAATGACTCAAACGAGTGGGAAAATGCATGGGCATGGTAAATTGGGCCAAATTTTGCTCAGAAATGTGACAAAAAGCACTTTTCAATTTTTGACCCAAATCAGAAAAAAACGTAGACCCCGCGGTATGTGATTACGGTGAAAATTTTGACCATTCATGAAACCTTGTTTTTTCCATGACAAATGACTCAAACGAGTGCGAAAATGCATGGGCATGGTAAATTGGGCCAAATTTTGCTAAGAAATGTGACAAAAAGCACTTTTCAATTTTTGACCCAAATCAGAAAAAAAATGTAGACCCGCGGTATGTGATTCTGGTGAAAATTTTGACCATTCATGAAACCTTGTTTTTTCCATGACAAATGACTCAAACGAGTGGGAAAATGCATGGGCATGGTAAATTGGGCCAAATTTTGCTCAGAAATGTGACAAAAAGCACTTTTCAATTTTTGACCCAAATCAGAAAAAAACATAGACCCGCCGTATGTGATTCTGATGAAAATTTTGACCGTTCATGAAACCTTGTTTTTTCCATGACAAATGACTCAAACGAGTGGGAAAATGCATGGGCATGGTAAATTGGGCCAAATTTTGCTCAGAAATGTGACAAAAAGCACTTTTCAATTTTTGACCCAAATCAGAAAAAAACGTAGACCCGCGGTATGTGATTCTGGTGAAAATTTTGACCATTCATGAAACCTTGTTTTTTCCATGACAAATGACTCAAACGAGTGGGAAAATGCATGGGCATGGTAAATTGGGCCAAATTTTGCTCAGAAACGTGACAAAAAGCACTTTTCAATTTTTGACCCAAATAAAAAAAAAACGTAGACCCGCGGTATGTGATTCTGATGAAAATTTTGACCATTCATGAAACCTTGTTTTTTCCATGACAAATGACTCAAACGAGTGGGAAAATGCATGGGCATGGTAAATTGGGCCAAATTTTGCTCAGAAATGTGACAAAAAGCACTTTTCAATTTTTGACCCAAATCAGAAAAAAACGTAGACCCGCGGTATGTGATTCTGGTGAAAATTTTGACCATTCATGAAACCTTGTTTTTTCCATGACAAATGACTCAAACGAGTGGGAAAATGCATGGGCATGGTAAATTGGGCCAAATTTTGCTCAGAAATGTGACAAAAAGCACTTTTAAATTTTTGACCCAAATCAGAAAAAAACGTAGACCCGCGGTATGTGATTCTGGTGAAAATTTTGACCATTCATGAAACCTT
Source organism: Astyanax mexicanus (assembly GCF_023375975.1). NCBI lineage: Eukaryota > Metazoa > Chordata > Actinopteri > Characiformes > Acestrorhamphidae > Astyanax > Astyanax mexicanus. The sequence goes on along the minus strand of NC_064408.1, from coordinate 66,789,456 downwards.
GTTTTTTCCATGACAAAAGACTCAAACGAGTGGGAAAATGCATGGGCATGGTAAATTGGGCCAAATTTTGCTCAGAAATGTGACAAAAAGCACTTTTCAATTTATTACCCAAATCAGAAAAAAACGTAGACCCGCGGTATGTGATTCTGGTGAAAATTTTGACCATTCATGAAACCTTGTTTTTTCCATGACAAATGACTCAAACGAGTGGGAAAATGCATGGGCATGGTAAATTGGGCCAAATTTTGCTAAGAAATGTGACAAAAAGCACTTTTCAATTTTTGACCCAAATCAGAAAAAAACGTAGACCTGCGGTATGTGATTCTGGTGAAAATTTTGACCATTCATGAAACCTTGTTTTTTCCATGACAAATGACTCAAACGAGTGGGAAAATGCATGGGCATGGTAAATTGGGCCAAATTTTGCTCAGAAATGTGACAAAAAGCACTTTTCAATTTTTGACCCAAATCAGAAAAAAACGTAGACCCGCGGTATGTGATTCTGATGAAAATTTTGACCATTCATGAAACCTTGTTTTTTCCATGACAAATGACTCAAACGAGTGGGAAAATGCATGGGCATGGTAAATTGGGCCAAATTTTGCTCAGAAATGTGACAAAAAGCACTTTTCAATTTTTGACCAAATCAGAAAAAAACGTAGACCCGCGGTATGTGATTCTGGTGAAAATTTTGACCACTCATGAAGCCTTGTTTTTTCCATGACAAATGACTCAAACGAGTGGGAAAATGCATGGGCATGGTAAATTGGGCCAAATTTTGCTAAGAAATGTGACAAAAAGCACTTTTCAATTTTTTTACCCAAATCAGAAAAAAACGTAGACCCGCGGTATGTGATTCTGGTGAAAATTTTGACCATTAATGAAACCTTCTTTTTTCCATGACAAATGACTCAAACGAGTGGGAAAATGCATGGGCATGGTAAATTGGGCCAAATTTTGCTCAGAAATGTGACAAAAAGCACTTTTCAATTTTTGACCCAAATCAGAAAAAAACATAGACCCGCGGTATGTGATTCTGATGAAAATTTTGACCATTCATGAAACCTTGTTTTTTCCATGACAAATGACTCAAACGAGTGGGAAAATGCATGGGCATGGTAAATTGGGCCAAATTTTGCTCAGAAATGTGACAAAAAGCACTTTTCAATTTTTGACCCAAATCAGAAAAAAACATAGACCCGCGGTATGTGATTCTGATGAAAATTTTGACCATTCATGAAACCTTGTTTTTTCCATGACAAATGACTCAAACGAGTGGGAAAATGCATGGGCATGGTAAATTGGGCCAAATTTTGCTCAGAAATGTGACAAAAAGCACTTTTCAATTTTTGACCCAAATCAGAAAAAAACGTAGACCCGCGGTATGTGATTCTGGTGAAAATTTTGACCATTCATGAAACCTTGTTTTTTCCATGACAAATGACTCAAACGAGTGGGAAAATGCATGGGCATGGTAAATTGGGCCAAATTTTGCTAAGAAATGTGACAAAAAGCACTTTTCAATTTTTGACCCAAATCAGAAAAAAACGTAGACCCGCGGTATGTGATTCTGGTGAAAATTTTGACCATTCATGAAACCTTGTTTTTTCCATGACAAATAAATCAAACCAGTGGGAAAATGCATGGGCATGGTAAATTGGGCCAAATTTTGCTCAGAAATGTGACAAAAAGCACTTTTCAAATTTTGACCCAAATCAGAAAAAAACGTAGACCCGCGGTATGTGATTCTGGTGAAAATTTTGACCATTCATGAAACCTTGTTTTTTCCATGACAAATGACTCAAACGAGTGGGAAAATGCATGGGCATGGTAAATTGGGCCAAATTTTGCTAAGAAATGTGACAAAAAGCACTTTTCAATTTTTTTACCCAAATCAGAAAAAAACGTAGACCCGCGGTATGTGATTCTGCTGAAAATTTTGACCATTAATGAAACCTTCTTTTTTCCATGACAAATGACTCAAACGAGTGGGAAAATGCATGGGCATGGTAAATTGGGCCAAATTTTGCTCAGAAATGTGACAAAAAGCACTTTTCAATTTTTGACCCAAATCAGAAAAAAACATAGACCCGCGGTATGTGATTCTGATGAAAATTTTGACCATTCATGAAACCTTGTTTTTTCCATGACAAATGACTCAAACGAGTGGGAAAATGCATGGGCATGGTAAATTGGGCCAAATTTTGCTCAGAAATGTGACAAAAAGCACTTTTCAATTTTTGACCCAAATCAGAAAAAAACGTAGACCCGCGGTATGTGATTAAGGTGAAAATTTTGACCATTCATGAAACCTTGTTTTTTCCATGACAAATGACTCAAACGAGTGGGAAAATGCATGGGCATGGTAAATTGGGCCAAATTTTGCTAAGAAATGTGACAAAAAGCACTTTTCAATTTTTTTACCCAAATCAGAAAAAAACGTAGACCCGCGGTATGTGATTCTGGTGAAAATTTTGACCATTCATGAAACCTTGTTTTTTCCATGACAAATAAATCAAACGAGTGGGAAAATGCATGGGCATGGTAAATTGGGCCAAATTTTGCTCAGAAATGTGACAAAAAGCACTTTTCAATTTATTACCCAAATCAGAAAAAAACGTAGACCCGCGGTATGTGATTCTGGTGAAAATTTTGACCATTAATGAAACCTTGTTTTTTCCATGACAAATGACTCAAACGAGTGGGAAAATGCATGGGCATGGTAAATTGGGCCAAATTTTGCTAAGAAATGTGACAAAAAGCACTTTTCAATTTTTGACCCAAATCAGAAAAAAACGTAGACCCGCGGTATGTGATTCTGGTGAAAATTTTGACCATTCATGAAACCTTGTTTTTTCCATGACAAATGACTCAAACGAGTCGGAAAATGCATGGGCATGGTAAATTGGGCCAAATTTTGCTAAGAAATGTAACAAAAAGCACTTTTCAATTTTTGACCCAAATCAGAAAAAAACGTAGACCCGCGGTATGTGATTCTGGTGAAAATTTTGACCATTAATGAAACCTTCTTTTTTCCATGACAAATGACTCAAACGAGTGGGAAAATGCATGGGCATGGTAAATTGGGCCAAATTTTGCTCAGAAACGTGACAAAAAGCACTTTTCAATTTTTGACCCAAATCAGAAAAAAACGTAGACCCGCGGTATGTGATTCTGGTGAAAATTTTGACCATTCATGAAACCTTGTTTTTTCCATGACAAATGACTCAAACGAGTGGGAAAATGCATGGGCATGGTAAATTGGGCCAAATTTTGCTCAGAAATGTGACAAAAAGCACTTTTCAATTTATTACCCAAATCAGAAAAAATCGTAGACCCGCGGTATGTGATTCTGGTGAAAATTTTGACCATTCATGAAACCTTGTTTTTTCCATGACAAATTACTCAAACGAGTGGGAAAATGCATGGGCATGGTAAATTGGGCCAAATTTTGCTAAGAAATGTGACAAAAAGCACTTTTCAATTTTTGACCTAAATCAGAAAAAAACGTACACCCGCGGTATGTGATTCTGGTGAAAATTTTGAACATTCATGAAACCTTGTTTTTTCCATGACAAATGACTCAAACGAGTGGGAAAATGCATGGGCATGGTAAATTGGGCCAAATTTTGCTCAGAAATGTGACAAAAAGCACTTTTCAATTTATTACCCAAATCAGAAAAAAACGTAGACCCGCGGTATGTGATTCTGGTGAAAATTTTGACCATTCATGAAACCTTGTTTTTCCATGACAAATGACTCAAACGAGTGGGAAAATGCATGGGCATGGTAAATTGGGCCAAATTTTGCTCAGAAATGTGACAAAAAATACTTTTCAATTTTTGACCCAAAACAGAAAAAAACATAGACCCGCGGTATGTGATTCTGGTGAAAATTTTGACCATTCATGAAACCTTGTTTTTTCCATGACAAATGACTCAAACGAGTGGGAAAATGCATGGGCATGGTAAATTGGGCCAAATTTTGCTCAGAAATGTGACAAAAAGCACTTTTCAATTTATTACCCAAATCAGAAAAAAACGTAGACCCGCGGTATGTGATTCTGGTGAAAATTTTGACCATTCATGAAACCTTGTTTTTTCCATGACAAATTACTCAAACGAGTGGGAAAATGCATGGGCATGGTAAATTGGGCCAAATTTTGCTAAGAAATGTGACAAAAAGCACTTTTCAATTTTTGACCTAAATCAGAAAAAAACGTACACCCGCGGTATGTGATTCTGGTGAAAATTTTGAACATTCATGAAACCTTGTTTTTTTCATGACAAATAACTCAAACGAGTGGGAAAATGCATGGGCATGGTAAATTGGGCCAAATTTTGCTCAGAAATGTGACAAAAAGCACTTTTCAATTTATTACCCAAATCAGAAAAAAACGTAGACCCGCGGTATGTGATTCTGGTGAAAATTTTGACCATTCATGAAACCTTGTTTTTCCATGACAAATGACTCAAACGAGTGGGAAAATGCATGGGCATGGTAAATTGGGCCAAATTTTGCTCAGAAATGTGACAAAAAATACTTTTCAATTTTTGACCCAAAACAGAAAAAAACATAGACCCGCGGTATGTGATTCTGGTGAAAATTTTGACCATTCATGAAACCTTGTTTTTTCCATGACAAATGACTCAAACGAGTGGGAAAATGCATGGGCATGGTAAATTGGGCCAAATTTTGCTAAGTAATGTGACAAAAAGCACTTTTCAATTTTTGACCCAAATCAGAAAAAAACGTAGACCCGCGGTATGTGATTCTGGTGAAAATTTTGACCAATCATGAAACCTTGTTTTTTCCATGACAAATGACTCAAACGAGTGGGAAAATGCATGGGCATGGTAAATTGGGCCAAATTTTGCTCAGAAATGTGACAAAAAGCACTTTTCAATTTTTGACCCAAATCAGAAAAAAACGTAGACCCGCGGTATGTGATTCTGGTGAAAATTTTGACCAATCATGAAACCTTGTTTTTTCCATGACAAATGACTCAAACGAGTGGGAAAATGCATGGGCATGGTAAATTGGGCCAAATTTTGCTCAGAAATGTGACAAAAAGCACTTTTCAATTTTTGACCCAAATCAGAAAAAAACGTAGACCCGCGGTATGTGATTCTGGTGAAAATTTTGACCATTCATGAAACCTTGTTTTTTCCATGACAAATGACTCAAACGAGTGGGAAAATGCATGGGCATGGTAAATTGGGCCAAATTTTGCTCAGAAATGTGACAAAAAGCACTTTTCAATTTTTGACCCAAATCAGAAAAAAACGTAGACCCGCGGTATGTGATTCTGATGAAAATTTTGACCATTCATGAAACCTTGTTTTTTCCATGACAAATGACTCAAACGAGTGGGAAAATGCATGGGCATGGTAAATTGGGCCAAATTTTGCTCAGAAATGTGACAAAAAGCACTTTTCAATTTTTGACCCAAATCAGAAAAAAACGTAGACCCGCGGTATGTGATTCTGGTGAAAATTTTGACCAATCATGAAACCTTGTTTTTTCCATGACAAATGACTCAAACGAGTGGGAAAATGCATGGGCATGGTAAATTGGGCCAAATTTTGCTCAGAAATGTGACAAAAAGCACTTTTCAATTTTTGACCCAAATCAGAAAAAAACGTAGACCCGCGGTATGTGATTCTGGTGAAAAATTTGACCATTCATGAAACCTTGTTTTTTCCATGACAAATGACTCAAACGAGTGGGAAAATGCATGGGCATGGTAAATTGGGCCAAATTTTGCTCAGAAATGTGACAAAAAGCACTTTTCAAATTTTGACCCAAATCAGAAAAAAACGTAGACCCGCGGTATGTGATTCTGGTGAAAATTTTGACCATTCATGAAACCTTGTTTTTTCCATGACAAATGACTCAAACGAGTGGGAAAATGCATGGGCATGGTAAATTGGGCCAAATTTTGCTAAGAAATGTGACAAAAAGCACTTTTCAATTTTTGACCCAAATCAGAAAAAAACGTAGACCCGCGGTATGTGATTCTGGTGAAAATTTTGACCATTCATGAAACCTTGTTTTTTCCATGACAAATGACTCAAACGAGTGGGAAAATGCATGGGCATGGTAAATTGGGCCAAATTTTGCTCAGAAATGTGACAAAAAGCACTTTTCAATTTATTACCCAAATCAGAAAAAATCGTAGACCCGCGGTATGTGATTCTGGTGAAAATTTTGACCATTCATGAAACCTTGTTTTTTCCATGACAAATTACTCAAACGAGTGGGAAAATGCATGGGCATGGTAAATTGGGCCAAATTTTGCTCAGAAATGTGACAAAAAGCACTTTTCAATTTTTGACCTAAATCAGAAAAAAACGTACACCCGCGGTATGTGATTCTGGTGAAAATTTTGAACATTCATGAAACCTTGTTTTTTCCATGACAAATTACTCAAACGAGTGGGAAAATGCATGGGCATGGTAAATTGGGCCAAATTTTGCTCAGAAATGTGACAAAAAATACTTTTCAATTTTTGACCCAAAACAGAAAAAAACATAGACCCGCGGTATGTGATTCTGGTGAAAATTTTGACCATTCATGAAACCTTGTTTTTTCCATGACAAATGACTCAAACGAGTGGGAAAATGCATGGGCATGGTAAATTGGGCCAAATTTTGCTAAGAAATGTGACAAAAAGCACTTTTCAATTTTTGACCCAAATCAGAAAAAAACGTAGACCCGCGGTATGTGATTCTGGTGAAAATTTTGACCAATCATGAAACCTTGTTTTTTCCATGACAAATGACTCAAACGAGTGGGAAAATGCATGGGCATGGTAAATTGGGCCAAATTTTGCTCAGAAATGTGAAAAAAAGCACTTTTCAATTTTTGACCCAAATCAGAAAAAAACGTAGACCCGCGGTATGTGATTCTGGTGAAAATTTTGACCAATCATGAAACCTTGTTTTTTCCATGACAAATGACTCAAACGAGTGGGAAAATGCATGGGCATGGTAAATTGGGCCAAATTTTGCTCAGAAATGTGACAAAAAGCACTTTTCAATTTTTGACCCAAATCAGAAAAAAACGTAGACCCGCGGTATGTGATTCTGGTGAAAATTTTGACCATTCATGAAACCTTGTTTTTTCCATGACAAATGACTCAAACGAGTGGGAAAATGCATGGGCATGGTAAATTGGGCCAAATTTTGCTAAGAAATGTGACAAAAAGCACTTTTCAATTTTTGACCCAAATCAGAAAAAAACGTAGACCCGCGGTATGTGATTCTGATGAAAATTTTGACCATTCATGAAACCTTGTTTTTTCCATGACAAATTACTCAAACGAGTGGGAAAATGCATGGGCATGGTAAATTGGGCCAAATTTTGCTCAGAAATGTGACAAAAAATACTTTTCAATTTTTGACCCAAAACAGAAAAAAACATAGACCCGCGGTATGTGATTCTGGTGAAAATTTTGACCATTCATGAAACCTTGTTTTTTCCATGACAAATGACTCAAACGAGTGGGAAAATGCATGGGCATGGTAAATTGGGCCAAATTTTGCTAAGAAATGTGACAAAAAGCACTTTTCAATTTTTGACCCAAATCAGAAAAAAACGTAGACCCGCGGTATGTGATTCTGGTGAAAATTTTGACCAATCATGAAACCTTGTTTTTTCCATGACAAATGACTCAAACGAGTGGGAAAATGCATGGGCATGGTAAATTGGGCCAAATTTTGCTCAGAAATGTGAAAAAAAGCACTTTTCAATTTTTGACCCAAATCAGAAAAAAACGTAGACCCGCGGTATGTGATTCTGGTGAAAATTTTGACCAATCATGAAACCTTGTTTTTTCCATGACAAATGACTCAAACGAGTGGGAAAATGCATGGGCATGGTAAATTGGGCCAAATTTTGCTCAGAAATGTGACAAAAAGCACTTTTCAATTTTTGACCCAAATCAGAAAAAAACGTAGACCCGCGGTATGTGATTCTGGTGAAAATTTTGACCATTCATGAAACCTTGTTTTTTCCATGACAAATGACTCAAACGAGTGGGAAAATGCATGGGCATGGTAAATTGGGCCAAATTTTGCTCAGAAATGTGACAAAAAGCACTTTTCAATTTTTGACCCAAATCAGAAAAAAACGTAGACCCGCGGTATGTGATTCTGATGAAAATTTTGACCATTCATGAAACCTTGTTTTTTCCATGACAAATGACTCAAACGAGTGGGAAAATGCATGGGCATGGTAAATTGGGCCAAATTTTGCTCAGAAATGTGACAAAAAGCACTTTTCAATTTTTGACCCAAATCAGAAAAAAACGTAGACCCGCGGTATGTGATTCTGGTGAAAATTTTGACCAATCATGAAACCTTGTTTTTTCCATGACAAATGACTCAAACGAGTGGGAAAATGCATGGGCATGGTAAATTGGGCCAAATTTTGCTCAGAAATGTGACAAAAAGCACTTTTCAATTTTTGACCCAAATCAGAAAAAAACGTAGACCCGCGGTATGTGATTCTGGTGAAAATTTTGACCATTCATGAAACCTTGTTTTTTCCATGACAAATGACTCAAACGAGTGGGAAAATGCATGGGCATGGTAAATTGGGCCAAATTTTGCTCAGAAATGTGACAAAAAGCACTTTTCAAATTTTGACCCAAATCAGAAAAAAACGTAGACCCGCGGTATGTGATTCTGGTGAAAATTTTGACCATTCATGAAACCTTGTTTTTTCCATGACAAATGACTCAAACGAGTGGGAAAATGCATGGGCATGGTAAATTGGGCCAAATTTTGCTAAGAAATGTGACAAAAAGCACTTTTCAATTTTTGACCCAAATCAGAAAAAAACGTAGACCCGCGGTATGTGATTCTGGTGAAAATTTTGACCATTCATGAAACCTTGTTTTTTCCATGACAAATGACTCAAACGAGTGGGAAAATGCATGGGCATGGTAAATTGGGCCAAATTTTGCTCAGAAATGTGACAAAAAGCACTTTTCAATTTATTACCCAAATCAGAAAAAAACGTAGACCCGCGGTATGTGATTCTGGTGAAAATTTTGACCATTCATGAAACCTTGTTTTTTCCATGACAAATTACTCAAACGAGTGGGAAAATGCATGGGCATGGTAAATTGGGCCAAATTTTGCTAAGAAATGTGACAAAAAGCACTTTTCAATTTTTGACCTAAATCAGAAAAAAACGTACACCCGCGGTATGTGATTCTGGTGAAAATTTTGACCATTCATGAAACCTTGTTTTTTTCATGACAAATGACTCAAACGAGTGGGAAAATGCATGGGCATGGTAAATTGGGCCAAATTTTGCTCAGAAATGTGACAAAAAGCACTTTTCAATTTTTGACCCAAAACAGAAAAAAACATAGACCCGCGGTATGTGATTCTGGTGAAAATTTTGACCATTCATGAAACCTTGTTTTTTCCATGACAAATGACTCAAACGAGTGGGAAAATGCATGGGCATGGTAAATTGGGCCAAATTTTGCTCAGAAATGTGACAAAAAGCACTTTTCAATTTTTGACCCAAATCAGAAAAAAACGTAGACCCGCGGTATGTGATTCTGGTGAAAATTTTGACCATTCATGAAACCTTGTTTTTTCCATGACAAATTACTCAAACGAGTGGGAAAATGCATGGGCATGGTAAATTGGGCCAAATTTTGCTCAGAAATGTGACAAAAAGCACTTTTCAATTTTTGACCCAAAACAGAAAAAAACATAGACCCGCGGTATGTGATTCTGGTGAAAATTTTGACCATTCATGAAACCTTGTTTTTTTCCATGACAAATGACTCAAACGAGTGGGAAAATGCATGGGCATGGTAAATTGGGCCAAAATTTGCTCAGAAATGTGACAAAAAGCACTTTTCAATTTTTGACCCAAATCATAAAAAAACGTAGACCCGCGGTATGTGATTCTGGTGAAAATTTTGACCAATCATGAAACCTTGTTTTTTCCATGACAAATGACTCAAACGAGTGGGAAAATGCATGGGCATGGTAAATTGGGCCAAATTTTGCTCAGAAATGTGACAAAAAGCACTTTTCAATTTTTGACCCAAATCAGAAAAAAACGTAGACCCGCGGTATGTGATTCTGGTGAAAATTTTGACCATTCATGAAACCTTGTTTTTTCCATGACAAATGACTCAAACGAGTGGGAAAATGCATGGGCATGGTAAATTGGGCCATATTTTGCTAAGAAATGTGACAAAAAGCACTTTTCAATTTATTACCCAAATCAGAAAAAAACGTAGACCCGCGATATGTGATTCTGGTGAAAATTTTGACCATTCATGAAACCTTGTTTTTTCCATGACAAATGACTCAAACGAGTGGGAAAATGCATGGGCATGGTAAATTGGGCCAAATTTTGCTAAGAAATGTGACAAAAAGCACTTTTCAATTTTTGACCCAAATCAGAAAAAAACGTAGACCCGCGGTATGTGATTCTGGTGAAAATTTTGACCATTCATGAAACCTTGTTTTTTCCATGACAAATGACTCAAACGAGTGGGAAAATGCATGGGCATGGTAAATTGGGCCAAATTTTGCTAAGAAATGTGACAAAAAGCACTTTTCAATTTTTGACCCAAATCAGAAAAAAACGTAGACCCGCAGTATGTGATTCTGGTGAAAATTTTGACCATTCATGAAACCTTGTTTTTTCCATGACAAATGACTCAAACGAGTGGGAAAATGCATGGGCATGGTAAATTGGGCCAAATTTTGCTGAGAAATGTGACAAAAAGCACTTTTCAATTTTTGACCCAAATCAGAAAAAAACGTAGACCCGCGGTATGTGATTCTGGTGAAAATTTTGACCATTCATGAAACCTTGTTTTTTCCATGACAAATGACTCAAACGAGTCGGAAAATGCATGGGCTTGGTAAATTGGGCCAAATTTTGATAAGAAATGTGACAAAAAGCACTTTTCAATTTTTGACCCAAATCAGAAAAAACGTAGACCCGCGGTATGTGATTCTGGTGAAAATTTTGACCATTCATGAAACCTTGTTTTTTCCATGACAAATGACTCAAACGAGTGGGAAAATGCATGGGCATGGTAAATTGGGCCAAATTTTGCTCAGAAACGTGACAAAAAGCACTTTTCAATTTTTGACCCAAATCAGAAAAAACGTAGACCCGCGGTATGTGATTCTGGTGAAAATTTTGACCATTCATGAAACCTTGTTTTTTCCATGACAAATGACTCAAACGAGTGGGAAAATGCATGGGCATGGTAAATTGGGCCAAATTTTGCTCAGAAACGTGACAAAAAGCACTTTTCAATTTTTGACCCAAATCAGAAAAAAACGTAGACCCGCGGTATGTGATTCTGGTGAAAATTTTGACCATTCATGAAACCTTGTTTTTCCATGACAAATGACTCAAACGAGTGGGAAAATGCATGGGCATGGTAAATTGGGCCAAATTTTGCTCAGAAATGTGACAAAAAGCACTTTTCAATTTTTGACCCAAATCAGAAAAAAACGTAGACCCGCGGTATGTGATTCTGATGAAAATTTTGACCATTCATGAAACCTTGTTTTTTCCATGACAAATGACTCAAACGAGTGGGAAAATGCATGGGCATGGTAAATTGGGCCATATTTTGCTAAGAAATGTGACAAAAAGCACTTTTCAATTTATTACCCAAATCAGAAAAAAACGTAGACCCGCGGTATGTGATTCTGGTGAAAATTTTGACCATTCATGAAACCTTGTTTTTTCCATGACAAATGACTCAAACGAGTGGGAAAATGCATGGGCATGGTAAATTGGGCCAGATTTTGCTCAGAAATGTGACAAAAAGCACTTTTCAATTTTTGACCCAAATCAGAAAAAAACGTAGACCCGCGGTATGTGATTCTGGTGAAAATTTTGACCATTCATGAAACCTTGTTTTTTCCATGACAAATGACTCAAACGAGTGGGAAAATGCATGGGCATGGTAAATTGGGCCAAATTTTGCTCAGAAACGTGACAAAAAGCACTTTTCAATTTTTGACCCAAATCAGAAAAAAACGTAGACCCGCGGTATGTGATTCTGGTGAAAATTTTGACCATTCATGAAACCTTGTTTTTCCATGACAAATGACTCAAACGAGTGGGAAAATGCATCGGCATGGTAAATTGGGCCAAATTTTGCTCAGAAATGTGACAAAAAGCACTTTTCAATTTTTGACCCAAATCAGAAAAAAACGTAGACCCGCGGTATGTGATTCTGGTGAAAATTTTGACCATTCATGAAACCTTGTTTTTTCCATGACAAATGACTCAAACGAGTGGGAAAATGCATGGGCATGGTAAATTGGGCCAAATTTTGCTCAGAAATGTGACAAAAAGCACTTTTCAATTTTTGACCCAAATCAGAAAAAAACATAGACCCGCGGTATGTGATTCTGGTGAAAATTTTGACCATTCATGAAACCTTGTTTTTTCCATGACAAATGACTCAAACGAGTGGGAAAATGCATGGGCATGGTAAATTGGGCCAAACTTTGCTAAGAAATGTGACAAAAAGCACTTTTCAATTTTTGACCCAAATCAGAAAAAAACGTAGACCCGCGGTATGTGATTCTGATGAAAATTTTGACCATTCATGAAACCTTGTTTTTTCCATGACAAATGACTCAAACGAGTGGGAAAATGCATGGGCATGGTAAATTGGGCCAAATTTTGCTAAGAAATGTGACAAAAAGCACTTTTCAATTTTTGACCCAAATCAGAAAAAAACGTAGACCCGCGGTATGTGATTCTGGTGAAAATTTTGACCATTCATGAAACCTTGTTTTTTCCATGACAAATGACTCAAACGAGTGGGAAAATGCATGGGCATGGTAAATTGGGCCAAATTTTGCTCAGAAACGTGACAAAAAGGCCTTTTCAATTTTTGACCCAAATCAGAAAAAAACGTAGACCCGCGGTATGTGATTCTGATGAAAATTTTGACCATTCATGAAACCTTGTTTTTCCATGACAAATGACTCAAACGAGTGGGAAAATGCATGGGCATGGTAAATTGGGCCAAATTTTGCTCAGAAATGTGACAAAAAGCACTTTTCAATTTTTGACCCAAATCAGAAAAAAACGTAGACCCGCGGTATGTGATTCTGGTGAAAATTTTGACCATTCATGAAACCTTGTTTTTTCCATGACAAATGACTCAAACGAGTGGGAAAATGCATGGGCATGGTAAATTGGGCCAAATTTTGCTCAGAAATGTGACAAAAAGCACTTTTAAATTTTTGACCCAAATCAGAAAAAAACGTAGACCCGCGGTATGTGATTCTGGTGAAAATTTTGACCATTCATGAAACCTTGTTTTTTCCATGACAAATGACTCAAACGAGTGGGAAAATGCATGGGCATGGTAAATTGGGCCAAATTTTGCTAAGAAATGTGACAAAAAGCACTTTTCAATTTATTACCCAAATCAGAAAAAAACGTAGACCCGCGGTATGTGATTCTGGTGAAAATTTTGACCATTCATGAAACCTTGTTTTTTCCATGACAAAAGACTCAAACGAGTGGGAAAATGCATGGGCATGGTAAATTGGGCCAAATTTTGCTCAGAAATGTGACAAAAAGCACTTTTCAATTTATTACCCAAATCAGAAAAAAACGTAGACCCGCGGTATGTGATTCTGGTGAAAATTTTGACCATTCATGAAACCTTGTTTTTTCCATGACAAATGACTCAAACGAGTGGGAAAATGCATGGGCATGGTAAATTGGGCCAAATTTTGCTAAGAAATGTGACAAAAAGCACTTTTCAATTTTTGACCCAAATCAGAAAAAAACGTAGACCTGCGGTATGTGATTCTGGTGAAAATTTTGACCATTCATGAAACCTTGTTTTTTCCATGACAAATGACTCAAACGAGTGGTAAAATGCATGGGCATGGTAAATTGGGCCAAATTTTGCTAAGAAATGTGACAAAAAGCACTTTTAAATTTTTGACCCAAATCAGAAAAAAACGTAGACCTGCGGTATGTGATTCTGGTGAAAATTTTGACCATTCATGAAACCTTGTTTTTTCCATGACAAATGACTCAAACGAGTGGGAAAATGCATGGGCATGGTAAATTGGGCCAAATTTTGCTCAGAAATGTGACAAAAAGCACTTTTCAATTTATTACCTAAATCAGAAAAAAACGTAGACCCGCGGTATGTGATTCTGGTGAAAATTTTGACCATTCATGAAACCTTGTTTTTTCCATGACAAATGACTCAAACGAGTGTGAAAATGCATGGGCATGGTAAATTGGGCCAAATTTTGCTCAGAAACGTGACAAAAAGCACTTTTCAATTTTTGACCCAAATCAGAAAAAAACGTAGACCCGCGGTATGTGATTCTGGTGAAAATTTTGACCATTCATGAAACCTTGTTTTTTCCATGACAAATGACTCAAACGAGTGGGAAAATGCATGGGCATGGTAAATTGGGCCAAATTTTGCTCAGAAATGTGACAAAAAGCACTTTTCAATTTTTGACCCAAATCAGAAAAAAACGTAGACCCGCGGTATGTGATTCTGGTGAAAATTTTGACCATTCATGAAACCTTGTTTTTTCCATGACAAATGACTCAAACGAGTGGGAAAATGCATGGGCATGGTAAATTGGGCCAAATTTTGCTAAGAAATGTGACAAAAAGCACTTTTCAATTTTTGACCCAAATCAGAAAAAAACGTAGACCCGCGGTATGTGATTCTAATGAAAATTTTGACCATTCATGAAACCTTGTTTTTTCCATGACAAATGACTCAAACGAGTGGGAAAATGCATGGGCATGGTAAATTGGGCCAAATTTTGCTCAGAAATGTGACAAAAAGCACTTTTCAATCTATTACCCAAATCAGAAAAAAACGTAGACCCGCGGTATGTGATTCTGGTGACAATTTTGACCATTCATGAAACCTTGTTTTTTCCATGACAAATGACTCAAACGAGTGGGAAAATGCATGGGCATGGTAAATTGGGCCAAATTTTGCTCAGAAATGTGATAAAAAGCACTTTTCAATTTTTGACCCAAATCAGAAAAAAACGTAGACCCGCGGTATGTGATTCTGGTGAAAATTTTGACCATTCATGAAACCTTGTTTTTTCCATGACAAATGACTCAAACGAGTGGGAAAATGCATGGGCATGGTAAATTGGGCCAAATTTTGCTCAGAAATGTGACAAAAAGCACTTTTCAATTTATTACCCAAATCTGAAAAAAACGTAGACCCGCGGTATGTGATTCTGGTGAAAATTTTGACCATTCATGAAACCTTGTTTTTTCCATGACAAATGACTCAAACGAGTGGGAAAATGCATGGGCATGGTAAATTGGGCCAAATTTTGCTCAGAAATGTGACAAAAAGCACTTTTCAATTTTTGACCCAAATCAGAAAAAAACGTAGACCCCGCGGTATGTGATTCTGGTGAAAATTTTGACCATTCATGAAACCTTGTTTTTTCCATGACAAATGACTCAAACGAGTGGGAAAATGCATGGGCATGGTAAATTGGGCCAAATTTTGCTCAGAAACGTGACAAAAAGCACTTTTCAATTTTTGACCCAAATCAGAAAAAAACGTAGACCCGCGGTATGTGATTCTGGTGAAAATTTTGACCATTCATGAAACCTCGTTTTTTCCATGACAAATGACTCAAACGAGTGGGAAAATGCATGGGTATGGTAAATTGGGCCAAATTTTGCTAAGAAATGTGACAAAAAGCACTTTTCAATTTTTGACCCAAATCAGAAAAAAACGTAGACCCGCGGTATGTGATTCTGGTGAAAATTTTGACCATTCATGAAACCTCGTTTTTTCCATGACAAATGACTCAAACGAGTGGGAAAATGCATGGGCATGGTAAATTGGGCCAAATTTTGCTCAGAAATGTGACAAAAAGCACTTTTCAATTTTTGACCCAAAATCAGAAAAAAACGTAGACCCGCGGTATGTGATTCTGGTGAAAATTTTGACCATTCATGAAACCTTGTTTTTTCCATGACAAATGACTCAAACGAGTGGGAAAATGCATGGGCATGGTAAATTGGGCCAAATTTTGCTCAGAAATGTGACAAAAAGCACTTTTCAATTTATTACCCAAATCAGAAAAAAACGTAGACCCGCGGTATGTGATTCTGGTGAAAATTTTGACCATTCATGAAACCTTGTTTTTTCCATGACAAATGACTCAAACGAGTGGGAAAATGCATGGGCATGGTAAATTGGGCCAAATTTTGCTCAGAAATGTGACAAAAAGCACTTTTCAATTTATTACCCAAATCAGAAAAAAACGTAGACCCGCGGTATGTGATTCTGGTGAAAATTTTGACCATTCATGAAACCTTGTTTTTTCCATGACAAATGACTCAAACGAGTGGGAAAATGCATGGGCATGGTAAATTGGGCCAAATTTTGCTAAGAAATGTGACAAAAAGCACTTTTCAATTTTTGACCCAAATCAGAAAAAAACGTAGACCCGCGGTATGTGATTCTGGTGAAAATTTTGACCATTCATGAAACCTCGTTTTTTCCATGACAAATGACTCAAACGAGTGGGAAAATGCATGGGCATGGTAAATTGGGCCAAATTTTGCTCAGAAATGTGACAAAAAGCACTTTTCAATTTTTGACCCAAATCAGAAAAAAACGTAGACCCGCGGTATGTGATTCTGGTGAAAATTTTGACCATTCATGAAACCTTGTTTTTTCCATGACAAATGACTCAAACGAGTGGGAAAATGCATGGGCATGGTAAATTGGGCCAAATTTTGCTCAGAAATGTGACAAAAAGCACTTTTCAATTTATTACCCAAATCAGAAAAAAACGTAGACCCGCGGTATGTGATTCTGGTGACAATTTTGACCATTCATGAAACCTTGTTTTTTCCATGACAAATGACTCAAACGAGTGGGAAAATGCATGGGCATGGTAAATTGGGCCAAATTTTGCACAGAAATGTGATAAAAAGCACTTTTCAATTTTTGACCCAAATCAGAAAAAAACGTAGACCCGCGATATGTGATTCTGGTGAAAATTTTGACCATTCATGAAACCTTGTTTTTTCCATGACAAATGACTCAAACGAGTGGGAAAATGCATGGGCATGGTAAATTGGGCCAAACTTTGCTCAGAAATGTGACAAAAAGCACTTTTCAATTTTTGACCCAAATCAGAAAAAACGTAGACCCGCGGTATGTGATTCTGGTGAAAATTTTGACCATTCATGAAACCTTGTTTTTTCCATGACAAATGACTCAAACGAGTGGGAAAATGCATGGGCATGGTAAATTGGGCCAAATTTTGCTCAGAAATGTGACAAAAAGCACTTTTCAATTTATTACCCAAATCAGAAAAAAACGTAGACCCGCGGTATGTGATTCTGGTGAAAATTTTGACCATTCATGAAACCTTGTTTTTTCCATGACAAATGACTCAAACGAGTGGGAAAATACATGGGCATGGTAAATTGGGCCAAATTTTGCTAAGAAATGTGACAAAAAGCACTTTTAAATTTTTGACCCAAATCAGAAAAAAACGTAGACCCGCGGTATGTGATTCTGGTGAAAATTTTGACCATTCATGAAACCTTGTTTTTTCCATGACAAATGACTCAAACGAGTGGGAAAACGCATGGGCATGGTAAATTGGGCCAAATTTTGCTCAGAAATGTGACAAAAAGCAATTTTCAATTTATTACCCAAATCTGAAAAAAACGTAGACCCGCGGTATGTGATTCTGGTGAAAATTTTGACCATTCATGAAACCTTGTTTTTTCCATGACAAATGACTCAAACGAGTGGGAAAATGCAAGGGCATGGTAAATTGGGCCAAATTTTGCTCAGAAATGTGACAAAAAGCACTTTTCAATTTTTGACCCAAATCAGAAAAAAACGTAGACCCGCGGTATGTGATTCTGGTGAAAATTTTGACCATTCATGAAACCTTGTTTTTTCCATGACAAATGACTCAAACGAGTGGGAAAATGCATGGGCATGGTAAATTGGGCCAAATTTTGCTAAGAAATGTGACAAAAGGCACTTTTCAATTTTTGACCCAAATCAGAAAAAAACGTAGACCCGCGGTATGTGATTCTGGTGAAAATTTTGACCATTCATGAAACCTTGTTTTTTCCATGACAAATAACTCAAACGAGTGGGAAAATGCATGGGCATGGTAAATTGGGACAAATTTTGCTCAGAAATGTGACAAAAAGCACTTTTCAATTTATTACCCAAATCAGAAAAAAACGTAGACCCGCGGTATGTGATTCTGGTGAAAATTTTGACCATTCATGAAACCTTGTTTTTTCCATGACAAATGACTCAAACGAGTGGGAAAATACATGGGCATGGTAAATTGGGCCAAATTTTGCTAAGAAATGTGACAAAAAGCACTTTTCAATTTTTGACCCAAATCAGAAAAAAACGTAGACCCGCGGTATGTGATTCTGGTGAAAATTTTGACCATTCATGAAACCTTGTTTTTTCCATGACAAATGACTCAAACGAGTGGGAAAATGCATGGGCATGGTAAATTGGGCCAAATTTTGCTCAGAAATGTGACAAAAAGCACTTTTCAATTTTTGACCCAAATCAGAAAAAAACGTAGACCCGCGGTATGTGATTCTGGTGAAAATTTTGACCATTCATGAAACCTTGTTTTTTCCATGACAAATGACTCAAACGAGTGGGAAAATGCATGGGCATGGTAAATTGGGCCAAATTTTGCTCAGAAACGTGACAAAAAGCACTTTTCAATTTTTGACCCAAATCAGAAAAAAAACGTAGACCCGCGGTATGTGATTCTGGTGAAAATTTTGACCATTCATGAAACCTTGTTTTTTCCATGACAAATGACTCAAACGAGTGGGAAAATGCATGTGCATGGTAAATTGGGCCAAATTTTGCTCAGAAATGTGACAAAAAGCACTTTTCAATTTATTACCCAAATCAGAAAAAAACGTAGACCCGCAGTATGTGATTCTGGTGAAAATTTTGACCATTCATGAAACCTTGTTTTTTCCATGACAAATGACTCAAACGAGTGGGAAAATGCATGGGCATGGTAAATTGGGCCAAATTTTGCTAAGAAATGTGACAAAATGCACTTTTCAATTTTTGACCCAAATCAGAAAAAAACGTAGACCCGCGGTATGTGATTCTGGTGAAAATTTTGACCATTCATGAAACCTTGTTTTTTCCATGACAAATGACTCAAACGAGTGGGAAAATGCATGGGCATGGTAAATTGGGCCAAATTTTGCTCAGAAATGTGACAAAAAGCACTTTTCAATTTTTGACCCAAATCAGAAAAAAAACGTAGACCCGCGGTATGTGATTCTGGTGAAAATTTTGACCATTCATGAAACCTTGTTTTTTCCATGACAAATGACTCAAACGAGTGGGAAAATGCATGGGCATGGTAAATTGGGCCAAATTTTGCTCAGAAATGTGACAAAAAGCACTTTTCAATTTTTGACCCAAATCAGAAAAAAACGTAGACCCGCGGAATGTGATTCTGGTGAAAATTTTGACCATTCATGAAACCTTGTTTTTTCCATGACAAATGACTCAAACGAGTGGGAAAATGCATGGCCATGGTAAATTGGGCCAAATTTTGCTCAGAAATGTGACAAAAAGCACTTTTCAATTTATTACCCAAATCAGAAAAAAACGTAGACCCGCGGTATGTGATTCTGGTGAAAATTTTGACCATTCATGAAACCTTGTTTTTTCCATGACAAATGACTCAAACGAGTGGGAAAATGCATGGGCATGGTAAATTGGGCCAAATTTTGCTCAGAAATGTGACAAAAAGCACTTTTCAATTTATTACCCAAATCAGACAAAAACGTAGACCCGCGGTATGTGATTCTGGTGAAAATTTTGACCATTCATGAAACCTTGTTTTTTCCATGACAAATGACTCAAACGAGTGGGAAAATGCATGGGCATGGTAAATTGGGCCAAATTTTGCTCAGAAATGTGACAAAAAGCACTTTTCAATTTTTGACCCAAATCAGAAAAAAACGTAGACCCGCGGTATGTGATTCTGGTGAAAATTTTGACCATTCATGAAACCTTGTTTTTTCCATGACAAATGACTCAAACGAGTGGGAAAATGCATGGGCATGGTAAATTGGGCCAAATTTTGCTCAGAAATGTGACAGAAAGCACTTTTCAATTTTTGACCCAAATCAGAAAAAAACGTAGACCCGCGGTATGTGATTCTGGTGAAAATTTTGACCATTCATGAAACCTTGTTTTTTCCATGACAAATGACTCAAACGAGTGGGAAAATGCATGGGCATGGTAAATTGGGCCAAATTTTGCTCAGAAATGTGACAAAAAGCACTTTTCAATTTTTGACCCAAATCAGAAAAAAACGTAGACCCGCGGAATGTGATTCTGGTGAAAATTTTGACCATTCATGAAACCTTGTTTTTTCCATGACAAATGACTCAAACGAGTGGGAAAATGCATGGCCATGGTAAATTGGGCCAAATTTTGCTCAGAAATGTGACAAAAAGCACTTTTCAATTTATTACCCAAATCAGAAAAAAACGTAGACCCGCGGTATGTGATTCTGGTGAAAATTTTGACCATTCATGAAACCTTGTTTTTTCCATGACAAATGACTCAAACGAGTGGGAAAATGCATGGGCATGGTAAATTGGGCCAAATTTTGCTCAGAAATGTGACAAAAAGCACTTTTCAATTTTTGACCCAAATCAGAAAAAAACGTAGACCCGCGGTATGTGATTCTGGTGAAAATTTTGACCATTCATGAAACCTTGTTTTTTCCATGACAAATGACTCAAACGAGTGGGAAAATGCATGGGCATGGTAAATTGGGCCAAATTTTGCTCAGAAATGTGACAAAAAGCACTTTTCAATTTTTGACCCAAATCAGAAAAAAACGTAGACCCGCGGTATGTGATTCTGGTGAAAATTTTGACCATTCAAGAAACCTTGTTTTTTCCATGACAAATGACTCAAACGAGTGGGAAAATGCATGGGCATGGTAAATTGGGACAAATTTTGCTCAGAAATGTGACAAAAAGCACTTTTCAATTTATTACCCAAATCAGAAAAAAACGTAGACCCGCGGTATGTGATTCTGGTGAAAATTTTGACCATTCATGAAACCTTGTTTTTTCCATGACAAATGACTCAAACGAGTGGGAAAATGCATGGGCATGGTAAATTGGGCCAAATTTTGCTCAGAAATGTGACAAAAAGCACTTTTCAATTTTTGACCCAAATCAGAAAAAAAACGTAGACCCGCGGTATGTGATTCTGGTGAAAATTTTGACCATTCATGAAACCTTGTTTTTTCCATGACAAATGACTCAAACGAGTGGGAAAATGCATGGGCATGGTAAATTGGGCCAAATTTTGCTCAGAAATGTGACAAAAAGCACTTTTAAATTTTTGACCCAAATCAGAAAAAAACGTAGACCCACGGTATGTGATTCTGGTGAA
Source organism: Astyanax mexicanus (assembly GCF_023375975.1). Lineage (NCBI taxonomy): Eukaryota > Metazoa > Chordata > Actinopteri > Characiformes > Acestrorhamphidae > Astyanax > Astyanax mexicanus. The sequence continues at coordinate 66,767,942 of NC_064408.1, read as the reverse complement.
AATTTTGACCATTCATGAAACCTTGTTTTTTTCATGACAAATGACTCAAACGAGTGGGAAAATGCATGGGCATGGTAAATTGGGCCAAATTTTGCTCAGAAATGTGACAAAAAGCACTTTTCAATTTTTGACCCAAATCAGAAAAAAACGTAGACCCGCGGTATGTGATTCTGGTGAAAATTTTGACCATTCATGAAACCTTGTTTTTTCCATGACAAATGACTCAAACGAGTGGGAAAATGCATGGGCATGGTAAATTGGGCCAAATTTTGCTCAGAAATGTGACAAAAAGCACTTTTCAATTTTTGACCCAAATCAGAAAAAAACGTAGACCCGCGGAATGTGATTCTGGTGAAAATTTTGACCATTCATGAAACCTTGTTTTTTCCATGACAAATGACTCAAACGAGTGGGAAAATGCATGGCCATGGTAAATTGGGCCAAATTTTGCTCAGAAATGTGACAAAAAGCACTTTTCAATTTATTACCCAAATCAGAAAAAAACGTAGACCCGCGGTATGTGATTCTGGTGAAAATTTTGACCATTCATGAAACCTTGTTTTTTCCATGACAAATGACTCAAACGAGTGGGAAAATGCATGGGCATGGTAAATTGGGCCAAATTTTGCTCAGAAATGTGACAAAAAGCACTTTTCAATTTTTGACCCAAATCAGAAAAAAACGTAGACCCGCGGAATGTGATTCTGGTGAAAATTTTGACCATTCATGAAACCTTGTTTTTTCCATGACAAATGACTCAAACGAGTGGGAAAATGCATGGCCATGGTAAATTGGGCCAAATTTTGCTCAGAAATGTGACAAAAAGCACTTTTCAATTTATTACCCAAATCAGAAAAAAACGTAGACCCGCGGTATGTGATTCTGGTGAAAATTTTGACCATTCATGAAACCTTGTTTTTTCCATGACAAATGACTCAAACGAGTGGGAAAATGCATGGGCATGGTAAATTGGGCCAAATTTTGCTCAGAAATGTGACAAAAAGCACTTTTCAATTTATTACCCAAATCAGAAAAAAACGTAGACCCGCGGTATGTGATTCTGGTGAAAATTTTGACCATTCATGAAACCTTGTTTTTTCCATGACAAATGACTCAAACGAGTGGGAAAATGCATGGGCATGGTAAATTGGGCCAAATTTTGCTCAGAAATGTGACAAAAAGCACTTTTCAATTTATTACCCAAATCAGAAAAAAACGTAGACCCGCGGTATGTGATTCTGGTGAAAATTTTGACCATTCATGAAACCTTGTTTTTTCCATGACAAATGACTCAAACGAGTGGGAAAATGCAAGGGCATGGTAAATTGGGCCAAATTTTGCTCAGAAATGTGACAGAAAGCACTTTTCAATTTTTGACCCAAATCAGAAAAAAACGTAGACCCGCGGTATGTGATTCTGGTGAAAATTTTGACCATTCATGAAACCTTGTTTTTTCCATGACAAATGACTCAAACGAGTGGGAAAATGCATGGGCATGGTAAATTGGGCCAAATTTTGCTCAGAAATGTGACAAAAAGCACTTTTCAATTTTTGACCCAAATCAGAAAAAAACGTAGACCCGCAGTATGTGATTCTGGTGAAAATTTTGACCATTCATGAAACCTTGTTTTTTCCATGACAAATGACTCAAACGAGTGGGAAAATGCATGGGCATGGTAAATTGGGCCAAATTTTGCTCAGAAATGTGACAAAAAGCACTTTTCAATTTTTGACCCAAATCAGAAAAAAACGTAGACCCGCGGTATGTGATTCTGGTGAAAATTTTGACCATTCATGAAACCTTGTTTTTTCCATGACAAATGACTCAAACGAGTGGGAAAATGCATGGGCATGGTAAATTGGGACAAATTTTGCTCAGAAATGTGACAAAAAGCACTTTTCAATTTATTACCCAAATCAGAAAAAAACGTAGACCCGCGGTATGTGATTCTGGTGAAAATTTTGACCATTCATGAAACCTTGTTTTTTCCATGACAAATGACTCAAACGAGTGGGAAAATGCATGGGCATGGTAAATTGGGCCAAATTTTGCTCAGAAATGTGACAAAAAGCACTTTTAAATTTTTGACCCAAATCAGAAAAAAACGTAGACCCACGGTATGTGATTCTGGTGAAAATTTTGACCATTCATGAAACCTTGTTTTTTTCATGACAAATGACTCAAACGAGTGGGAAAATGCATGGGCATGGTAAATTGGGCCAAATTTTGCTCAGAAATGTGACAAAAAGCAATTTTCAATTTTTGACCCAAATCAGAAAAAAACGTAGACCCGCGGTATGTGATTCTGGTGAAAACTTTGACCATTCATGAAACCTTGTTTTTTCCATGACAAATGACTCAAACGAGTGGGAAAATGCATGGGCATGGTAAATTGGGCCAAATTTTGCTCAGAAATGTGACAAAAAGCACTTTTCAATTTTTGACCCAAATCAGAAAAAAACGTAGACCCGCGGAATGTGATTCTGGTGAAAATTTTGACCATTCATGAAACCTTGTTTTTTCCATGACAAATGACTCAAACGAGTGGGAAAATGCATGGCCATGGTAAATTGGGCCAAATTTTGCTCAGAAATGTGACAAAAAGCACTTTTCAATTTATTACCCAAATCAGAAAAAAACGTAGACCCGCGGTATGTGATTCTGGTGAAAATTTTGACCATTCATGAAACCTTGTTTTTTCCATGACAAATGACTCAAACGAGTGGGAAAATGCATGGGCATGGTAAATTGGGCCAAATTTTGCTCAGAAATGTGACAAAAAGCACTTTTCAATTTTTGACCCAAATCAGAAAAAAACGTAGACCCGCGGAATGTGATTCTGGTGAAAATTTTGACCATTCATGAAACCTTGTTTTTTCCATGACAAATGACTCAAACGAGTGGGAAAATGCATGGGCATGGTAAATTGGGCCAAATTTTGCTCAGAAATGTGACAAAAAGCACTTTTCAATTTATTACCCAAATCAGAAAAAAACGTAGACCCGCGGTATGTGATTCTGGTGAAAATTTTGACCATTCATGAAACCTTGTTTTTTCCATGACAAATGACTCAAACGAGTGGGAAAATGCATGGGCATGGTAAATTGGGCCAAATTTTGCTCAGAAATGTGACAAAAAGCACTTTTCAATTTTTGACCCAAATCAGAAAAAAACGTAGACCCGCGGTATGTGATTCTGGTGAAAATCTTGACCATTCATGAAACCTTGTTTTTTCCATGACAAATGACTCAAACGAGTGGGAAAATGCATGGGCATGGTAAATTGGGACAAATTTTGCTCAGAAATGTGACAAAAAGCACTTTTCAATTTATTACCCAAATCAGAAAAAAACGTAGACCCGCGGTATGTGATTCTGGTGAAAATTTTGACCATTCATGAAACCTTGTTTTTTCCATGACAAATGACTCAAACGAGTGGGAAAATGCATGGGCATGGTAAATTGGGCCAAATTTTGCTCAGAAACGTGACAAAAAGCACTTTTAAATTTTTGACCCAAATCAGAAAAAATCGTAGACCCACGGTATGTGATTCTGGTGAAAATTTTGACCATTCATGAAACCTTGTTTTTTTCATGACAAATGACTCAAACGAGTGGGAAAATGCATGGGCATGGTAAATTGGGCCAAATTTTGCTCAGAAATGTGACAAAAAGCAATTTTCAATTTTTGACCCAAATCAGAAAAAAACGTAGACCCGCGGTATGTGATTCTGGTGAAAATTTTGACCATTCATGAAACCTTGTTTTTTCCATGACAAATGACTCAAACGAGTGGGAAAATGCATGGGCATGGTAAATTGGGCCAAATTTTGCTCAGAAATGTGACAAAAAGCACTTTTCAATTTTTGACCCAAATCAGAAAAAAACGTAGACCCGCGGTATGTGATTCTGGTGAAAATTTTGACCATTCATGAAACCTTGTTTTTTCCATGACAAATGACTCAAACGAGTGGGAAAATGCATGGGCATGGTAAATTGGGCCAAATTTTGCTCAGAAATGTGACAAAAAGCACTTTTCAATTTTTGACCCAAATCAGACAAAAACGTAGACCCGCGGTATGTGATTCTGGTGAAAATTTTGACCATTCATGAAACCTTGTTTTTTCCATGACAAATGACTCAAACGAGTGGGAAAATGCATGGGCATGGTAAATTGGGCCAAATTTTGCTCAGAAATGTGACAAAAAGCACTTTTCAATTTTTGACCCAAATCAGAAAAAAACGTAGACCCGCGGAATGTGATTCTGGTGAAAATTTTGACCATTCATGAAACCTTGTTTTTTCCATGACAAATGACTCAAACGAGTGGGAAAATGCATGGGCATGGTAAATTGGGCCAAATTTTGCTCAGAAATGTGACAAAAAGCACTTTTCAATTTATTACCTAAATCAGAAAAAAACGTAAACCCGCGGTATGTGATTCTGGTGAAAATTTTGACCATTCATGAAACCTTGTTTTTTCCATGACAAATGACTCAAACGAGTGGGAAAATGCATGGGCATGGTAAATTGGGCCAAATTTTGCTCAGAAATGTGACAAAAAGCACTTTTCATTTTATTACCCAAATCAGAAAAAAACGTAGACCCGCGGTATGTGATTCTGGTGAAAATTTTGACCATTCATGAAACCTTGTTTTTTCCATGACAAATGACTCAAACGAGTGGGAAAATGCATGGGCATGGTAAATTGGGCCAAATTTTGCTCAGAAATGTGACAAAAAGCACTTTTCATTTTATTACCCAAATCAGAAAAAAACGTAGACCCGCGGTATGTGATTCTGGTGAAAATTTTGACCATTCATGAAACCTTGTTTTTTCCATGACAAATGACTCAAACGAGTGGGAAAATGCATGGGCATGGTAAATTGGGCCAAATTTTGCTCAGAAATGTGACAAAAAGCACTTTTCAATTTTTGACCCAAATCAGAAAAAAACGTAGACCCGCGGTATGTGATTCTGGTGAAAATTTTGACCATTCATGAAACCTTGTTTTTTCCATGATAAATGACTCAAACGAGTGGGAAAATGCATGGGCATGGTAAATTGGGCCAAATTTTCCTCAGAAATGTGACAAAAAGCACTTTTCAATTTAATACCCAAATCAGACAAAAACGTAGACCCGCGGTATGTGATTCTGGTGAAAATTTTGACCATTCATGTAACCTTGTTTTTTCCATGACAAATGACTCAAACGAGTGGGAAAATGCATGGGCATGGTAAATTGGGCCAAATTTTGCTCAGAAATGTGACAAAAAGCACTTTTCAATTTTTGACCCAAATCAGAAAAAAACGTAGACCCGCGGTATGTGATTCTGATGAAAATTTTGACCATTCATGAAACCTTGTTTTTTCCATGACAAATGACTCAAACGAGTGGGAAAATGCATGGGCATGGTAAATTGGGCCAAATTTTGCTCAGAAATGTGACAAAAAGCACTTTTCAATTTTTGACCCAAATCAGAAAAAAACGTAGACCCGCGGTATGTGATTCTGGTGAAAATTTTGACCATTCATGAAACCTTGTTTTTTCCATGACAAATGACTCAAACGAGTGGGAAAATGCATGGGCATGGTAAATTGGGCCAAATTTTGCTAAGAAATGTGACAAAAAGCACTTTTCAATTTATTACCCAAATCAGAAAAAAACGTAGACCCGCGGTATTTGATTCTGGTGAAAATTTTGACCATTCATGAAACCTTGTTTTTTCCATGACAAATGACTCAAACGAGTGGGAAAATGCATGGGCATGGTAAATTGGGCCAAATTTTGCTCAGAAATGTGATAAAAAGCACTTTTCAATTTTTGACCCAAATCAGAAAAAAACGTAGACCCGCGATATGTGATTCTGGTGAAAATTTTGACCATTCATGAAACCTTGTTTTTTCCATGACAAATGACTCAAACGAGTGGGAAAATGCATGGGCATGGTAAATTGGGCCAAATTTTGCTCAGAAATGTGACAAAAAGCACTTTTCAATTTATTACCCAAATCAGAAAAAAACGTAGACCCGCGGTATGTGATTCTGGTGAAAATTTTGACCATTCATGAAACCTTGTTTTTTCCATGACAAATGACTCAAACGAGTGGGAAAATGCATGGGCATGGTAAATTGGGCCAAATTTTGCTCAGAAATGTGACAAAAAGCACTTTTCAATTTATGACCCAAATCTGAAAAAAACGTAGACCCGCGGTATGTGATTCTGATGAAAATTTTGACCATTCATGAAACCTTGTTTTTTCCATGACAAATGACTCAAACGAGTGGGAAAATGCATGGGCATGGTAAATTGGGCCAAATTTTGCTCAGAAATGTGATAAAAAGCACTTTTCAATTTTTGACCCAAATCAGAAAAAAACGTAGACCCGCGGTATGTGATTCTGGTGAAAATTTTGACCATTCATGAAACCTTGTTTTTTCCATGACAAATGACTCAAACAAGTGGGAAAATGCATGGGCATGGTAAATTGGGCCAAATTTTGCTCAGAAATGTGACAAAAAGCACTTTTCAATTTTTGACCCAAATCAGAAAAAAACGTAGACCCGCGGTATGTGATTCTGGTGAAAATTTTGACCATTCATGAAACCTTGTTTTTTCCATGACAAATGACTCAAACGAGTGGGAAAATGCATGGGCATGGTAAATTGGGCCAAACTTTGCTCAGAAATGTGACAAAAAGCACTTTTCAATTTTTGACCCAAATCAGAAAAAAACGTAGACCCGCGGTATGTGATTCTGGTGAAAATTTTGACCATTCATGAAACCTTGTTTTTTCCATGACAAATGACTCAAACGAGTGGGAAAATGCATGGGCATGGTAAATTGAGCCAAATTTTGCTAAGAAATGTGACAAAAAACACTTTTCAATTTTTGACCCAAATCAGAAAAAAACGTAGACCCGCGGTATGTGATTCTGGTGAAAATTTTGACCATTCATGAAACCTTGTTTTTTCCATGACAAATGACTCAAACGAGTGGGAAAATACATGGGCATGGTAAATTGGGCCAAATTTTGCTCAGAAATGTGACAAAAAGCACTTTTCAATTTATTACCCAAATCAGAAAAAAACGTAGACCCGCGGTATGTGATTCTGGTGAAAATTTTGACCATTCATGAAACCTTGTTTTTTCCATGACAAATGACTCAAACGAGTGGGAAAATGCATGGGCATGGTAAATTGGGCCAAATTTTGCTAAGAAATGTGACAAAAAGCACTTTTCAATTTTTGACCCAAATCAGAAAAAAACGTAGACCCACGGTATGTGATTCTGGTGAAAATTTTGACCATTCATGAAACCTTGTTTTTTCCATGACAAATGACTCAAACGAGTGGGAAAATGCATGGGCATGGTAAATTGGGCCAAATTTTGCTCAGAAATGTGACAAAAAGCACTTTTCAATTTTTGACCCAAATCAGAAAAAAAACGTAGACCCGCGGTATGTGATTCTGGTGAAAATTTTGACCATTCATGAAACCTTGTTTTTTCCATGACAAATGACTCAAACGAGTGGGAAAATGCATGGGCATGGTAAATTGGGCCAAATTTTGCTCAGAAACGTGACAAAAAGCACTTTTCAATTTTTGACCCAAATAAGAAAAAAAACGTAGACCCGCGGTATGTGATTCTGGTGAAAATTTTGACCATTCATGAAACCTTGTTTTTTCCATGACAAATGACTCAAACGAGTGGGAAAATACATGGGCATGGTAAATTGGGCCAAATTTTGCTAAGAAATGTGACAAAAAGCACTTTTCAATTTTTGACCCAAATCAGAAAAAAACGTAGACCCCGCGGTATGTGATTCTGGTGAAAATTTTGACCATTCATGAAACCTTGTTTTTTCCATGACAAATGACTCAAACGAGTGGGAAAATGCATGGGCATGGTAAATTGGGCCAAATTTTGCTCAGAAATGTGACAAAAAGCACTTTTCAATTTTTGACCCAAATCAGAAAAAAACGTAGACCCGCGGTATGTGATTCTGGTGAAAATTTTGACCATTCATGAAACCTTGTTTTTTCCATGACAAATGACTCAAACGAGTGGGAAAATGCATGGGCATGGTAAATTGGGCCAAATTTTGCTCAGAAACGTGACAAAAAGCACTTTTCAATTTTTGACCCAAATAAGAAAAAAAACGTAGACCCGCGGTATGTGATTCTGGTGAAAATTTTGACCATTCATGAAACCTTGTTTTTTCCATGACAAATGACTCAAACGAGTGGGAAAATGCATGGGCATGGTAAATTGGGCCAAATTTTGCTCAGAAATGTGACAAAAAGCACTTTTAAATTTTTGACCCAAATCAGAAAAAAACGTAGACCCGCGGTATGTGATTCTGGTGAAAATTTTGACCATTCATGAAACCTTGTTTTTTTCATGACAAATGACTCAAACGAGTGGGAAAATGCATGGGCATGGTAAATTGGGCCAAATTTTGCTCAGAAATGTGACAAAAAGCACTTTTCAATTTTTGACCCAAATCAGAAAAAAACGTAGACCCGCGGTATGTGATTCTGGTGAAAATTTTGACCATTCATGAAACCTTGTTTTTTCCATGACAAATGACTCAAACGAGTGGGAAAATGCATGGGCATGGTAAATTGGGCCAAATTTTGCTCAGAAATGTGACAAAAAGCACTTTTCAATTTATTACCCATGTCACGGAGTGAGCCGTGACGCTGACGCCAATCAGGCACACACCCAGTGACTCATGTAAACGCATAGGCGCATAGGCAGCTTTCTGCCGGCATATTTAAACAGCAGCTGACCTACTGCAGTGAGAAGCGTTTCGTCCCATTTAGTTTTCTGTCTTGGTTTACCCGGTTTTAATATTCCACATTTCACTGTTCACCGCAATACTTTACTGGCATTTGTTACCGAGTGCAGGGGTGGCCAACCAGCATTTTGGAAGCATTTGTTTGTTTATTTCACCACTTCTATTTCAACACACCCATATCTCTAAAAATTCATTCATCTGTTTAAAACATTTTACCAGTAACAGGAACAAAGCACGCTTACACAGAGGTCCGTTTTTGTAGTTTAATATTGTAGTAAGCTTACAAACACAATTGTTTTCTGTAGACTCACCAGCCTCACACCCTCACTTCCTCCTTCCTCCGACGAAACGGAGGCACTGTGCAGGAGGGTAATTATTGGAGGGGGTGCGCGCTCTGGGCAGCACATACCATTTTAGCGGGGGTGTTTTACTGGGTTTGGGGAAAATGAATTGGGTAATGAGTAGCAGTGATTATTGTTTATTGGAGGTCATTTCGTGTGTTTATGTATTTTATGTTCATTCTTTCCAGTTGTTTTTTTTTTCATTTAATTTTGTTATTTAGATGATTTGATTTACTTTTGTGATGGGCTCATCTGAAGGGAGGGGCTTCGGGTATATAAGCCCAGTAGAGGCTCCAGAGCCGGGGGGATTTTTTTTTTGAGGTGTAATTGTCATGGTGGTAGGTACCATGTGTTTCGCAGTGTAGAAGTATTGTTCAGGGTCATTCCTTTTGATTTAGCCTGGCAAACTTGTAGCCTGTTTATTTTTGCATTTTGTTGTTTTGTTTTGTTTAGGTTATAGAAAAGACTAAAAAAAAGTAATAATAAAAATAAAAAAAATAAACAAAGAGCTCTATTTTTGCAAAAAAGTTTCATCGCATCTCTCTGTCCACTCCACCGCTGACCATTCCTGCAACATGTGGTGTCAGAAGTGGGATTTGGCGTGGCAGAGATGAAGACAAATATGGCGACCAGGAAAGCAAACCACAAAGCCAATGAAGAGGCAGCAGCAGCAGCGGCGGAGGCAACAGCAGCAGCAGGAGCCACGGCCAACGCCGAGATGAGAGATGAGTCTTCCCTGGACCGGCTGGCAAGGATGTTCGAGTCCTTCATGATGGTGCAACGAGCCAGAGACGAGAAGCTGGAGAAAGACTCAGCACGGCAAGCCCAGCAGTACTCCGTCCTTACTCACCAAGTGACCCAGCTCCAGTTGGATGTGGAGTATGTGAGAGAGAGGGGGAGCACTCCTGTACCTTCTCGCAGTTTAACATCCGAACCGGCCACAGACACCACCAGAGGGGGTAGGACGCCGTACAAGCTGAAGATGCCAAAGCTTGAAGAGACCGACAACATCGACCACTACCTGAGTACTTTCGAGAAGCTGGCAGCAGCCGGGGAGTGGCCGAAGGAGGACTGGGCAATCCACTTGATCCCACTTTTAACAGGCAAAGCCAGGAGCGCCTTCATTGCAATGGACCCTGAACACAACATGGACTTTGACAAATTAAAAGAAGCCATTTTGAAAAAATATGAAATAAATGCAGAGACTTACCGCTCACAATTCCGAGCGATGGACACTAGCCAAGATGAAACACCACAAGAACTGTACATTCGGCTGAAAGATCTGTTCTGTAAATGGGTGAAGTACGACACCAGCAGCAGAGAGGCCCTCATGGAGACCATGGTGCTGGAGCAATACCTGCGCGTTCTCTATCCGGAGGTGAGGACCTGGGTCAAAGAACACAACCCAACGACAGCAGCAGAGGCCGCCACCCTGGTGGAGAACTTCGTCGCCGCACACAAAGGCTCCAAGAGGTTCCACTACGCCGGAGTGCTGGACCGTCAACCCTGGGGTAAGTCTGATGGTGTTGGTAGTGGACGTGGTACTGGTGCGCTCCCTAACTACAGTAGGAACACCCCACCCTCGTCCCAAAGCAGTGCTAAGCCCCAAGGTGTTTCATGCTTTAACTGTGGTAGGGAAGGTCACAAGAGCCCCGCTTGCCCCCTCAGAAAGCCCAGGCATTCCCACCTATGCTATGTGCCCAACCCTAGCCCAACCCTTAAGACCCAGCAGAGCAGAGAACCTGTCATTGCGGTAGAACTTAATGGTAAACCCACCACGGCCCTAGTTGACACAGGATGCACACGGACATTGGTTCAGGCAGATTTGGTCCCCCTTGAATTTAGAAATGAGAATGACAAGTTGACTATCTGTTGTGTTCATGGTGATACAAGTGAGCATAGTACAGCAGATGTATATGTCAGTGTTTGTGCTCAGACTTATTTGCTCAAGGTGGGGCTGGTTCCCAAACTGCCATATCCGATGTTATTAGGTCGAGACCTCCCTGTATTGTTGGACCTGGTAGGGAAAACTGCTTTCAGCTGTGTGGTGACAAGAGCTATGGCTAAAGCTAAACCTATTGATATGGCTGATTTTCCGTTTTATGGTGAGGATGTTCCAGCTGACCCTACATGCACCAGAGAGCAGAGATGTGCTGAGCGTAGACAGACAGTGCAAGACATTGTAGACCAGTCAATCCTAAAGAACGAGCCTGATGTTGATTCCCCCAGCCTGTCTGATTTGGATGTACACTTTGATGGTGATATTGCTGTATTGCAGCGTGCAGACCCAACGTTAGCCGGACTGTTCAAGAAGGCAGAGGATGGTCCTTGCTTTGTCCCAGCCCTTGGAAAGGAACTTTTTATCCTGCAAAATGATGTCCTGTACAGACACAGTGAAGATGGTATGCAGCTGGTGGTGCCACAGCAGTATAGACAGCAAGTGCTGGAGCTAGGCCACACAATCCCTTGGGCAGGTCACCTAGCCCATATGAAGACACTGCTACGTATTAGCAGACGTTTTTACTGGCCAGGAATGTTTGTGCAAGTTAAAGATTACTGTAGATCATGTCCCCAATGTCAGCTAGCAGGAGGAAAGGGTTTTGCACGTGCCCCATTAGTGCCACTCCCTGTAGTTGACACCCCTTTTGAGAGGATAGGGGTAGATGTCGTTGGACCCCTGGAGAAGAGCAGGTCAGGGAACCGCTTCATTTTAGTAATTTGTGACTATGCTACTAGGTACCCCGAGGCATTCCCCCTAAAAGTTGTCACTGCTAAGCAAATTGCATCATGCCTACTCCAGCTATTCTCCAGAGTAGGGATTCCCCGTGAGGTGTTAACAGACCAAGGCCCCAACTTCATGAGTAAGACACTTAAGCAAGTCTATGACCTGTTAGGGATAAAGCGCGTCAGAACCACTCCCTATCACCCACAGACGGATGGACTCGTCGAGCGGTTCAATCAGACCCTGCTGAACATGCTCAGACGGTTCGTGGATGACAGCGGCAAAGAGTGGGACCAGTGGCTACCCTACCTGTTGTTCGCATACAGAGAGGTTACCCAAGAGTCAACGGGGTTCTCTCCTTTCGAACTGCTGTATGGACATCAGGTGCGGGGACCACTGGATGTGCTGAAGGAGACCTGGGAAGGAGAGACATCGGCACAGACCGACATCATCTCCTACGTCTTAAAGATGAGAGAGAAGCTGACTGCTGTGACCACCATGGCTCAACAAAACCTCCGCAAGTCCCAAGAGCAACAGAAGGCTTGGTACGACCGGTCTGCCCGCAAGCGCAGCTTCCAGCCTGGTGACCGGGTCCTGCTGTTGTTGCCCAGCTCAGATAACAAGCTGTTGGCGAAATGGCAGGGGCCCTACACTGTGACGCGCAAGATGGGTGGCGTGACCTACGAGATCAACATGCCAGACCGTCGGAAGAAACATCAAGTCTTCCATGTCAACATGTTGAAGCGGTGGACTGAGCGGGTAGAGCCAGAACTGCAGTCAGAGCCACAGCAGGAGGCGTCGGCACTGTTCATTAGAGCAGTCGAAGAGGAGGAAGAGTACAGCGAAGCATATCTGCCAGGCCGAAAGGAGGAGAGCCAGCTGGACCTTAGCCATCTGTCGGAGGAGCAACAGCGTGACCTCTACGACATTTTACCAGAGGGGCTCTTCACTCAGCGACCGGGGCGGACAGAGCTGGTGGAGCACCGGGTGGTGCTCAAGGATGACAACCCAGTGCGGCAGCCTTGCTACAGGGTGCCAGAGCGACTTCTGCCGGTCATGAAGGAGGAGCTGGACATGATGCTTCAGCTGGGGGTCATCGAGCCGTCCTTCAGCGAGTGGAGCAGCCCAGTCATCCTGGTCCCCAAAAAAGATGGCAGCCTGAGATTCTGCTTGGACTTTCGCAAGGTCAACATGCAAGCGAAGTTTGACCCGTACCCCATGCCAAGGATCGACGACCTCATTGAACGCCTAGGCAAGGCCAAATACCTAAGCACACTTGACTTGTGCAAAGGTTATTGGCAGGTGCCACTGTCAGAGGGCAGCAAAGAGCTCACTGCCTTCAGAACGCCGTTTGGGCACTTCCAGTTTACGGTTCTACCCTTCGGTCTGCATGGGGCGCCAGCGAGTTTCCAGCGTCTGATGGACAGAATCCTCAGGGGGACGGAGGGCTTTGCCGCCGCCTATCTTGATGACATTGTGATCTACAGCGCCACCTGGGAGGAGCACCTCCACCATCTACGACAGATCCTTTCCTTGGTTAAGGAGGCGGGCCTCACCATCCACCCAGACAAATGTGCCTTGGCAAGGGAGGAGACCTCCTACCTGGGCTACATTCTGGGCCGAGGTGTCATCCGTCCCCAGGTGGGGAAGGTGGAAGCTATCAAGTCGGCTGAGCGACCAACCACCAAGAAGCAGGTGCGGTCGTTCTTGGGTCTTGTGGGTTGGTACAGGCGCTTTATACCAACCTTTTCAGAGAAGGCCTTTGTGCTGACTGAGTTGACCCGCAAGAACCAGCCCAACAAGGTGCAGTGGACTAGGGAGTGCGAGAGCGCATTCCGGGACTTAAAGGACTCTTTGTGCCAAGAGCCTGTGCTCCTCAGTCCAGACTTCGAAAGACAATTCACTTTGCAGACGGATGCGTCTGAGCGAGGCCTGGGTGCAGTCCTCCTGCAGGGGGATGAAGGACAACTGCGGCCGGTGGCTTACATTAGCCGTAAGCTGCTGCCCAGGGAGCAAAAGTACTCAACGGTGGAAAAAGAGTGCCTTGCTATAAAATGGGCCCTGGACTCTTTTAAGTACTATTTGTTGGGGCGCAAATTTGTACTTGAGACGGATCACAGAGCCTTGTTCTGGTTGGGGAGTATGCGGGATACCAATGCCAGGATCACCAGGTGGTTCTTGGCCATACAGCCTTTTGATTTTGAAGTTTTGTACAGAGCAGGGAAAATGAACTGTACTGCCGATTTTTTGTCTAGGATGCCCAGGGGGCATTTCCAGAAGGGGGGGGAAATGTCACGGAGTGAGCCGTGACGCTGACGCCAATCAGGCACACACCCAGTGACTCATGTAAACGCATAGGCGCATAGGCAGCTTTCTGCCGGCATATTTAAACAGCAGCTGACCTACTGCAGTGAGAAGCGTTTCGTCCCATTTAGTTTTCTGTCTTGGTTTACCCGGTTTTAATATTCCACATTTCACTGTTCACCGCAATACTTTACTGGCATTTGTTACCGAGTGCAGGGGTGGCCAACCAGCATTTTGGAAGCATTTGTTTGTTTATTTCACCACTTCTATTTCAACACACCCATATCTCTAAAAATTCATTCATCTGTTTAAAACATTTTACCAGTAACAGGAACAAAGCACGCTTACACAGAGGTCCGTTTTTGTAGTTTAATATTGTAGTAAGCTTACAAACACAATTGTTTTCTGTAGACTCACCAGCCTCACACCCTCACTTCCTCCTTCCTCCGACGAAACGGAGGCACTGTGCAGGAGGGTAATTATTGGAGGGGGTGCGCGCTCTGGGCAGCACATACCATTTTAGCGGGGGTGTTTTACTGGGTTTGGGGAAAATGAATTGGGTAATGAGTAGCAGTGATTATTGTTTACTGGAGGTCATTTCGTGTGTTTATGTATTTTATGTTCATTCTTTCCAGTTGTTTTTTTTTTTCATTTAATTTTGTTATTTAGATGATTTGATTTACTTTTGTGATGGGCTCATCTGAAGGGAGGGGCTTCGGGTATATAAGCCCAGTAGAGGCTCCAGAGCCGGGGGGATTTTTTTTTTGAGGTGTAATTGTCATGGTGGTAGGTACCATGTGTTTCGCAGTGTAGAAGTATTGTTCAGGGTCATTCCTTTTGATTTAGCCTGGCAAACTTGTAGCCTGTTTATTTTTGCATTTTGTTGTTTTGTTTTGTTTAGGTTATAGAAAAGACTAAAAAAAAGTAATAATAAAAATAAAAAAAATAAATAAAGTGCTCTATTTTTGCAAAAAAGTTTCATCGCATCTCTCTGTCCACTCCACCGCTGACCATTCCTGCAACAACCCAAATCAGACAAAAACGGTATGTGATTCTGGTGAAAATTTTGACCATTCATGAAACCTTGTTTTTTCCATGACAAATGACTCAAACGAGTGGGGAAATGCATGGGCATGGTAAATTGGGCCAAATTTTGCTAAGAAATGTGACAAAAAGCACTTTTCAATTTTTGACCCAAATCAGAAAAAAACGTAGACCCGCGGTATGTGATTCTGATGAAAATTTTGACCATTCATGAAACCTTGTTTTTTCCATGACAAATGACTCAAACGAGTGGGAAAATGCATGGGCATGGTAAATTGGGCCAAATTTTGCTCAGAAATGTGACAAAAAGCACTTTTCAATTTTTGACCCAAATCAGAAAAAAACGTAGACCCGCGGTATGTGATTCTGGTGAAAATTTTGACCATTCATGAAACCTTGTTTTTTCCATGACAAATGACTCAAACGAGTGGGAAAATGCATGGGCATGGTAAATTGGGCCAAATTTTGCTAAGAAATGTGACAAAAAGCACTTTTCAATTTTTGACCCAAATCAGAAAAAAACGTAGACCCGCGGTATTTGATTCTGGTGAAAATTTTGACCATTCATGAAACCTTGTTTTTTCCATGACAAATGACTCAAACGAGTGGGAAAATGCATGGGCATGGTAAATTGGGCCAAATTTTGCTCAGAAATGTGATAAAAAGCACTTTTCAATTTTTTACCCAAATCAGAAAAAAACGTAGACCCGCGATATGTGATTCTGGTGAAAATTTTGACCATTCATAAAACCTTGTTTTTTCCATGACAAATGACTCAAACGAGTGGGAAAATGCATGGGCATGGTAAATTGGGCCAAATTTTGCTCAGAAATGTGACAAAAAACACTTTTCAATTTATTACCCAAATCAGAAAAAAACGTAGACCCGCGGTATGTGATTCTGGTGAAAATTTTGACCATTCATGAAACCTTGTTTTTTCCATGACAAATGACTCAAACGAGTGGGAAAATGCATGGGCATGGTAAATTGGGCCAAATTTTGCTCAGAAATGTGACAAAAAGCACTTTTCAATTTATTACCCAAATCTGAAAAAAACGTAGACCCGCGGTATGTGATTCTGGTGAAAATTTTGACCATTCATGAAACCTTGTTTTTTCCATGACAAATGACTCAAACGAGTGGGAAAATGCATGGGCATGGTAAATTGGGCCAAATTTTGCTCAGAAACGTGACAAAAAGCACTTTTCAATTTTTGACCCAAATCAGAAAAAAACGTAGACCCGCGGTATGTGATTCTGATGAAAATTTTGACCATTCATGAAACCTTGTTTTTTCCATGACAAATGACTCAAACGAGTGGGAAAATGCATGGGCATGGTAAATTGGGCCAAATTTTGCTAAGAAATGTGACAAAAAGCCCTTTTAAATTTTTGACCCAAATCAGGAAAAAACGTAGACCCGCGGTATGTGATTCTGATGAAAATTTTGACCATTCATGAAACCTTGTTTTTTCCATGACAAATGACTCAAACGAGTGGGAAAATGCATGGGCATGGTAAATTGGGGCAAAATTTGCTCAGAAATGTGACAAAAAGCACTTTTCAATTTTTGACCCAAATCAGAAAAAAACGTAGACCCGCGGTATGTGATTCTGGTGAAAATTTTGACCATTAATGAAACCTTGTTTTTTCCATGACAAATGACTCAAACGAGTGGGAAAATGCATGGGCATGGTAAATTGGGCCAAATTTTGCTCAGAAATGTGACAAAAAGCACTTTTCAATTTTTGACCCAAATCAGAAAAAAACATAGACCCGCGGTATGTGATTCTGATGAAAATTTTGACCATTCATGAAACCTTGTTTTTTCCATGACAAATGACTCAAACGAGTGGGAAAATGCATGGGCATGGTAAATTGGGCCAAATTTTGCTCAGAAATGTGACAAAAAGCACTTTTCAATTTTTGACCCAAATCAGAAAAAAACGTAGACCCGCGGTATGTGATTCTGGTGAAAATTTTGACCATTCATGAAACCTTGTTTTTTCCATGACAAATGACTCAAACGAGTGGGAAAATGCATGGGCATGGTAAATTGGGCCAAATTTTGCTAAGAAATGTGACAAAAAGCACTTTTCAATTTTTGACCCAAATCAGAAAAAAACGTAGACCCGCGGTATGTGATTCTGGTGAAAATTTTGACCATTCATGAAACCTTGTTTTTTCCATGACAAATGACTCAAACGAGTGGGAAAATGCATGGGCATGGTAAATTGGGCCAAATTTTGCTCAGAAATGTGACAAAAAGCACTTTTCAATTTATTACCCAAATCAGACAAAAACGTAGACCCGCGGTATGTGATTCTGGTGAAAATTTTGACCATTCATGAAACCTTGTTTTTTCCATGACAAATGACTCAAACGAGTGGGAAAATGCATGGGCATGGTAAATTGGGCCAAATTTTGCTCAGAAATGTGACAAAAAGCACTTTTCAATTTTTGACCCAAATCAGAAAAAAACGTAGACCCGCGGTATGTGATTCTGGTGAAAATTTTGACCATTCATGAAACCTTGTTTTTTCCATGACAAATGACTCAAACGAGTGGGAAAATGCATGGGCATGGTAAATTGGGCCAAATTTTGCTAAGAAATGTGACAAAAAGCACTTTTCAATTTTTGACCCAAATCAGAAAAAAACGTAGACCCGCGGTATGTGATTCTGATGAAAATTTTGACCATTCATGAAACCTTGTTTTTTCCATGACAAATGACTCAAACGAGTGGGAAAATGCATGGGCATGGTAAATTGGGCCAAATTTTGCTCAGAAATGTGACAAAAAACACTTTTCAATTTATTACCCAAATCAGAAAAAAACGTAGACCCGCGGTATGTGATTCTGGTGAAAATTTTGACCATTCATGAAACCTTGTTTTTTCCATGACAAATGACTCAAACGAGTGGGAAAATGCATGGGCATGGTAAATTGGGCCAAATTTTGCTCAGAAATGTGACAAAAAGCACTTTTCAATTTATTACCCAAATCTGAAAAAAACGTAGACCCGCGGTATGTGATTCTGATGAAAATTTTGACCATTCATGAAACCTTGTTTTTTCCATGACAAATGACTCAACGAGTGGGAAAATGCATGGGCATGGTAAATTGGGCCAAATTTTGCTCAGAAATGTGACAAAAAGCACTTTTCAATTTTTGACCCAAATCAGAAAAAAACATAGACCCGCGGTATGTGATTCTGATGAAAATTTTGACCATTCATGAAACCTTGTTTTTTCCATGACAAATGACTCAAACGAGTGGGAAAATGCATGGGCATGGAAAATTGGGCCAAATTTTGCTCAGAAATGTGACAAAAAGCACTTTTCAATTTTTGACCCAAATCAGAAAAAAACGTAGACCCGCGGTATGTGATTCTGGTGAAAATTTTGACCATTCATGAAACCTTGTTTTTTCCATGACAAATGACTCAAACGAGTGGGAAAATGCATGGGCATGGTAAATTGGGCCAAATTTTGCTAAGAAATGTGACAAAAAGCACTTTTCAATTTTTGACCCAAATCAGAAAAAAACGTAGACCCGCGGTATGTGATTCTGGTGAAAATTTTGACCATTCATGAAACCTTGTTTTTTCCATGACAAATGACTCAAACGAGTGGGAAAATGCATGGGCATGGTAAATTGGGCCAAATTTTGCTCAGAAATGTGACAAAAAGCACTTTTCAATTTATTACCCAAATCAGAAAAAAACGTAGACCCGCGGTATGTGATTCTGGTGAAAATTTTGACCATTCATGAAACCTTGTTTTTTCCATGACAAATGACTCAAACGAGTGTGAAAATGCATGGGCATGGTAAATTGGGCCAAATTTTGCTCAGAAACGTGACAAAAAGCACTTTTCAATTTTTGACCCAAATCAGAAAAAAACGTAGACCCGCGGTATGTGATTCTGATGAAAATTTTGACCATTCATGAAACCTTGTTTTTTCCATGACAAATAACTCAAACGAGTGGGAAAATGCATGGGCATGGTAAATTGGGCCAAATTTTGCTCAGAAATGTGACAAAAAGCACTTTTCAATTTTTGACCCAAATCAGAAAAAAACGTAGACCCGCGGTATGTGATTCTGGTGAAAATTTTGACCATTCATGAAACCTTGTTTTTTCCATAACAAATGACTCAAACGAGTGGGAAAATGCATGGGCATGGTAAATTGGGCCAAATTTTGCTCAGAAATGTGACAAAAAGCACTTTTCAATTTATTACCCAAATCAGACAAAAACGTAGACCCGCGGTATGTGATTCTGGTGAAAATTTTGACCATTCATGAAACCTTGTTTTTTCCATGACAAATGACTCAAACGAGTGGGAAAATGCATGGGCATGGTAAATTGGGCCAAATTTTGCTCAGAAATGTGACAAAAAGCACTTTTCAATTTTTGACCCAAATCAGAAAAAAACGTAGACCCGCGGTATGTGATTCTGGTGAAAATTTTGACCATTCATGAAACCTTGTTTTTTCCATGACAAATGACTCAAACGAGTGGGAAAATGCATGGGCATGGTAAATTGGGCCAAATTTTGCTAAGAAATGTGACAAAAAGCACTTTTCAATTTTTGACCCAAATCAGAAAAAAACGTAGACCCGCGGTATGTGATTCTGATGAAAATTTTGACCATTCATGAAACCTTGTTTTTTCCATGACAAATGACTCAAACGAGTGGGAAAATGCATGGGCATGGTAAATTGGGCCAAATTTTGCTCAGAAATGTGACAAAAAGCACTTTTCAATTTTTGACCCAAATCAGAAAAAAACGTAGACCCGCGGTATGTGATTCTGGTGAAAATTTTGACCATTCATGAAACCTTGTTTTTTCCATGACAAATGACTCAAACGAGTGGGAAAATGCATGGGCATGGTAAATTGGGCCAAATTTTGCTAAGAAATGTGACAAAAAGCACTTTTCAATTTTTGACCCAAATCAGAAAAAAACGTAGACCCGCGGTATTTGATTCTGGTGAAAATTTTGACCATTCATGAAACCTTGTTTTTTCCATGACAAATGACTCAAACGAGTGGGAAAATGCATGGGCATGGTAAATTGGGCCAAATTTTGCTCAGAAATGTGATAAAAAGCACTTTTCAATTTTTTACCCAAATCAGAAAAAAACGTAGACCCGCGATATGTGATTCTGGTGAAAATTTTGACCATTCATGAAACCTTGTTTTTTCCATGACAAATGACTCAAACGAGTGGGAAAATGCATGGGCATGGTAAATTGAGCCAAATTTTGCTCAGAAATGTGACAAAAAGCACTTTTCAATTTATTACCCAAATCTGAAAAAAACGTAGACCCGCGGTATGTGATTCTGATGAAAATTTTGACCATTCATGAAACCTTGTTTTTTCCATGACAAATGACTCAAACGAGTGGGAAAATGCATGGGCATGGTAAATTGGGCCAAATTTTGCTCAGAAATGTGACAAAAAGCACTTTTCAATTTTTGACCCAAATCAGAAAAAAGCGTAGACCCGCCGTATGTGATTCTGGTGAAAATTTTGACCATTCATGAAACCTTGTTTTTTCCATGACAAATGACTCAAACGAGTGGGAAAATGCATGGGCATGGTAAATTGGGCCAAATTTTGCTAAGAAATGTGACAAAAAGCACTTTTCAATTTTTGACTCAAATCAGAAAAAAAACGTAGACCCGCGGTATGTGATTCTGGTGAAAATTTTGACCATTCATGAAACCTTGTTTTTTCCATGACAAATGACTCAAACGAGTGGGAAAATGCATGGGCATGGTAAATTGGGCCAAATTTTGCTCAGAAATGTGACAAAAAGCACTTTTCAATTTTTGACCCAAATCAGAAAAAAACGTAGACCCGCGGTATGTGATTCTGGTGAAAATTTTGACCATTCATGAAACCTTGTTTTTTCCATGACAAATGACTCAAACGAGTGGGAAAATGCATGGGCATGGTAAATTGGGCCAAATTTTGCTCAGAAATGTGACAAAAAGCACTTTTCAATTTATTACCCAAATCAGAAAAAAACGTAGACCCGCGGTATGTGATTCTGGTGAAAATTTTGACCATTCATGAAACCTTGTTTTTTCCATGACAAATGACTCAAACGAGTGTGAAAATGCATGGGCATGGTAAATTGGGCCAAATTTTGCTCAGAAACGTGACAAAAAGCACTTTTCAATTTTTGACCCAAATCAGAAAAAAACGTAGACCCGCGGTATGTGATTCTGATGAAAATTTTGACCATTCATGAAACCTTGTTTTTTCCATGACAAATGACTCAAACGAGTGGGAAAATGCATGGGCATGGTAAATTGGGCCAAATTTTGCTAAGAAATGTGACAAAAAGCACTTTTCAATTTTTGACTCAAATCAGAAAAAAAACGTAGACCCGCGGTATGTGATTCTGGTGAAAATTTTGACCATTCATGAAACCTTGTTTTTTCCATGACAAATGACTCAAACGAGTGGGAAAATGCATGGGCATGGTAAATTGGGCCAAATTTTGCTCAGAAATGTGACAAAAAGCACTTTTCAATTTATTACCTAAATCTGAAAAAAACGTAGACCCGCGGTATGTGATTCTGGTGAAAATTTTGACCATTCATGAAACCTTGTTTTTTCCATGACAAATGACTCAAACGAGTGGGAAAATGCATGGGCATGGTAAATTGGGCCAAATTTTGCTCAGAAATGTGACAAAAAGCACTTTTCAATTTATTACCCAAATCAGAAAAAAACGTAGACCCGCGGTATGTGATTCTGGTGAAAATTTTGACCATTCATGAAACCTTGTTTTTTCCATGACAAATGACTCAAACGAGTGTGAAAATGCATGGGCATGGTAAATTGGGCCAAATTTTGCTCAGAAACGTGACAAAAAGCACTTTTCAATTTTTGACCCAAATCAGAAAAAAACGTAGACCCGCGGTATGTGATTCTGATGAAAATTTTGACCATTCATGAAACCTTGTTTTTTCCATGACAAATAACTCAAACGAGTGGGAAAATGCATGGGCATGGTAAATTGGGCCAAATTTTGCTCAGAAATGTGACAAAAAGCACTTTTCAATTTTTGACCCAAATCAGAAAAAACGTAGACCCGCGGTATGTGATTCTGGTGAAAATTTTGACCATTCATGAAACCTTGTTTTTTCCATGACAAATGACTCAAACGAGTGGGAAAATGCATGGGCATGGTAAATTGGGCCAAATTTTGCTCAGAAATGTGACAAAAAGCACTTTTCAATTTTTGACCCAAATCAGAAAAAAACGTAGACCCGCGGTATGTGATTCTGGTGAAAATTTTGACCATTCATGAAACCTTGTTTTTTCCATGACAAATGACTCAAACGAGTGGGAAAATGCATGGGCATGGTAAATTGGGCCAAATTTTGCTCAGAAATGTGACAAAAAGCACTTTTCAATTTATTACCCAAATCAGAAAAAAACGTAGACCCGCGGTATGTGATTCTGGTGAAAATTTTGACCATTCATGAAACCTTGTTTTTTCCATGACAAATGACTCAAACGAGTGTGAAAATGCATGGGCATGGTAAATTGGGCCAAATTTTGCTCAGAAACGTGACAAAAAGCACTTTTCAATTTTTGACCCAAATCAGAAAAAAACGTAGACCCGCGGTATGTGATTCTGATGAAAATTTTGACCATTCATGAAACCTTGTTTTTTCCATGACAAATGACTCAAACGAGTGGGAAAATGCATGGGCATGGTAAATTGGGCCAAATTTTGCTAAGAAATGTGACAAAAAGCACTTTTCAATTTTTGACTCAAATCAGAAAAAAAACGTAGACCCGCGGTATGTGATTCTGGTGAAAATTTTGACCATTCATGAAACCTTGTTTTTTCCATGACAAATGACTCAAACGAGTGGGAAAATGCATGGGCATGGTAAATTGGGCCAAATTTTGCTCAGAAATGTGACAAAAAGCACTTTTCAATTTATTACCTAAATCTGAAAAAAACGTAGACCCGCGGTATGTGATTCTGGTGAAAATTTTGACCATTCATGAAACCTTGTTTTTTCCATGACAAATGACTCAAACGAGTGGGAAAATGCATGGGCATGGTAAATTGGGCCAAATTTTGCTCAGAAATGTGACAAAAAGCACTTTTCAATTTATTACCCAAATCAGAAAAAAACGTAGACCCGCGGTATGTGATTCTGGTGAAAATTTTGACCATTCATGAAACCTTGTTTTTTCCATGACAAATGACTCAAACGAGTGTGAAAATGCATGGGCATGGTAAATTGGGCCAAATTTTGCTCAGAAACGTGACAAAAAGCACTTTTCAATTTTTGACCCAAATCAGAAAAAAACGTAGACCCGCGGTATGTGATTCTGATGAAAATTTTGACCATTCATGAAACCTTGTTTTTTCCATGACAAATAACTCAAACGAGTGGGAAAATGCATGGGCATGGTAAATTGGGCCAAATTTTGCTCAGAAATGTGACAAAAAGCACTTTTCAATTTTTGACCCAAATCAGAAAAAACGTAGACCCGCGGTATGTGATTCTGGTGAAAATTTTGACCATTCATGAAACCTTGTTTTTTCCATGACAAATGACTCAAACGAGTGGGAAAATGCATGGGCATGGTAAATTGGGCCAAATTTTGCTCAGAAATGTGACAAAAAGCACTTTTCAATTTATTACCCAAATCAGAAAAAAACGTAGACCCGCGGTATGTGATTCTGGTGAAAATTTTGACCATTCATGAAACCTTGTTTTTTCCATGACAAATGACTCAAACGAGTGTGAAAATGCATGGGCAATGTTAAATTGGGCCAAATTTTGCTCAGAAACGTGACAAAAAGCACTTTTCAATTTTTGACCCAAATCAGAAAAAAACGTAGACCCGCGGTATGTGATTCTGACGAAAATTTTGACCATTCATGAAACCTTGTTTTTTCCATGACAAATAACTCAAACGAGTGGGAAAATGCATGGGCATGGTAAATTGGGCCAAATTTTGCTCAGAAATGTGACAAAAAGCACTTTTCAATTTTTGACCCAAATCAGAAAAAAACGTAGACCTGTATGTGATTCTGGTGAAAATTTTGACCATTCATGAAACCTTGTTTTTTCCATGACAAATGACTCAAACGAGTGGGAAAATGCATGGGCATGGTAAATTGGGCCAAATTTTGCTCAGAAATGTGACAAAAAGCACTTTTCAATTTTTGACCCAAATCAGAAAAAAACGTAGACCCGCGGTATGTGATTCTGATGAAAATTTTGACCATTCATGAAACCTTGTTTTTTCCATGACAAATGACTCAAACGAGTGGGAAAATGCATGGGCATGGTAAATTGGGCCAAATTTTGCTCAGAAATGTGACAAAAAGCACTTTTCAATTTATTACCTAAATCTGAAAAAAACGTAGACCCGCGGTATGTGATTCTGGTGAAAATTTTGACCATTCATGAAACCTTGTTTTTTCCATGACAAATGACTCAAACGAGTGGGAAAATGCATGGGCATGGTAAATTGGGCCAAATTTTGCTAAGAAATGTGACAAAAAGCACTTTTCAATTTTTGACCCAAATCAGAAAAAAACGTAGACCCGCGGTATTCGATTCTGGTGAAAATTTTGACCATTCATGAAACCTTGTTTTTTCCATGACAAATGACTCAAACGAGTGGGAAAATGCATGGGCATGGTAAATTGGGCCAAATTTTGCTCAGAAATGTGATAAAAAGCACTTTTCAATTTTTTACCCAAATCAGAAAAAAACGTAGACCCGCGATATGTGATTCTGGTGAAAATTTTGACCATTCATGAAACCTTGTTTTTTCCATGACAAATGACTCAAACGAGTGGGAAAATGCATGGGCATGGTAAATTGGGCCAAATTTTGCTCAGAAATGTGACAAAAAACACTTTTCAATTTATTACCCATATCAGAAAAAAACGTAGACCCGCGGTATGTGATTCTGGTGAAAATTTTGACCATTCATGAAACCTTGTTTTTTCCATGACAAATGACTCAAACGAGTGGGAAAATGCATGGGCATGGTAAATTGGGCCAAATTTTGCTCAGAAATGTGATAAAAAGCACTTTTCAATTTTTTACCCAAATCAGAAAAAAACGTAGACCCGCGATATGTGATTCTGGTGAAAATTTTGACCATTCATGAAACCTTGTTTTTTCCATGACAAATGACTCAAACGAGTGGGAAAATGCATGGGCATGGTAAATTGGGCCAAATTTTGCTCAGAAATGTGACAAAAAACACTTTTCAATTTATTACCCATATCAGAAAAAAACGTAGACCCGCGGTATGTGATTCTGGTGAAAATTTTGACCATTCATGAAACCTTGTTTTTTCCATGACAAATGACTCAAACGAGTGGGAAAATGCATGGGCATGGTAAATTGGGCCAAATTTTGCTCAGAAATGTGATAAAAAGCACTTTTCAATTTTTGACCCAAATCAGAAAAAAACGTAGACCCGCGGTATGTGATTCTGGTGAAAATTTTGACCATTCATGAAACCTTGTTTTTTCCATGACAAATGACTCAAACGAGTGGGAAAATGCATGGGCATGGTAAATTGGGCCAAATTTTGCTAAGAAATGTGACAAAAAGCACTTTTCAATTTTTGACTCAAATCAGAAAAAAAACGTAGACCCGCGGTATGTGATTCTGGTGAAAATTTTGACCATTCATGAAACCTTGTTTTTTCCATGACAAATGACTCAAACGAGTGGGAAAATGCATGGGCATGGTAAATTGGGCCAAATTTTGCTCAGAAATGTGACAAAAAGCACTTTTCAATTTATTACCTAAATCTGAAAAAAACGTAGACCCGCGGTATGTGATTCTGGTGAAAATTTTGACCATTCATGAAACCTTGTTTTTTCCATGACAAATGACTCAAACGAGTGGGAAAATGCATGGGCATGGTAAATTGGGCCAAATTTTGCTCAGAAAT
Organism: Astyanax mexicanus; assembly: GCF_023375975.1. Classification (NCBI taxonomy): domain Eukaryota; kingdom Metazoa; phylum Chordata; class Actinopteri; order Characiformes; family Acestrorhamphidae; genus Astyanax; species Astyanax mexicanus. Next base: position 66,741,750 of record NC_064408.1, on the reverse strand, counting down.
GTGACAAAAAGCACTTTTCAATTTATTACCCAAATCAGAAAAAAACGTAGACCCGCGGTATGTGATTCTGGTGAAAATTTTGACCATTCATGAAACCTTGTTTTTTCCATGACAAATGACTCAAACGAGTGTGAAAATGCATGGGCATGGTAAATTGGGCCAAATTTTGCTCAGAAACGTGACAAAAAGCACTTTTCAATTTTTGACCCAAATCAGAAAAAAACGTAGACCCGCGGTATGTGATTCTGATGAAAATTTTGACCATTCATGAAACCTTGTTTTTTCCATGACAAATAACTCAAACGAGTGGGAAAATGCATGGGCATGGTAAATTGGGCCAAATTTTGCTCAGAAATGTGACAAAAAGCACTTTTCAATTTTTGACCCAAATCAGAAAAAAACGTAGACCCGCGGTATGTGATTCTGGTGAAAATTTTGACCATTCATGAAACCTTGTTTTTTCCATGACAAATGACTCAAACGAGTGGGAAAATGCATGGGCATGGTAAATTGGGCCAAATTTTGCTCAGAAATGTGACAAAAAGCACTTTTCAATTTTTGACCCAAATCAGAAAAAAACGTAGACCCGCGGTATGTGATTCTGATGAAAATTTTGACCATTCATGAAACCTTGTTTTTTCCATGACAAATGACTCAAACGAGTGGGAAAATGCATGGGCATGGTAAATTGGGCCAAATTTTGCTCAGAAATGTGACAAAAAGCACTTTTCAATTTATTACCTAAATCTGAAAAAAACGTAGACCCGCGGTATGTGATTCTGGTGACAATTTTGACCATTCATGAAACCTTGTTTTTTCCATGACAAATGACTCAAACGAGTGGGAAAATGCATGGGCATGGTAAATTGGGCCAAATTTTGCTCAGAAATGTGACAAAAAGCACTTTTCAATTTTTGACCCAAATCAGAAAAAAACGTAGACCCGCGGTATGTGATTCTGGTGAAAATTTTGACCATTCATGAAACCTTGTTTATTCCATGACAAATGACTCAAACGAGTGGGAAAATGCATGGGCATGGTAAATTGGGCCAAATTTTGCTCAGAAATGTGATAAAAAGCACTTTTCAATTTTTTACCCAAATCAGAAAAAAACGTAGACCCGCGATATGTGATTCTGGTGAAAATTTTGACCATTCATGAAACCTTGTTTTTTCCATGACAAATGACTCAAACGAGTGGGAAAATTCATGGGCATGGTAAATTGGGCCAAATTTTGCTCAGAAATGTGACAAAAAAACACTTTTCAATTTATTACCCATATCAGAAAAAAACGTAGACCCGCGGTATGTGATTCTGGTGAAAATTTTGACCATTCATGAAACCTTGTTTTTTCCATGACAAATGACTCAAACGAGTGGGAAAATGCATGGGCATGGTAAATTGGGCCAAATTTTGCTCAGAAATGTGACAAAAAGCACTTTTCAATTTATTACCCAAATCAGAAAAAAACGTAGACCCGTGGTATGTGATTCTGGTGAAAATTTTGACCATTCATGAAACCTTGTTTTTTCCATGACAAATGACTCAAACGAGTGTGAAAATGCATGGGCATGGTAAATTGGGCCAAATTTTGCTCAGAAACGTGACAAAAAGCACTTTTCAATTTTTGACCCAAATCAGAAAAAAACGTAGACCCGCGGTATGTGATTCTGATGAAAATTTTGACCATTCATGAAACCTTGTTTTTTCCATGACAAATAACTCAAACGAGTGGGAAAATGCATGGGCATGGTAAATTGGGCCAAATTTTGCTCAGAAATGTGACAAAAAGCACTTTTCAATTTTTGACCCAAATCAGAAAAAAACGTAGACCCGCGGTATGTGATTCTGGTGAAAATTTTGACCATTCATGAAACCTTGTTTTTTCCATGACAAATGACTCAAACGAGTGGGAAAATGCATGGGCATGGTAAATTGGGCCAAATTTTGCTAAGAAATGTGACAAAAAGCACTTTTCAATTTTTGACTCAAATCAGAAAAAAAACGTAGACCCGCGGTATGTGATTCTGGTGAAAATTTTGACCATTCATGAAACCTTGTTTTTTCCATGACAAATGACTCAAACGAGTGGGAAAATGCATGGGCATGGTAAATTGGGCCAAATTTTTCTCAGAAATGTGACAAAAAGCACTTTTCAATTTATTACCTAAATCTGAAAAAAACGTAGACCCGCGGTATGTGATTCTGGTGAAAATTTTGACCATTCATGAAACCTTGTTTTTTCCATGACAAATGACTCAAACGAGTGGGAAAATGCATGGGCATGGTAAATTGGGCCAAATTTTGCTCAGAAATGTGACAAAAAGCACTTTTCAATTTATTACCCAAATCAGAAAAAAACGTAGACCCGCGGTATGTGATTCTGGTGAAAATTTTGACCATTCATGAAACCTTGTTTTTTCCTTGACAAATGACTCAAACGAGTGGGAAAATGCATGGGCATGGTAAATTGGGCCAAATTTTGCTCAGAAATGTGACAAAAAGCACTTTTCAATTTTTGACCCAAATCAGAAAAAAACGTAGACCCGCGGTATGTGATTCTGGTGAAAATTTTGACCATTCATGAAACCTTGTTTTTTCCATGACAAATGACTCAAACGAGTGTGAAAATGCATGGGCATGGTAAATTGGGCCAAATTTTGCTCAGAAACGTGACAAAAAGCACTTTTCAATTTTTGACCCAAATCAGAAAAAAACGTAGACCCGCGGTATGTGATTCTGATGAAAATTTTGACCATTCATGAAACCTTGTTTTTTCCATGACAAATAACTCAAACGAGTGGGAAAATGCATGGGCATGGTAAATTGGGCCAAATTTTGCTCAGAAATGTGACAAAAAGCACTTTTCAATTTTTGACCCAAATCAGAAAAAACGTAGACCCGCGGTATGTGATTCTGGTGAAAATTTTGACCATTCATGAAACCTTGTTTTTTCCATGACAAATGACTCAAACGAGTGGGAAAATGCATGGGCATGGTAAATTGGGCCAAATTTTGCTCAGAAATGTGACAAAAAGCACTTTTCAATTTATTACCCAAATCAGAAAAAAACGTAGACCCGCGGTATGTGATTCTGGTGAAAATTTTGACCATTCATGAAACCTTGTTTTTTCCATGACAAATGACTCAAACGAGTGTGAAAATGCATGGGCATGGTAAATTGGGCCAAATTTTGCTCAGAAACGTGACAAAAAGCACTTTTCAATTTTTGACCCAAATCAGAAAAAAACGTAGACCCGCGGTATGTGATTCTGATGAAAATTTTGACCATTCATGAAACCTTGTTTTTTCCATGACAAATAACTCAAACGAGTGGGAAAATGCATGGGCATGGTAAATTGGGCCAAATTTTGCTCAGAAATGTGACAAAAAGCACTTTTCAATTTTTGACCCAAATCAGAAAAAAACGTAGACCCGCGGTATGTGATTCTGGTGAAAATTTTGACCATTCATGAAACCTTGTTTTTTCCATGACAAATGACTCAAACGAGTGGGAAAATGCATGGGCATGGTAAATTGGGCCAAATTTTGCTCAGAAATGTGACAAAAAGCACTTTTCAATTTTTGACCCAAATCAGAAAAAAACGTAGACCCGCGGTATGTGATTCTGATGAAAATTTTGACCATTCATGAAACCTTGTTTTTTCCATGACAAATGACTCAAACGAGTGGGAAAATGCATGGGCATGGTAAATTGGGCCAAATTTAGCTAAGAAATGTGACAAAAAGCACTTTTCAATTTTTGACTCAAATCAGAAAAAAAACGTAGACCCGCGGTATGTGATTCTGGTGAAAATTTTGACCATTCATGAAACCTTGTTTTTTCCATGACAAATGACTCAAACGAGTGGGAAAATGCATGGGCATGGTAAATTGGGCCAAATTTTGCTCAGAAATGTGACAAAAAGCACTTTTCAATTTATTACCTAAATCTGAAAAAAACGTAGACCCGCGGTATGTGATTCTGGTGAAAATTTTGACCATTCATGAAACCTTGTTTTTTCCTTGACAAAGGACTCAAACGAGTGGGAAAATGCATGGGCATGGTAAATTGGGCCAAATTTTGCTCAGAAATGTGACAAAAAGCACTTTTCAATTTATTACCCAAATCAGAAAAAAACGTAGACCCGCGGTATGTGATTCTGGTGAAAATTTTGACCATTCATGAAACCTTGTTTTTTCCATGACAAATGACTCAAACGAGTGGGAAAATGCATGGGCATGGTAAATTGGGCCAAATTTTGCTCAGAAATGTGACAAAAAGCACTTTTCAATTTTTGACCCAAATCAGAAAAAAACGTAGACCCGCGGTATGTGATTCTGGTGAAAATTTTGACCATTCATGAAACCTTGTTTTTTCCATGACAAATGACTCAAACGAGTGGGAAAATGCATGGGCATGGTAAATTGGGCCAAATTTTGCTCAGAAATGTGACAAAAAGCACTTTTCAATTTTTGACCCAAATCAGAAAAAAACGTAGACCCGCGGTATGTGATTCTGGTGAAAATTTTGACCATTCATGAAACCTTGTTTTTTCCATGACAAATGACTCAAACGAGTGGGAAAATGCATGGGCGTGGTAAATTGGGCCAAATTTTGCTCAGAAATGTGACAAAAAGCACTTTTCAATTTTTGACCCAAATCAGAAAAAAACGTAGACCCGCGGTATGTGATTCTGGTGAAAATTTTGACCATTCATGAAACCTTGTTTTTTCCATGACAAATGACTCAAACGAGTGGGAAAATGCATGGGCATGGTAAATTGGGCCAAATTTTGCTAAGAAATGTGACAAAAAGCACTTTTCAATTTTTGACCCAAATCAGAAAAAAACGTAGACCCGCGGTATGTGATTCTGGTGAAAATTTTGACCATTCATGAAACCTTGTTTTTTCCATGACAAATGACTCAAACGAGTGGGAAAATGCATGGGCATGGTAAATTGGGCCAAATTTTGCTCAGAAATGTGACAAAAAGCACTTTTCAATTTTTGACCCAAATCAGAAAAAAACGTAGACCCGCGGTATGTGATTCTGGTGAAAATTTTGACCATTCATGAAACCTTGTTTTTTCCATGACAAATGACTCAAACGAGTGGGAAAATGCATGGGCATGGTAAATTGGGCCAAATTTTGCTAAGAAATGTGACAAAAGGCACTTTTCAATTTTTGACCCAAATCAGAAAAAAACGTAGACCCGCGGTATGTGATTCTGATGAAAATTTTGACCATTCATGAAACCTTGTTTTTTCCATGACAAATGACTCAAACGAGTGGGAAAATGCATGGGCATGGTAAATTGGGCCAAATTTTGCTCAGAAATGTGATAAAAAGCACTTTTCAATTTTTTACCCAAATCAGAAAAAAACGTAGACCCGCGATATGTGATTCTGGTGAAAATTTTGACCATTCATGAAACCTTGTTTTTTCCATGACAAATGACTCAAACGAGTGGGAAAATGCATGGGCATGGTAAATTGGGCCAAATTTTGCTCAGAAATGTGACAAAAAACACTTTTCAATTTATTACCCAAATCAGAAAAAAACGTAGACCCGCGGTATGTGATTCTGGTGAAAATTTTGACCATTCATGAAACCTTGTTTTTTCCATGACAAATGACTCAAACGAGTGGGAAAATGCATGGGCATGGTAAATTGGGCCAAATTTTGCTCAGAAATGTGACAAAAAGCACTTTTCAATTTATTACCCAAATCTGAAAAAAACGTAGACCCGCGGTATGTGATTCTGATGAAAATTTTGACCATTCATGAAACCTTGTTTTTTCCATGACAAATGACTCAAACGAGTGGAAAAATGCATGGGCATGGTAAATTGGGCCAAATTTTGCTCAGAAATGAGATAAAAAGCACTTTTCAATTTTTGACCCAAATCAGAAAAAAACGTAGACCCGCGGTATGTGATTCTGGTGAAAATTTTGACCATTCATGAAACCTTGTTTTTTCCATGACAAATGACTCAAACGAGTGGGAAAATGCATGGGCATGGTAAATTGGGCCAAATTTTGCTCAGAAATGTGACAAAAAGCACTTTTCAATTTTTGACCCAAATCAGAAAAAAGCGTAGACCCGCGGTATGTGATTCTGGTGAAAATTTTGACCATTCATGAAACCTTGTTTTTTCCATGACAAATGACTCAAACGAGTGGGAAAATGCATGGGCATGGTAAATTGGGCCAAACTTTGCTCAGAAATGTGACAAAAAGCACTTTTCAATTTTTGACCCAAATCAGAAAAAAACGTAGACCCGCGGTATGTGATTCTGGTGAAAATTTTGACCATTCATGAAACCTTGTTTTTTCCATGACAAATGACTCAAACGAGTGGGAAAATGCATGGGCATGGTAAATTGGGCCAAATTTTGCTAAGAAATGTGACAAAAGGCACTTTTCAATTTTTGACCCAAATCAGAAAAAAACGTAGACCCGCGGTATGTGATTCTGGTGAAAATTTTGACCATTCATGAAACCTTGTTTTTTCCATGACAAATGACTCAAACGAGTGGGAAAATGCATGGGCATGGTAAATTGGGCCAAATTTTGCTCAGAAATGTGACAAAAAGCACTTTTCAATTTATTACCCAAATCAGAAAAAAACGTAGCCCCGCGGTATGTGATTCTGGTGAAAATTTTGACCATTCATGAAACCTTGTTTTTTCCATGACAAATGACTCAAACGAGTGGGAAAATGCATGGGCATGGTAAATTGGGCCAAACTTTGCTCAGAAATGTGACAAAAAGCACTTTTCATTTTTTGACCCAAATCAGAAAAAAACGTAGACCCGCGGTATGTGATTCTGGTGAAAATTTTGACCATTCATGAAACCTTGTTTTTTCCATGACAAATGACTCAAACGAGTGGGAAAATGCATGGGCATGGTAAATTGGGCCAAATTTTGCTCAGAAATGTGACAAAAAGCACTTTTCAATTTTTGACCCAAATCAGAAAAAAACATAGACCCGCGGTATGTGATTCTGATGAAAATTTTGACCATTCATGAAACCTTGTTTTTTCCATGACAAATGACTCAAACGAGTGGGAAAATGCATGGGCATGGTAAATTGGGCCAAATTTTGCTCAGAAATGTGACAAAAAGCACTTTTCAATTTTTGACCCAAATCAGAAAAAAACGTAGACCCGCGGTATGTGATTCTGGTGAAAATTTTGACCATTCATGAAACCTTGTTTTTTCCATGACAAATGACTCAAACGAGTGGGAAAATGCATGGGCATGGTAAATTGGGCCAAATTTTGCTAAGAAATGTGACAAAAAGCACTTTTCAATTTTTGACCCAAATCAGAAAAAAACGTAGACCCGCGGTATGTGATTCTGGTGAAAATTTTGACCATTCATGAAACCTTGTTTTTTCCATGACAAATGACTCAAACGAGTGGGAAAATGCATGGGCATGGTAAATTGGGCCAAATTTTGCTCAGAAATGTGACAAAAAGCACTTTTCAATTTATTACCCAAATCAGAAAAAAACGTAGACCCGCGGTATGTGATTCTGGTGAAAATTTTGACCATTCATGAAACCTTGTTTTTTCCATGACAAATGACTCAAACGAGTGGGAAAATGCATGGGCATGGTAAATTGGGCCAAATTTTGCTCAGAAATGTGACAAAAAGCACTTTTCAATTTATTACCCAAATCAGAAAAAAACGTAGACCCGCGGTATGTGATTCTGGTGAAAATTTTGACCATTCATGAAACCTTGTTTTTTCCATGACAAATGACTCAAACGAGTGGGAAAATGCATGGGCATGGTAAATTGGGCCAAATTTTGCTCAGAAATGTGACAAAAAGCACTTTTCAATTTTTGACCCAAATCAGAAAAAAACATAGACCCGCGGTATGTGATTCTGATGAAAATTTTGACCATTCATGAAACCTTGTTTTTTCCATGACAAATGACTCAAACGAGTGGGAAAATGCATGGGCATGGTAAATTGGGCCAAATTTTGCTCAGAAACGTGACAAAAAGCACTTTTCAATTTTTGACCCAAATCAGAAAAAAACGTAGACCCGCGGTATGTGATTCTGGTGAAAATTTTGACCATTCATGAAACCTTGTTTTTTCCATGACAAATGACTCAAACGAGTGGGAAAATGCATGGGCGTGGTAAATTGGGCCAAATTTTGCTCAGATATGTGACAAAAAGCACTTTTCAATTTTTGACCCAAATCAGAAAAAAACGTAGACCCGCGGTATGTGATTCTGGTGAAAATTTTGACCATTCATGAAACCTTGTTTTTTCCATGACAAATGACTCAAACGAGTGGGAAAATGCATGGGCATGGTAAATTGGGCCAAATTTTGCTAAGAAATGTGACAAAAAGCACTTTTCAATTTTTGACCCAAATCAGAAAAAAACGTAGACCCGCGGTATGTGATTCTGGTGAAAATTTTGACCATTCATGAAACCTTGTTTTTTCCATGACAAATGACTCAAACGAGTGGGAAAATGCATGGGCATGGTAAATTGGGCCAAACTTTGCTCAGAAATGTGACAAAAAGCACTTTTCAATTTTTGACCCAAATCAGAAAAAAATGTAGACCCGCGGTATGTGATTCTGGTGAAAATTTTGACCATTCATGAAACCTTGTTTTTTCCATGACAAATGACTCAAACGAGTGGGAAAATACATGGGCATGGTAAATTGGGCCAAATTTTGCTAAGAAATGTGACAAAAAGCACTTTTCAATTTTTGACCCAAATCAGAAAAAAACGTAGACCCGCGGTATGTGATTCTGGTGAAAATTTTGATCATTCATGAAACCTTGTTTTTTCCATGACAAATGACTCAAACGAGTGGGAAAATGCATGGGCATGGTAAATTGGGCCAAATTTTGCTCAGAAATGTGACAAAAAGCACTTTTCAATTTTTGACCCAAATCAGAAAAAAACGTAGACCCGCGGTATGTGATTCTGGTGAAAATTTTGACCATTCATGAAACCTTGTTTTTTCCATGACAAATGACTCAAACGAGTGGGAAAATGCATGGGCGTGGTAAATTGGGCCACATTTTGCTCAGAAATGTGACAAAAAGCACTTTTCAATTTTTGACCCAAATCAGAAAAAAACGTAGACCCGCGGTATGTGATTCTGGTGAAAATTTTGACCATTCATGAAACCTTGTTTTTTCCATGACAAATGACTCAAACGAGTGGGAAAATGCATGGGCATGGTAAATTGGGCCAAATTTTGCTAAGAAATGTGACAAAAAGCACTTTTCAATTTTTGACCCAAATCAGAAAAAAACGTAGACCCGCGGTATGTGATTCTGGTGAAAATTTTGATCATTCATGAAACCTTGTTTTTTCCATGACAAATGACTCAAACGAGTGGGAAAATGCATGGGCATGGTAAATTGGGCCAAATTTTGCTCAGAAATGTGACAAAAAGCACTTTTCAATTTATTACCCAAATCAGAAAAAAACGTAGACCCGCGGTATGTGATTCTGGTGAAAATTTTGACCATTCATGAAACCTTGTTTTTTCCATGACAAATGACTCAAACGAGTGGGAAAATGCATGGGCGTGGTAAATTGGGCCAAATTTTGCTCAGAAATGTGACAAAAAGCACTTTTCAATTTTTGACCCAAATCAGAAAAAAACGTAGACCCGCGGTATGTGATTCTGGTGAAAATTTTGACCATTCATGAAACCTTGTTTTTTCCATGACAAATGACTCAAACGAGTGGGAAAATGCATGGGCATGGTAAATTGGGCCAAATTTTGCTCAGAAACGTGACAAAAAGCACTTTTCAATTTTTGACCCAAATCAGAAAAAAACGTAGACCCGCGGTATGTGATTCTGATGAAAATTTTGACCATTCATGAAACCTTGTTTTTTCCATGACAAATGACTCAAACGAGTGGGAAAATGCATGGGCATGGTAAATTGGGCCAAAATTAGCTCAGAAACATGACAAAAAGCACTTTTCAATTTTTGACCCAAATCAGAAAAAAACGTAGACCCGCGGTATGTGATTCTGATGAAAATTTTGACCATTCATGAAACCTTGTTTTTTCCATGACAAATGACTCAAACGAGTGGGAAAATGCATGGGCATGGTAAATTGGGCCAAAATTAGCTCAGAAATGTGACAAAAAGCACTTTTCAATTTTTGACCCAAATCAGAAAAAACGTAGACCCGCGGTATGTGATTCTGGTGAAAATTTTGACCATTCATGAAACCTTGTTTTTTCCATGACAAATGACTCAAACGAGTGGGAAAATGCATGGGCGTGGTAAATTGGGCCAAATTTTGCTCAGAAATGTGACAAAAAGCACTTTTCAATTTTTGACCCAAATCAGAAAAAAACGTAGACCCGCGGTATGTGATTCTGGTGAAAATTTTGACCATTCATGAAACCTTGTTTTTTCCATGACAAATGACTCAAACGAGTGGGAAAATGCATGGGCATCGTAAATTGGGCCAAATTTTGCTCAGAAACGTGACAAAAAGCACTTTTCAATTTTTGACCCAAATCAGAAAAAAAACGTAGACCCGCGGTATGTGATTCTGGTGAAAATTTTGACCATTCATGAAACCTTGTTTTTTCCATGACAAATGACTCAAAGGAGTGGGAAAATGCATGGGCATGGTAAATTGGGCCAAATTTTGCTCAGAAATGTGACAAAAAGCACTTTTCAATTTTTGACCCAAATCAGAAAAAAACGTAGTGATTCTGGTGAAAATTTTGACCATTCATGAAACCTTGTTTTTTCCATGACAAATGACTCAAACGAGTGGGAAAATGCATGGGCGTGGTAAATTGGGCCAAATTTTGCTCAGAAATGTGACAAAAAGCACTTTTAAATTTTTGACCCAAATCAGAAAAAAACGTAGACCCGCGGTATGTGATTCTGGTGAAAATTTTGACCATTCATGAAACCTTGTTTTTTCCATGACAAATGACTCAAACGAGTGGGAAAATGCATGGGCATGGTAAATTGGGCCAAATTTTGCTAAGAAATGTGACAAAAAGCACTTTTCAATTTTTGACCCAAATCAGAAAAAAACGTAGACCCGCGGTATGTGATTCTGGTGAAAATTTTGACCATTCATGAAACCTTGTTTTTTCCATGACAAATGACTCAAACGAGTGGGAAAATGCATGGGCATGGTAAATTGGGCCAAATTTTGCTAAGAAATGTGACAAAAGGCACTTTTCAATTTTTGACCCAAATCAGAAAAAAACGTAGACCCGCGGTATGTGATTCTGGTGAAAATTTTGACCATTCATGAAACCTTGTTTTTTCCATGACAAATGACTCAAACGAGTGGGAAAATGCATGGGCATGGTAAATTGGGCCAAATTTTGCTCAGAAATGTGACAAAAAGCACTTTTCAATTTACTACCCAAATCAGAAAAAAACGTAGACCCGCGGTATGTGATTCTGGTGAAAATTTTGACCATTCATGAAACCTTGTTTTTTCCATGACAAATGACTCAAACGAGTGGGAAAATACATGGGCATGGTAAATTGGGCCAAATTTTGCTAAGAAATGTGACAAAAAGCACTTTTCAATTTTTGACCCAAATCAGAAAAAAACGTAGACCCGCGGTATGTGATTCTGGTGAAAATTTTGATCATTCATGAAACCTTGTTTTTTCCATGACAAATGACTCAAACGAGTGGGAAAATGCATGGGCATGGTAAATTGGGCCAAATTTTGCTCAGAAATGTGACAAAAAGCACTTTTCAATTTTTGACCCAAAATAAGAAAAAAACGTAGACCCGCGGTATGTGATTCTGGTGAAAATTTTGACCATTCATGAAACCTTGTTTTTTCCATGACAAATGACTCAAACGAGTGGGAAAATGCATGGGCGTGGTAAATTGGGCCAAATTTTGCTCAGAAATGTGACAAAAAGCACTTTTCAATTTTTGACCCAAATCAGAAAAAAACGTAGACCCGCGGTATGTGATTCTGGTGAAAATTTTGACCATTCATGAAACCTTGTTTTTTCCATGACAAATGACTCAAACGAGTGGGAAAATGCATGGGCATGGTAAATTGGGCCAAATTTTGCTAAGAAATGTGACAAAAAGCACTTTTCAATTTTTGACCCAAATCAGAAAAAAACGTAGACCCGCGGTATGTGATTCTGGTGAAAATTTTGATCATTCATGAAACCTTGTTTTTTCCATGACAAATGACTCAAACGAGTGGGAAAATGCATGGGCATGGTAAATTGGGCCAAATTTTGCTCAGAAATGTGACAAAAAGCACTTTTCAATTTATTACCCAAATCAGAAATAAACGTAGACCCGCGGTATGTGATTCTGGTGAAAATTTTGACCATTCATGAAACCTTGTTTTTTCCATGACAAATGACTCAAACGAGTGGGAAAATGCATGGGCGTGGTAAATTGGGCCAAATTTTGCTCAGAAATGTGACAAAAAGCACTTTTCAATTTTTGACCCAAATCAGAAAAAAACGTAGACCCGCGGTATGTGATTCTGGTGAAAATTTTGACCATTCATGAAACCTTGTTTTTTCCATGACAAATGACTCAAACGAGTGGGAAAATGCATGGGCATGGTAAATTGGGCCAAATTTTGCTCAGAAACGTGACAAAAAGCACTTTTCAATTTTTGACCCAAATCAGAAAAAAACGTAGACCCGCGGTATGTGATTCTGATGAAAATTTTGACCATTCATGAAACCTTGTTTTTTCCATGACAAATGACTCAAACGAGTGGGAAAATGCATGGGCATGGTAAATTGGGCCAAAATTAGCTCAGAAACATGACAAAAAGCACTTTTCAATTTTTGACCCAAATCAGAAAAAAACGTAGACCCGCGGTATGTGATTCTGATGAAAATTTTGACCATTCATGAAACCTTGTTTTTTCCATGACAAATGACTCAAACGAGTGGGAAAATGCATGGGCATGGTAAATTGGGCCAAAATTAGCTCAGAAATGTGACAAAAAGCACTTTTCAATTTTTGACCCAAATCAGAAAAAACGTAGACCCGCGGTATGTGATTCTGGTGAAAATTTTGACCATTCATGAAACCTTGTTTTTTCCATGACAAATGACTCAAACGAGTGGGAAAATGCATGGGCATGGTAAATTGGGCCAAATTTTGCTCAGAAATGTGACAAAAAGCACTTTTCAATTTTTGACCCAAATCAGAAAAAAACGTAGACCCGCGGTATGTGATTCTGGTGAAAATTTTGACCATTCATGAAACCTTGTTTTTTCCATGACAAATGACTCAAACGAGTGGGAAAATGCATGGGCATCGTAAATTGGGCCAAATTTTGCTCAGAAACGTGACAAAAAGCACTTTTCAATTTTTGACCCAAATCAGAAAAAAAACGTAGACCCGCGGTATGTGATTCTGGTGAAAATTTTGACCATTCATGAAACCTTGTTTTTTCCATGACAAATGACTCAAACGAGTGGGAAAATGCATGGGCATGGTAAATTGGGCCAAATTTTGCTCAGAAATGTGACAAAAAGCACTTTTCAATTTTTGACCCAAATCAGAAAAAAACGTAGACCCGCGGTATGTGATTCTGGTGAAAATTTTGACCATTCATGAAACCTTGTTTTTTTCATGACAAATGACTCAAACGAGTGGGAAAATGCATGGGCATGGTAAATTGGGCCAAATTTTGCTCAGAAATGTGACAAAAAGCAATTTTCAATTTTTGACCCAAATCAGAAAAAAACGTAGACCCCCGGTATTTGATTCTGGTGAAAATTTTGACCATTCATGAAACCTTGTTTTTTCCATGACAAATGACTCAAACGAGTGGGAAAATGCATGGGCATGGTAAATTGGGCCAAATTTTGCTCAGAAATGTGATAAAAAGCACTTTTCAATTTTTTACCCAAATCAGAAAAAAACGTAGACCCGCGATATGTGATTCTGGTGAAAATTTTGACCATTCATGAAACCTTGTTTTTTCCATGACAAATGACTCAAACGAGTGGGAAAATGCATGGGCATGGTAAATTGGGCCAAATTTTGCTCAGAAATGTGACAAAAAGCACTTTTCAATTTATTACCCAAATCTGAAAAAAACGTAGACCCGTGGTATGTGATTCTGATGAAAATTTTGACCATTCATGAAACCTTGTTTTTTCCATGACAAATGACTCAAACGAGTGGGAAAATGCATGGGCATGGTAAATTGGGCCAAATTTTGCTCAGAAATGTGATAAAAAGCACTTTTCAATTTTTGACCCAAATCAGAAAAAAACGTAGACCCGCGGTATGTGATTCTGGTGAAAATTTTGACCATTCATGAAACCTTGTTTTTTCCATGACAAATGACTCAAACGAGTGGGAAAATGCATGGGCATGGTAAATTGGGCCAAATTTTGCTCAGAAATGTGACAAAAAGCACTTTTCAATTTTTGACCCAAATCAGAAAAAAGCGTAGACCCGCGGTATGTGATTCTGGTGAAAATTTTGACCATTCATGAAACCTTGTTTTTTCCATGACAAATGACTCAAACGAGTGGGAAAATGCATGGGCATGGTAAATTGGGCCAAACTTTGCTCAGAAATGTGACAAAAAGCACTTTTCAATTTTTGACCCAAATCAGAAAAAAACGTAGACCCGCGGTATGTGATTCTGGTGAAAATTTTGACCATTCATGAAACCTTGTTTTTTCCATGACAAATGACTCAAACGAGTGGGAAAATGCATGGGCATGGTAAATTGGGCCAAATTTTGCTCAGAAATGTGACAAAAAGCACTTTTCAATTTTTGACCCAAATCAGAAAAAAGCGTAGACCCGCGGTATGTGATTCTGGTGAAAATTTTGACCATTCATGAAACCTTGTTTTTTCCATGACAAATGACTCAAACGAGTGGGAAAATGCATGGGCATGGTAAATTGGGCCAAACTTTGCTCAGAAATGTGACAAAAAGCACTTTTCAATTTTTGACCCAAATCAGAAAAAAACGTAGACCCGCGGTATGTGATTCTGGTGAAAATTTTGACCATTCATGAAACCTTGTTTTTTCCATGACAAATGACTCAAACGAGTGGGAAAATGCATGGGCATGGTAAATTGGGCCAAATTTTGCTAAGAAATGTGACAAAAGGCACTTTTCAATTTTTGACCCAAATCAGAAAAAAACGTAGACCCGCGGTATGTGATTCTGGCGAAAATTTTGACCATTCATGAAACCTTGTTTTTTCCATGACAAATGACTCAAACGAGTGGGAAAATGCATGGGCATGGTAAATTGGGCCAAATTTTGCTAAGAAATGTGACAAAAAGCACTTTTCAATTTATTACCCAAATCAGAAAAAAACGTAGACCCGCGGTATGTGATTCTGGTGAAAATTTTGACCATTCATGAAACCTTGTTTTTTCCATGACAAATGACTCAAACGAGTGGGAAAATGCATGGGCATGGTAAATTGGGCCAAACTTTGCTCAGAAATGTGACAAAAAGCACTTTTCAATTTTTGACCCAAATCAGAAAAAAACGTAGACCCGCGGTATGTGATTCTGGTGAAAATTTTGACCATTCATGAAACCTTGTTTTTTCCATGACAAATGACTCAAACGAGTGGGAAAATGCATGGGCATGGTAAATTGGGCCAAATTTTGCTAAGAAATGTGACAAGAGGCACTTTTCAATTTTTGACCCAAATCAGAAAAAAACGTAGACCCGCGGTATGTGATTCTGGTGAAAATTTTGACCATTCATGAAACCTTGTTTTTTCCATGACAAATGACTCAAACGAGTGGGAAAATGCATGGGCATGGTAAATTGGGCCAAATTTTGCTCAGAAATGTGACAAAAAGCACTTTTCAATTTACTACCCAAATCAGAAAAAAACGTAGACCCGCGGTATGTGATTCTGGTGAAAATTTTGATCATTCATGAAACCTTGTTTTTTCCATGACAAATGACTCAAACGAGTGGGAAAATGCATGGGCATGGTAAATTGGGCCAAATTTTGCTCAGAAATGTGACAAAAAGCACTTTTCAATTTTTGACCCAAATCAGAAAAAAACGTAGACCCGCGGTATGTGATTCTGGTGAAAATTTTGACCATTCATGAAACCTTGTTTTTTCAATGACAAATGACTCAAACGAGTGGGAAAATGCATGGGCATGGTAAATTGGGCCAAATTTTGCTCAGAAACGTGACAAAAAGCACTTTTCAATTTTTGACCCAAATCAGAAAAAAACGTAGACCCGCGGTATGTGATTCTGGTGAAAATTTTGACCATTCATGAAACCTTGTTTTTTCCATGACAAATGACTCAAACGAGTGGGAAAATGCATGGGCGTGGTAAATTGGGCCAAATTTTGCTCAGAAATGTGACAAAAAGCACTTTTCAATTTTTGACCCAAATCAGAAAAAAACGTAGACCCGCGGTATGTGATTCTGGTGAAAATTTTGACCATTCATGAAACCTTGTTTTTTCCATGACAAATGACTCAAACGAGTGGGAAAATGCATGGGCATGGTAAATTGGGCCAAATTTTGCTAAGAAATGTGACAAAAAGCACTTTTCAATTTTTGACCCAAATCAGAAAAAAACGTAGACCCGCGGTATGTGATTCTGGTGAAAATTTTGACCATTCATGAAACCTTGTTTTTTCCATGACAAATGACTCAAACGAGTGGGAAAATGCATGGGCATGGTAAATTGGGCCAAATTTTGCTCAGAAATGTGACAAAAAGCACTTTTCAATTTATTACCCAAATCAGAAAAAAACGTAGACCCGCGGTATGTGATTCTGGTGAAAATTTTGACCATTCATGAAACCTTGTTTTTTCCATGACAAATGACTCAAACGAGTGTGAAAATGCATGGGCATGGTAAATTGGGCCAAATTTTGCTCAGAAACGTGACAAAAAGCACTTTTCAATTTTTGACCCAAATCAGAAAAAAACGTAGACCCGCGGTATGTGATTCTGATGAAAATTTTGACCATTCATGAAACCTTGTTTTTTCCATGACAAATAACTCAAACGAGTGGGAAAATGCATGGGCATGGTAAATTGGGCCAAATTTTGCTCAGAAATGTGACAAAAAGCACTTTTCAATTTTTGACCCAAATCAGAAAAAAACGTAGACCCGCGGTATGTGATTCTGGTGAAAATTTTGACCATTCATGAAACCTTGTTTTTTCCATGACAAATGACTCAAACGAGTGGGAAAATGCATGGGCATGGTAAATTGGGCCAAATTTTGCTCAGAAACGTGACAAAAAGCACTTTTCAATTTTTGACCCAAATCAGAAAAAAACGTAGACCCGCGGTATGTGATTCTGATGAAAATTTTGACCATTCATGAAACCTTGTTTTTTCCATGACAAATGACTCAAACGAGTGGGAAAATGCATGGGCATGGTAAATTGGGCCAAAATTAGCTCAGAAATGTGACAAAAAGCACTTTTCAATTTTTGACCCAAATCAGAAAAAACGTAGACCCGCGGTATGTGATTCTGGTGAAAATTTTGACCATTCATGAAACCTTGTTTTTTCCATGACAAATGACTCAAACGAGTGGGAAAATGCATGGGCATGGTAAATTGGGCCAAATTTTGCTCAGAAATGTGACAAAAAGCACTTTTCAATTTTTGACCCAAATCAGAAAAAAACGTAGACCCGCGGTATGTGATTCTGGTGAAAATTTTGACCATTCATGAAACCTTGTTTTTTCCATGACAAATGACTCAAACGAGTGGGAAAATGCATGGGCATGGTAAATTGGGCCAAATTTTGCTCAGAAACGTGACAAAAAGCACTTTTCAATTTTTGACCCAAATCAGAAAAAAAACGTAGACCCGCGGTATGTGATTCTGGTGAAAATTTTGACCATTCATGAAACCTTGTTTTTTCCATGACAAATGACTCAAACGAGTGGGAAAATGCATGGGCATGGTAAATTGGGCCAAATTTTGCTCAGAAATGTGACAAAAAGCACTTTTAAATTTTTGACCCAAATCAGAAAAAAACGTAGACCCGCGGTATGTGATTCTGGTGAAAATTTTGACCATTCATGAAACCTTGTTTTTTTCATGACAAATGACTCAAACGAGTGGGAAAATGCATGGGCATGGTAAATTGGGCCAAATTTTGCTCAGAAATGTGACAAAAAGCACTTTTCAATTTTTGACCCAAATCAGAAAAAAACGTAGACCCGCGGTATGTGATTCTGGTGAAAATTTTGACCATTCATGAAACCTTGTTTTTTCCATGACAAATGACTCAAACGAGTGGGAAAATGCATGGGCATGGTAAATTGGGCCAAATTTTGCTCAGAAATGTGACAAAAAGCACTTTTCAATTTATTACCCAAATCAGAAAAAAACGTAGACCCGCGGTATGTGATTCTGGTGAAAATTTTGACCATTCATGAAACCTTGTTTTTTCCATGACAAATAACTCAAACGAGTGGGAAAATGCATGGGCATGGTAAATTGGGCCAAATTTTGCTCAGAAATGTGACAAAAAGCACTTTTCAATTTTTTACCCAAATCAGAAAAAAACGTAGACCCGCGGTATGTGATTCTGGTGAAAATTTTGACCATTCATGAAACCTTGTTTTTTCCATGACAAATGACTCAAACGAGTGGGAAAATGCATGGGCATGGTAAATTGGGCCAAATTTTGCTCAGAAATGTGACAAAAAACACTTTTCAATTTATTACCCAAATCAGAAAAAAACGTAGACCCCGCGGTATGTGATTCTGGTGAAAATTTTGACCATTCATGAAACCTTGTTTTTTCCATGACAAATGACTCAAACGAGTGGGAAAATGCATGGGCATGGTAAATTGGGCCAAATTTTGCTCAGAAATGTGACAAAAAGCACTTTTCAATTTATTACCCAAATCTGAAAAAAACGTAGACCCGCGGTATGTGATTCTGGTGAAAATTTTGACCATTCATGAAACCTTGTTTTTTCCATGACAAATGACTCAAACGAGTGGGAAAATGCATGGGCATGGTAAATTGGGCCAAATTTTGCTCAGAAATGTGATAAAAAGCACTTTTCAATTTTTGACCCAAATCAGAAAAAAACGTAGACCCGCGGTATGTGATTCTGGTGAAAATTTTGACCATTCATGAAACCTTGTTTTTTCCATGACAAATGACTCAAACGAGTGGGAAAATGCATGGGCATGGTAAATTGGGCCAAATTTTGCTCAGAAATGTGACAAAAAACACTTTTCAATTTATTACCCAAATCAGAAAAAAACGTAGACCCCGCGATATGTGATTCTGGTGAAAATTTTGACCATTCATGAAACCTTGTTTTTTCCATGACAAATGACTCAAACGAGTGGGAAAATGCATGGGCATGGTAAATTGGGCCAAATTTTGCTCAGAAATGTGACAAAAAGCACTTTTCAATTTATTACCCAAATCTGAAAAAAACGTAGACCCGCGGTATGTGATTCTGGTGAAAATTTTGACCATTCATGAAACCTTGTTTTTTCCATGACAAATGACTCAAACGAGTGGGAAAATGCATGGGCATGGTAAATTGGGCCAAATTTTGCTCAGAAATGTGATAAAAAGCACTTTTCAATTTATTACCCAAATCTGAAAAAAACGTAGACCCGCGGTATGTGATTCTGGTGAAAATTTTGACCATTCATGAAACCTTGTTTTTTCCATGACAAATGACTCAAACGAGTGGGAAAATGCATGGGCATGGTAAATTGGGCCAAATTTTGCTCAGAAATGTGATAAAAAGCACTTTTCAATTTTTGACCCAAATCAGAAAAAAACGTAGACCCGCGGTATGTGATTCTGGTGAAAATTTTGACCATTCATGAAACCTTGTTTTTTCCATGACAAATGACTCAAACGAGTGGGAAAATGCATGGGCATGGTAAATTGGGCCAAATTTTGCTCAGAAATGTGACAAAAAGCACTTTTCAATTTTTGACCCAAATCAGAAAAAAGCGTAGACCCGCGGTATGTGATTCTGGTGAAAATTTTGACCATTCATGAAACCTTGTTTTTTCCATGACAAATGACTCAAACGAGTGGGAAAATGCATGGGCATGGTAAATTGGGCCAAACTTTGCTCAGAAATGTGACAAAAAGCACTTTTCAATTTTTGACCCAAATCAGAAAAAAACGTAGACCCGCGGTATGTGATTCTGGTGAAAATTTTGACCATTCATGAAACCTTGTTTTTTCCATGACAAATGACTCAAACGAGTGGGAAAATGCATTGGCATGGTAAATTGGGCCAAATTTTGCTCAGAAATGTGACAAAAAGCACTTTTCAATTTATTACCCAAATCAGAAAAAAACGTAGACCCGCGGTATGTGATTCTGGTGAAAATTTTGACCATTCATGAAACCTTGTTTTTTCCATGACAAATGACTCAAACGAGTGGGAAAATACATGGGCATGGTAAATTGGGCCAAATTTTGCTAAGAAATGTGACAAAAAGCACTTTTCAATTTTTGACCCAAATCAGAAAAAAACGTAGACCCGCGGTATGTGATTCTGGTGAAAATTTTGACCATTCATGAAACCTTGTTTTTTCCATGACAAATGACTCAAACGAGTGGGAAAATGCATGGGCATGGTAAATTGGGCCAAACTTTGCTCAGAAATGTGACAAAAAGCACTTTTCAATTTTTGACCCAAATCAGAAAAAAACGTAGACCCGCGGTATGTGATTCTGGTGAAAATTTTGACCATTCATGAAACCTTGTTTTTTCCATGACAAATGACTCAAACGAGTGGGAAAATGCATGGGCATGGTAAATTGGGCCAAATTTTGCTAAGAAATGTGACAAAAGGCACTTTTCAATTTTTGACCCAAATCAGAAAAAAACGTAGACCCGCGGTATGTGATTCTGGTGAAAATTTTGACCATTCATGAAACCTTGTTTTTTCCATGACAAATGACTCAAACGAGTGGGAAAATGCATGGGCATGGTAAATTGGGCCAAATTTTGCTAAGAAATGTGACAAAAAGCACTTTTCAATTTTTGACCCAAATCAGAAAAAAACGTAGACCCGCGGTATGTGATTCTGGTGAAAATTTTGACCATTCATGAAACCTTGTTTTTTCCATGACAAATGACTCAAACGAGTGGGAAAATGCATGGGCATGGTAAATTGGGCCAAATTTTGCTCAGAAATGTGACAAAAAGCACTTTTCAATTTTTGACCCAAATCAGAAAAAAACGTAGACCCACGGTATGTGATTCTGGTGAAAATTTTGACCATTCATGAAACCTTGTTTTTTCAATGACAAATGACTCAAACGAGTGGGAAAATGCATGGGCATGGTAAATTGGGCCAAATTTTGCTCAGAAACGTGACAAAAAGCACTTTTCAATTTTTGACCCAAATCAGAAAAAAACGTAGACCCGCGGTATGTGATTCTGGTGAAAATTTTGACCATTCATGAAACCTTGTTTTTTCCATGACAAATGACTCAAACGAGTGGGAAAATGCATGGGCGTGGTAAATTGGGCCAAATTTTGCTCAGAAATGTGACAAAAAGCACTTTTCAATTTTTGACCCAAATCAGAAAAAAACGTAGACCCGCGGTATGTGATTCTGGTGAAAATTTTGACCATTCATGAAACCTTGTTTTTTCCATGACAAATGACTCAAACGAGTGGGAAAATGCATGGGCATGGTAAATTGGGCCAAATTTTGCTAAGAAATGTGACAAAAAGCACTTTTCAATTTTTGACCCAAATCAGAAAAAAACGTAGACCCGCGGTATGTGATTCTGGTGAAAATTTTGACCATTCATGAAACCTTGTTTTTTCCATGACAAATGACTCAAACGAGTGGGAAAATGCATGGGCATGGTAAATTGGGCCAAATTTTGCTCAGAAATGTGACAAAAAGCACTTTTCAATTTATTACCCAAATCAGAAAAAAACGTAGACCCGCGGTATGTGATTCTGGTGAAAATTTTGACCATTCATGAAACCTTGTTTTTTCCATGACAAATGACTCAAACGAGTGGGAAAATGCATGGGCATGGTAAATTGGGCCAAATTTTGCTCAGAAATGTGACAAAAAGCACTTTTCAATTTTTGACCCAAATCAGAAAAAAACGTAGACCCGCGGTATGTGATTCTGGTGAAAATTTTGACCATTCATGAAACCTTGTTTTTTCCATGACAAATGACTCAAACGAGTGGGAAAATGCATGGGCATGGTAAATTGGGCCAAATTTTGCTAAGAAATGTGACAAAAAGCACTTTTCAATTTATTACCCAAATCAGAAAAAAACGTAGACCCGCGGTATGTGATTCTGGTGAAAATTTTGACCATTCATGAAACCTTGTTTTTTCCATGACAAATGACTCAAACGAGTGGGAAAATGCATGGGCATGGTAAATTGGGCCAAATTTTGCTCAGAAATGTGACAAAAAGCACTTTTCAATTTATTACCCAAATCAGAAAAAAACGTAGACCCGCGGTATGTGATTCTGGTGAAAATTTTGACCATTCATGAAACCTTGTTTTTTCCATGACAAATGACTCAAACGAGTGGGAAAATGCATGGGCATGGTAAATTGGGCCAAATTTTGCTCAGAAATGTGACAAAAAGCACTTTTCAATTTATTACCCAAATCAGAAAAAAACGTAGACCCGCGGTATGTGATTCTGATGAAAATTTTGACCATTCATGAAACCTTGTTTTTTCCATGACAAATGACTCAAACGAGTGGGAAAATGCATGGGCATGGTAAATTGGGCCAAATTTAGCTCAGAAATGTGACAAAAGGCACTTTTCAATTTTTGACCCAAATCAGAAAAAAACGTAGACCCGCGGTATGTGATTCTGGTGAAAATTTTGACCATTCATGAAACCTTCTTTTTTCCATGACAAATGACTCAAACGAGTGGGAAAATGCATGGGCATGGTAAATTGGGCCAAATTTTGCTCAGAAATGTGACAAAAAGCACTTTTCAATTTTTGACCCAAATCAGAAAAAAACGTAGACCCGCGGTACGTGATTCTGTTGAAAATTTTGACCATTCATGAAACCTTGTTTTTTCCATGACAAATGACTCAAACGAGTGGGAAAATGCATGGGCATGGTAAATTGGGCCAAATTTTGCTAAGAAATGTGACAAAAAGCACTTTTCAATTTTTGACCCAAATCAGAAAAAAACGTAGACCCGCGGTATGTGATTCTGATGAAAATTTTGACCATTCATGAAACCTTGTTTTTTCCATGACAAATGACTCAAACGAGTGGGAAAATGCATGGGCATGGTAAATTGGGCCAAATTTTGCTCAGAAATGTGACAAAAAGCACTTTTCAATTTATTACCCAAATCAGAAAAAAACGTAGACCCGCGGTATGTGATTCTGGTGAAAATTTTGACCATTCATGAAACCTTGTTTTTTCCATGACAAATGACTCAAACGAGTGGGAAAATGCATGGGCATGGTAAATTGGGCCAAATTTTGCTCAGAAATGTGACAAAAAGCACTTTTCAATTTATTACCCAAATCAGAAAAAAACGTAGACCCGCGGTATGTGATTCTGATGAAAATTTTGACCATTCATGAAACCTTGTTTTTTCCATGACAAATGACTCAAACGAGTGGGAAAATGCATGGGCATGGTAAATTGGGCCAAATTTAGCTCAGAAATGTGACAAAAAGCACTTTTCAATTTTTGACCCAAATCAGAAAAAAACGTAGACCCGCGGTATGTGATTCTGGTGAAAATTTTGACCATTCATGAAACCTTCTTTTTTCCATGACAAATGACTCAAACGAGTGGGAAAATGCATGGGCATGGTAAATTGGGCCAAATTTTGCTCAGAAATGTGATAAAAAGCACTTTTCAATTTTTGACCCAAATCAGAAAAAAACGTAGACCCGCGGTATGTGATTCTGGTGAAAATTTTGACCATTCATGAAACCTTGTTTTTTCCATGACAAATGACTCAAACGAGTGGGAAAATGCATGGGCATGGTAAATTGGGCCAAATTTTGCTCAGAAATGTGACAAAAAACACTTTTCAATTTATTACCCAAATCAGAAAAAAACGTAGACCCCGCGATATGTGATTCTGGTGAAAATTTTGACCATTCATGAAACCTTGTTTTTTCCATGACAAATGACTCAAACGAGTGGGAAAATGCATGGGCATGGTAAATTGGGCCAAATTTTGCTCAGAAATGTGACAAAAAGCACTTTTCAATTTATTACCCAAATCTGAAAAAAACGTAGACCCGCGGTATGTGATTCTGGTGAAAATTTTGACCATTCATGAAACCTTGTTTTTTCCATGACAAATGACTCAAACGAGTGGGAAAATGCATGGGCATGGTAAATTGGGCCAAATTTTGCTCAGAAATGTGATAAAAAGCACTTTTCAATTTATTACCCAAATCTGAAAAAAACGTAGACCCGCGGTATGTGATTCTGGTGAAAATTTTGACCATTCATGAAACCTTGTTTTTTCCATGACAAATGACTCAAACGAGTGGGAAAATGCATGGGCATGGTAAATTGGGCCAAATTTTGCTCAGAAATGTGATAAAAAGCACTTTTCAATTTTTGACCCAAATCAGAAAAAAACGTAGACCCGCGGTATGTGATTCTGGTGAAAATTTTGACCATTCATGAAACCTTGTTTTTTCCATGACAAATGACTCAAACGAGTGGGAAAATGCATGGGCATGGTAAATTGGGCCAAATTTTGCTCAGAAATGTGACAAAAAGCACTTTTCAATTTTTGACCCAAATCAGAAAAAAGCGTAGACCCGCGGTATGTGATTCTGGTGAAAATTTTGACCATTCATGAAACCTTGTTTTTTCCATGACAAATGACTCAAACGAGTGGGAAAATGCATGGGCATGGTAAATTGGGCCAAACTTTGCTCAGAAATGTGACAAAAAGCACTTTTCAATTTTTGACCCAAATCAGAAAAAAACGTAGACCCGCGGTATGTGATTCTGGTGAAAATTTTGACCATTCATGAAACCTTGTTTTTTCCATGACAAATGACTCAAACGAGTGGGAAAATGCATTGGCATGGTAAATTGGGCCAAATTTTGCTCAGAAATGTGACAAAAAGCACTTTTCAATTTATTACCCAAATCAGAAAAAAACGTAGACCCGCGGTATGTGATTCTGGTGAAAATTTTGACCATTCATGAAACCTTGTTTTTTCCATGACAAATGACTCAAACGAGTGGGAAAATACATGGGCATGGTAAATTGGGCCAAATTTTGCTAAGAAATGTGACAAAAAGCACTTTTCAATTTTTGACCCAAATCAGAAAAAAACGTAGACCCGCGGTATGTGATTCTGGTGAAAATTTTGACCATTCATGAAACCTTGTTTTTTCCATGACAAATGACTCAAACGAGTGGGAAAATGCATGGGCATGGTAAATTGGGCCAAACTTTGCTCAGAAATGTGACAAAAAGCACTTTTCAATTTTTGACCCAAATCAGAAAAAAACGTAGACCCGCGGTATGTGATTCTGGTGAAAATTTTGACCATTCATGAAACCTTGTTTTTTCCATGACAAATGACTCAAACGAGTGGGAAAATGCATGGGCATGGTAAATTGGGCCAAATTTTGCTAAGAAATGTGACAAAAGGCACTTTTCAATTTTTGACCCAAATCAGAAAAAAACGTAGACCCGCGGTATGTGATTCTGGTGAAAATTTTGACCATTCATGAAACCTTGTTTTTTCCATGACAAATGACTCAAACGAGTGGGAAAATGCATGGGCATGGTAAATTGGGCCAAATTTTGCTAAGAAATGTGACAAAAAGCACTTTTCAATTTTTGACCCAAATCAGAAAAAAACGTAGACCCGCGGTATGTGATTCTGGTGAAAATTTTGACCATTCATGAAACCTTGTTTTTTCCATGACAAATGACTCAAACGAGTGGGAAAATGCATGGGCATGGTAAATTGGGCCAAATTTTGCTCAGAAATGTGACAAAAAGCACTTTTCAATTTTTGACCCAAATCAGAAAAAAACGTAGACCCACGGTATGTGATTCTGGTGAAAATTTTGACCATTCATGAAACCTTGTTTTTTCAATGACAAATGACTCAAACGAGTGGGAAAATGCATGGGCATGGTAAATTGGGCCAAATTTTGCTCAGAAACGTGACAAAAAGCACTTTTCAATTTTTGACCCAAATCAGAAAAAAACGTAGACCCGCGGTATGTGATTCTGGTGAAAATTTTGACCATTCATGAAACCTTGTTTTTTCCATGACAAATGACTCAAACGAGTGGGAAAATGCATGGGCGTGGTAAATTGGGCCAAATTTTGCTCAGAAATGTGACAAAAAGCACTTTTCAATTTTTGACCCAAATCAGAAAAAAACGTAGACCCGCGGTATGTGATTCTGGTGAAAATTTTGACCATTCATGAAACCTTGTTTTTTCCATGACAAATGACTCAAACGAGTGGGAAAATGCATGGGCATGGTAAATTGGGCCAAATTTTGCTAAGAAATGTGACAAAAAGCACTTTTCAATTTTTGACCCAAATCAGAAAAAAACGTAGACCCGCGGTATGTGATTCTGGTGAAAATTTTGACCATTCATGAAACCTTGTTTTTTCCATGACAAATGACTCAAACGAGTGGGAAAATGCATGGGCATGGTAAATTGGGCCAAATTTTGCTCAGAAATGTGACAAAAAGCACTTTTCAATTTATTACCCAAATCAGAAAAAAACGTAGACCCGCGGTATGTGATTCTGGTGAAAATTTTGACCATTCATGAAACCTTGTTTTTTCCATGACAAATGACTCAAACGAGTGGGAAAATGCATGGGCATGGTAAATTGGGCCAAATTTTGCTCAGAAATGTGACAAAAAGCACTTTTCAATTTTTGACCCAAATCAGAAAAAAACGTAGACCCGCGGTATGTGATTCTGGTGAAAATTTTGACCATTCATGAAACCTTGTTTTTTCCATGACAAATGACTCAAACGAGTGGGAAAATGCATGGGCATGGTAAATTGGGCCAAATTTTGCTAAGAAATGTGACAAAAAGCACTTTTCAATTTATTACCCAAATCAGAAAAAAACGTAGACCCGCGGTATGTGATTCTGGTGAAAATTTTGACCATTCATGAAACCTTGTTTTTTCCATGACAAATGACTCAAACGAGTGGGAAAATGCATGGGCATGGTAAATTGGGCCAAATTTTGCTCAGAAATGTGACAAAAAGCACTTTTCAATTTATTACCCAAATCAGAAAAAAACGTAGACCCGCGGTATGTGATTCTGGTGAAAATTTTGACCATTCATGAAACCTTGTTTTTTCCATGACAAATGACTCAAACGAGTGGGAAAATGCATGGGCATGGTAAATTGGGCCAAATTTTGCTCAGAAATGTGACAAAAAGCACTTTTCAATTTATTACCCAAATCAGAAAAAAACGTAGACCCGCGGTATGTGATTCTGATGAAAATTTTGACCATTCATGAAACCTTGTTTTTTCCATGACAAATGACTCAAACGAGTGGGAAAATGCATGGGCATGGTAAATTGGGCCAAATTTAGCTCAGAAATGTGACAAAAGGCACTTTTCAATTTTTGACCCAAATCAGAAAAAAACGTAGACCCGCGGTATGTGATTCTGGTGAAAATTTTGACCATTCATGAAACCTTCTTTTTTCCATGACAAATGACTCAAACGAGTGGGAAAATGCATGGGCATGGTAAATTGGGCCAAATTTTGCTCAGAAATGTGACAAAAAGCACTTTTCAATTTTTGACCCAAATCAGAAAAAAACGTAGACCCGCGGTACGTGATTCTGTTGAAAATTTTGACCATTCATGAAACCTTGTTTTTTCCATGACAAATGACTCAAACGAGTGGGAAAATGCATGGGCATGGTAAATTGGGCCAAATTTTGCTAAGAAATGTGACAAAAAGCACTTTTCAATTTTTGACCCAAATCAGAAAAAAACGTAGACCCGCGGTATGTGATTCTGATGAAAATTTTGACCATTCATGAAACCTTGTTTTTTCCATGACAAATGACTCAAACGAGTGGGAAAATGCATGGGCATGGTAAATTGGGCCAAATTTTGCTCAGAAATGTGACAAAAAGCACTTTTCAATTTATTACCCAAATCAGAAAAAAACGTAGACCCGCGGTATGTGATTCTGGTGAAAATTTTGACCATTCATGAAACCTTGTTTTTTCCATGACAAATGACTCAAACGAGTGGGAAAATGCATGGGCATGGTAAATTGGGCCAAATTTTGCTCAGAAATGTGACAAAAAGCACTTTTCAATTTATTACCCAAATCAGAAAAAAACGTAGACCCGCGGTATGTGATTCTGATGAAAATTTTGACCATTCATGAAACCTTGTTTTTTCCATGACAAATGACTCAAACGAGTGGGAAAATGCATGGGCATGGTAAATTGGGCCAAATTTAGCTCAGAAATGTGACAAAAAGCACTTTTCAATTTTTGACCCAAATCAGAAAAAAACGTAGACCCGCGGTATGTGATTCTGGTGAAAATTTTGACCATTCATGAAACCTTCTTTTTTCCATGACAAATGACTCAAACGAGTGGGAAAATGCATGGGCATGGTAAATTGGGCCAAATTTTGCTCAGAAATGTGACAAAAAGCACTTTTCAATTTTTGACCCAAATCAGAAAAAAACGTAGACCCGCGGTACGTGATTCTGTTGAAAATTTAGACCATTCATGAAACCTTGTTTTTTCCATGACAAATGACTCAAACGAGTGGGAAAATGCATGGGCATGGTAAATTGGGCCAAATTTTGCTAAGAAATGTGACAAAAAGCACTTTTCAATTTTTGACCCAAATCAGAAAAAAACGTAGACCCGCGGTATGTGATTCTGGTGAAAATTTTGACCATTCATGAAACCTTGTTTTTTCCATGACAAATGACTCAAACGAGTGGGAAAATGCATGGGCATGGTAAATTGGGCCAAATTTTGCTCAGAAATGTGACAAAAAGCACTTTTCAATTTATTACCCAAATCAGAAAAAAACGTAGACCCGCGGTATGTGATTCTGGTGAAAATTTTGACCATTCATGAAACCTTGTTTTTTCCATGACAAATGACTCAAACGAGTGGGAAAATGCATGGGCATGGTAAATTGGGCCAAATTTTGCTCAAAAATGTGACAAAAAGCACTTTTCAATTTATTACCCAAATCAGAAAAAAATGTAGACCCGCGGTATGTGATTCTGGTGAAAATTTTGACCATTCATGAAACCTTGTTTTTTCCATGACAAATGACTCAAACGAGTGGGAAAATGCATGGGCATGGTAAATTGGGCCAAATTTTGCTCAGAAACATGACAAAAAGCACTTTTCAATTTTTGACCCAAATCAGAAAAAAACGTAGACCCGCGGTATGTGATTCTGGTGAAAATTTTGACCATTCATGAAACCTTGTTTTTTCCATGACAAATGACTCAAACGAGTGGGAAAATGCATGGGCATGGTAAATTGGGCCAAATTTTGCTCAGAAACATGACAAAAAGCACTTTTCAATTTTTGACCCAAATCAGAAAAAAACGTAGACCCGCGGTATGTGATTCTGGTGAAAATTTTTACCATTCATGAAACCTTATTTTTTCCATGACAAATGACTCAAACGAGTGGGAAAATGCATGGGCATGGTAAATTGGGCCAAATTTTGCTCAGAAATGTGACAAAAAGCACTTTTCAATTTTTGACCCAAATCAGAAAAAAACGTAGACCCGCGGTATGTGATTCTGGTGAAAATTTTGACCATTCATGAAACCTTGTTTTTTCCATGACAAATGACTCAAACAAGTGGGAAAATGCATGGGCATGGTAAATTGGGCCAAATTTTGCTCAGAAATGTGACAAAAAGCACTTTTCAATTTATTACCCAAATCAGAAAAAAACGTAGACCCGCGGTATGTGATTCTGATGAAAATTTTGACCATTCATGAAACCTTGTTTTTTCCATGACAAATGACTCAAACGAGTGGGAAAATGCATGGGCATGGTAAATTGGGCCAAATTTTGCTCAGAAATGTGACAAAAAGCACTTTTCAATTTTTGACCCAAATCAGAAAAAAACGTAGACCCGCGGTATGTGATTCTGGTGAAAATTTTGACCATTCATGAAACCTTGTTTTTTCCATGACAAATGACTCAAACGAGTGGGAAAATGCATGGGCATGGTAAATTGGGCCAAATTTTGCTCAGAAATGTGACAAAAAGCACTTTTCAATTTTTGACCCAAATCAGAAAAAAACGTAGACCCGCGGTATGTGATTCTGGTGAAAATTTTGACCATTCATGAAACCTTGTTTTTTCCATGAAAAATGACTCAAACGAGTGGGAAAATGCATGGGCATGGTAAATTGGGCCAAATTTTGCTAAGAAATGTGACAAAAAGCACTTTTCAATTTTTGACCCAAATCAGAAAAAAACGTAGACCCGCGGTATGTGATTCTGATAAAAATTTTGACCATTCATGAAACCTTGTTTTTTCCATGACAAATGACTCAAACGAGTGGCAAAATGCATGGGCATGGTAAATTGGGCCAAATTTTGCTAAGAAATGTGACAAAAAGCACTTTTCAATTTTTGACCCAAATCAGAAAAAAACGTAGACCCGCGGTATGTGATTCTGATGAAAATTTTGACCATTCATGAAACCTTGTTTTTTCCATGACAAATGACTCAAACGAGTGGGAAAATGCATGGGCATGGTAAATTGGGCCAAATTTTGCTAAGAAATGTGACAAAAAGCACTTTTCAATTTATTACCCAAATCAGAAAAAAACGTAGACCCGCGGTATGTGATTCTGGTGAAAATTTTGACCATTCATGAAACCTTGTTTTTTCCATGACAAATGACTCAAACGAGTGGGAAAATGCATGGGCATGGTAAATTGGGCCAAATTTTGCTAAGAAATGTGACAAAAAGCACTTTTCAATTTATTACCCAAATCAGAAAAAAACGTAGACCCGCGGTATGTGATTCTGGTGAAAATTTTGACCATTCATGAAACCTTGTTTTTTCCATGACAAATGACTCAAACGAGTGGGAAAATGCATGGGCATGGTAAATTGGGCCAAATTTTGCTCAGAAATGTGACAAAAAGCACTTTTCAATTTATTATCCAAATCAGAAAAAAACGTAGACCCGCGGTATGTGATTCTGATGAAAATTTTGACCATTCATGAAACCTTGTTTTTTCCATGACAAATGACTCAAACGAGTGGGAAAATGCATGGGCATGGTAAATTGGGCCAAATTTTGCTCAGAAATGTGACAAAAAGCACTTTTCAATTTTTGACCCAAATCAGAAAAAAACGTAGACCCGCGGTATGTGATTCTGGTGAAAATTTTGACCATTCATGAAACCTTGTTTTTTCCATGACAAATGACTCAAACGAGTGGGAAAATGCATGGGCATGGTAAATTGGGCCAAATTTTGCTCAGAAATGTGACAAAAAGCACTTTTCAATTTTTGACCCAAATCAGAAAAAAACGTAGACCCGCGGTACGTGATTCTAATGAAAATTTTGACCATTCATGAAACCTTGTTTTTTCCATGACAAATGACTCAAACGAGTGGGAAAATGCATGGGCATGGTAAATTGGGCCAAATTTTGCTAAGAAATGTGACAAAAAGCACTTTTCAATTTTTGACCCGAATCAGAAAAAAAAGTAGACCCGCGGTATGTGATTCTGATGAAAATTTTGACCATTCATGAAACCTTGTTTTTTCCATGACAAATGACTCAAACGAGTGGGAAAATGCATGGGCATGGTAAATTGGGCCAAATTTTGCTAAGAAATGTGACAAAAAGCACTTTTCAATTTATTACCCAAATCAGAAAAAAACGTAGACCCGCGGTATGTGATTCTGGTGAAAATTTTGACCATTCATGAAACCTTGTTTTTTCCATGACAAATGACTCAAACGAGTGGGAAAATGCATGGGCATGGTAAATTGGGCCAAATTTTGCTCAGAAATGTGACAAAAAGCACTTTTCAATTTATTACCCAAATCAGAAAAAAACGTAGACCCGCGGTATGTGATTCTGGTGAAAATTTTGACCATTCATGAAACCTTGTTTTTTCCATGACAAATGACTCAAACGAGTGGGAAAATGCATGGGCATGGTAAATTGGGCCAAATTTTGCTAAGAAATGTGACAAAAAGCACTTTTCAATTTATTACCCAAATCAGAAAAAAACGTAGACCCCGCGGTATGTGATTCTGGTGAAAATTTTGACCATTCATGAAACCTTGTTTTTTCCATGACAAATGACTCAAACGAGTGGGAAAATGCATGGGCATGGTAAATTGGGCCAAATTTTGCTCAGAAATGTGACAAAAAGCACTTTTCAATTTATTATCCAAATCAGAAAAAAACGTAGACCCGCGGTATGTGATTCTGATGAAAATTTTGACCATTCATGAAACCTTGTTTTTTCCATGACAAATGACTCAAACGAGTGGGAAAATGCATGGGCATGGTAAATTGGGCCAAATTTTGCTCAGAAATGTGACAAAAAGCACTTTTCAATTTTTGACCCAAATCAGAAAAAAACGTAGACCCGCGGTATGTGATTCTGGTGAAAATTTTGACCATTCATGAAACCTTGTTTTTTCCATGACAAATGACTCAAACGAGTGGGAAAATGCATGGGCATGGTAAATTGGGCCAAATTTTGCTAAGAAATGTGACAAAAAGCACTTTTCAATTTATTACCCAAATCAGAAAAAAACGTAGACCTGCGGTATGTGATTCTGGTGAAAATTTTGACCATTCATGAAACCTTGTTTTTTCCATGACAAATGACTCAAACGAGTGGGAAAATGCATGGGCATGGTAAATTGGGCCAAATTTTGCTCAGAAATGTGACAAAAAGCACTTTTCAATTTATTACCCAAATCAGAAAAAAACGTAGACCCGCGGTATGTGATTCTGGTGAAAATTTTGACCATTCATGAAACCTTGTTTTTTCCATGACAAATGACTCAAACGAGTGGGAAAATGCATGGGCATGGTAAATTGGGCCAAATTTTGCTAAGAAATGTGACAAAAAGCACTTTTCAATTTTTGACCCAAATCAGAAAAAAACGTAGACCCGCGGTACGTGATTCTAATGAAAATTTTGACCATTCATGAAACCTTGTTTTTTCCATGACAAATGACTCAAACGAGTGGGAAAATGCATGGGCATGGTAAATTGGGCCAAATTTTGCTAAGAAATGTGACAAAAAGCACTTTTCAATTTTTGACCCAAATCAGAAAAAAACGTAGACCCGCGGTATGTGATTCTGATGAAAATTTTGACCATTCATGAAACCTTGTTTTTTCCATGACAAATGACTCAAACGAGTGGGAAAATGCATGGGCGTGGTAAATTGGGCCAAATTTTGCTCAGAAATGTGACAAAAAGCACTTTTCAATTTATTACCCAAATCAGAAAAAAACGTAGACCCGCGGTATGTGATTCTGGTGAAAATTTTGACCATTCATGAAACCTTGTTTTTTCCATGACAAATGACTCAAACGAGTGGGAAAATGCATGGGCATGGTAAATTGGGCCAAATTTTGCTCAGAAATGTGACAAAAAGCACTTTTCAATTTATTACCCAAATCAGAAAAAAACGTAGACCCGCGGTATGTGATTCTGGTGAAAATTTTGACCATTCATGAAACCTTGTTTTTTCCATGAAAAATGACTCAAACGAGTGGGAAAATGCATGGGCATGGTAAATTGGGCCAAATTTTGCTAAGAAATGTGACAAAAAGCACTTTTCAATTTTTGACCCAAATCAGAAAAAAACGTAGACCCGCGGTATGTGATTCTGGTGAAAATTTTGACCATTCATGAAACCTTGTTTTTTCCATGACAAATGACTCAAACGAGTGGGAAAATGCATGGGCATGGTAAATTGGGCCAAATTTTGCTCAAAAATGTGACAAAAAGCACTTTTCCATTTATTACCCAAATCAGAAAAAAACGTAGACCCGCGGTATGTGATTCTGGTGAAAATTTTGACCATTCATGAAACCTTGTTTTTTCCATGACAAATGACTCAAACGAGTGGGAAAATGCATGGGCATGGTAAATTGGGCCAAATTTTGCTAAGAAATGTGACAAAAAGCACTTTTCAATTTTTGACCCAAATCAGAAAAAAACGTAGACCCGCGGTATGTGATTCTGGTGAAAATTTTGACCATTCATGAAACCTTGTTTTTTCCATGACAAATGACTCAAACAAGTGGGAAAATACATGGGCATGGTAAATTGGGCCAAATTTTGCTCAGAAATGTGACAAAAAGCACTTTTCAATTTATTACCCAAATCAGAAAAAAACGTAGACCCGCGGTATGTGATTCTGATGAAAATTTTGACCATTCATGAAACCTTGTTTTTTCCATGACAAATGACTCAAACGAGTGGGAAAATGCATGGGCATGGTAAATTGGGCCAAATTTTGCTAAGAAATGTGACAAAAAGCACTTTTCAATTTATTACCCAAATCAGAAAAAAACGTAGACCCGCGGTATGTGATTCTGGTGAAAATTTTGACCATTCATGAAACCTTGTTTTTTCCATGACAAATGACTCAAACGAGTGGGAAAATGCATGGGCATGGTAAATTGGGCCAAATTTTGCTAAGAAATGTGACAAAAAGCTTTTTTCAATTTATTACCCAAATCAGAAAAAAACGTAGACCCGCGGTATGTGATTCTGGTGAAAATTTTGACCATTCATGAAACCTTGTTTTTTCCATGACAAATGACTCAAACGAGTGGGAAAATGCATGGGCATGGTAAATTGGGCCAAATTTTGCTCAGAAATGTGACAAAAAGCACTTTTCAATTTTTGACCCAAATCAGAAAAAAACGTAGACCCGCGGTATGTGATTCTGATGAAAATTTTGACCATTCATGAAACCTTGTTTTTTCCATGACAAATGACTCAAACGAGTGGGAAAATGCATGGGCATGGTAAATTGGGCCAAATTTTGCTAAGAAATGTGACAAAAAGCACTTTTCAATTTATTACCCAAATCAGAAAACAACGTAGACCCGCGGTATGTGATTCTGGTGAAAATTTTGACCATTCATGAAACCTTGTTTTTTCCATGACAAATGACTCAAACGAGTGGGAAAATGCATGGGCATGGTAAATTGGGCCAAATTTTGCTCAGAAATGTGACAAAAAGCACTTTTCAATTTATTATCCAAATCAGAAAAAAACGTAGACCCGCGGTATGTGATTCTGGTGAAAATTTTGACCATTCATGAAACCTTGTTTTTTCCATGACAAATGACTCAAACGAGTGGGAAAATGCATGGGCATGGTAAATTGGGCCAAATTTTGCTAAGAAATGTGACAAAAAGCTTTTTTCAATTTATTACCCAAATCAGAAAAAAACGTAGACCCGCGGTATGTGATTCTGGTGAAAATTTTGACCATTCATGAAACCTTGTTTTTTCCATGACAAATGACTCAAACGAGTGGGAAAATGCATGGGCATGGTAAATTGGGCCAAATTTTGCTCAGAAATGTGACAAAAAGCACTTTTCAATTTTTGACCCAAATCAGAAAAAAACGTAGACCCGCGGTATGTGATTCTGGTGAAAATTTTGACCATTCATGAAACCTTGTTTTTTCCATGACAAATGACTCAAACGAGTGGGAAAATGCATGGGCATGGTAAATTGGGCCAAATTTTGCTCAGAAATGTGACAAAAAGCACTTTTCAATTTTTGACCCAAATCAGAAAAAAACGTAGACCCGCGGTATGTGATTCTGATGAAAATTTTGACCATTCATGAAACCTTGTTTTTTCCATGACAAATGACTCAAACGAGTGGGAAAATGCATGGGCATGGTAAATTGGGCCAAATTTTGCTAAGAAATGTGACAAAAAGCACTTTTCAATTTATTACCCAAATCAGAAAACATCGTAGACCCGCGGTATGTGATTCTGGTGAAAATTTTGACCATTCATGAAACCTTGTTTTTTCCATGACAAATGACTCAAACGAGTGGGAAAATGCATGGGCATGGTAAATTGGGCCAAATTTTGCTCAGAAATGTGACAAAAAGCACTTTTCAATTTATTATCCAAATCAGAAAAAAACGTAGACCCGCGGTATGTGATTCTGATGAAAATTTTGACCATTCATGAAACCTTGTTTTTTCCATGACAAATGACTCAAACGAGTGGGAAAATGCATGGGCATGGTAAATTGGGCCAAATTTTGCTCAGAAATGTGACAAAAAGCACTTTTCAATTTTTGACCCAAATCAGAAAAAAACGTAGACCCGCGGTATGTGATTCTGGTGAAAATTTTGACCATTCATGAAACCTTGTTTTTTCCATGACAAATGACTCAAACGAGTGGGAAAATGCATGGGCATGGTAAATTGGGCCAAATTTTGCTAAGAAATGTGACAAAAAGCACTTTTCAATTTATTACCCAAATCAGAAAAAAACGTAGACCCGCGGTATGTGATTCTGATGAAAATTTTGACCATTCATGAAACCTTGTTTTTTCCATGACAAATGACTCAAACGAGTGGGAAAATGCATGGGCATGGTAAATTGGGCCAAATTTAGCTCAGAAATGTGACAAAAAGCACTTTTCAATTTATTACCCAAATCAGAAAAAAACGTAGACCCGCGGTATGTGATTCTGGTGAAAATTTTGACCATTCATGAAACCTTGTTTTTTCCATGACAAATGACTCAAACGAGTGGGAAAATGCATGGGCATGGTAAATTGGGCCAAATTTTGCTCAAAAATGTGACAAAAAGCACTTTTCAATTTATTACCCAAATCAGAAAAAAATGTAGACCCGCGGTATGTGATTCTGGTGAAAATTTTGACCATTCATGAAACCTTGTTTTTTCCATGACAAATGACTCAAACGAGTGGGAAAATGCATGGGCATGGTAAATTGGGCCAAATTTTGCTAAGAAATGTGACAAAAAGCACTTTTCAATTTATTACCCAAATCAGAAAAAAACGTAGACCCGCGGTATGTGATTCTGGTGAAAATTTTGACCATTCATGAAACCTTATTTTTTCCATGACAAATGACTCAAACGAGTGGGAAAATGCATGGGCATGGTAAATTGGGCCAAATTTTGCTCAGAAATGTGACAAAAAGCACTTTTCAATTTTTGACCCAAATCAGAAAAAAACGTAGACCCGCGGTATGTGATTCTGGTGAAAATTTTGACCATTCATGAAACCTTGTTTTTTCCATGACAAATGACTCAAACGAGTGGGAAAATGCATGGGCATGGTAAATTGGGCCAAATTTTGCTCAAAAATGTGACAAAAAGCACTTTTCAATTTATTACCCAAATCAGAAAAAAATGTAGACCCGCGGTATGTGATTCTGGTGAAAATTTTGACCATTCATGAAACCTTGTTTTTTCCATGACAAATGACTCAAACGAGTGGGAAAATGCATGGGCATGGTAAATTGGGCCAAATTTTGCTAAGAAATGTGACAAAAAGCACTTTTCAATTTATTACCCAAATCAGAAAAAAACGTAGACCCGCGGTATGTGATTCTGGTGAAAATTTTGACCATTCATGAAACCTTATTTTTTCCATGACAAATGACTCAAACGAGTGGGAAAATGCATGGGCATGGTAAATTGGGCCAAATTTTGCTCAGAAATGTGACAAAAAGCACTTTTCAATTTTTGACCCAAATCAGAAAAAAACGTAGACCCGCGGTATGTGATTCTGGTGAAAATTTTGACCATTCATGAAACCTTGTTTTTTCCATGAAAAATGACTCAAACGAGTGGGAAAATGCATGGGCATGGTAAATTGGGCCAAATTTTGCTAAGAAATGTGACAAAAAGCACTTTTCAATTTTTGACCCAAATCAGAAAAAAACGTAGACCCGCGGTATGTGATTCTGGTGAAAATTTTGACCATTCATGAAACCTTGTTTTTTCCATGACAAATGACTCAAACGAGTGGGAAAATGCATGGGCATGGTAAATTGGGCCAAATTTTGCTCAGAAATGTGACAAAAAGCACTTTTCAATTTTTGACCCAAATCAGAAAAAAACGTAGACCCGCGGTATGTGATTCTGGTGAAAATTTTGACCATTCATGAAACCTTGTTTTTTCCATGACAAATGACTCAAACGAGTGGGAAAATGCATGGGCATGGTAAATTGGGCCAAATTTTTCTCAGAAATGTGACAAAAAGCACTTTTCAATTTATTACCCAAATCAGAAAAAAACGTAGACCCGCGGTATGTGATTCTGGTGAAAATTTTGACCATTCATGAAACCTTGTTTTTTCCATGACAAATGACTCAAACGAGTGGGAAAATGCATGGGCATGGTAAATTGGGCCAAATTTTGCTCAAAAATGTGACAAAAAGCACTTTTCAATTTATTACCCAAATCAGAAAAAAACGTAGACCCGCGGTATGTGATTCTGGTGAAAATTTTGACCATTCATGAAACCTTGTTTTTTCCATGACAAATGACTCAAACGAGTGGGAAAATGCATGGGCATGGTAAATTGGGCCAAATTTTGCTAAGAAATGTGACAAAAAGCACTTTTCAATTTTTGACCCAAATCAGAAAAAAACGTAGACCCGTGGTATGTGATTCTGGTGAAAATTTTGACCACTCATGAAACCTTGTTTTTTCCATGACAAATGACTCAAACGAGTGGGAAAATGCATGGGCATGGTAAATTGGGCCAAATTTTGCTCAGAAATGTGACAAAAAGCACTTTTCAATTTTTGACCCAAATCAGAAAAAAACGTAGACCCGAGGTATGTGATTCTGGTGAAAATTTTGACCATTCATGAAACCTTGTTTTTTCCATGACAAATGACTCAAACAAGTGGGAAAATGCATGGGCATGGTAAATTGGGCCAAATTTTGCTCAGAAATGTGACAAAAAGCACTTTTCAATTTATTACCCAAATAAGAAAAAAACGTAGACCCGCGGTATGTGATTCTGGTGAAAATTTTGACCATTCATGAAACCTTGTTTTTTCCATGACAAATGACTCAAACAAGTGGGAAAATGCATGGGCATGGTAAATTGGGCCAAATTTTGCTCAGAAATGTGACAAAAAGCACTTTTCAATTTATTACCCAAATCAGAAAAAAACGTAGACCCGCGGTATGTGATTCTGGTGAAAATTTTGACCATTCATGAAACCTTGTTTTTTCCATGAAAAATGACTCAAACGAGTGGGAAAATGCATGGGCATGGTAAATTGAGCCAAATTTTGCTAAGAAATGTGACAAAAAGCACTTTTCAATTTTTGACCCAAATCAGAAAAAAACGTAGACCCGCGGTATGTGATTCTGATAAAAATTTTGACCATTCATGAAACCTTGTTTTTTCCATGACAAATGACTCAAACGAGTGGCAAAATGCATGGGCATGGTAAATTGGGCCAAATTTTGCTAAGAAATGTGACAAAAAGCACTTTTCAATTTTTGACCCAAATCAGAAAAAAACGTAGACCCGCGGTATGTGATTCTGATGAAAATTTTGACCATTCATGAAACCTTGTTTTTTCCATGACAAATGACTCAAACGAGTGGGAAAATGCATGGGCATGGTAAATTGGGCCAAATTTTGCTCAGAAATGTGACAAAAAGCACTTTTCAATTTATTACCCAAATCAGAAAAAAACGTAGACCCGCGGTATGTGATTCTGGTGAAAATTTTGACCATTCATGAAACCTTGTTTTTTCCATGACAAATGACTCAAACGAGTGGGAAAATGCATGGGCATGGTAAATTGGGCCAAATTTTGCTAAGAAATGTGACAAAAAGCACTTTTCAATTTATTATCCAAATCAGAAAAAAACGTAGACCCGCGGTATGTGATTCTGGTGAAAATTTTGACCATTCATGAAACCTTGTTTTTTCCATGACAAATGACTCAAACGAGTGGGAAAATGCATGGGCATGGTAAATTGGGCCAAATTTTGCTCAGAAATGTGACAAAAAGCACTTTTCAATTTATTACCCAAATCAGAAAAAAACGTAGACCCGCGGTATGTGATTCTGGTGAAAATTTTGACCATTCATGAAACCTTGTTTTTTCCATGAAAAATGACTCAAACGAGTGGGAAAATGCATGGGCATGGTAAATTGGGCCAAATTTTGCTAAGAAATGTGACAAAAAGCACTTTTCAATTTTTGACCCAAATCAGAAAAAAACGTAGACCCGCGGTATGTGATTCTGGTGAAAATTTTGACCATTCATGAAACCTTGTTTTTTCCATGACAAATGACTCAAACGAGTGGGAAAATGCATGGGCATGGTAAATTGGGCCAAATTTTGCTCAGAAATGTGACAAAAAGCACTTTTCAATTTTTGACCCAAATCAGAAAAAAACGTAGACCCGCGGTATGTGATTCTGGTGAAAATTTTGACCATTCATGAAACCTTGTTTTTTCCATGACAAATGACTCAAACAAGTGGGAAAATGCATGGGCATGGTAAATTGGGCCAAATTTTGCTCAGAAATGTGACAAAAAGCACTTTTCAATTTATTACCCAAATAAGAAAAAAACGTAGACCCGCGGTATGTGATTCTGGTGAAAATTTTGACCATTCATGAAACCTTGTTTTTTCCATGACAAATGACTCAAACAAGTGGGAAAATGCATGGGCATGGTAAATTGGGCCAAATTTTGCTCAGAAATGTGACAAAAAGCACTTTTCAATTTATTACCGAAATCAGAAAAAAACGTAGACCCGCGGTATGTGATTCTGGTGAAAATTTTGACCATTCATGAAACCTTGTTTTTTCCATGAAAAATGACTCAAACGAGTGGGAAAATGCATGGGCATGGTAAATTGAGCCAAATTTTGCTAAGAAATGTGACAAAAAGCACTTTTCAATTTTTGACCCAAATCAGAAAAAAACGTAGACCCGCGGTATGTGATTCTGATAAAAATTTTGACCATTCATGAAACCTTGTTTTTTCCATGACAAATGACTCAAACGAGTGGCAAAATGCATGGGCATGGTAAATTGGGCCAAATTTTGCTAAGAAATGTGACAAAAAGCACTTTTCAATTTTTGACCCAAATCAGAAAAAAACGTAGACCCGCGGTATGTGAT
The DNA here is from genome assembly GCF_023375975.1 of Astyanax mexicanus. Lineage (NCBI taxonomy): Eukaryota > Metazoa > Chordata > Actinopteri > Characiformes > Acestrorhamphidae > Astyanax > Astyanax mexicanus. Next base: position 66,700,571 of record NC_064408.1, on the reverse strand, counting down.
TCTGGTGAAAATTTTGACCATTCATGAAACCTTGTTTTTTCCATGACAAATGACTCAAACGAGTGGGAAAATGCATGGGCATGGTAAATTGGGCCAAATTTTGCTCAGAAATGTGACAAAAAGCACTTTTCAATTTATTACCCAAATCAGAAAAAAACGTAGACCCGCGGTATGTGATTCTGGTGAAAATTTTGACCATTCATGAAACCTTGTTTTTTCCATGACAAATGACTCAAACGAGTGGGAAAATGCATGGGCATGGTAAATTGGGCCAAATTTTGCTAAGAAATGTGACAAAAAGCACTTTTCAATTTATTATCCAAATCAGAAAAAAACGTAGACCCGCGGTATGTGATTCTGGTGAAAATTTTGACCATTCATGAAACCTTGTTTTTTCCATGACAAATGACTCAAACGAGTGGGAAAATGCATGGGCATGGTAAATTGGGCCAAATTTTGCTCAGAAATGTGACAAAAAGCACTTTTCAATTTATTACCCAAATCAGAAAAAAACGTAGACCCGCGGTATGTGATTCTGGTGAAAATTTTGACCATTCATGAAACCTTGTTTTTTCCATGAAAAATGACTCAAACGAGTGGGAAAATGCATGGGCATGGTAAATTGGGCCAAATTTTGCTAAGAAATGTGACAAAAAGCACTTTTCAATTTTTGACCCAAATCAGAAAAAAACGTAGACCCGCGGTATGTGATTCTGATAAAAATTTTGGCCATTCATGAAACCTTGTTTTTTCCATGACAAATGACTCAAACGAGTGGCAAAATGCATGGGCATGGTAAATTGGGCCAAATTTTGCTAAGAAATGTGACAAAAAGCACTTTTCAATTTTTGACCCAAATCAGAAAAAAACGTAGACCCGCGGTATGTGATTCTGGTGAAAATTTTGACCATTCATGAAACCTTGTTTTTTCCATGACAAATGACTCAAACGAGTGGGAAAATGCATGGGCATGGTAAATTGGGCCAAATTTTGCTCAGAAATGTGACAAAAAGCACTTTTCAATTTATTACCCAAATCAGAAAAAAACGTAGACCCGCGGTATGTGATTCTGGTGAAAATTTTGACCATTCATGAAACCTTGTTTTTTCCATGACAAATGACTCAAACGAGTGGGAAAATGCATGGGCATGGTAAATTGGGCCAAATTTTGCTAAGAAATGTGACAAAAAGCACTTTTCAATTTATTATCCAAATCAGAAAAAAACGTAGACCCGCGGTATGTGATTCTGATGAAAATTTTGACCATTCATGAAACCTTGTTTTTTCCATGACAAATGACTCAAACGAGTGGGAAAATGCATGGGCATGGTAAATTGGGCCAAATTTTGCTCAGAAATGTGACAAAAAGCACTTTTCAATTTTTGACCCAAATCAGAAAAAAACGTAGACCCGCGGTATGTGATTCTGGTGAAAATTTTGACCATTCATGAAACCTTGTTTTTTCCATGACAAATGACTCAAACGAGTGGGAAAATGCATGGGCATGGTAAATTGGGCCAAATTTTGCTAAGAAATGTGACAAAAAGCACTTTTCAATTTATTACCCAAATCAGAAAAAAACGTAGACCCGCGGTATGTGATTCTGGTGAAAATTTTGACCATTCATGAAACCTTGTTTTTTCCATGACAAATGACTCAAACGAGTGGGAAAATGCATGGGCATGGTAAATTGGGCCAAATTTTGCTCAGAAATGTGACAAAAAGCACTTTTCAATTTATTACCCAAATCAGAAAAAAACGTAGACCCGCGGTATGTGATTCTGATGAAAATTTTGACCATTCATGAAACCTTGTTTTTTCCATGACAAATGACTCAAACGAGTGGGAAAATGCATGGGCATGGTAAATTGGGCCAAATTTTGCTAAGAAATGTGACAAAAAGCACTTTTCAATTTTTGACCCAAATCAGAAAAAAACGTAGACCCGCGGTACGTGAATCTAATGAAAATTTTGACCATTCATGAAAACTTGTTTTTTCCATGACAAATGACTCAAACGAGTGGGAAAATGCATGGGCGTGGTAAATTGGGCCAAATTTTGCTCAGAAATGTGACAAAAAGCACTTTTCAATTTATTACCCAAATCAGAAAAAAACGTAGACCCGCGGTATGTGATTCTGGTGAAAATTTTGACCATTCATGAAACCTTGTTTTTTCCATGACAAATGACTCAAACGAGTGGGAAAATGCATGGGCATGGTAAATTGGGCCAAATTTTGCTCAAAAATGTGACAAAAAGCACTTTTCCATTTATTACCCAAATCAGAAAAAAACGTAGACCCGCAGTATGTGATTCTGGTGAAAATTTTGACCATTCATGAAACCTTGTTTTTTCCATGACAAATGACTCAAACGAGTGGGAAAATGCATGGGCATGGTAAATTGGGCCAAATTTTGCTAAGAAATGTGACAAAAAGCACTTTTCAATTTTTGACCCAAATCAGAAAAAAACGTAGACCCGCGGTATGTGATTCTGGTGAAAATTTTGACCATTCATGAAACCTTGTTTTTTCCATGACAAATGACTCAAACGAGTGGGAAAATGCATGGGCATGGTAAATTGGGCCAAATTTTGCTCAGAAATGTGACAAAAAGCACTTTTCAATTTATTACCCAAATCAGAAAAAAACGTAGACCCGCGGTATGTGATTCTGGTGAAAATTTTGACCATTCATGAAACCTTGTTTTTTCCATGACAAATGACTCAAACGAGTGGGAAAATGCATGGGCATGGTAAATTGGGCCAAATTTTGCTCAAAAATGTGACAAAAAGCACTTTTCCATTTATTACCCAAATCAGAAAAAAACGTAGACCCGCAGTATGTGATTCTGGTGAAAATTTTGACCATTCATGAAACCTTGTTTTTTCCATGACAAATGACTCAAACGAGTGGGAAAATGCATGGGCATGGTAAATTGGGCCAAATTTTGCTAAGAAATGTGACAAAAAGCACTTTTCAATTTTTGACCCAAATCAGAAAAAAACGTAGACCCGCGGTATGTGATTCTGGTGAAAATTTTGACCATTCATGAAACCTTGTTTTTTCCATGACAAATGACTCAAACGAGTGGGAAAATGCATGGGCATGGTAAATTGGGCCACATTTTGCTAAGAAATGTGACAAAAAGCACTTTTCAATTTTTGACCCAAATCAGAAAAAAACGTAGACCCGCGGTATGTGATTCTGGTGAAAATTTTGACCATTCATGAAACCTTCTTTTTTCCATGACAAATGACTCAAACGAGTGGGAAAATGCATGGGCATGGTAAATTGGGCCAAATTTTGCTCAGAAATGTGACAAAAAGCACTTTTCAATTTATTACCCAAATAAGAAAAAAACGTAGACCCGCGGTATGTGATTCTGGTGAAAATTTTGACCATTCATGAAACCTTGTTTTTTCCATGACAAATGACTCAAACGAGTGGGAAAATGCATGGGCATGGTAAATTGGGCCAAATTTTGCTAAGAAATGTGACAAAAAGCACTTTTCAATTTTTGACCCAAATCAGAAAAAAACGTAGACCCGCGGTATGTGATTCTAATGAAAATTTTGACCATTCATGAAACCTTGTTTTTTCCATGACAAATGACTCAAACGAGTGGGAAAATGCATGGGCATGGTAAATTGGGCCAAATTTTGCTAAGAAATGTGACAAAAAGCACTTTTCAATTTTTGACCCAAATCAGAAAAAAACGTAGACCCACGGTATGTGATTCTGATGAAAATTTTGACCATTCATGAAACCTTGTTTTTTCCATGACAAATGACTCAAACGAGTGGGAAAATGCATGGGCGTGGTAAATTGGGCCAAATTTTGCTCAGAAATGTGACAAAAAGCACTTTTCAATTTATTACCCAAATCAGAAAAAAACGTAGACCCGCGGTATGTGATTCTGGTGAAAATTTTGACCATTCATGAAACCTTGTTTTTTCCATGACAAATGACTCAAACGAGTGGGAAAATGCATGGGCATGGTAAATTGGGCCAAATTTTGCTCAGAAATGTGACAAAAAGCACTTTTCAATTTATTACCCAAATCAGAAAAAAACGTAGACCCGCGGTATGTGATTCTGGTGAAAATTTTGACCATTCATGAAACCTTGTTTTTTCCATGACAAATGACTCAAACGAGTGGGAAAATGCATGGGCATGGTAAATTGGGCCAAATTTTGCTCAGAAATGTGAAAAAAAGCACTTTTCAATTTACTACCCAAATCAGAAAAAAACGTAGACCCGCGGTATGTGATTGTGGTGAAAATTTTGACCATTCATGAAACCTTGTTTTTTCCATGACAAATGACTCAAACGAGTGGGAAAATGCATGGGCATGGTAAATTGGGCCAAATTTTGCTCAAAAATGTGACAAAAAGCACTTTTCCATTTATTACCCAAATCAGAAAAAAACGTAGACCCGCAGTATGTGATTCTGGTGAAAATTTTGACCATTCATGAAACCTTGTTTTTTCCATGACAAATGACTCAAACGAGTGGGAAAATGCATGGGCATGGTAAATTGGGCCAAATTTTGCTCAGAAATGTGACAAAAAGCACTTTTCAATTTTTGACCCAAATCAGAAAAAAACGTAGACCCGCGGTATGTGATTCTGGTGAAAATTTTGACCATTCATGAAACCTTGTTTTTTCCATGACAAATGACTCAAACAAGTGGGAAAATGCATGGGCATGGTAAATTGGGCCAAATTTTGCTCAGAAATGTGACAAAAAGCACTTTTCAATTTATTACCCAAATAAGAAAAAAACGTAGACCCGCGGTATGTGATTCTGGTGAAAATTTTGACCATTCATGAAACCTTGTTTTTTCCATGACAAATGACTCAAACAAGTGGGAAAATGCATGGGCATGGTAAATTGGGCCAAATTTTGCTCAGAAATGTGACAAAAAGCTCTTTTCAATTTATTACCCAAATCAGAAAAAAACGTAGACCCGCGGTATGTGATTCTGGTGAAAATTTTGACCATTCATGAAACCTTGTTTTTTCCATGAAAAATGACTCAAACGAGTGGGAAAATGCATGGGCATGGTAAATTGGGCCAAATTTTGCTAAGAAATGTGACAAAAAGCACTTTTCAATTTTTGACCCAAATCAGAAAAAAACGTAGACCCCGCGGTATGTGATTCTGATAAAAATTTTGACCATTCATGAAACCTTGTTTTTTCCATGACAAATGACTCAAACGAGTGGGAAAATGCATGGGCATGGTAAATTGGGCCAAATTTTGCTGAGAAATGTGACAAAAAGCACTTTTCAATTTTTGACCCAAATCAGAAAAAAACGTAGACCCGCGGTATGTGATTCTGGTGAAAATTTTGACCATTCATGAAACCTTGTTTTTTCCATGACAAATGACTCAAACGAGTGGGAAAATGCATGGGCATGGTAAATTGGGCCAAATTTTGCTCAGAAATGTGACAAAAAGCACTTTTCAATTTTTGACCCAAATCAGAAAAAAACGTAGACCCGCGGTATGTGATTCTGGTGAAAATTTTGACCATTCATGAAACCTTGTTTTTTCCATGACAAATGACTCAAACGAGTGGGAAAATGCATGGGCGTGGTAAATTGGGCCAAATTTTGCTCAGAAATGTGACAAAAAGCACTTTTCAATTTTTGACCCAAATCAGAAAAAAACGTAGACCCGCGGTATGTGATTCTGGTGAAAATTTTGACCATTCATGAAACCTTGTTTTTTCCATGACAAATGACTCAAACGAGTGGGAAAATGCATGGGCATGGTAAATTGGGCCAAATTTTGCTAAGAAATGTGACAAAAAGCACTTTTCAATTTTTGACCCAAATCAGAAAAAAACGTAGACCCGCGGTATGTGATTCTGGTGAAAATTTTGACCATTCATGAAACCTTGTTTTTTCCATGACAAATGACTCAAACGAGTGGGAAAATGCATGGGCATGGTAAATTGGGCCAAATTTTGCTCAGAAATGTGACAAAAAGCACTTTTCAATTTACTACCCAAATCAGAAAAAAACGTAGACCCGCGGTATGTGATTCTGGTGAAAATTTTGACCATTCATGAAACCTTGTTTTTTCCATGACAAATGACTCAAACGAGTGGGAAAATACATGGGCATGGTAAATTGGGCCAAATTTTGCTAAGAAATGTGACAAAAAGCACTTTTCAATTTTTGACCCAAATCAGAAAAAAACGTAGACCCGCGGTATGTGATTCTGGTGAAAATTTTGATCATTCATGAAACCTTGTTTTTTCCATGACAAATGACTCAAACGAGTGGGAAAATGCATGGGCATGGTAAATTGGGCCAAATTTTGCTCAGAAATGTGACAAAAAGCACTTTTCAATTTTTGACCCAAATCAGAAAAAAACGTAGACCCGCGGTATGTGATTCTGGTGAAAATTTTGACCATTCATGAAACCTTGTTTTTTCCATGACAAATGACTCAAACGAGAGGGAAAATGCATGGGCGTGGTAAATTGGGCCAAATTTTGCTCAGAAATGTGACAAAAAGCACTTTTCAATTTTTGACCCAAATCAGAAAAAAACGTAGACCCGCGGTATGTGATTCTGGTGAAAATTTTGACCATTCATGAAACCTTGTTTTTTCCATGACAAATGACTCAAACGAGTGGGAAAATGCATGGGCATGGTAAATTGGGCCAAATTTTGCTAAGAAATGTGACAAAAAGCACTTTTCAATTTTTGACCCAAATCAGAAAAAAACGTAGACCCGCGGTATGTGATTCTGGTGAAAATTTTGATCATTCATGAAACCTTGTTTTTTCCATGACAAATGACTCAAACGAGTGGGAAAATGCATGGGCATGGTAAATTGGGCCAAATTTTGCTCAGAAATGTGACAAAAAGCACTTTTCAATTTATTACCCAAATCAGAAAAAAACGTAGACCCGCGGTATGTGATTCTGGTGAAAATTTTGACCATTCATGAAACCTTGTTTTTTCCATGACAAATGACTCCAACGAGTGGGAAAATGCATGGGCGTGGTAAATTGGGCCAAATTTTGCTCAGAAATGTGACAAAATGCACTTTTCAATTTTTGACCCAAATCAGAAAAAAACGTAGACCCGCGGTATGTGATTCTGGTGAAAATTTTGACCATTCATGAAACCTTGTTTTTTCCATGACAAATGACTCAAACGAGTGGGAAAATGCATGGGCATGGTAAATTGGGCCAAATTTTGCTCAGAAACGTGACAAAAAGCACTTTTCAATTTTTGACCCAAATCAGAAAAAAACGTAGACCCGCGGTATGTGATTCTGATGAAAATTTTGACCATTCATGAAACCTTGTTTTTTCCATGACAAATGACTCAAACGAGTGGGAAAATGCATGGGCATGGTAAATTGGGCCAAAATTAGCTCAGAAACATGACAAAAAGCACTTTTCAATTTTTGACCCAAATCAGAAAAAAACGTAGACCCGCGGTATGTGATTCTGATGAAAATTTTGACCATTCATGAAACCTTGTTTTTTCCATGACAAATGACTCAAACGAGTGGGAAAATGCATGGGCATGGTAAATTGGGCCAAAATTAGCTCAGAAATGTGACAAAAAGCACTTTTCAATTTTTGACCCAAATCAGAAAAAACGTAGACCCGCGGTATGTGATTCTGGTGAAAATTTTGACCATTCATGAAACCTTGTTTTTTCCATGACAAATGACTCAAACGAGTGGGAAAATGCATGGGCATGGTAAATTGGGCCAAATTTTGCTCAGAAATGTGACAAAAAGCACTTTTCAATTTTTGACCCAAATCAGAAAAAAACGTAGACCCGCGGTATGTGATTCTGGTGAAAATTTTGACCATTCATGAAACCTTGTTTTTTCCATGACAAATGACTCAAACGAGTGGGAAAATGCATGGGCATCGTAAATTGGGCCAAATTTTGCTCAGAAACGTGACAAAAAGCACTTTTCAATTTTTGACCCAAATCAGAAAAAAAACGTAGACCCGCGGTATGTGATTCTGATGAAAACTTTGACCATTCATGAAACCTTGTTTTTTCCATGACAAATGACTCAAACGAGTGGGAAAATGCATGGGCATGGTAAATTGGGCCAAAATTAGCTCAGAAATGTGACAAAAAGCACTTTTCAATTTTTGACCCAAATCAGAAAAAACGTAGACCCGCGGTATGTGATTCTGGTGAAAATTTTGACCATTCATGAAACCTTGTTTTTTCCATGACAAATGACTCAAACGAGTGGGAAAATGCATGGGCATGGTAAATTGGGCCAAATTTTGCTCAGAAATGTGACAAAAAGCACTTTTCAATTTTTGACCCAAATCAGAAAAAAACGTAGACCCGCGGTATGTGATTCTGGTGAAAATTTTGACCATTCATGAAACCTTGTTTTTTCCATGACAAATGACTCAAACGAGTGGGAAAATGCATGGGCATCGTAAATTGGGCCAAATTTTGCTCAGAAACGTGACAAAAAGCACTTTTCAATTTTTGACCCAAATCAGAAAAAAAACGTAGACCCGCGGTATGTGATTCTGGTGAAAATTTTGACCATTCATGAAACCTTGTTTTTTCCATGACAAATGACTCAAACGAGTGGGAAAATGCATGGGCATGGTAAATTGGGCCAAATTTTGCTCAGAAATGTGACAAAAAGCACTTTTCAATTTTTGACCCAAATCAGAAAAAAACGTAGACCCGCGGTATGTGATTCTGGTGAAAATTTTGACCATTCATGAAACCTTGTTTTTTTCATGACAAATGACTCAAACGAGTGGGAAAATGCATGGGCATGGTAAATTGGGCCAAATTTTGCTCAGAAATGTGACAAAAAGCAATTTTCAATTTTTGACCCAAATCAGAAAAAAACGTAGACCCCCGGTATTTGATTCTGGTGAAAATTTTGACCATTCATGAAACCTTGTTTTTTCCATGACAAATGACTCAAACGAGTGGGAAAATGCATGGGCATGGTAAATTGGGCCAAATTTTGCTCAGAAATGTGATAAAAAGCACTTTTCAATTTTTTACCCAAATCAGAAAAAAACGTAGACCCGCGATATGTGATTCTGGTGAAAATTTTGACCATTCATGAAACCTTGTTTTTTCCATGACAAATGACTCAAACGAGTGGGAAAATGCATGGGCATGGTAAATTGGGCCAAATTTTGCTCAGAAATGTGACAAAAAGCACTTTTCAATTTATTACCCAAATCTGAAAAAAACGTAGACCCGCGGTATGTGATTCTGATGAAAATTTTGACCATTCATGAAACCTTGTTTTTTCCATGACAAATGACTCAAACGAGTGGGAAAATGCATGGGCATGGTAAATTGGGCCAAATTTTGCTCAGAAATGTGATAAAAAGCACTTTTCAATTTTTGACCCAAATCAGAAAAAAACGTAGACCCGCGGTATGTGATTCTGGTGAAAATTTTGACCATTCATGAAACCTTGTTTTTTCCATGACAAATGACTCAAACGAGTGGGAAAATGCATGGGCATGGTAAATTGGGCCAAATTTTGCTCAGAAATGTGACAAAAAGCACTTTTCAATTTTTGACCCAAATCAGAAAAAAGCGTAGACCCGCGGTATGTGATTCTGGTGAAAATTTTGACCATTCATGAAACCTTGTTTTTTCCATGACAAATGACTCAAACGAGTGGGAAAATGCATGGGCATGGTAAATTGGGCCAAACTTTGCTCAGAAATGTGACAAAAAGCACTTTTCAATTTTTGACCCAAATCAGAAAAAAACGTAGACCCGCGGTATGTGATTCTGGTGAAAATTTTGACCATTCATGAAACCTTGTTTTTTCCATGACAAATGACTCAAACGAGTGGGAAAATGCATGGGCATGGTAAATTGGGCCAAATTTTGCTCAGAAATGTGACAAAAAGCACTTTTCAATTTATTACCCAAATCTGAAAAAAACGTAGACCCGCGGTATGTGATTCTGATGAAAATTTTGACCATTCATGAAACCTTGTTTTTTCCATGACAAATGACTCAAACGAGTGGGAAAATGCATGGGCATGGTAAATTGGGCCAAATTTTGCTCAGAAATGTGATAAAAAGCACTTTTCAATTTTTGACCCAAATCAGAAAAAAACGTAGACCCGCGGTATGTGATTCTGGTGAAAATTTTGACCATTCATGAAACCTTGTTTTTTCCATGACAAATGACTCAAACGAGTGGGAAAATGCATGGGCATGGTAAATTGGGCCAAATTTTGCTCAGAAATGTGACAAAAAGCACTTTTCAATTTTTGACCCAAATCAGAAAAAAGCGTAGACCCGCGGTATGTGATTCTGGTGAAAATTTTGACCATTCATGAAACCTTGTTTTTTCCATGACAAATGACTCAAACGAGTGGGAAAATGCATGGGCATGGTAAATTGGGCCAAACTTTGCTCAGAAATGTGACAAAAAGCACTTTTCAATTTTTGACCCAAATCAGAAAAAAACGTAGACCCGCGGTATGTGATTCTGGTGAAAATTTTGACCATTCATGAAACCTTGTTTTTTCCATGACAAATGACTCAAACGAGTGGGAAAATGCATGGGCATGGTAAATTGGGCCAAATTTTGCTAAGAAATGTGACAAAAGGCACTTTTCAATTTTTGACCCAAATCAGAAAAAAACGTAGACCCGCGGTATGTGATTCTGGTGAAAATTTTGACCATTCATGAAACCTTGTTTTTTCCATGACAAATGACTCAAACGAGTGGGAAAATACATGGGCATGGTAAATTGGGCCAAATTTTGCTAAGAAATGTGACAAAAAGCACTTTTCAATTTTTGACCCAAATCTGAAAAAAACGTAGACCCGCGGTATGTGATTCTGATGAAAATTTTGACCATTCATGAAACCTTGTTTTTTCCATGACAAATGACTCAAACGAGTGGGAAAATGCATGGGCATGGTAAATTGGGCCAAATTTTGCTCAGAAATGTGATAAAAAGCACTTTTCAATTTTTGACCCAAATCAGAAAAAAACGTAGACCCGCGGTATGTGATTCTGGTGAAAATTTTGACCATTCATGAAACCTTGTTTTTTCCATGACAAATGACTCAAACGAGTGGGAAAATGCATGGGCATGGTAAATTGGGCCAAATTTTGCTCAGAAATGTGACAAAAAGCACTTTTCAATTTTTGACCCAAATCAGAAAAAAGCGTAGACCCGCGGTATGTGATTCTGGTGAAAATTTTGACCATTCATGAAACCTTGTTTTTTCCATGACAAATGACTCAAACGAGTGGGAAAATGCATGGGCATGGTAAATTGGGCCAAACTTTGCTCAGAAATGTGACAAAAAGCACTTTTCAATTTTTGACCCAAATCAGAAAAAAACGTAGACCCGCGGTATGTGATTCTGGTGAAAATTTTGACCATTCATGAAACCTTGTTTTTTCCATGACAAATGACTCAAACGAGTGGGAAAATGCATGGGCATGGTAAATTGGGCCAAATTTTGCTAAGAAATGTGACAAAAGGCACTTTTCAATTTTTGACCCAAATCAGAAAAAAACGTAGACCCGCGGTATGTGATTCTGGCGAAAATTTTGACCATTCATGAAACCTTGTTTTTTCCATGACAAATGACTCAAACGAGTGGGAAAATGCATGGGCATGGTAAATTGGGCCAAATTTTGCTAAGAAATGTGACAAAAAGCACTTTTCAATTTATTACCCAAATCAGAAAAAAACGTAGACCCGCGGTATGTGATTCTGGTGAAAATTTTGACCATTCATGAAACCTTGTTTTTTCCATGACAAATGACTCAAACGAGTGGGAAAATGCATGGGCATGGTAAATTGGGCCAAACTTTGCTCAGAAATGTGACAAAAAGCACTTTTCAATTTTTGACCCAAATCAGAAAAAAACGTAGACCCGCGGTATGTGATTCTGGTGAAAATTTTGACCATTCATGAAACCTTGTTTTTTCCATGACAAATGACTCAAACGAGTGGGAAAATGCATGGGCATGGTAAATTGGGCCAAATTTTGCTAAGAAATGTGACAAGAGGCACTTTTCAATTTTTGACCCAAATCAGAAAAAAACGTAGACCCGCGGTATGTGATTCTGGTGAAAATTTTGACCATTCATGAAACCTTGTTTTTTCCATGACAAATGACTCAAACGAGTGGGAAAATGCATGGGCATGGTAAACTGGGCCAAATTTTGCTCAGAAATGTGACAAAAAGCACTTTTCAATTTACTACCCAAATCAGAAAAAAACGTAGACCTGCGGTATGTGATTCTGGTGAAAATTTTGACCATTCATGAAACCTTGTTTTTTCCATGACAAATGACTCAAACGAGTGGGAAAATACATGGGCATGGTAAATTGGGCCAAATTTTGCTAAGAAATGTGACAAAAAGCACTTTTCAATTTTTGACCCAAATCAGAAAAAAACGTAGACCCGCGGTATGTGATTCTGGTGAAAATTTTGACCATTCATGAAACCTTGTTTTTTCAATGACAAATGACTCAAACGAGTGGGAAAATGCATGGGCATGGTAAATTGGGCCAAATTTTGCTCAGAAACGTGACAAAAAGCACTTTTCAATTTTTGACCCAAATCAGAAAAAAACGTAGACCCGCGGTATGTGATTCTGGTGAAAATTTTGACCATTCATGAAACCTTGTTTTTTCCATGACAAATGACTCAAACGAGTGGGAAAATGCATGGGCGTGGTAAATTGGGCCAAATTTTGCTCAGAAATGTGACAAAAAGCACTTTTCAATTTTTGACCCAAATCAGAAAAAAACGTAGACCCGCGGTATGTGATTCTGGTGAAAATTTTGACCATTCATGAAACCTTGTTTTTTCCATGACAAATGACTCAAACGAGTGGGAAAATGCATGGGCATGGTAAATTGGGCCAAATTTTGCTAAGAAATGTGACAAAAAGCACTTTTCAATTTTTGACCCAAATCAGAAAAAAACGTAGACCCGCGGTATGTGATTCTGGTGAAAATTTTGACCATTCATGAAACCTTGTTTTTTCCATGACAAATGACTCAAACGAGTGGGAAAATGCATGGGCATGGTAAATTGGGCCAAATTTTGCTCAGAAATGTGACAAAAAGCACTTTTCAATTTATTACCCAAATCAGAAAAAAACGTAGACCCGCGGTATGTGATTCTGGTGAAAATTTTGACCATTCATGAAACCTTGTTTTTTCCATGACAAATGACTCAAACGAGTGTGAAAATGCATGGGCATGGTAAATTGGGCCAAATTTTGCTCAGAAACGTGACAAAAAGCACTTTTCAATTTTTGACCCAAATCAGAAAAAAACGTAGACCCGCGGTATGTGATTCTGATGAAAATTTTGACCATTCATGAAACCTTGTTTTTTCCATGACAAATAACTCAAACGAGTGGGAAAATGCATGGGCATGGTAAATTGGGCCAAATTTTGCTCAGAAATGTGACAAAAAGCACTTTTCAATTTTTGACCCAAATCAGAAAAAAACGTAGACCCGCGGTATGTGATTCTGGTGAAAATTTTGACCATTCATGAAACCTTGTTTTTTCCATGACAAATGACTCAAACGAGTGGGAAAATGCATGGGCATGGTAAATTGGGCCAAATTTTGCTCAGAAACGTGACAAAAAGCACTTTTCAATTTTTGACCCAAATCAGAAAAAAACGTAGACCCGCGGTATGTGATTCTGATGAAAATTTTGACCATTCATGAAACCTTGTTTTTTCCATGACAAATGACTCAAACGAGTGGGAAAATGCATGGGCATGGTAAATTGGGCCAAAATTAGCTCAGAAATGTGACAAAAAGCACTTTTCAATTTTTGACCCAAATCAGAAAAAACGTAGACCCGCGGTATGTGATTCTGGTGAAAATTTTGACCATTCATGAAACCTTGTTTTTTCCATGACAAATGACTCAAACGAGTGGGAAAATGCATGGGCATGGTAAATTGGGCCAAATTTTGCTCAGAAATGTGACAAAAAGCACTTTTCAATTTTTGACCCAAATCAGAAAAAAACGTAGACCCGCGGTATGTGATTCTGGTGAAAATTTTGACCATTCATGAAACCTTGTTTTTTCCATGACAAATGACTCAAACGAGTGGGAAAATGCATGGGCATGGTAAATTGGGCCAAATTTTGCTCAGAAACGTGACAAAAAGCACTTTTCAATTTTTGACCCAAATCAGAAAAAAAACGTAGACCCGCGGTATGTGATTCTGGTGAAAATTTTGACCATTCATGAAACCTTGTTTTTTCCATGACAAATGACTCAAACGAGTGGGAAAATGCATGGGCATGGTAAATTGGGCCAAATTTTGCTCAGAAATGTGACAAAAAGCACTTTTAAATTTTTGACCCAAATCAGAAAAAAACGTAGACCCGCGGTATGTGATTCTGGTGAAAATTTTGACCATTCATGAAACCTTGTTTTTTCCATGACAAATGACTCAAACGAGTGGGAAAATGCATGGGCATGGTAAATTGGGCCAAATTTTGCTCAGAAATGTGACAAAAAGCACTTTTCAATTTATTACCCAAATCAGAAAAAAACGTAGACCCGCGGTATGTGATTCTGGTGAAAATTTTGACCATTCATGAAACCTTGTTTTTTCCATGACAAATGACTCAAACGAGTGTGAAAATGCATGGGCATGGTAAATTGGGCCAAATTTTGCTCAGAAACGTGACAAAAAGCACTTTTCAATTTTTGACCCAAATCAGAAAAAAACGTAGACCCGCGGTATGTGATTCTGATGAAAATTTTGACCATTCATGAAACCTTGTTTTTTCCATGACAAATAACTCAAACGAGTGGGAAAATGCATGGGCATGGTAAATTGGGCCAAATTTTGCTCAGAAATGTGACAAAAAGCACTTTTCAATTTTTGACCCAAATCAGAAAAAAACGTAGACCCGCGGTATGTGATTCTGGTGAAAATTTTGACCATTCATGAAACCTTGTTTTTTCCATGACAAATGACTCAAACGAGTGGGAAAATGCATGGGCATGGTAAATTGGGCCAAATTTTGCTCAGAAACGTGACAAAAAGCACTTTTCAATTTTTGACCCAAATCAGAAAAAAACGTAGACCCGCGGTATGTGATTCTGATGAAAATTTTGACCATTCATGAAACCTTGTTTTTTCCATGACAAATGACTCAAACGAGTGGGAAAATGCATGGGCATGGTAAATTGGGCCAAAATTAGCTCAGAAATGTGACAAAAAGCACTTTTCAATTTTTGACCCAAATCAGAAAAAACGTAGACCCGCGGTATGTGATTCTGGTGAAAATTTTGACCATTCATGAAACCTTGTTTTTTCCATGACAAATGACTCAAACGAGTGGGAAAATGCATGGGCATGGTAAATTGGGCCAAATTTTGCTCAGAAATGTGACAAAAAGCACTTTTCAATTTTTGACCCAAATCAGAAAAAAACGTAGACCCGCGGTATGTGATTCTGGTGAAAATTTTGACCATTCATGAAACCTTGTTTTTTCCATGACAAATGACTCAAACGAGTGGGAAAATGCATGGGCATGGTAAATTGGGCCAAATTTTGCTCAGAAACGTGACAAAAAGCACTTTTCAATTTTTGACCCAAATCAGAAAAAAAACGTAGACCCGCGGTATGTGATTCTGGTGAAAATTTTGACCATTCATGAAACCTTGTTTTTTCCATGACAAATGACTCAAACGAGTGGGAAAATGCATGGGCATGGTAAATTGGGCCAAATTTTGCTCAGAAATGTGACAAAAAGCACTTTTAAATTTTTGACCCAAATCAGAAAAAAACGTAGACCCGCGGTATGTGATTCTGGTGAAAATTTTGACCATTCATGAAACCTTGTTTTTTTCATGACAAATGACTCAAACGAGTGGGAAAATGCATGGGCATGGTAAATTGGGCCAAATTTTGCTCAGAAATGTGACAAAAAGCACTTTTCAATTTTTGACCCAAATCAGAAAAAAACGTAGACCCGCGGTATGTGATTCTGGTGAAAATTTTGACCATTCATGAAACCTTGTTTTTTCCATGACAAATGACTCAAACGAGTGGGAAAATGCATGGGCATGGTAAATTGGGCCAAATTTTGCTCAGAAATGTGACAAAAAGCACTTTTCAATTTATTACCCAAATCAGAAAAAAACGTAGACCCGCGGTATGTGATTCTGGTGAAAATTTTGACCATTCATGAAACCTTGTTTTTTCCATGACAAATAACTCAAACGAGTGGGAAAATGCATGGGCATGGTAAATTGGGCCAAATTTTGCTCAGAAATGTGACAAAAAGCACTTTTCAATTTTTGACCCAAATCAGAAAAAAACGTAGACCCGCGGTATGTGATTCTGATGAAAATTTTGACCATTCATGAAACCTTGTTTTTTCCATGACAAATGACTCAAACGAGTGGGAAAATGCATGGGCATGGTAAATTGGGCCAAAATTAGCTCAGAAATGTGACAAAAAGCACTTTTCAATTTTTGACCCAAATCAGAAAAAAACGTAGACCCGCGGTATGTGATTCTGGTGAAAATTTTGACCATTCATGAAACCTTGTTTTTTCCATGACAAATGACTCAAACGAGTGGGAAAATGCATGGGCATGGTAAATTGGGCCAAATTTTGCTCAGAAATGTGACAAAAAGCACTTTTAAATTTTTGACAAAAATCAGAAAAAAACGTAGACCCGCGGTATGTGATTCTGGTGAAAATTTTGACCATTCATGAAACCTTGTTTTTTTCATGACAAATGACTCAAACGAGTGGGAAAATGCATGGGCATGGAAAATTGGGCCAAATTTTGCTCAGAAATGTGACAAAAAGCAATTTTCAATTTTTGACCCAAATCAGAAAAAAACGTAGACCCCCGGTATTTGATTCTGGTGAAAATTTTGACCATTCATGAAACCTTGTTTTTTCCATGACAAATGACTCAAACGAGTGGGAAAATGCATGGGCATGGTAAATTGGGCCAAATTTTGCTCAGAAATGTGATAAAAAGCACTTTTCAATTTTTTACCCAAATCAGAAAAAAACGTAGACCCGCGGTATGTGATTCTGGTGAAAATTTTGACCATTCATGAAACCTTGTTTTTTCCATGACAAATGACTAAAACGAGTGGGAAAATGCATGGGCATGGTAAATTGGGCCAAATTTTGCTCAGAAACGTGACAAAAAGCACTTTTCAATTTTTGACCCAAATCAGAAAAAAAACGTAGACCCGCGGTATGTGATTCTGGTGAAAATTTTGACCATTCATGAAACCTTGTTTTTTCCATGACAAATGACTCAAACGAGTGGGAAAATGCATGGGCATGGTAAATTGGGCCAAATTTTGCTCAGAAATGTGACAAAAAACACTTTTCAATTTATTACCCAAATCAGAAAAAAACGTAGACCCCGCGGTATGTGATTCTGGTGAAAATTTTGACCATTCATGAAACCTTGTTTTTTCCATGACAAATGACTCAAACGAGTGGGAAAATGCATGGGCATGGTAAATTGGGCCAAATTTTGCTCAGAAATGTGACAAAAAGCACTTTTCAATTTATTACCCAAATCTGAAAAAAACGTAGACCCGCGGTATGTGATTCTGGTGAAAATTTTGACCATTCATGAAACCTTGTTTTTTCCATGACAAATGACTCAAACGAGTGGGAAAATGCATGGGCATGGTAAATTGGGCCAAATTTTGCTCAGAAATGTGATAAAAAGCACTTTTCAATTTTTGACCCAAATCAGAAAAAAACGTAGACCCGCGGTATGTGATTCTGGTGAAAATTTTGACCATTCATGAAACCTTGTTTTTTCCATGACAAATGACTCAAACGAGTGGGAAAATGCATGGGCATGGTAAATTGGGCCAAATTTTCCTCAGAAATGTGACAAAAAGCACTTTTCAATTTATTACCCAAATCTGAAAAAAACGTAGACCCGCGGTATGTGATTCTGGTGAAAATTTTGACCATTCATGAAACCTTGTTTTTTCCATGACAAATGACTCAAACGAGTGGGAAAATGCATGGGCATGGTAAATTGGGCCAAATTTTGCTCAGAAATGTGACAAAAAACACTTTTCAATTTATTACCCAAATCAGAAAAAAACGTAGACCCCGCGATATGTGATTCTGGTGAAAATTTTGACCATTCATGAAACCTTGTTTTTTCCATGACAAATGACTCAAACGAGTGGGAAAATGCATGGGCATGGTAAATTGGGCCAAATTTTGCTCAGAAATGTGACAAAAAGCACTTTTCAATTTATTACCCAAATCTGAAAAAAACGTAGACCCGCGGTATGTGATTCTGGTGAAAATTTTGACCATTCATGAAACCTTGTTTTTTCCATGACAAATGACTCAAACGAGTGGGAAAATGCATGGGCATGGTAAATTGGGCCAAATTTTGCTCAGAAATGTGATAAAAAGCACTTTTCAATTTTTGACCCAAATCAGAAAAAAACGTAGACCCGCGGTATGTGATTCTGGTGAAAATTTTGACCATTCATGAAACCTTGTTTTTTCCATGACAAATGACTCAAACGAGTGGGAAAATGCATGGGCATGGTAAATTGGGCCAAATTTTGCTCAGAAATGTGACAAAAAGCACTTTTCAATTTTTGACCCAAATCAGAAAAAAACGTAGACCCGCGGTATGTGATTCTGGTGAAAATTTTGACCATTCATGAAACCTTGTTTTTTCCATGACAAATGACTCAAAAGAGTGGGAAAATGCATGGGCATGGTAAATTGGGCCAAATTTTGCTCAGAAATGTGACAAAAAGCACTTTTCAATTTTTGACCCAAATCAGAAAAAAGCGTAGACCCGCGGTATGTGATTCTGGTGAAAATTTTGACCATTCATGAAACCTTGTTTTTTCCATGACAAATGACTCAAACGAGTGGGAAAATGCATGGGCATGGTAAATTGGGCCAAACTTTGCTCAGAAATGTGACAAAAAGCACTTTTCAATTTTTGACCCAAATCAGAAAAAAACGTAGACCCGCGGTATGTGATTCTGGTGAAAATTTTGACCATTCATGAAACCTTGTTTTTTCCATGACAAATGACTCAAACGAGTGGGAAAATGCATGGGCATGGTAAATTGGGCCAAACTTTGCTCAGAAATGTGACAAAAAGCACTTTTCAATTTTTGACCCAAATCAGAAAAAAACGTAGACCCGCGGTATGTGATTCTGGTGAAAATTTTGACCATTCATGAAACCTTGTTTTTTCCATGACAAATGACTCAAACGAGTGGGAAAATGCATGGGCATGGTAAATTGGGCCAAATTTTGCTAAGAAATGTGACAAAAGGCACTTTTCAATTTTTGACCCAAATCAGAAAAAAACGTAGACCCGCGGTATGTGATTCTGGTGAAAATTTTGACCATTCATGAAACCTTGTTTTTTCCATGACAAATGACTCAAACGAGTGGGAAAATGCATTGGCATGGTAAATTGGGCCAAATTTTGCTAAGAAATGTGACAAAAGGCACTTTTCAATTTTTGACCCAAATCAGAAAAAAATGTAGACCCGCGGTATGTGATTCTGGTGAAAATTTTGACCATTCATGAAACCTTGTTTTTTCCATGACAAATGACTCAAACGAGTGGGAAAATACAAGGGCATGGTAAATTGGGCCAAATTTTGCTAAGAAATGTGACAAAAAGCACTTTTCAATTTTTGACCCAAATCAGAAAAAAACGTAGACCCGCGGTATGTGATTCTGGTGAAAATTTTGACCATTCATGAAACCTTGTTTTTTCCATGACAAATGACTCAAACGAGTGGGAAAATGCATTGGCATGGTAAATTGGGCCAAATTTTGCTCAGAAATGTGACAAAAAGCACTTTTCAATTTATTACCCAAATCAGAAAAAAACGTAGACCCGCGGTATGTGATTCTGGTGAAAATTTTGACCATTCATGAAACCTTGTTTTTTCCATGACAAATGACTCAAACGAGTGGGAAAATACATGGGCATGGTAAATTGGGCCAAATTTTGCTAAGAAATGTGACAAAAAGCACTTTTCAATTTTTGACCCAAATCAGAAAAAAACGTAGACCCGCGGTATGTGATTCTGGTGAAAATTTTGACCATTCATGAAACCTTGTTTTTTCCATGACAAATGACTCAAACGAGTGGGAAAATGCATGGGCATGGTAAATTGGGCCAAACTTTGCTCAGAAATGTGACAAAAAGCACTTTTCAATTTTTGACCCAAATCAGAAAAAAACGTAGACCCGCGGTATGTGATTCTGGTGAAAATTTTGACCATTCATGAAACCTTGTTTTTTCCATGACAAATGACTCAAACGAGTGGGAAAATGCATGGGCATGGTAAATTGGGCCAAATTTTGCTAAGAAATGTGACAAAAGGCACTTTTCAATTTTTGACCCAAATCAGAAAAAAACGTAGACCCGCGGTATGTGATTCTGGTGAAAATTTTGACCATTCATGAAACCTTGTTTTTTCCATGACAAATGACTCAAACGAGTGGGAAAATGCATGGGCATGGTAAATTGGGCCAAATTTTGCTAAGAAATGTGACAAAAAGCACTTTTCAATTTTTGACCCAAATCAGAAAAAAACGTAGACCCGCGGTATGTGATTCTGGTGAAAATTTTGACCATTCATGAAACCTTGTTTTTTCCATGACAAATGACTCAAACGAGTGGGAAAATGCATGGGCATGGTAAATTGGGCCAAATTTTGCTCAGAAATGTGACAAAAAGCACTTTTCAATTTTTGACCCAAATCAGAAAAAAACGTAGACCCGCGGTATGTGATTCTGGTGAAAATTTTGACCATTCATGAAACCTTGTTTTTTCAATGACAAATGACTCAAACGAGTGGGAAAATGCATGGGCATGGTAAATTGGGCCAAATTTTGCTCAGAAACGTGACAAAAAGCACTTTTCAATTTTTGACCCAAATCAGAAAAAAACGTAGACCCGCGGTATGTGATTCTGGTGAAAATTTTGACCATTCATGAAACCTTGTTTTTTCCATGACAAATGACTCAAACGAGTGGGAAAATGCATGGGCGTGGTAAATTGGGCCAAATTTTGCTCAGAAATGTGACAAAAAGCACTTTTCAATTTTTGACCCAAATCAGAAAAAAACGTAGACCCGCGGTATGTGATTCTGGTGAAAATTTTGACCATTCATGAAACCTTGTTTTTTCCATGACAAATGACTCAAACGAGTGGGAAAATGCATGGGCATGGTAAATTGGGCCAAATTTTGCTCAGAAATGTGACAAAAAGCACTTTTCAATTTTTGACCCAAATCAGAAAAAAACGTAGACCCGCGGTATGTGATTCTGGTGAAAATTTTGACCATTCATGAAACCTTGTTTTTTCCATGACAAATGACTCAAACGAGTGGGAAAATGCATGGGCATGGTAAATTGGGCCAAATTTTGCTAAGAAATGTGACAAAAAGTACTTTTCAATTTATTACCCAAATCAGAAAAAAACGTAGACCCGCGGTATGTGATTCTGGTGAAAATTTTGACCATTCATGAAACCTTGTTTTTTCCATGACAAATGACTCAAACGAGTGGGAAAATGCATGGGCATGGTAAATTGGGCCAAATTTTGCTCAGAAATGTGACAAAAAGCACTTTTCAATTTATTACCCAAATCAGAAAAAAACGTAGACCCGCGGTATGTGATTCTGGTGAAAATTTTGACCATTCATGAAACCTTGTTTTTTCCATGACAAATGACTCAAACGAGTGGGAAAATGCATGGGCATGGTAAATTGGGCCAAATTTTGCTCAGAAATGTGACAAAAAGCACTTTTCAATTTATTACCCAAATCAGAAAAAAACGTAGACCCGCGGTATGTGATTCTGATGAAAATTTTGACCATTCATGAAACCTTGTTTTTTCCATGACAAATGACTCAAACGAGTGGGAAAATGCATGGGCATGGTAAATTGGGCCAAATTTAGCTCAGAAATGTGACAAAAGGCACTTTTCAATTTTTGACCCAAATCAGAAAAAAACGTAGACCCGCGGTATGTGATTCTGGTGAAAATTTTGACCATTCATGAAACCTTCTTTTTTCCATGACAAATGACTCAAACGAGTGGGAAAATGCATGGGCATGGTAAATTGGGCCAAATTTTGCTCAGAAATGTGACAAAAAGCACTTTTCAATTTTTGACCCAAATCAGAAAAAAACGTAGACCCGCGGTACGTGATTCTGTTGAAAATTTTGACCATTCATGAAACCTTGTTTTTTCCATGACAAATGACTCAAACGAGTGGGAAAATGCATGGGCATGGTAAATTGGGCCAAATTTTGCTAAGAAATGTGACAAAAAGCACTTTTCAATTTTTGACCCAAATCAGAAAAAAACGTAGACCCGCGGTATGTGATTCTGATGAAAATTTTGACCATTCATGAAACCTTGTTTTTTCCATGACAAATGACTCAAACGAGTGGGAAAATGCATGGGCATGGTAAATTGGGCCAAATTTTGCTCAGAAATGTGACAAAAAGCACTTTTCAATTTATTACCCAAATCAGAAAAAAAACGTAGACCCGCGGTATGTGATTCTGATGAAAATTTTGACCATTCATGAAACCTTGTTTTTTCCATGACAAATGACTCAAACGAGTGGGAAAATGCATGGGCATGGTAAATTGGGCCAAATTTAGCTCAGAAATGTGACAAAAAGCACTTTTCAATTTTTGACCCAAATCAGAAAAAAACGTAGACCCGCGGTATGTGATTCTGGTGAAAATTTTGACCATTCATGAAACCTTGTTTTTTCCATGACAAATGACTCAAACGAGTGGGAAAATGCATGGGCATGGTAAATTGGGCCAAATTTAGCTCAGAAATGTGACAAAAAGCACTTTTCAATTTTTGACCCAAATCAGAAAAAAACGTAGACCCGCGGTATGTGATTCTGGTGAAAATTTTGACCATTCATGAAACCTTGTTTTTTCCATGACAAATGACTCAAACGAGTGGGAAAATGCATGGGCATGGTAAATTGGGCCAAATTTAGCTCAGAAATGTGACAAAAAGCACTTTTCAATTTTTGACCCAAATCAGAAAAAAACGTAGACCCGCGGTATGTGATTCTGGTGAAAATTTTGACCATTCATGAAACCTTCTTTTTTCCATGACAAATGACTCAAACGAGTGGGAAAATGCATGGGCATGGTAAATTGGGCCAAATTTTGCTCAGAAATGTGACAAAAAGCACTTTTCAATTTTTGACCCAAATCAGAAAAAAACGTAGACCCGCGGTACGTGATTCTGTTGAAAATTTTGACCATTCATGAAACCTTGTTTTTTCCATGACAAATGACTCAAACGAGTGGGAAAATGCATGGGCATGGTAAATTGGGCCAAATTTTGCTAAGAAATGTGACAAAAACCACTTTTCAATTTTTGACCCAAATCAGAAAAAAACGTAGACCCGCGGTATGTGATTCTGGTGAAAATTTTGACCATTCATGAAACCTTGTTTTTTCCATGACAAATGACTCAAACGAGTGGGAAAATGCATGGGCATGGTAAATTGGGCCAAATTTTGCTCAGAAATGTGACAAAAAGCACTTTTCAATTTATTACCCAAATCAGAAAAAAACGTAGACCCGCGGTATGTGATTCTGGTGAAAATTTTGACCATTCATGAAACCTTGTTTTTTCCATGACAAATGACTCAAACGAGTGGGAAAATGCATGGGCATGGTAAATTGGGCCAAATTTTGATCAAAAATGTGACAAAAAGCACTTTTCAATTTATTACCCAAATCAGAAAAAAATGTAGACCCGCGGTATGTGATTCTGGTGAAAATTTTGACCATTCATGAAACCTTGTTTTTTCCATGACAAATGACTCAAACGAGTGGGAAAATGCATGGGCATGGTAAATTGGGCCAAATTTTGCTAAGAAATGTGACAAAAAGCACTTTTCAATTTATTACCCAAATCAGAAAAAAACGTAGACCCGCGGTATGTGATTCTGGTGAAAATTTTTACCATTCATGAAACCTTATTTTTTCCATGACAAACGACTCAAACGAGTGGGAAAATGCATGGGCATGGTAAATTGGGCCAAATTTTGCTCAGAAATGTGACAAAAAGCACTTTTCAATTTTTGACCCAAATCAGAAAAAAACGTAGACCCGCGGTATGTGATTCTGGTGAAAATTTTGACCATTCATGAAACCTTGTTTTTTCCATGACAAATGACTCAAACAAGTGGGAAAATGCATGGGCATGGTAAATTGGGCCAAATTTTGCTCAGAAATGTGACAAAAAGCACTTTTCAATTTATTACCCAAATCAGAAAAAAACGTAGACCCGCGGTATGTGATTCTGGTGAAAATTTTGACCATTCATGAAACCTTGTTTTTTCCATGACAAATGACTCAAACAAGTGGGAAAATGCATGGGCATGGTAAATTGGGCCAAATTTTGCTCAGAAATGTGACAAAAAGCACTTTTCAATTTATTACCCAAATCAGAAAAAAACGTAGACCCGCGGTATGTGATTCTGGTGAAAATTTTGACCATTCATGAAACCTTGTTTTTTCCATGACAAATGACTCAAACGAGTGGGAAAATGCATGGGCATGGTAAATTGGGCCAAATTTTGCTCAGAAATGTGACAAAAAGCACTTTTCAATTTTTGACCCAAATCAGAAAAAAACGTAGACCCGCGGTATGTGATTCTGGTGAAAATTTTGACCATTCATGAAACCTTGTTTTTTCCATGACAAATGACTCAAACGAGTGGGAAAATGCATGGGCATGGTAAATTGGGCCAAATTTTGCTCAGAAATGTGACAAAAAGCACTTTTCAATTTATTACCCAAATCAGAAAAAAACGTAGACCCGCGGTATGTGATTCTGGTGAAAATTTTGACCATTCATGAAACCTTGTTTTTTCCATGACAAATGACTCAAACGAGTGGGAAAATGCATGGGCATGGTAAATTGGGCCAAATTTTGCTCAAAAATGTGACAAAAAGCACTTTTCAATTTATTACCCAAATCAGAAAAAAACGTAGACCCGCGGTATGTGATTCTGGTGAAAATTTTGACCATTCATGAAACCTTGTTTTTTCCATGACAAATGACTCAAACGAGTGGGAAAATGCATGGGCATGGTAAATTGGGCCAAATTTTGCTCAGAAATGTGACAAAAAGCACTTTTCAATTTTTGACCCAAATCAGAAAAAAACGTAGACCCGCGGTATGTGATTCTGGTGAAAATTTTGACCATTCATGAAACCTTGTTTTTTCCATGACAAATGACTCAAACAAGTGGGAAAATGCATGGGCATGGTAAATTGGGCCAAATTTTGCTCAGAAATGTGACAAAAAGCACTTTTCAATTTATTACCCAAATAAGAAAAAAACGTAGACCCGCGGTATGTGATTCTGGTGAAAATTTTGACCATTCATGAAACCTTGTTTTTTCCATGACAAATGACTCAAACAAGTGGGAAAATGCATGGGCATGGTAAATTGGGCCAAATTTTGCTCAGAAATGTGACAAAAAGTACTTTTCAATTTATTACCCAAATCAGAAAAAAACGTAGACCCGCGGTATGTGATTCTGGTGAAAATTTTGACCATTCATGAAACCTTGTTTTTTCCATGAAAAATGACTCAAACGAGTGGGAAAATGCATGGGCATGGTAAATTGGGCCAAATTTTGCTAAGAAATGTGACAAAAAGCACTTTTCAATTTTTGACCCAAATCAGAAAAAAACGTAGACCCGCGGTATGTGATTCTGATAAAAATTTTGACCATTCATGAAACCTTGTTTTTTCCATGACAAATGACTCAAACGAGTGGCAAAATGCATGGGCATGGTAAATTGGGCCAAATTTTGCTAAGAAATGTGACAAAAAGCACTTTTCAATTTTTGACCCAAATCAGAAAAAAACGTAGACCCGCGGTATGTGATTCTGATGAAAATTTTGACCATTCATGAAACCTTGTTTTTTCCATGACAAATGACTCAAACGAGTGGGAAAATGCATGGGCATGGTAAATTGGGCCAAATTTTGCTCAGAAATGTGACAAAAAGCACTTTTAAATTTTTGACCCAAATCAGAAAAAAACGTAGACCCGCGGTATGTGATTCTGGTGAAAATTTTGACCATTCATGAAACCTTGTTTTTTCCATGACAAATGACTCAAACGAGTGGGAAAATGCATGGGCATGGTAAATTGGGCCAAATTTTGCTCAGAAATGTGACAAAAAGCACTTTTCAATTTATTACCCAAATCAGAAAAAAACGTAGACCCGCGGTATGTGATTCTGGTGAAAATTTTGACCATTCATGAAACCTTGTTTTTTCCATGACAAATGACTCAAACAAGTGGGAAAATGCATGGGCATGGTAAATTGGGCCAAATTTTGCTCAGAAATGTGACAAAAAGCACTTTTCAATTTATTACCCAAATCAGAAAAAAACGTAGACCCGCGGTATGTGATTCTGGTGAAAATTTTGACCATTCATGAAACCTTGTTTTTTCCATGACAAATGACTCAAACGAGTGGGAAAATGCATGGGCATGGTAAATTGGGCCAAATTTTGCTCAGAAATGTGACAAAAAGCACTTTTCAATTTTTGACCCAAATCAGAAAAAAACGTAGACCCGCGGTATGTGATTCTGGTGAAAATTTTGACCATTCATGAAACCTTGTTTTTTCCATGACAAATGACTCAAACGAGTGGGAAAATGCATGGGCATGGTAAATTGGGCCAAATTTTGCTCAGAAATGTGACAAAAAGCACTTTTCAATTTATTACCCAAATCAGAAAAAAACGTAGACCCGCGGTATGTGATTCTGGTGAAAATTTTGACCATTCATGAAACCTTGTTTTTTCCATGACAAATGACTCAAACGAGTGGGAAAATGCATGGGCATGGTAAATTGGGCCAAATTTTGCTCAAAAATGTGACAAAAAGCACTTTTCAATTTATTACCCAAATCAGAAAAAAACGTAGACCCGCGGTATGTGATTCTGGTGAAAATTTTGACCATTCATGAAACCTTGTTTTTTCCATGACAAATGACTCAAACGAGTGGGAAAATGCATGGGCATGGTAAATTGGGCCAAATTTTGCTCAGAAATGTGACAAAAAGCACTTTTCAATTTTTGACCCAAATCAGAAAAAAACGTAGACCCGCGGTATGTGATTCTGGTGAAAATTTTGACCATTCATGAAACCTTGTTTTTTCCATGACAAATGACTCAAACAAGTGGGAAAATGCATGGGCATGGTAAATTGGGCCAAATTTTGCTCAGAAATGTGACAAAAAGCACTTTTCAATTTATTACCCAAATAAGAAAAAAACGTAGACCCGCGGTATGTGATTCTGGTGAAAATTTTGACCATTCATGAAACCTTGTTTTTTCCATGACAAATGACTCAAACAAGTGGGAAAATGCATGGGCATGGTAAATTGGGCCAAATTTTGCTCAGAAATGTGACAAAAAGTACTTTTCAATTTATTACCCAAATCAGAAAAAAACGTAGACCCGCGGTATGTGATTCTGGTGAAAATTTTGACCATTCATGAAACCTTGTTTTTTCCATGAAAAATGACTCAAACGAGTGGGAAAATGCATGGGCATGGTAAATTGGGCCAAATTTTGCTAAGAAATGTGACAAAAAGCACTTTTCAATTTTTGACCCAAATCAGAAAAAAACGTAGACCCGCGGTATGTGATTCTGATAAAAATTTTGACCATTCATGAAACCTTGTTTTTTCCATGACAAATGACTCAAACGAGTGGCAAAATGCATGGGCATGGTAAATTGGGCCAAATTTTGCTAAGAAATGTGACAAAAAGCACTTTTCAATTTTTGACCCAAATCAGAAAAAAACGTAGACCCGCGGTATGTGATTCTGATGAAAATTTTGACCATTCATGAAACCTTGTTTTTTCCATGACAAATGACTCAAACGAGTGGGAAAATGCATGGGCATGGTAAATTGGGCCAAATTTTGCTCAGAAATGTGACAAAAAGCACTTTTAAATTTTTGACCCAAATCAGAAAAAAACGTAGACCCGCGGTATGTGATTCTGGTGAAAATTTTGACCATTCATGAAACCTTGTTTTTTCCATGACAAATGACTCAAACGAGTGGGAAAATGCATGGGCATGGTAAATTGGGCCAAATTTTGCTCAGAAATGTGACAAAAAGCACTTTTCAATTTATTACCCAAATCAGAAAAAAACGTAGACCCGCGGTATGTGATTCTGGTGAAAATTATGACCATTCATGAAACCTTGTTTTTTCCATGACAAATGACTCAAACGAGTGGGAAAATGCATGGGCATGGTAAATTGGGCCAAATTTTGCTAAGAAATGTGACAAAAAGCACTTTTCAATTTATTACCCAAATCAGAAAAAAACGTAGACCCGCGGTATGTGATTCTGGTGAAAATTTTGACCATTCATGAAACCTTGTTTTTTCCATGACAAATGACTCAAACGAGTGGGAAAATGCATGGGCATGGTAAATTGGGCCAAATTTTGCTCAGAAATGTGACAAAAAGCACTTTTCAATTTATTACCCAAATCAGAAAAAAACGTAGACCCGCGGTATGTGATTCTGGTGAAAATTTTGACCATTCATGAAACCTTGTTTTTTCCATGACAAATGACTCAAACGAGTGGGAAAATGCATGGGCATGGTAAATTGGGCCAAATTTTGCTAAGAAATGTGACAAAAAGCACTTTTCAATTTATTACCCAAATCAGAAAAAAACGTAGACCCGCGGTATGTGATTCTGGTGAAAATTTTGACCATTCATGAAACCTTGTTTTTTCCATGACAAATGACTCAAACGAGTGGGAAAATGCATGGGCATGGTAAATTGGGCCAAATTTTGCTCAGAAATGTGACAAAAAGCACTTTTCAATTTATTATCCAAATCAGAAAAAAACGTAGACCCGCGGTATGTGATTCTGATGAAAATTTTGACCATTCATGAAACCTTGTTTTTTCCATGACAAATGACTCAAACGAGTGGGAAAATGCATGGGCATGGTAAATTGGGCCAAATTTTGCTCAGAAATGTGACAAAAAGCACTTTTCAATTTTTGACCCAAATCAGAAAAAAACGTAGACCCGCGGTATGTGATTCTGGTGAAAATTTTGACCATTCATGAAACCTTGTTTTTTCCATGACAAATGACTCAAACGAGTGGGAAAATGCATGGGCATGGTAAATTGGGCCAAATTTTGCTCAGAAATGTGACAAAAAGCACTTTTCAATTTATTACCCAAATCAGAAAAAAACGTAGACCCGCGGTATGTGATTCTGATGAAAATTTTGACCATTCATGAAACCTTGTTTTTTCCATGACAAATGACTCAAACGAGTGGGAAAATGCATGGGCATGGTAAATTGGGCCAAATTTTGCTCAGAAATGTGACAAAAAGCACTTTTCAATTTTTGACCCAAATCAGAAAAAAACGTAGACCCGCGGTATGTGATTCTGGTGAAAATTTTGACCATTCATGAAACCTTGTTTTTTCCATGACAAATGACTGAAACGAGTGGGAAAATGCATGGGCATGGTAAATTGGGCCAAATTTTGCTAAGAAATGTGACAAAAAGCACTTTTCAATTTTTGACCCAAATCAGAAAAAAACGTAGACCCGCGGTACGTGATTCTAATGAAAATTTTGACCATTCATGAAACCTTGTTTTTTCCATGACAAATGACTCAAACGAGTGGGAAAATGCATGGGCATGGTAAATTGGGCCAAATTTTGCTAAGAAATGTGACAAAAAGCACTTTTCAATTTTTGACCCGAATCAGAAAAAAAAGTAGACCCGCGGTATGTGATTCTGATGAAAATTTTGACCATTCATGAAACCTTGTTTTTTCCATGACAAATGACTCAAAAGAGTGGGAAAATGCATGGGCATGGTAAATTGGGCCAAATTTTGCTAAGAAATGTGACAAAAAGCACTTTTCAATTTATTACCCAAATCAGAAAAAAACGTAGACCCGCGGTATGTGATTCTGGTGAAAATTTTGACCATTCATGAAACCTTGTTTTTTCCATGACAAATGACTCAAACGAGTGGGAAAATGCATGGGCATGGTAAATTGGGCCAAATTTTTCTCAGAAATGTGACAAAAAGCACTTTTCAATTTATTACCCAAATCAGAAAAAAACGTAGACCCGCGGTATGTGATTCTGGTGAAAATTTTGACCATTCATGAAACCTTGTTTTTTCCATGACAAATGACTCAAACGAGTGGGAAAATGCATGGGCATGGTAAATTGGGCCAAATTTTGCTAAGAAATGTGACAAAAAGCACTTTTCAATTTATTACCCAAATCAGAAAAAAACGTAGACCCCGCGGTATGTGATTCTGGTGAAAATTTTGACCATTCATGAAACCTTGTTTTTTCCATGACAAATGACTCAAACGAGTGGGAAAATGCATGGGCATGGTAAATTGGGCCAAATTTTGCTCAGAAATGTGACAAAAAGCACTTTTCAATTTTTGACCCAAATCAGAAAAAAACGTAGACCCGCGGTATGTGATTCTGGTGAAAATTTTGACCATTCATGAAACCTTGTTTTTTCCATGACAAATGACTCAAACGAGTGGGAAAATGCATGGGCATGGTAAATTGGGCCAAATTTTGCTCAGAAATGTGACAAAAAGCACTTTTCAATTTATTACCCAAATCAGAAAAAAACGTAGACCCGCGGTATGTGATTCTGATGAAAATTTTGACCATTCATGAAACCTTGTTTTTTCCATGACAAATGACTCAAACGAGTGGGAAAATGCATGGGCATGGTAAATTGGGCCAAATTTTGCTCAGAAATGTGACAAAAAGCACTTTTCAATTTTTGACCCAAATCAGAAAAAAACGTAGACCCGCGGTATGTGATTCTGGTGAAAATTTTGACCATTCATGAAACCTTGTTTTTTCCATGACAAATGACTCAAACGAGTGGGAAAATGCATGGGCATGGTAAATTGGGCCACATTTTGCTAAGAAATGTGACAAAAAGCACTTTTCAATTTTTGACCCAAATCAGAAAAAAACGTAGACCCGCGGTATGTGATTCTGATGAAAATTTTGACCATTCATGAAACCTTGTTTTTTCCATGACAAATGACTCAAACGAGTGGGAAAATGCATGGGCGTGGTAAATTGGGCCAAATTTTGCTCAGAAATGTGACAAAAAGCACTTTTCAATTTATTACCCAAATCAGAAAAAAACGTAGACCCGCGGTATGTGATTCTGGTGAAAATTTTGACCATTCATGAAACCTTGTTTTTTCCATGACAAATGACTCAAACGAGTGGGAAAATGCATGGGCATGGTAAATTGGGCCAAATTTTGCTCAGAAATGTGACAAAAAGCACTTTTCAATTTATTACCCAAATCAGAAAAAAACGTAGACCCGCATTATGTGATTCTGGTGAAAATTTTGACCATTCATGAAACCTTGTTTTTTCCATGACAAATGACTCAAACGAGTGGGAAAATGCATGGGCATGGTAAATTGGGCCAAATTTTGCTCAGAAATGTGACAAAAAGCACTTTTCAATTTTTGACCCAAATCAGAAAAAAACGTAGACCCGCGGTATGTGATTCTGGTGAAAATTTTGACCATTCATGAAACCTTGTTTTTTCCATGACAAATGACTCAAACGAGTGGGAAAATGCATGGGCATGGTAAATTGGGCCAAATTTTGCTAAGAAATGTGACAAAAAGCACTTTTCAATTTATTACCCAAATCAGAAAAAAACGTAGACCCGCGGTATGTGATTCTGATGAAAATTTTGACCATTCATGAAACCTTGTTTTTTCCATGACAAATGACTCAAACGAGTGGGAAAATGCATGGGCATGGTAAATTGGGCCAAATTTAGCTCAGAAATGTGACAAAAAGCACTTTTCAATTTTTGACCCAAATCAGAAAAAAACGTAGACCCGCGGTATGTGATTCTGGTGAAAATTTTGACCATTCATGAAACCTTCTTTTTTCCATGACAAATGACTCAAACGAGTGGGAAAATGCATGGGCATGGTAAATTGGGCCAAATTTTGCTCAGAAATGTGACAAAAAGCACTTTTCAATTTTTGACCCAAATCAGAAAAAAGCGTAGACCCGCGGTATGTGATTCTGGTGAAAATTTTGACCATTCATGAAACCTTGTTTTTTCCATGACAAATGACTCAAACGAGTGGGAAAATGCATGGGCATGGTAAATTGGGCCAAACTTTGCTCAGAAATGTGACAAAAAGCACTTTTCAATTTTTGACCCAAATCAGAAAAAAACGTAGACCCGCGGTATGTGATTCTGGTGAAAATTTTGACCATTCATGAAACCTTGTTTTTTCCATGACAAATGACTCAAACGAGTGGGAAAATGCATGGGCATGGTAAATTGGGCCAAACTTTGCTCAGAAATGTGACAAAAAGCACTTTTCAATTTTTGACCCAAATCAGAAAAAAACGTAGACCCGCGGTATGTGATTCTGGTGAAAATTTTGACCATTCATGAAACCTTGTTTTTTCCATGACAAATGACTCAAACGAGTGGGAAAATGCATGGGCATGGTAAATTGGGCCAAATTTTGCTAAGAAATGTGACAAAAGGCACTTTTCAATTTTTGACCCAAATCAGAAAAAAACGTAGACCCGCGGTATGTGATTCTGGTGAAAATTTTGACCATTCATGAAACCTTGTTTTTTCCATGACAAATGACTCAAACGAGTGGGAAAATGCATTGGCATGGTAAATTGGGCCAAATTTTGCTAAGAAATGTGACAAAAGGCACTTTTCAATTTTTGACCCAAATCAGAAAAAAATGTAGACCCGCGGTATGTGATTCTGGTGAAAATTTTGACCATTCATGAAACCTTGTTTTTTCCATGACAAATGACTCAAACGAGTGGGAAAATACAAGGGCATGGTAAATTGGGCCAAATTTTGCTAAGAAATGTGACAAAAAGCACTTTTCAATTTTTGACCCAAATCAGAAAAAAACGTAGACCCGCGGTATGTGATTCTGGTGAAAATTTTGACCATTCATGAAACCTTGTTTTTTCCATGACAAATGACTCAAACGAGTGGGAAAATGCATTGGCATGGTAAATTGGGCCAAATTTTGCTCAGAAATGTGACAAAAAGCACTTTTCAATTTATTACCCAAATCAGAAAAAAACGTAGACCCGCGGTATGTGATTCTGGTGAAAATTTTGACCATTCATGAAACCTTGTTTTTTCCATGACAAATGACTCAAACGAGTGGGAAAATACATGGGCATGGTAAATTGGGCCAAATTTTGCTAAGAAATGTGACAAAAAGCACTTTTCAATTTTTGACCCAAATCAGAAAAAAACGTAGACCCGCGGTATGTGATTCTGGTGAAAATTTTGACCATTCATGAAACCTTGTTTTTTCCATGACAAATGACTCAAACGAGTGGGAAAATGCATGGGCATGGTAAATTGGGCCAAACTTTGCTCAGAAATGTGACAAAAAGCACTTTTCAATTTTTGACCCAAATCAGAAAAAAACGTAGACCCGCGGTATGTGATTCTGGTGAAAATTTTGACCATTCATGAAACCTTGTTTTTTCCATGACAAATGACTCAAACGAGTGGGAAAATGCATGGGCATGGTAAATTGGGCCAAATTTTGCTAAGAAATGTGACAAAAGGCACTTTTCAATTTTTGACCCAAATCAGAAAAAAACGTAGACCCGCGGTATGTGATTCTGGTGAAAATTTTGACCATTCATGAAACCTTGTTTTTTCCATGACAAATGACTCAAACGAGTGGGAAAATGCATGGGCATGGTAAATTGGGCCAAATTTTGCTCAGAAATGTGACAAAAAGCACTTTTCAATTTTTGACCCAAATCAGAAAAAAACGTAGACCCGCGGTATGTGATTCTGGTGAAAATTTTGACCATTCATGAAACCTTGTTTTTTCAATGACAAATGACTCAAACGAGTGGGAAAATGCATGGGCATGGTAAATTGGGCCAAATTTTGCTCAGAAACGTGACAAAAAGCACTTTTCAATTTTTGACCCAAATCAGAAAAAAACGTAGACCCGCGGTATGTGATTCTGGTGAAAATTTTGACCATTCATGAAACCTTGTTTTTTCCATGACAAATGACTCAAACGAGTGGGAAAATGCATGGGCGTGGTAAATTGGGCCAAATTTTGCTCAGAAATGTGACAAAAAGCACTTTTCAATTTTTGACCCAAATCAGAAAAAAACGTAGACCCGCGGTATGTGATTCTGGTGAAAATTTTGACCATTCATGAAACCTTGTTTTTTCCATGACAAATGACTCAAACGAGTGGGAAAATGCATGGGCATGGTAAATTGGGCCAAATTTTGCTCAGAAATGTGACAAAAAGCACTTTTCAATTTTTGACCCAAATCAGAAAAAAACGTAGACCCGCGGTATGTGATTCTGGTGAAAATTTTGACCATTCATGAAACCTTGTTTTTTCCATGACAAATGACTCAAACGAGTGGGAAAATGCATGGGCATGGTAAATTGGGCCAAATTTTGCTAAGAAATGTGACAAAAAGCACTTTTCAATTTATTACCCAAATCAGAAAAAAACGTAGACCCGCGGTATGTGATTCTGGTGAAAATTTTGACCATTCATGAAACCTTGTTTTTTCCATGACAAATGACTCAAACGAGTGGGAAAATGCATGGGCATGGTAAATTGGGCCAAATTTTGCTCAGAAATGTGACAAAAAGCACTTTTCAATTTATTACCCAAATCAGAAAAAAACGTAGACCCGCGGTATGTGATTCTGGTGAAAATTTTGACCATTCATGAAACCTTGTTTTTTCCATGACAAATGACTCAAACGAGTGGGAAAATGCATGGGCATGGTAAATTGGGCCAAATTTTGCTCAGAAATGTGACAAAAAGCACTTTTCAATTTATTACCCAAATCAGAAAAAAACGTAGACCCGCGGTATGTGATTCTGATGAAAATTTTGACCATTCATGAAACCTTGTTTTTTCCATGACAAATGACTCAAACGAGTGGGAAAATGCATGGGCATGGTAAATTGGGCCAAATTTAGCTCAGAAATGTGACAAAAGGCACTTTTCAATTTTTGACCCAAATCAGAAAAAAACGTAGACCCGCGGTATGTGATTCTGGTGAAAATTTTGACCATTCATGAAACCTTCTTTTTTCCATGACAAATGACTCAAACGAGTGGGAAAATGCATGGGCATGGTAAATTGGGCCAAATTTTGCTCAGAAATGTGACAAAAAGCACTTTTCAATTTTTGACCCAAATCAGAAAAAAACGTAGACCCGCGGTACGTGATTCTGTTGAAAATTTTGACCATTCATGAAACCTTGTTTTTTCCATGACAAATGACTCAAACGAGTGGGAAAATGCATGGGCATGGTAAATTGGGCCAAATTTTGCTAAGAAATGTGACAAAAAGCACTTTTCAATTTTTGACCCAAATCAGAAAAAAACGTAGACCCGCGGTATGTGATTCTGATGAAAATTTTGACCATTCATGAAACCTTGTTTTTTCCATGACAAATGACTCAAACGAGTGGGAAAATGCATGGGCATGGTAAATTGGGCCAAATTTTGCTCAGAAATGTGACAAAAAGCACTTTTCAATTTATTACCCAAATCAGAAAAAAACGTAGACCCGCGGTATGTGATTCTGATGAAAATTTTGACCATTCATGAAACCTTGTTTTTTCCATGACAAATGACTCAAACGAGTGGGAAAATGCATGGGCATGGTAAATTGGGCCAAATTTAGCTCAGAAATGTGACAAAAAGCACTTTTCAATTTTTGACCCAAATCAGAAAAAAACGTAGACCCGCGGTATGTGATTCTGGTGAAAATTTTGACCATTCATGAAACCTTGTTTTTTCCATGACAAATGACTCAAACGAGTGGGAAAATGCATGGGCATGGTAAATTGGGCCAAATTTAGCTCAGAAATGTGACAAAAAGCACTTTTCAATTTTTGACCCAAATCAGAAAAAAACGTAGACCCGCGGTATGTGATTCTGGTGAAATTTTTGACCATTCATGAAACCTTGTTTTTTCCATGACAAATGACTCAAACGAGTGGGAAAATGCATGGGCATGGTAAATTGGGCCAAATTTAGCTCAGAAATGTGACAAAAAGCACTTTTCAATTTTTGACCCAAATCAGAAAAAAACGTAGACCCGCGGTATGTGATTCTGGTGAAAATTTTGACCATTCATGAAACCTTCTTTTTTCCATGACAAATGACTCAAACGAGTGGGAAAATGCATGGGCATGGTAAATTGGGCCAAATTTTGCTCAGAAATGTGACAAAAAGCACTTTTCAATTTTTGACCCAAATCAGAAAAAAACGTAGACCCGCGGTACGTGATTCTGTTGAAAATTTTGACCATTCATGAAACCTTGTTTTTTCCATGACAAATGACTCAAACGAGTGGGAAAATGCATGGGCATGGTAAATTGGGCCAAATTTTGCTAAGAAATGTGACAAAAACCACTTTTCAATTTTTGACCCAAATCAGAAAAAAACGTAGACCCGCGGTATGTGATTCTGGTGAAAATTTTGACCATTCATGAAACCTTGTTTTTTCCATGACAAATGACTCAAACGAGTGGGAAAATGCATGGGCATGGTAAATTGGGCCAAATTTTGCTCAGAAATGTGACAAAAAGCACTTTTCAATTTATTACCCAAATCAGAAAAAAACGTAGACCCGCGGTATGTGATTCTGGTGAAAATTTTGACCATTCATGAAACCTTGTTTTTTCCATGACAAATGACTCAAACGAGTGGGAAAATGCATGGGCATGGTAAATTGGGCCAAATTTTGCTCAAAAATGTGACAAAAAGCACTTTTCAATTTATTACCCAAATCAGAAAAAAATGTAGACCCGCGGTATGTGATTCTGGTGAAAATTTTGACCATTCATGAAACCTTGTTTTTTCCATGACAAATGACTCAAACGAGTGGGAAAATGCATGGGCATGGTAAATTGGGCCAAATTTTGCTAAGAAATGTGACAAAAAGCACTTTTCAATTTATTACCCAAATCAGAAAAAAACGTAGACCCGCGGTATGTGATTCTGGTGAAAATTTTTACCATTCATGAAACCTTATTTTTTCCATGACAAACGACTCAAACGAGTGGGAAAATGCATGGGCATGGTAAATTGGGCCAAATTTTGCTCAGAAATGTGACAAAAAGCACTTTTCAATTTTTGACCCAAATCAGAAAAAAACGTAGACCCGCGGTATGTGATTCTGGTGAAAATTTTGACCATTCATGAAACCTTGTTTTTTCCATGACAAATGACTCAAACAAGTGGGAAAATGCATGGGCATGGTAAATTGGGCCAAATTTTGCTCAGAAATGTGACAAAAAGCACTTTTCAATTTATTACCCAAATCAGAAAAAAACGTAGACCCGCGGTATGTGATTCTGGTGAAAATTTTGACCATTCATGAAACCTTGTTTTTTCCATGACAAATGACTCAAACAAGTGGGAAAATGCATGGGCATGGTAAATTGGGCCAAATTTTGCTCAGAAATGTGACAAAAAGCACTTTTCAATTTATTACCCAAATCAGAAAAAAACGTAGACCCGCGGTATGTGATTCTGGTGAAAATTTTGACCATTCATGAAACCTTGTTTTTTCCATGACAAATGACTCAAACGAGTGGGAAAATGCATGGGCATGGTAAATTGGGCCAAATTTTGCTCAGAAATGTGACAAAAAGCACTTTTCAATTTTTGACCCAAATCAGAAAAAAACGTAGACCCGCGGTATGTGATTCTGGTGAAAATTTTGACCATTCATGAAACCTTGTTTTTTCCATGACAAATGACTCAAACGAGTGGGAAAATGCATGGGCATGGTAAATTGGGCCAAATTTTGCTCAGAAATGTGACAAAAAGCACTTTTCAATTTATTACCCAAATCAGAAAAAAACGTAGACCCGCGGTATGTGATTCTGGTGAAAATTTTGACCATTCATGAAACCTTGTTTTTTCCATGACAAATGACTCAAACGAGTGGGAAAATGCATGGGCATGGTAAATTGGGCCAAATTTTGCTCAAAAATGTGACAAAAAGCACTTTTCAATTTATTACCCAAATCAGAAAAAAACGTAGACCCGCGGTATGTGATTCTGGTGAAAATTTTGACCATTCATGAAACCTTGTTTTTTCCATGACAAATGACTCAAACGAGTGGGAAAATGCATGGGCATGGTAAATTGGGCCAAATTTTGCTCAGAAATGTGACAAAAAGCACTTTTCAATTTTTGACCCAAATCAGAAAAAAACGTAGACCCGCGGTATGTGATTCTGGTGAAAATTTTGACCATTCATGAAACCTTGTTTTTTCCATGACAAATGACTCAAACAAGTGGGAAAATGCATGGGCATGGTAAATTGGGCCAAATTTTGCTCAGAAATGTGACAAAAAGCACTTTTCAATTTATTACCCAAATAAGAAAAAAACGTAGACCCGCGGTATGTGATTCTGGTGAAAATTTTGACCATTCATGAAACCTTGTTTTTTCCATGACAAATGACTCAAACAAGTGGGAAAATGCATGGGCATGGTAAATTGGGCCAAATTTTGCTCAGAAATGTGACAAAAAGTACTTTTCAATTTATTACCCAAATCAGAAAAAAACGTAGACCCGCGGTATGTGATTCTGGTGAAAATTTTGACCATTCATGAAACCTTGTTTTTTCCATGAAAAATGACTCAAACGAGTGGGAAAATGCATGGGCATGGTAAATTGGGCCAAATTTTGCTAAGAAATGTGACAAAAAGCACTTTTCAATTTTTGACCCAAATCAGAAAAAAACGTAGACCCGCGGTATGTGATTCTGATAAAAATTTTGACCATTCATGAAACCTTGTTTTTTCCATGACAAATGACTCAAACGAGTGGCAAAATGCATGGGCATGGTAAATTGGGCCAAATTTTGCTAAGAAATGTGACAAAAAGCACTTTTCAATTTTTGACCCAAATCAGAAAAAAACGTAGACCCGCGGTATGTGATTCTGATGAAAATTTTGACCATTCATGAAACCTTGTTTTTTCCATGACAAATGACTCAAACGAGTGGGAAAATGCATGGGCATGGTAAATTGGGCCAAATTTTGCTCAGAAATGTGACAAAAAGCACTTTTAAATTTTTGACCCAAATCAGAAAAAAACGTAGACCCGCGGTATGTGATTCTGGTGAAAATTTTGACCATTCATGAAACCTTGTTTTTTCCATGACAAATGACTCAAACGAGTGGGAAAATGCATGGGCATGGTAAATTGGGCCAAATTTTGCTCAGAAATGTGACAAAAAGCACTTTTCAATTTATTACCCAAATCAGAAAAAAACGTAGACCCGCGGTATGTGATTCTGGTGAAAATTTTGACCATTCATGAAACCTTGTTTTTTCCATGACAAATGACTCAAACAAGTGGGAAAATGCATGGGCATGGTAAATTGGGCCAAATTTTGCTCAGAAATGTGACAAAAAGCACTTTTCAATTTATTACCCAAATCAGAAAAAAACGTAGACCCGCGGTATGTGATTCTGGTGAAAATTTTGACCATTCATGAAACCTTGTTTTTTCCATGACAAATGACTCAAACGAGTGGGAAAATGCATGGGCATGGTAAATTGGGCCAAATTTTGCTCAGAAATGTGACAAAAAGCACTTTTCAATTTTTGACCCAAATCAGAAAAAAACGTAGACCCGCGGTATGTGATTCTGGTGAAAATTTTGACCATTCATGAAACCTTGTTTTTTCCATGACAAATGACTCAAACGAGTGGGAAAATGCATGGGCATGGTAAATTGGGCCAAATTTTGCTCAGAAATGTGACAAAAAGCACTTTTCAATTTATTACCCAAATCAGAAAAAAACGTAGACC
Source organism: Astyanax mexicanus (assembly GCF_023375975.1). NCBI lineage: Eukaryota > Metazoa > Chordata > Actinopteri > Characiformes > Acestrorhamphidae > Astyanax > Astyanax mexicanus. The sequence continues at coordinate 66,660,528 of NC_064408.1, read as the reverse complement.
CGCGGTATGTGATTCTGGTGAAAATTTTGACCATTCATGAAACCTTGTTTTTTCCATGACAAATGACTCAAACGAGTGGGAAAATGCATGGGCATGGTAAATTGGGCCAAATTTTGCTCAAAAATGTGACAAAAAGCACTTTTCAATTTATTACCCAAATCAGAAAAAAACGTAGACCCGCGGTATGTGATTCTGGTGAAAATTTTGACCATTCATGAAACCTTGTTTTTTCCATGACAAATGACTCAAACGAGTGGGAAAATGCATGGGCATGGTAAATTGGGCCAAATTTTGCTCAGAAATGTGACAAAAAGCACTTTTCAATTTTTGACCCAAATCAGAAAAAAACGTAGACCCGCGGTATGTGATTCTGGTGAAAATTTTGACCATTCATGAAACCTTGTTTTTTCCATGACAAATGACTCAAACAAGTGGGAAAATGCATGGGCATGGTAAATTGGGCCAAATTTTGCTCAGAAATGTGACAAAAAGCACTTTTCAATTTATTACCCAAATAAGAAAAAAACGTAGACCCGCGGTATGTGATTCTGGTGAAAATTTTGACCATTCATGAAACCTTGTTTTTTCCATGACAAATGACTCAAACAAGTGGGAAAATGCATGGGCATGGTAAATTGGGCCAAATTTTGCTCAGAAATGTGACAAAAAGTACTTTTCAATTTATTACCCAAATCAGAAAAAAACGTAGACCCGCGGTATGTGATTCTGGTGAAAATTTTGACCATTCATGAAACCTTGTTTTTTCCATGAAAAATGACTCAAACGAGTGGGAAAATGCATGGGCATGGTAAATTGGGCCAAATTTTGCTAAGAAATGTGACAAAAAGCACTTTTCAATTTTTGACCCAAATCAGAAAAAAACGTAGACCCGCGGTATGTGATTCTGATAAAAATTTTGACCATTCATGAAACCTTGTTTTTTCCATGACAAATGACTCAAACGAGTGGCAAAATGCATGGGCATGGTAAATTGGGCCAAATTTTGCTAAGAAATGTGACAAAAAGCACTTTTCAATTTTTGACCCAAATCAGAAAAAAACGTAGACCCGCGGTATGTGATTCTGATGAAAATTTTGACCATTCATGAAACCTTGTTTTTTCCATGACAAATGACTCAAACGAGTGGGAAAATGCATGGGCATGGTAAATTGGGCCAAATTTTGCTCAGAAATGTGACAAAAAGCACTTTTAAATTTTTGACCCAAATCAGAAAAAAACGTAGACCCGCGGTATGTGATTCTGGTGAAAATTTTGACCATTCATGAAACCTTGTTTTTTCCATGACAAATGACTCAAACGAGTGGGAAAATGCATGGGCATGGTAAATTGGGCCAAATTTTGCTAAGAAATGTGACAAAAAGCACTTTTCAATTTATTACCCAAATCAGAAAAAAACGTAGACCCGCGGTATGTGATTCTGGTGAAAATTTTGACCATTCATGAAACCTTGTTTTTTCCATGACAAATGACTCAAACGAGTGGGAAAATGCATGGGCATGGTAAATTGGGCCAAATTTTGCTCAGAAATGTGACAAAAAGCACTTTTCAATTTATTACCCAAATCAGAAAAAAACGTAGACCCGCGGTATGTGATTCTGGTGAAAATTTTGACCATTCATGAAACCTTGTTTTTTCCATGACAAATGACTCAAACGAGTGGGAAAATGCATGGGCATGGTAAATTGGGCCAAATTTTGCTAAGAAATGTGACAAAAAGCACTTTTCAATTTATTACCCAAATCAGAAAAAAACGTAGACCCGCGGTATGTGATTCTGATGAAAATTTTGACCATTCATGAAACCTTGTTTTTTCCATGACAAATGACTCAAACGAGTGGGAAAATGCATGGGCATGGTAAATTGGGCCAAATTTTGCTCAGAAATGTGACAAAAAGCACTTTTCAATTTTTGACCCAAATCAGAAAAAAACGTAGACCCGCGGTATGTGATTCTGGTGAAAATTTTGACCATTCATGAAACCTTGTTTTTTCCATGACAAATGACTCAAACGAGTGGGAAAATGCATGGGCATGGTAAATTGGGCCAAATTTTGCTCAGAAATGTGACAAAAAGCACTTTTCAATTTATTACCCAAATCAGAAAAAAACGTAGACCCGCGGTATGTGATTCTGATGAAAATTTTGACCATTCATGAAACCTTGTTTTTTCCATGACAAATGACTCAAACGAGTGGGAAAATGCATGGGCATGGTAAATTGGGCCAAATTTTGCTCAGAAATGTGACAAAAAGCACTTTTCAATTTTTGACCCAAATCAGAAAAAAACGTAGACCCGCGGTATGTGATTCTGGTGAAAATTTTGACCATTCATGAAACCTTGTTTTTTCCATGACAAATGACTGAAACGAGTGGGAAAATGCATGGGCATGGTAAATTGGGCCAAATTTTGCTAAGAAATGTGACAAAAAGCACTTTTCAATTTTTGACCCAAATCAGAAAAAAACGTAGACCCGCGGTACGTGATTCTAATGAAAATTTTGACCATTCATGAAACCTTGTTTTTTCCATGACAAATGACTCAAACGAGTGGGAAAATGCATGGGCATGGTAAATTGGGCCAAATTTTGCTAAGAAATGTGACAAAAAGCACTTTTCAATTTTTGACCCGAATCAGAAAAAAAAGTAGACCCGCGGTATGTGATTCTGATGAAAATTTTGACCATTCATGAAACCTTGTTTTTTCCATGACAAATGACTCAAAAGAGTGGGAAAATGCATGGGCATGGTAAATTGGGCCAAATTTTGCTAAGAAATGTGACAAAAAGCACTTTTCAATTTATTACCCAAATCAGAAAAAAACGTAGACCCGCGGTATGTGATTCTGGTGAAAATTTTGACCATTCATGAAACCTTGTTTTTTCCATGACAAATGACTCAAACGAGTGGGAAAATGCATGGGCATGGTAAATTGGGCCAAATTTTTCTCAGAAATGTGACAAAAAGCACTTTTCAATTTATTACCCAAATCAGAAAAAAACGTAGACCCGCGGTATGTGATTCTGGTGAAAATTTTGACCATTCATGAAACCTTGTTTTTTCCATGACAAATGACTCAAACGAGTGGGAAAATGCATGGGCATGGTAAATTGGGCCAAATTTTGCTAAGAAATGTGACAAAAAGCACTTTTCAATTTATTACCCAAATCAGAAAAAAACGTAGACCCCGCGGTATGTGATTCTGGTGAAAATTTTGACCATTCATGAAACCTTGTTTTTTCCATGACAAATGACTCAAACGAGTGGGAAAATGCATGGGCATGGTAAATTGGGCCAAATTTTGCTCAGAAATGTGACAAAAAGCACTTTTCAATTTTTGACCCAAATCAGAAAAAAACGTAGACCCGCGGTATGTGATTCTGGTGAAAATTTTGACCATTCATGAAACCTTGTTTTTTCCATGACAAATGACTCAAACGAGTGGGAAAATGCATGGGCATGGTAAATTGGGCCAAATTTTGCTCAGAAATGTGACAAAAAGCACTTTTCAATTTATTACCCAAATCAGAAAAAAACGTAGACCCGCGGTATGTGATTCTGATGAAAATTTTGACCATTCATGAAACCTTGTTTTTTCCATGACAAATGACTCAAACGAGTGGGAAAATGCATGGGCATGGTAAATTGGGCCAAATTTTGCTCAGAAATGTGACAAAAAGCACTTTTCAATTTTTGACCCAAATCAGAAAAAAACGTAGACCCGCGGTATGTGATTCTGGTGAAAATTTTGACCATTCATGAAACCTTGTTTTTTCCATGACAAATGACTCAAACGAGTGGGAAAATGCATGGGCATGGTAAATTGGGCCACATTTTGCTAAGAAATGTGACAAAAAGCACTTTTCAATTTTTGACCCAAATCAGAAAAAAACGTAGACCCGCGGTATGTGATTCTGATGAAAATTTTGACCATTCATGAAACCTTGTTTTTTCCATGACAAATGACTCAAACGAGTGGGAAAATGCATGGGCGTGGTAAATTGGGCCAAATTTTGCTCAGAAATGTGACAAAAAGCACTTTTCAATTTATTACCCAAATCAGAAAAAAACGTAGACCCGCGGTATGTGATTCTGGTGAAAATTTTGACCATTCATGAAACCTTGTTTTTTCCATGACAAATGACTCAAACAAGTGGGAAAATGCATGGGCATGGTAAATTGGGCCAAATTTTGCTCAGAAATGTGACAAAAAGCACTTTTCAATTTATTACCCAAATCAGAAAAAAACGTAGACCCGCATTATGTGATTCTGGTGAAAATTTTGACCATTCATGAAACCTTGTTTTTTCCATGACAAATGACTCAAACGAGTGGGAAAATGCATGGGCATGGTAAATTGGGCCAAATTTTGCTCAGAAATGTGACAAAAAGCACTTTTCAATTTTTGACCCAAATCAGAAAAAAACGTAGACCCGCGGTATGTGATTCTGGTGAAAATTTTGACCATTCATGAAACCTTGTTTTTTCCATGACAAATGACTCAAACGAGTGGGAAAATGCATGGGCATGGTAAATTGGGCCAAATTTTGCTAAGAAATGTGACAAAAAGCACTTTTCAATTTATTACCCAAATCAGAAAAAAACGTAGACCCGCGGTATGTGATTCTGATGAAAATTTTGACCATTCATGAAACCTTGTTTTTTCCATGACAAATGACTCAAACGAGTGGGAAAATGCATGGGCATGGTAAATTGGGCCAAATTTAGCTCAGAAATGTGACAAAAAGCACTTTTCAATTTTTGACCCAAATCAGAAAAAAACGTAGACCCGCGGTATGTGATTCTGGTGAAAATTTTGACCATTCATGAAACCTTCTTTTTTCCATGACAAATGACTCAAACGAGTGGGAAAATGCATGGGCATGGTAAATTGGGCCAAATTTTGCTCAGAAATGTGACAAAAAGCACTTTTCAATTTTTGACCCAAATCAGAAAAAAACGTAGACCCGCGGTACGTGATTCTGTTGAAAATTTTGACCATTCATGAAACCTTGTTTTTTCCATGACAAATGACTCAAACGAGTGGGAAAATGCATGGGCATGGTAAATTGGGCCAAATTTTGCTCAGAAATGTGACAAAAAGCACTTTTCAATTTTTGACCCAAATCAGAAAAAAACGTAGACCCGCGGTATGTGATTCTGGTGAAAATTTTGACCATTCATGAAACCTTGTTTTTTCCATGACAAATGACTCAAACGAGTGGGAAAATGCATGGGCATGGTAAATTGGGCCAAATTTTGCTCAGAAATGTGACAAAAAGCACTTTTCAATTTATTACCCAAATCAGAAAAAAACGTAGACCCGCGGTATGTGATTCTGGTGAAAATTTTGACCATTCATGAAACCTTGTTTTTTCCATGACAAATGACTCAAACGAGTGGGAAAATGCATGGGCATGGTAAATTGGGCCAAATTTTGCTCAAAAATGTGACAAAAAGCACTTTTCAATTTATTACCCAAATCAGAAAAAAATGTAGACCCGCGGTATGTGATTCTGGTGAAAATTTTGACCATTCATGAAACCTTGTTTTTTCCATGACAAATGACTCAAACGAGTGGGAAAATGCATGGGCATGGTAAATTGGGCCAAATTTTGCTAAGAAATGTGACAAAAAGCACTTTTCAATTTATTACCCAAATCAGAAAAAAACGTAGACCCGCGGTATGTGATTCTGGTGAAAATTTTGACCATTCATGAAACCTTATTTTTTCCATGACAAATGACTCAAACGAGTGGGAAAATGCATGGGCATGGTAAATTGGGCCAAATTTTGCTCAGAAATGTGACAAAAAGCACTTTTCAATTTTTGACCCAAATCAGAAAAAAACGTAGACCCGCGGTATGTGATTCTGGTGAAAATTTTGACCATTCATGAAACCTTGTTTTTTCCATGACAAATGACTCAAACGAGTGGGAAAATGCATGGGCATGGTAAATTGGGCCAAATTTTGCTCAAAAATGTGACAAAAAGCACTTTTCAATTTATTACCCAAATCAGAAAAAAATGTAGACCCGCGGTATGTGATTCTGGTGAAAATTTTGACCATTCATGAAACCTTGTTATTTCCATGACAAATGACTCAAACGAGTGGGAAAATGCATGGGCATGGTAAATTGGGCCAAATTTTGCTAAGAAATGTGACAAAAAGCACTTTTCAATTTTTGACCCAAATCAGAAAAAAACGTAGACCCGCGGTATGTGATTCTGGTGAAAATTTTGACCATTCATGAAACCTTGTTTTTTCCATGACAAATGACTCAAACAAGTGGGAAAATGCATGGGCATGGTAAATTGGTCCAAATTTTGCTCAGAAATGTGACAAAAAGCACTTTTCAATTTATTACCCAAATCAGAAAAAAACGTAGACCCGCGGTATGTGATTCTGGTGAAAATTTTGACCATTCATGAAACCTTGTTTTTTCCATGACAAATGACTCAAACAAGTGGGAAAATGCATGGGCATGGTAAATTGGGCCAAATTTTGCTCAGAAATGTGACAAAAAGCACTTTTCAATTTATTACCCAAATCAGAAAAAAACGTAGACCCGCGGTATGTGATTCTGGTGAAAATTTTGACCATTCATGAAACCTTGTTTTTTCCATGAAAAATGACTCAAACGAGTGGGAAAATGCATGGGCATGGTAAATTGGGCCAAATTTTGCTAAGAAATGTGACAAAAAGCACTTTTCAATTTTTGACCCAAATCAGAAAAAAACGTAGACCCGCGGTATGTGATTCTGGTGAAAATTTTGACCATTCATGAAACCTTGTTTTTTCCATGACAAATGACTCAAACGAGTGGGAAAATGCATGGGCATGGTAAATTGGGCCAAATTTTGCTCAGAAATGTGACAAAAAGCACTTTTCAATTTTTGACCCAAATCAGAAAAAAACGTAGACCCGCGGTATGTGATTCTGGTGAAAATTTTGACCATTCATGAAACCTTGTTTTTTCCATGACAAATGACTCAAACGAGTGGGAAAATGCATGGGCATGGTAAATTGGGCCAAATTTTTCTCAGAAATGTGACAAAAAGCACTTTTCAATTTATTACCCAAATCAGAAAAAAACGTAGACCCGCGGTATGTGATTCTGGTGAAAATTTTGACCATTCATGAAACCTTGTTTTTTCCATGACAAATGACTCAAACGAGTGGGAAAATGCATGGGCATGGTAAATTGGGCCAAATTTTGCTCAAAAATGTGACAAAAAGCACTTTTCAATTTATTACCCAAATCAGAAAAAAACGTAGACCCGCGGCATGTGATTCTGGTGAAAATTTTGACCATTCATGAAACCTTGTTTTTTCCATGACAAATGACTCAAACGAGTGGGAAAATGCATGGGCATGGTAAATTGGGCCAAATTTTGCTAAGAAATGTGACAAAAAGCACTTTTCAATTTTTGACCCAAATCAGAAAAAAACGTAGACCCGCGGTATGTGATTCTGGTGAAAATTTTGACCACTCATGAAACCTTGTTTTTTCCATGACAAATGACTCAAACGAGTGGGAAAATGCATGGGCATGGTAAATTGGGCCAAATTTTGCTCAGAAATGTGACAAAAAGCACTTTTCAATTTTTGACCCAAATCAGAAAAAAACGTAGACCCGAGGTATGTGATTCTGGTGAAAATTTTGACCATTCATGAAACCTTGTTTTTTCCATGACAAATGACTCAAACAAGTGGGAAAATGCATGGGCATGGTAAATTGGGCCAAATTTTGCTCAGAAATGTGACAAAAAGCACTTTTCAATTTATTACCCAAATCAGAAAAAAACGTAGACCCGCGGTATGTGATTCTGGTGAAAATTTTGACCATTCATGAAACCTTGTTTTTTTCATGAAAAATGACTCAAACGAGTGGGAAAATGCATGGGCATGGTAAATTGAGCCAAATTTTGCTAAGAAATGTGACAAAAAGCACTTTTCAATTTTTGACCCAAATCAGAAAAAAACGTAGACCCGCGGTATGTGATTCTGATAAAAATTTTGACCATTCATGAAACCTTGTTTTTTCCATGACAAATGACTCAAACGAGTGGCAAAATGCATGGGCATGGTAAATTGGGCCAAATTTTGCTAAGAAATGTGACAAAAAGCACTTTTCAATTTTTGACCCAAATCAGAAAAAAACGTAGACCCGCGGTATGTGATTCTGATGAAAATTTTGACCATTCATGAAACCTTGTTTTTTCCATGACAAATGACTCAAACGAGTGGGAAAATGCATGGGCATGGTAAATTGGGCCAAATTTTGCTCAGAAATGTGACAAAAAGCACTTTTCAATTTTTGACCCAAATCAGAAAAAAACGTAGACCCGCGGTATGTGATTCTGGTGAAAATTTTGACCATTCATGAAACCTTGTTTTTTCCATGACAAATGACTCAAACGAGTGGGAAAATGCATGGGCATGGTAAATTGGGCCAAATTTTGCTCAGAAATGTGACAAAAAGCACTTTTCAATTTTTGACCCAAATCAGAAAAAAACGTAGACCCGCGGTATGTGATTCTGGTGAAAATTTTGACCATTCATGAAACCTTGTTTTTTCCATGACAAATGACTCAAACGAGTGGGAAAATGCATGGGCATGGTAAATTGGGCCAAATTTTGCTCAGAAATGTGACAAAAAGCACTTTTCAATTTATTACCCAAATCAGAAAAAAACGTAGACCCGCGGTATGTGATTCTGGTGAAAATTTTGACCATTCATGAAACCTTGTTTTTTCCATGAAAAATGACTCAAACGAGTGGGAAAATGCATGGGCATGGTAAATTGGGCCAAATTTTGCTAAGAAATGTGACAAAAAGCACTTTTCAATTTTTGACCCAAATCAGAAAAAAACGTAGACCCGCGGTATGTGATTCTGGTGAAAATTTTGACCATTCATGAAACCTTGTTTTTTCCATGACAAATGACTCAAACGAGTGGGAAAATGCATGGGCATGGTAAATTGGGCCAAATTTTGCTCAGAAATGTGACAAAAAGCACTTTTCAATTTTTGACCCAAATCAGAAAAAAACGTAGACCCGCGGTATGTGATTCTGGTGAAAATTTTGACCATTCATGAAACCTTGTTTTTTCCATGACAAATGACTCAAACAAGTGGGAAAATGCATGGGCATGGTAAATTGGGCCAAATTTTGCTCAGAAATGTGACAAAAAGCACTTTTCAATTTATTACCCAAATCAGAAAAAAACGTAGACCCGCGGTATGTGATTCTGGTGAAAATTTTGACCATTCATGAAACCTTGTTTTTTCCATGACAAATGACTCAAACAAGTGGGAAAATGCATGGGCATGGTAAATTGGGCCAAATTTTGCTCAGAAATGTGACAAAAAGCACTTTTCAATTTATTACCCAAATCAGAAAAAAACGTAGACCCGCGGTATGTGATTCTGGTGAAAATTTTGACCATTCATGAAACCTTGTTTTTTCCATGAAAAATGACTCAAACGAGTGGGAAAATGCATGGGCATGGTAAATTGAGCCAAATTTTGCTAAGAAATGTGACAAAAAGCACTTTTCAATTTTTGACCCAAATCAGAAAAAAACGTAGACCCGCGGTATGTGATTCTGATAAAAATTTTGACCATTCATGAAACCTTGTTTTTTCCATGACAAATGACTCAAACGAGTGGCAAAATGCATGGGCATGGTAAATTGGGCCAAATTTTGCTAAGAAATGTGACAAAAAGCACTTTTCAATTTTTGACCCAAATCAGAAAAAAACGTAGACCCGCGGTATGTGATTCTGGTGAAAATTTTGACCATTCATGAAACCTTGTTTTTTCCATGACAAATGACTCAAACGAGTGGGAAAATGCATGGGCATGGTAAATTGGGCCAAATTTTGCTCAGAAATGTGACAAAAAGCACTTTTCAATTTATTACCCAAATCAGAAAAAAACGTAGACCCGCGGTATGTGATTCTGGTGAAAATTTTGACCATTCATGAAACCTTGTTTTTTCCATGACAAATGACTCAAACGAGTGGGAAAATGCATGGGCATGGTAAATTGGGCCAAATTTTGCTAAGAAATGTGACAAAAAGCACTTTTCAATTTATTATCCAAATCAGAAAAAAACGTAGACCCGCGGTATGTGATTCTGGTGAAAATTTTGACCATTCATGAAACCTTGTTTTTTCCATGACAAATGACTCAAACGAGTGGGAAAATGCATGGGCATGGTAAATTGGGCCAAATTTTGCTCAGAAATGTGACAAAAAGCACTTTTCAATTTATTATCCAAATCAGAAAAAAACGTAGACCCGCGGTATGTGATTCTGGTGAAAATTTTGACCATTCATGAAACCTTGTTTTTTCCATGACAAATGACTCAAACGAGTGGGAAAATGCATGGGCATGGTAAATTGGGCCAAATTTTGCTAAGAAATGTGACAAAAAGCACTTTTCAATTTATTATCCAAATCAGAAAAAAACGTAGACCCGCGGTATGTGATTCTGGTGAAAATTTTGACCATTCATGAAACCTTGTTTTTTCCATGAAAAATGACTCAAACGAGTGGGAAAATGCATGGGCATGGTAAATTGGGCCAAATTTTGCTAAGAAATGTGACAAAAAGCACTTTTCAATTTTTGACCCAAATCAGAAAAAAACGTAGACCCGCGGTATGTGATTCTGATAAAAATTTTGGCCATTCATGAAACCTTGTTTTTTCCATGACAAATGACTCAAACGAGTGGCAAAATGCATGGGCATGGTAAATTGGGCCAAATTTTGCTAAGAAATGTGACAAAAAGCACTTTTCAATTTTTGACCCAAATCAGAAAAAAACGTAGACCCGCGGTATGTGATTCTGATGAAAATTTTGACCATTCATGAAACCTTGTTTTTTCCATGACAAATGACTCAAACGAGTGGGAAAATGCATGGGCATGGTAAATTGGGCCAAATTTTGCTCAGAAATGTGACAAAAAGCACTTTTCAATTTTTGACCCAAATCAGAAAAAAACGTAGACCCGCGGTATGTGATTCTGGTGAAAATTTTGACCATTCATGAAACCTTGTTTTTTCCATGACAAATGACTCAAACGAGTGGGAAAATGCATGGGCATGGTAAATTGGGCCAAATTTTGCTCAGAAATGTGACAAAAAGCACTTTTCAATTTATTACCCAAATCAGAAAAAAACGTAGACCCGCGGTATGTGATTCTGATGAAAATTTTGACCATTCATGAAACCTTGTTTTTTCCATGACAAATGACTCAAACGAGTGGGAAAATGCATGGGCATGGTAAATTGGGCCAAATTTTGCTAAGAAATGTGACAAAAAGCACTTTTCAATTTATTACCCAAATCAGAAAAAAACGTAGACCCGCGGTATGTGATTCTGGTGAAAATTTTGACCATTCATGAAACCTTGTTTTTTCCATGACAAATGACTCAAACGAGTGGGAAAATGCATGGGCATGGTAAATTGGGCCAAATTTTGCTCAGAAATGTGACAAAAAGCACTTTTCAATTTTTGACCCAAATCAGAAAAAAACGTAGACCCGCGGTATGTGATTCTGGTGAAAATTTTGACCATTCATGAAACCTTCTTTTTTCCATGACAAATGACTCAAACGAGTGGGAAAATGCATGGGCATGGTAAATTGGGCCAAATTTTGCTCAGAAATGTGACAAAAAGCACTTTTCAATTTATTACCCAAATCAGAAAAAAACGTAGACCCGCGGTATGTGATTCTGGTGAAAATTTTGACCATTCATGAAACCTTGTTTTTTCCATGACAAATGACTCAAACGAGTGGGAAAATGCATGGGCATGGTAAATTGGGCCAAATTTTGCTAAGAAATGTGACAAAAAGCACTTTTCAATTTTTGACCCAAATCAGAAAAAAACGTAGACCCGCGGTACGTGATTCTAATGAAAATTTTGACCATTCATGAAACCTTGTTTTTTCCATGACAAATGACTCAAACGAGTGGGAAAATGCATGGGCATGGTAAATTGGGCCAAATTTTGCTAAGAAATGTGACAAAAAGCACTTTTCAATTTTTGACCCAAATCAGAAAAAAACGTAGACCCGCGGTATGTGATTCTGATGAAAATTTTGACCATTCATGAAACCTTGTTTTTTCCATGACAAATGACTCAAACGAGTGGGAAAATGCATGGGCGTGGTAAATTGGGCCAAGTTTTGCTCAGAAATGTGACAAAAAGCACTTTTCAATTTATTACCCAAATCAGAAAAAAACGTAGACCCGCGGTATGTGATTCTGGTGAAAATTTTGACCATTCATGAAACCTTGTTTTTTCCATGACAAATGACTCAAACGAGTGGGAAAATGCATGGGCATGGTAAATTGGGCCAAATTTTGCTCAGAAATGTGACAAAAAGCACTTTTCAATTTACTACCCAAATCAGAAAAAAACGTAGACCCGCGGTATGTGATTCTGGTGAAAATTTTGACAATTCATGAAACCTTGTTTTTTCCATGACAAATGACTCAAACGAGTGGGAAAATGCATGGGCATGGTAAATTGGGCCAAATTTTGCTCAAAAATGTGACAAAAAGCACTTTTCCATTTATTACCCAAATCAGAAAAAAACGTAGACCCGCAGTATGTGATTCTGGTGAAAATTTTGACCATTCATGAAACCTTGTTTTTTCCATGACAAATGACTCAAACGAGTGGGAAAATGCATGGGCATGGTAAATTGGGCCAAATTTTGCTAAGAAATGTGACAAAAAGCACTTTTCAATTTTTGACCCAAATCAGAAAAAAACGTAGACCCGCGGTATGTGATTCTGGTGAAAATTTTGACCATTCATGAAACCTTGTTTTTTCCATGACAAATGACTCAAACGAGTGGGAAAATGCATGGGCATGGTAAATTGGGCCACATTTTGCTAAGAAATGTGACAAAAAGCACTTTTCAATTTTTGACCCAAATCAGAAAAAAACGTAGACCCGCGGTATGTGATTCTGGTGAAAATTTTGACCATTCATGAAACCTTGTTTTTTCCATGACAAATGACTCAAACGAGTGGGAAAATGCATGGGCATGGTAAATTGGGCCAAATTTTGCTAAGAAATGTGACAAAAAGCACTTTTCAATTTTTGACCCAAATCAGAAAAAAACGTAGACCCGCGGTACGTGATTCTAATGAAAATTTTGACCATTCATGAAACCTTGTTTTTTCCATGACAAATGACTCAAACGAGTGGGAAAATGCATGGGCATGGTAAATTGGGCCAAATTTTGCTAAGAAATGTGACAAAAAGCACTTTTCAATTTTTGACCCAAATCAGAAAAAAACGTAGACCCGCGGTATGTGATTCTGATGAAAATTTTGACCATTCATGAAACCTTGTTTTTTCCATGACAAATGACTCAAACGAGTGGGAAAATGCATGGGCGTGGTAAATTGGGCCAAATTTTGCTCAGAAATGTGACAAAAAGCACTTTTCAATTTATTACCCAAATCAGAAAAAAACGTAGACCCGCGGTATGTGATTCTGGTGAAAATTTTGACCATTCATGAAACCTTGTTTTTTCCATGACAAATGACTCAAACGAGTGGGAAAATGCATGGGCATGGTAAATTGGGCCAAATTTTGCTCAGAAATGTGACAAAAAGCACTTTTCAATTTACTACCCAAATCAGAAAAAAACGTAGACCCGCGGTATGTGATTGTGGTGAAAATTTTGACCATTCATGAAACCTTGTTTTTTCCATGACAAATGACTCAAACGAGTGGGAAAATGCATGGGCATGGTAAATTGGGCCAAATTTTGCTCAAAAATGTGACAAAAAGCACTTTTCCATTTATTACCCAAATCAGAAAAAAACGTAGACCCGCAGTATGTGATTCTGGTGAAAATTTTGACCATTCATGAAACCTTGTTTTTTCCATGACAAATGACTCAAACGAGTGGGAAAATGCATGGGCATGGTAAATTGGGCCAAATTTTGCTAAGAAATGTGACAAAAAGCACTTTTCAATTTTTGACCCAAATCAGAAAAAAACGTAGACCCGCGGTATGTGATTCTGGTGAAAATTTTGACCATTCATGAAACCTTGTTTTTTCCATGACAAATGACTCAAACAAGTGGGAAAATGCATGGGCATGGTAAATTGGGCCAAATTTTGCTCAGAAATGTGACAAAAAGCACTTTTCAATTTTTGACCCAAATCAGAAAAAAACGTAGACCCGCGGTATGTGATTCTGGTGAAAATTTTGACCATTCATGAAACCTTGTTTTTTCCATGACAAATGACTCAAACAAGTGGGAAAATGCATGGGCATGGTAAATTGGGCCAAATTTTGCTCAGAAATGTGACAAAAAGCACTTTTCAATTTATTACCCAAATAAGAAAAAAACGTAGACCCGCGGTATGTGATTCTGGTGAAAATTTTGACCATTCATGAAACCTTGTTTTTTCCATGACAAATGACTCAAACAAGTGGGAAAATGCATGGGCATGGTAAATTGGGCCAAATTTTGCTCAGAAATGTGACAAAAAGCACTTTTCAATTTTTGACCCAAATCAGAAAAAAACGTAGACCCGCGGTATGTGATTCTGGTGAAAATTTTGACCATTCATGAAACCTTGTTTTTTCCATGAAAAATGACTCAAACGAGTGGGAAAATGCATGGGCATGGTAAATTGGGCCAAATTTTGCTCAGAAATGTGACAAAAAGCACTTTTCAATTTTTGACCCAAATCAGAAAAAAACGTAGACCCGCGGTATGTGATTCTGGTGAAAATTTTGACCATTCATGAAACCTTGTTTTTTCCATGACAAATGACTCAAACGAGTGGGAAAATGCATGGGCATGGTAAATTGGGCCAAATTTTGCTAAGAAATGTGACAAAAAGCACTTTTCAATTTTTGACCCAAATCAGAAAAAAACGTAGACCCGCGGTATGTGATTCTGGTGAAAATTTTGACCATTCATGAAACCTTGTTTTTTCCATGACAAATGACTCAAACAAGTGGGAAAATGCATGGGCATGGTAAATTGGGCCAAATTTTGCTCAGAAATGTGACAAAAAGCACTTTTCAATTTATTACCCAAATAAGAAAAAAACGTAGACCCGCGGTATGTGATTCTGGTGAAAATTTTGACCATTCATGAAACCTTGTTTTTTCCATGACAAATGACTCAAACAAGTGGGAAAATGCATGGGCATGGTAAATTGGGCCAAATTTTGCTCAGAAATGTGACAAAAAGCTCTTTTCAATTTATTACCCAAATCAGAAAAAAACGTAGACCCGCGGTATGTGATTCTGGTGAAAATTTTGACCATTCATGAAACCTTGTTTTTTCCATGAAAAATGACTCAAACGAGTGGGAAAATGCATGGGCATGGTAAATTGGGCCAAATTTTGCTAAGAAATGTGACAAAAAGCACTTTTCAATTTTTGACCCAAATCAGAAAAAAACGTAGACCCGCGGTATGTGATTCTGATAAAAATTTTGACCATTCATGAAACCTTGTTTTTTCCATGACAAATGACTCAAACGAGTGGCAAAATGCATGGGCATGGTAAATTGGGCCAAATTTTGCTAAGAAATGTGACAAAAAGCACTTTTCAATTTTTGACCCAAATCAGAAAAAAACGTAGACCCGCGGTATGTGATTCTGATGAAAATTTTGACCATTCATGAAACCTTGTTTTTTCCATGACAAATGACTCAAACGAGTGGGAAAATGCATGGGCATGGTAAATTGGGCCAAATTTTGCTCAGAAATGTGACAGAAAGCACTTTTCAATTTTTGACCCAAATCAGAAAAAAACGTAGACCCGCGGTATGTGATTCTGGTGAAAATTTTGACCATTCATGAAACCTTGTTTTTTCCATGACAAATGACTCAAACGAGTGGGAAAATGCATGGGCATGGTAAATTGGGCCAAATTTTGCTCAGAAATGTGACAAAAAGCACTTTTCAATTTATTACCCAAATCAGAAAAAAACGTAGACCCGCGGTATGTGATTCTGGTGAAAATTTTGACCATTCATGAAACCTTGTTTTTTCCATGACAAATGACTCAAACGAGTGGGAAAATGCATGGGCATGGTAAATTGGGCCAAATTTTGCTAAGAAATGTGACAAAAAGCACTTTTCAATTTATTACCCAAATCAGAAAAAAACGTAGACCCGCGGTATGTGATTCTGGTGAAAATTTTGACCATTCATGAAACCTTGTTTTTTCCATGACAAATGACTCAAACGAGTGGGAAAATGCATGGGCATGGTAAATTGGGCCAAATTTTGCTCAGAAATGTGACAAAAAGCACTTTTCAATTTATTACCCAAATCAGAAAAAAACGTAGACCCGCGGTATGTGATTCTGGTGAAAATTTTGACCATTCATGAAACCTTGTTTTTTCCATGACAAATGACTCAAACGAGTGGGAAAATGCATGGGCATGGTAAATTGGGCCAAAATTTGCTCAGAAATGTGACAAAAAGCACTTTTCAATTTTTGACCCAAATCAGAAAAAAACGTAGACCCGCGGTATGTGATTCTGATAAAAATTTTGACCATTCATGAAACCTTGTTTTTTCCATGACAAATGACTCAAACGAGTGGGAAAATGCATGGGCATGGTAAATTGGGCCAAATTTTGCTCAGAAATGTGACAAAAAGCACTTTTCAATTTTTGACCCAAATCAGAAAAAAACGTAGACCCGCGGTATGTGATTCTGGTGAAAATTTTGACCATTCATGAAACCTTGTTTTTTCCATGACAAATGACTCAAACGAGTGGGAAAATGCATGGGCATGGTAAATTGGGCCAAATTTTGCTAAGAAATGTGACAAAAAGCACTTTTCAATTTATTACCCAAATCAGAAAAAAACGTAGACCCGCGGTATGTGATTCTGGTGAAAATTTTGACCATTCATGAAACCTTGTTTTTTCCATGACAAATGACTCAAACGAGTGGGAAAATGCATGGGCATGGTAAATTGGGCCAAATTTTGCTCAGAAACGTGACAAAAAGCACTTTTAAATTTTTGACCCAAATCAGAAAAAAACGTAGACCTGCGGTATGTGATTCTGGTGAAAATTGTGACCATTCATGAAACCTTGTTTTTTCCATGACAAATGACTCAAATGAGTGGGAAAATGCATGGGCATGGTAAATTGGGCCAAATTTTGCTCAGAAATGTGACAAAAAGCACTTTTCAATTTTTGACCCAAATCAGAAAAAAACGTTGACCCGCGGTATGTGATTCTGATGAAAATTTTGACCATTCATGAAACCTTGTTTTTGCCATGACAAATGACTCAAACGAGTGGGAAAATGCATGGGCATGGTAAATTGGGCCAAATTTTGCTCAGAAATGTGACAAAAAGCACTTTTCAATTTTTGACCCAAATCAGAAAAAAACGTAGACCCGCGGTATGTGATTCTGGAGAAAATTTTGACCATTCATGAAACCTTGTTTTTGCCATGACAAATGACTCAAACGAGTGGGAAAATGCATGGGCATGGTAAATTGGGCCAAATTTTGCTCAGAAATGTGACAAAAAGCACTTTTCAATTTTTGACCCAAATCAGAAAAAAACGTTGACCCGCGGTATGTGATTCTGATGAAAATTTTGACCATTCATGAAACCTTGTTTTTTCCATGACAAATGACTCAAACGAGTGGGAAAATGCATGGGCATGGTAAATTGGGCCAAATTTTGCTCAGAAATGTGACAAAAAGCACTTTTCAATTTTTGACCCAAATCAGAAAAAAACGTAGACCCGCGGTATGTGATTCTGGTGAAAATTTTGACCATTCATTAAACCTTGTTTTTTCCATGACAAATGACTCAAACGAGTGGGAAAATGCATGGGCATGGTAAATTGGGCCAAATTTTGCTCAGAAATGTGACAAAAAGCACTTTTCAATTTATTACCCAAATCAGAAAAAAACGTAGACCCGCGGTATGTGATTCTGGTGAAAATTTTGACCATTCATGAAACCTTGTTTTTTCCATGACAAATGACTCAAACGAGTGGGAAAATGCATGGGCATGGTAAATTGGGCCAAATTTTGCTAAGAAATGTGACAAAAAGCACTTTTCCATTTATTACCCAAATCAGAAAAAAACGTAGACCCGCGGTATGTGATTCTGGTGAAAATTTTGACCATTCATGAAACCTTGTTTTTTCCATGACAAATGACTCAAACGAGTGGGAAAATGCATGGGCATGGTAAATTGGGCCAAATTTTGCTAAGAAATGTGACAAAAAGCACTTTTCAATTTTTGACCCAAATCAGATAAAAACGTAGACCCGCGGTATGTGATTCTGGTGAAAATTTTGACCATTCATGAAACCTTGTTTTTTCCATGACAAATGACTCAAACGAGTGGGAAAATGCATGGGCATGGTAAATTGGGCCAAATTTTGCTCAGAAATGTGACAAAAAGCACTTTTCAATTTATTACCCAAATCAGAAAAAAACGTAGACCCGCGGTATGTGATTCTGGTGAAAATTTTGACTATTCATGAAACCTTGTTTTTTCCATGACAAATGACTCAAACGAGTGGGAAAATGCATGGGCATGGTAAATTGGGCCAAATTTTGCTCAGAAATGTGACAAAAAGCACTTTTAAAATATTTGACCCAAATCAGAAAAAAACGTAGACCCGCGGTATGTGATTCTGGTGAAAATTTTGACCATTCATGAAACCTTGTTTTTTCCATGACAAATGACTCAAACGAGTGGGAAAATGCATGGGCATGGTAAATTGGGCCAAATTTTGCTCAGAAATGTGACAAAATGCACTTTTCAATTTATTACCTAAATCTGAAAAAAACGTAGCCCCGCGGTATGTGATTCTGGTGAAAATTTTGACCATTCATGAAACCTTGTTTTTTCCATGACAAATGACTCAAACGAGTGGGAAAATGCATGGGCATGGTAAATTGGGCCAAATTTTGCTAAGAAATGTGACAAAAAGCACTTTTCAATTTATTACCCAAATCAGAAAAAAACGTAGACCCGCGGTATGTGATTCTGGTGAAAATTTTGACCATTCATGAAACCTTGTTTTTTCCATGACAAATGACTCAAACGAGTGGGAAAATGCATGGGCATGGTAAATTGGGCCAAATTTTGCTAAGAAATGTGACAAAAAGCACTTTTCAATTTTTGACCCAAATCAGATAAAAACGTAGACCCGCGGTATGTGATTCTGGTGAAAATTTTGACCATTCATGAAACCTTGTTTTTTCCATGACAAATGACTCAAACGAGTGGGAAAATGCATGGGCATGGTAAATTGGGCCAAATTTTAATCAGAAATGTGACAAAAAGCACTTTTCAATTTTTGACCCAAATCAGAAAAAAATGTAGACCCGCGGTATGTGATTCTGATGAAAATTTTGACCATTCATGAAACCTTGTTTTTTCCATGACAAATGACTCAAACGAGTGGGAAAATGCATGGGCATGGTAAATTGGGCCAAATTTTGCTCAGAAATGTGACAAAAAGCACTTTTCAATTTTTGACCCAAATCAGAAAAAAACGTAGACCCGCGGTATGTGATTCTGGTGAAAATTTTGACCATTCATGAAACCTTGTTTTTTCCATGACAAATGACTCAAACGAGTGGGAAAATGCATGGGCATGGTAAATTGGGCCAAATTTTGCTCAGAAATGTGACAAAAAGCACTTTTCAATTTATAACCCAAATCAGAAAAAAACGTAGACCCGCGGTATGTGATTCTGGTGAAAATTTTGACCATTCATGAAACCTTGTTTTTTCCATGACAAATGACTCAAACGAGTGGGAAAATGCATGGGCATGGTAAATTGGGCCAAATTTTGCAAAGAAATGTGACAAAAAGCACTTTTCAATTTTTGACTCAAATCAGAAAAAAAACGTAGACCCGCGGTATGTGATTCTGGTGAAAATTTTGACCATTCATGAAACCTTGTTTTTTCCATGACAAATGACTCAAACGAGTGGGAAAATGCATGGGCATGGTAAATTGGGCCAAATTTTGCTCAGAAATGTGACAAAAAGCACTTTTCAATTTTTGACCCAAATCAGAAAAAAACGTAGACCCGCGGTATGTGATTCTGATGAAAATTTTGACCATTCATGAAACCTTGTTTTTTCCATGACAAATGACTCAAACGAGTGGGAAAATGCATGGGCATGGTAAATTGGGCCAAATTTTGCTCAGAAATGTGACAAAAAGCACTTTTCAATTTTTGACCCAAATCAGAAAAAAACGTAGACCCGCGGTATGTGATTCTGGTGAAAATTTTGACCATTCATGAAACCTTGTTTTTTCCATGACAAATGACACAAACGAGTGGGAAAATGCATGGGCATGGTAAATTGGGCCAAATTTTGCTAAGAAATGTGACAAAAAGCACTTTTCAATTTATTACCCAAATCAGAAAAAAACGTAGACCCGCGGTATGTGATTCTGGTGAAAATATTGACCATTCATGAAACCTTGTTTTTTCCATGACAAATGACTCAAACGAGTGGGAAAATGCATGGGCATGGTAAATTGGGCCAAATTTTGCTCAGAAATGTGACAAAAAGCACTTTTCAATTTTTGACCCAAATCAGAAAAAAACGTAGACCCGCGGTATGTGATTCTGATGAAAATTTTGACCATTCATGAAACCTTGTTTTTTCCATGACAAATGACTCAAACGAGTGGGAAAATGCATGGGCATGGTAAATTGGGCCAAATTTTGCTAAGAAATGTGACAAAAAGCACTTTTCAATTTTTGACTCAAATCAGAAAAAAAACGTAGACCCGCGGTATGTGATTCTGGTGAAAATTTTGACCATTCATGAAACCTTGTTTTTTCCATGACAAATGACTCAAACAAGTGGGAAAATGCATGGGCATGGTAAATTGGGCCAAATTTTGCTCAGAAATGTGACAAAAAGCACTTTTCAATTTATTACCTAAATCTGAAAAAAACGTAGACCCGCGGTATGTGATTCTGATGAAAATTTTGACCATTCATGAAACCTTGTTTTTTCCATGACAAATGACTCAAACGAGTGGGAAAATGCATGGGCATGGTAAATTGGGCCAAATTTTGCTCAGAAATGTGACAAAAAGCACTTTTCAATTTTTGACCCAAATCAGAAAAAAACGTAGACCCCCGGTATGTGATTCTGGTGAAAATTTTGACCATTCATGAAACCTTGTTTTTTCCATGACAAATGACTCAATCGAGTGGGAAAATGCATGGGCATGGTAAATTGGGCCAAATTTTGCTCAGAAATGTGACAAAAAGCACTTTTCAATTTATTACCCAAATCAGAAAAAAACGTAGACCCGCGGTATGTGATTCTGGTGAAAATTTTGACTATTCATGAAACATTGTTTTTTCCATGACAAATGACTCAAACGAGTGGGAAAATGCATGGGCATGGTAAATTGGGCCAAATTTTGCTAAGAAATGTGACAAAAAGCACTTTTGAAATATTTGACCCAAATCAGAAAAAAACGTAGACCTGCGGTATGTGATTCTGGTGAAAATTTTGACCATTCATGAAACCTTGTTTTTTCCATGACAAATGACTCAAACGAGTGGGAAAATGCATGGGCATGGTAAATTGGGCCAAATTTTGCTCAGAAATGTGACAAAAAGCACTTTTCAATTTATTACCCAAATCAGAAAAAAACGTAGACCCGCGGTATGTGATTCTGGTGAAAATTTTGACTATTCATGAAACCTTGTTTTTTCCATGACAAATGACTCAAACGAGTGGGAAAATGCATGGTCATGGTAAATTGGGCCAAATTTTGCTCAGAAACGTGACAAAAAGCACTTTTAAATTTTTGACCCAAATCAGAAAAAAACGTAGACCCGCGGTATGTGATTCTGGTGAAAATTTTGACCATTCATGAAACCTTGTTTTTTCCATGACAAATGACTCAAATGATTGGGAAAATGCATGGGCATGGTAAATTGGGCCAAATTTTGCTCAGAAATGTGACAAAAAGCACTTTTCAATTTTTGACCCAAATCAGAAAAAAACGTTGACCCGCGGTATGTGATTCTGATGAAAATTTTGACCATTCATGAAACCTTGTTTTTGCCATGACAAATGACTCAAACGAGTGGGAAAATGCATGGGCATGGTAAATTGGGCCAAATTTTGCTCAGAAATGTGACAAAAAGCACTTTTCAATTTATTACCCAAATCAGAAAAAAACGTAGACCCGCGGTATGTGATTCTGGTGAAAATTTTGACTATTCATGAAACCTTGTTTTTTCCATGACAAATGACTCAAACGAGTGGGAAAATGCATGGGCATGGTAAATTGGGCCAAATTTTGCTAAGAAATGTGACAAAAAGCACTTTTAAAATATTTGACCCAAATCAGAAAAAAACGTAGACCCGCGGTATGTGATTCTGGTGAAAATTTTGACCATTCATGAAACCTTGTTTTTTCCATGACAAATGACTCAAACGAGTGGGAAAATGCATGGGCATGGTAAATTGGGCCAAATTTTGCTAAGAAATGTGACAAAAAGCACTTTTCAATTTTTGACTCAAATCAGAAAAAAAACGTAGACCCGCGGTATGTGATTCTGGTGAAAATTTTGACCATTCAAGAAACCTTGTTTTTTCCATGACAAATGACTCAAACGAGTGGGAAAATGCATGGGCATGGTAAATTGGGCCAAATTTTGCTAAGAAATGTGACAAAAAGCACTTTTCAATTTATTACCCAAATCAGAAAAAAACGTAGACCCGCGGTATGTGATTCTGGTGAAAATTTTGACCATTCATGAAACCTTGTTTTTTCCATGACAAATGACTCAAACGAGTGGGAAAATGCATGGGCATGGTAAATTGGGCCAAATTTTGCTCAGAAATGTGACAAAAAGCACTTTTCAATTTATTACCTAAATCTGAAAAAAACGTAGCCCCGCGGTATGTGATTCTGGTGAAAATTTTGACCATTCATGAAACCTTGTTTTTTCCATGACAAATGACTCAAACGAGTGGGAAAATGCATGGTCATGGTAAATTGGGCCAAATTTTGCTCAGAAACGTGACAAAAAGCACTTTTAAATTTTTGACCCAAATCAGAAAAAAACGTAGACCCGCGGTATGTGATTCTGGTGAAAATTTTGACCATTCATGAAACCTTGTTTTTTCCATGACAAATGACTCAAACGAGTGGGAAAATGCATGGGCATGGTAAATTGGGCCAAATTTTGCTCAGAAATGTGACAAAAAGCACTTTTCAATTTATTACCCAAATCAGAAAAAAACGTAGACCCGCGGTATGTGATTCTGGAGAAAATTTTGACTATTCATGAAACATTGTTTTTTCCATGACAAATGACTCAAACGAGTGGGAAAATGCATGGGCATGGTAAATTGGGCCAAATTTTGCTCAGAAATGTGACAAAAAGCACTTTTGAAATATTTGACCCAAATCAGAAAAAAACGTAGACCTGCGGTATGTGATTCTGGTGAAAATTTTGACCATTCATGAAACCTTGTTTTTTCCATGACAAATGACTCAAACGAGTGGGAAAATGCATGGGCATGGTAAATTGGGCCAAATTTTGCTCAGAAATGTGACAAAAAGCACTTTTCAATTTATTACCCAAATCAGAAAAAAACGTAGACCCGCGGTATGTGATTCTGGTGAAAATTTTGACTATTCATGAAACCTTGTTTTTTCCATGACAAATGACTCAAACGAGTGGGAAAATGCATGGGCATGGTAAATTGGGCCAAATTTTGCTAAGAAATGTGACAAAAAGCACTTTTCAATTTTTGACCCAAATCAGATAAAAACGTAGACCCGCGGTATGTGATTCTGGTGAAAATTTTGACCATTCATGAAACCTTGTTTTTTCCATGACAAATGACTCAAACGAGTGGGAAAATGCATGGGCATGGTAAATTGGGCCAAATTTTGCTCAGAAATGTGACAAAAAGCACTTTTCAATTTATTACCCAAATCAGAAAAAAACGTAGACCCGCGGTATGTGATTCTGGTGAAAATTTTGACCATTCATGAAACCTTGTTTTTTCCATGACAAATGACTCAAACGAGTGGGAAAATGCATGGGCATGGTAAATTGGGCCAAATTTTGCTCAGAAATGTGACAAAAAGCACTTTTCAATTTATTACCCAAATCAGAAAAAAACGTAGACCCACGGTATGTGATTCTGGAGAAAATTTTGACTATTCATGAAACATTGTTTTTTCCATGACAAATGACTCAAACGAGTGGGAAAATGCATGGGCATGGTAAATTGGGCCAAATTTTGCTCAGAAATGTGACAAAAAGCACTTTTGAAATATTTGACCCAAATCAGAAAAAAACGTAGACCTGCGGTATGTGATTCTGGTGAAAATTTTGACCATTCATGAAACCTTGTTTTTTCCATGACAAATGACTCAAACGAGTGGGAAAATGCATGGGCATGGTAAATTGGGCCAAATTTTGCTCAGAAATGTGACAAAAAGCACTTTTCAATTTATTACCCAAATCAGAAAAAAACGTAGACCCGCGGTATGTGATTCTGGTGAAAATTTTGACTATTCATGAAACCTTGTTTTTTCCATGACAAATGACTCAAACGAGTGGGAAAATGCATGGGCATGGTAAATTGGGCCAAATTTTGCTAAGAAATGTGACAAAAAGCACTTTTCAATTTTTGACCCAAATCAGATAAAAACGTAGACCCGCGGTATGTGATTCTGGTGAAAATTTTGACCATTCATGAAACCTTGTTTTTTCCATGACAAATGACTCAAACGAGTGGGAAAATGCATGGGCATGGTAAATTGGGCCAAATTTTGCTCAGAAAAGTGACAAAAAGCACTTTTCAATTTATTACCCAAATCAGAAAAAAACGTAGACCCGCGGTATGTGATTCTGGTGAAAATTTTGACTATTCATGAAACCTTGTTTTTTCCATGACAAATGACTCAAACGAGTGGGAAAATGCATGGGCATGGTAAATTGGGCCAAATTTTGCTCAGAAATGTGACAAAAAGCACTTTTAAAATATTTGACCCAAATCAGAAAAAAACGTAGACCCGCGGTATGTGATTCTGGTGAAAATTTTGACCATTCATGAAACCTTGTTTTTTCCATGACAAATGACTCAAACGAGTGGGAAAATGCATGGGCATGGTAAATTGGGCCAAATTTTGCTCAGAAATGTGACAAAAAGCACTTTTCAATTTATTACCCAAATCAGAAAAAAACGTAGACCCGCGGTATGTGATTCTGGTGAAAATTTTGACCATTCATGAAACCTTGTTTTTTCCATGACAAATGACTCAAACGAGTGGGAAAATGCATGGGCATGGTAAATTGGGCCAAATTTTGCTAAGAAATGTGACAAAAAGCACTTTTCAATTTTTGTCCCAAATCAGAAAAAAACGTAGACCCGCGGTATGTGATTCTGATGAAAATTTTGACCATTCATGAAACCTTGTTTTTTCCATGACAAATGACTCAAACGAGTGGGAAAATGCATGGGCATGGTAAATTGGGCCAAATTTTGCTCAGAAATGTGACAAAAAGCACTTTTCAATTTTTGACCCAAATCAGAAAAAAACGTAGACCCGCGGTATGTGATTCTGGTGAAAATTGTGACCATTCATGAAACCTTGTTTTTTCCATGACAAATGACTCAAACGAGTGGGAAAATGCATGGGCATGGTAAATTGGGCCAAATTTTGCTCAGAAATGTGACAAAAAGCACTTTTCAATTTTTGACCCAAATCAGAAAAAAACGTAGACCCGCGGTATGTGATTCTGGTGAAAATTTTGACCATTCATGAAACCTTGTTTTTTCCATGACAAATGACTCAAACGAGTGGGAAAATGCATGGGCATGGTAAATTGGGCCAAATTTTGCTCAGAAATGTGACAAAAAGCACTTTTCAATTTTTGACCCAAATCAGAAAAAAACGTAGACCCGCGGTATGTGATTCTGATGAAAATTTTGACCATTCATGAAACCTTGTTTTTTCCATGACAAATGACTCAAACGAGTGGGAAAATGCATGGGCATGGTAAATTGGGCCAAATTTTGCTCAGAAATGTGACAAAAAGCACTTTTCAATTTTTGACCCAAATCAGAAAAAAACGTAGACCCGCGGTATGTGATTCTGGTGAAAATTTTGACCATTCATGAAACCTTGTTTTTTCCTTGACAAATGACACAAACGAGTGGGAAAATGCATGGGCATGGTAAATTGGGCCAAATTTTGCTCAGAAATGTGACAAAAAGCACTTTTCAATTTTTGACCCAAATCAGAAAAAAACGTAGACCCGCGGTATGTGATTCTGATGAAAATTTTGACCATTAATGAAACCTTGTTTTTTCCATGACAAATGACTCAAACGAGTGGGAAAATGCATGGGCATGGTAAATTGGGCCAAATTTTGCTCAGAAATGTGACAAAAAGCACTTTTCAATTTTTGACCCAAATCAGAAAAAAACGTAGACCCGCGGTATGTGATTCTGGTGAAAATTTTGACCATTCATGAAACCTTGTTTTTTCCATGACAAATGACTCAAACGAGTGGGAAAATGCATGGGCATGGTAAATTGGGCCAAATTTTGCTCAGAAATGTGACAAAAAGCACTTTTCAATTTTTGACCCAAATCAGAAAAAAACGTAGACCCGCGGTATGTGATTCTGGTGAAAATTTTGACCATTCATGAAACCTTGTTTTTTCCATGACAAATGACTCAAACGAGTGGGAAAATGCATGGGCATGGTAAATTGGGCCAAATTTTGCTAAGAAATGTGACAAAAAGCACTTTTCAATTTTTGACCCAAATCAGAAAAAAACGTAGACCCGCGGTATGTGATTCTGGTGAAAATTGTGACCATTCATGAAACCTTGTTTTTTCCATGACAAATGACTCAAACGAGTGGGAAAATGCATGGGCATGGTAAATTGGGCCAAATTTTGCTAAGAAATGTGACAAAAAGCACTTTTCAATTTTTGACCCAAATCAGAAAAAAACGTAGACCCGCGGTATGTGATTCTGATGAAAATTTTGACCATTCATGAAACCTTGTTTTTTCCATGACAAATGACTCAAACGAGTGGGAAAATGCATGGGCATGGTAAATTGGGCCAAATTTTGCTCAGAAATGTGACAAAAAGCACTTTTCAATTTTTGACCCAAATCAGAAAAAAACGTAGACCCGCGGTATGTGATTCTGATGAAAATTTTGACCATTCATGAAACCTTGTTTTTTCCATGACAAATGACTCAAACGAGTTGGAAAATGCATGGGCATGGTAAATTGGGCCAAATTTTGCTCAGAAATGTGACAAAAAGCACTTTTCAATTTTTGACCCAAATCAGAAAAAAACGTAGACCCGCGGTATGTGATTCTGGTGAAAATTTTGACCATTCATGAAACCTTGTTTTTTCCATGACAAATGACTCAAACGAGTGGGAAAATGCATGGGCATGGTAAATTGGGCCAAATTTTGCTAAGAAATGTGACAAAAAGCACTTTTCAATTTTTGACCCAAATCAGAAAAAAACGTAGACCCGCGGTATGTGATTCTGATGAAAATTTTGACCATTCATGAAACCTTGTTTTTTCCATGACAAATGACTCAAACGAGTGGGAAAATGCATGGGCATGGTAAATTGGGCCAAATTTTGCTCAGAAATGTGACAAAAAGCACTTTTCAATTTTTGACCCAAATCAGAAAAAAACGTAGACCCGCGGTATGTGATTCTGATGAAAATTTTGACCATTCATGAAACCTTGTTTTTTCCATGACAAATGACTCAAACGAGTGGGAAAATGCATGGGCATGGTAAATTGGGCCAAATTTTGCTCAGAAATGTGACAAAAAGCACTTTTAAATTTTTGACCCAAATCAGAAAAAAACGTAGACCCGCGGTATGTGATTCTGGTGAAAATTTTGACCATTCATGAAACCTTGTTTTTTCCATGACAAATGACTCAAACGAGTGGGAAAATGCATGGGCATGGTAAATTGGGCCAAATTTTGCTCAGAAACATGACAAAAAGCACTTTTCAATTTTTGACCCAAATCAGAAAAAAACGTAGACCCGCGGTATGTGATTCTGGTGAAAATTTTGACCATTCATGAAACCTTGTTTTTTCCATGACAAATGACACAAACGAGTGGGAAAATGCATGGGCATGGTAAATTGGGCCAAATTTTGCTCAGAAATGTGACAAAAAGCACTTTTCAATTTATTACCCAAATCAGAAAAAAAACGTAGACCCGCGGTATGTGATTCTGGTGAAAATTTTGACCATTCATGAAACCTTGTTTTTTCCATGACAAATGACTCAAACGAGTGGGAAAATGCATGGGCATGGTAAATTGGGCCAAATTTTGCTCAGAAACATGACAAAAAGCACTTTTCAATTTTTGACCCAAATCAGAAAAAAACGTAGACCCGCGGTATGTGATTCTGATGAAAATTTTGACCATTCATGAAACCTTGTTTTTTCCATGACAAATGACTCAAACGAGTGGGAAAATGCATGGGCATGGTAAAATGGGGCCAAATTTTGCTAAGAAATGTGACAAAAAGCACTTTTAAATTTTTGACCCAAATCAGAAAAAAACGTAGACCCGCGGTATGTGATTCTGGTGAAAATTTTGACCATTCATGAAACCTTGTTTTTTCCATGACAAATGACTCAAACGAGTGGGAAAATGCATGGGCATGGTAAATTGGGCCAAATTTTGCTCAGAAATGTGACAAAAAGCACTTTTCAATTTTTGACCCAAATCAGAAAAAAACGTAGACCCGCGGTATGTGATTCTGGTGAAAATTTTGACCATTCATGAAACCTTGTTTTTTCCATGACAAATGACACAAACGAGTGGGAAAATGCATGGGCATGGTAAATTGGGCCAAATTTTGCTCAGAAATGTGACAAAAAGCACTTTTCAATTTATTACCCAAATCAGAAAAAAACGTAGACCCGCGGTATGTGATTCTGGTGAAAATTTTGACCATTCATGAAACCTTGTTTTTTCCATGACAAATGACTCAAACGAGTGGGAAAATGCATGGGCCTGGTAAATTGGGCCAAATTTTGCTCAGAAATGTGACAAAAAGCACTTTTCAATTTTTGACCCAAATCAGAAAAAAACGTAGACCCGCGGTATGTGATTCTGGTGAAAATTTTGACCATTCATGAAACCTTGTTTTTTCCATGACAAATGACTCAAACGAGTGGGAAAATGCATGGGCATGGTAAATTGGGCCAAATTTTGCTAAGAAATGTGACAAAAAGCACTTTTCAATTTTTGACCCAAATCAGAAAAAAACGTAGACCCGCGGTATGTGATTCTGATGAAAATTTTGACCATTCATGAAACCTTGTTTTTTCCATGACAAATGACTCAAACGAGTGGGAAAATGCATGGGCATGGTAAATTGGGCCAAATTTTGCTAAGAAATGTGACAAAAAGCACTTTTCAATTTTTGACCCAAATCAGAAAAAAACGTAGACCCGCGGTATGTGATTCTGATGAAAATTTTGACCATTCATGAAACCTTGTTTTTTCCATGACAAATGACTCAAACGAGTGGGAAAATGCATGGGCATGGTAAATTGGGCCAAATTTTGCTCAGAAATGTGACAAAAAGCACTTTTCAATTTTTGACCCAAATCAGAAAAAAACGTAGACCCGCGGTATGTGATTCTGGTGAAAATTGTGACCATTCATGAAACCTTGTTTTTTCCATGACAAATGACTCAAACGAGTGGGAAAATGCATGGGCATGGTAAATTGGGCCAAATTTTGCTAAGAAATGTGACAAAAAGCACTTTTCAATTTTTGACCCAAATCAGAAAAAAACGTAGACCCGCGGTATGTGATTCTGATGAAAATTTTGACCATTCATGAAACCTTGTTTTTTCCATGACAAATGACTCAAACGAGTGGGAAAATGCATGGGCATGGTAAATTGGGCCAAATTTTGCTCAGAAATGTGACAAAAAGCACTTTTCAATTTTTGACCCAAATCAGAAAAAAACGTAGACCCGCGGTATGTGATTCTGATGAAAATTTTGACCATTCATGAAACCTTGTTTTTTCCATGACAAATGACTCAAACGAGTGGGAAAATGCATGGGCATGGTAAATTGGGCCAAATTTTGCTCAGAAATGTGACAAAAAGCACTTTTCAATTTTTGACCCAAATCAGAAAAAAACGTAGACCCGCGGTATGTGATTCTGGTGAAAATTTTGACCATTCATGAAACCTTGTTTTTTCCATGACAAATGACTCAAACGAGTGGGAAAATGCATGGGCATGGTAAATTGGGCCAAATTTTGCTAAGAAATGTGACAAAAAGCACTTTTCAATTTTTGACCCAAATCAGAAAAAAACGTAGACCCGCGGTATGTGATTCTGATGAAAATTTTGACCATTCGTGAAACCTTGTTTTTTCCATGACAAATGACTCAAACGAGTGGGAAAATGCATGGGCATGGTAAATTGGGCCAAATTTTGCTCAGAAATGTGACAAAAAGCACTTTTCAATTTTTGACCCAAATCAGAAAAAAACGTAGACCCGCGGTATGTGATTCTGGTGAAAATTTTGACCATTCATGAAACCTTGTTTTTTCCATGACAAATGACACAAACGAGTGGGAAAATGCATGGGCATGGTAAATTGGGCCAAATTTTGCTCAGAAATGTGACAAAAAGCACTTTTCAATTTATTACCCAAATCAGAAAAAAACGTAGACCCGCGGTATGTGATTCTGGTGAAAATTTTGACCATTCATGAAACCTTGTTTTTTCCATGACAAATGACTCAAACGAGTGGGAAAATGCATGGGCATGGTAAATTGGGCCAAATTTTGCTAAGAAATGTGACAAAAAGCACTTTTCAATTTTTGACCCAAATCAGAAAAAAACGTAGACCCGCGGTATGTGATTCTGATGAAAATTTTGACCATTCATGAAACCTTGTTTTTTCCATGACAAATGACTCAAACGAGTGGGAAAATGCATGGGCATGGTAAAATGGGGCCAAATTTTGCTCAGAAATGTGACAAAAAGCACTTTTCAATTTTTGACCCAAATCAGAAAAAAACGTAGACCCGCGGTATGTGATTCTGGTGAAAATTTTGACCATTCATGAAACCTTGTTTTTTCCATGACAAATGACACAAACGAGTGGGAAAATGCATGGGCATGGTAAATTGGGCCAAATTTTGCTCAGAAATGTGACAAAAAGCACTTTTCAATTTATTACCCAAATCAGAAAAAAACGTAGACCTGCGGTATGTGATTCTGGTGAAAATTTTGACCATTCATGAAACCTTGTTTTTTCCATGACAAATGACTCAAACGAGTGGGAAAATGCATGGGCCTGGTAAATTGGGCCAAATTTTGCTCAGAAATGTGACAAAAAGCACTTTTCAATTTTTGACCCAAATCAGAAAAAAACGTAGACCCGCGGTATGTGATTCTGGTGAAAATTTTGACCATTCATGAAACCTTGTTTTTTCCATGACAAATGACTCAAACGAGTGGGAAAATGCATGGGCATGGTAAATTGGGCCAAATTTTGCTAAGAAATGTGACAAAAAGCACTTTTCAATTTTTGACCCAAATCAGAAAAAAACGTAGACCCGCGGTATGTGATTCTGATGAAAATTTTGACCATTCATGAAACCTTGTTTTTTCCATGACAAATGACTCAAACGAGTGG
Source organism: Astyanax mexicanus (assembly GCF_023375975.1). Lineage (NCBI taxonomy): Eukaryota > Metazoa > Chordata > Actinopteri > Characiformes > Acestrorhamphidae > Astyanax > Astyanax mexicanus. The sequence continues at coordinate 66,628,752 of NC_064408.1, read as the reverse complement.
GAAAATGCATGGGCATGGTAAATTGGGCCAAATTTTGCTAAGAAATGTGACAAAAAGCACTTTTAAATTTTTGACCCAAATCAGAAAAAAACGTAGACCCGCGGTATGTGATTCTGATGAAAATTTTGACCATTCATGAAACCTTGTTTTTTCCATGACAAATGACTCAAACGAGTGGGAAAATGCATGGGCATGGTAAATTGGGCCAAATTTTGCTCAGAAATGTGACAAAAAGCACTTTTCAATTTTTGACCCAAATCAGAAAAAAACGTAGACCCGCGGTATGTGATTCTGGTGAAAATTGTGACCATTCATGAAACCTTGTTTTTTCCATGACAAATGACTCAAACGAGTGGGAAAATGCATGGGCATGGTAAATTGGGCCAAATTTTGCTAAGAAATGTGACAAAAAGCACTTTTAAATTTTTTACCCAAATCAGAAAAAAAACGTAGACCCGCGGTATGTGATTCTGGTGAAAATTTTGACCATTCATGAAACCTTGTTTTTTCCATGACAAATGACTCAAACGAGTGGGAAAATGCATGGGCATGGTAAATTGGGCCAAATTTTGCTCAGAAATGTGACAAAAAGCACTTTTCAATTTTTGACCCAAATCAGAAAAAAACGTAGACCCGCGGTATGTGATTCTGGTGAAAATTTTGACCATTCATGAAACCTTGTTTTTTCCATGACAAATGACTCAAACGAGTGGGAAAATGCATGGGCATGGTAAATTGGGCCAAATTTTGCTAAGAAATGTGACAAAAAGCACTTTTCAATTTTTGACCCAAATCAGAAAAAAACGTAGACCCGCGGTATGTGATTCTGATGAAAATTTTGACCATTCATGAAACCTTGTTTTTTCCATGACAAATGACTCAAACGAGTGGGAAAATGCATGGGCATGGTAAATTGGGCCAAATTTTGCTCAGAAATGTGACAAAAAGCACTTTTCAATTTTTGACCCAAATCAGAAAAAAACATAGACCCGCGGTATGTGATTCTGGTGAAAATTGTGACCATTCATGAAACCTTGTTTTTTCCATGACAAATGACTCAAACGAGTGGGAAAATGCATGGGCATGGTAAATTGGGCCAAATTTTGCTAAGAAATGTGACAAAAAGCACTTTTCAATTTTTGACCCAAATCAGAAAAAAACGTAGACCCGCGGTATGTGATTCTGGTGAAAATTGTGACCATTCATGAAACCTTGTTTTTTCCATGACAAATGACACAAACGAGTGGGAAAATGCATGGGCATGGTAAATTGGGCCAAATTTTGCTCAGAAATGTGACAAAAAGCACTTTTCAATTTTTGACCCAAATCAGAAAAAAACGTAGACCCGCGGTATGTGATTCTGGTGAAAATTGTGACCATTCATGAAACCTTGTTTTTTCCATGACAAATGACTCAAACGAGTGGGAAAATGCATGGGCATGGTAAATTGGGCCAAATTTTGCTAAGAAATGTGACAAAAAGCACTTTTAAATTTTTGACCCAAATCAGAAAAAAAACGTAGACCCGCGGTATGTGATTCTGGTGAAAATTTTGACCATTCATGAAACCTTGTTTTTTCCATGACAAATGACTCAAACGAGTGGGAAAATGCATGGGCATGGTAAATTGGGCCAAATTTTGCTCAGAAATGTGACAAAAAGCACTTTTCAATTTTTGACCCAAATCAGAAAAAAACGTAGACCCGCGGTATGTGATTCTGATGAAAATTTTGACCATTCATGAAACCTTGTTTTTTCCATGACAAATGACTCAAACGAGTGGGAAAATGCATGGGCATGGTAAATTGGGCCAAATTTTGCTCAGAAATGTGACAAAAAGCACTTTTCAATTTTTGACCCAAATCAGAAAAAAACGTAGACCCGCGGTATGTGATTCTGGTGAAAATTTTGACCATTCATGAAACCTTGTTTTTTCCATGACAAATGACACAAACGAGTGGGAAAATGCATGGGCATGGTAAATTGGGCCAAATTTTGCTCAGAAATGTGACAAAAAGCACTTTTCAATTTATTACCCAAATCAGAAAAAAACGTAGACCCGCGGTATGTGATTCTGGTGAAAATTTTGACCATTCATGAAACCTTGTTTTTTCCATGACAAATGACTCAAACGAGTGGGAAAATGCATGGGCATGGTAAATTGGGCCAAATTTTGCTAAGAAATGTGACAAAAAGCACTTTTCAATTTTTGTCCCAAATCAGAAAAAAACGTAGACCCGCGGTATGTGATTCTGATGAAAATTTTGACCATTCATGAAACCTTGTTTTTTCCATGACAAATGACTCAAACGAGTGGGAAAATGCATGGGCATGGTAAATTGGGCCAAATTTTGCTCAGAAATGTGACAAAAAGCACTTTTCAATTTTTGACCCAAATCAGAAAAAAACGTAGACCCGCGGTATGTGATTCTGGTGAAAATTGTGACCATTCATGAAACCTTGTTTTTTCCATGACAAATGACTCAAACGAGTGGGAAAATGCATGGGCATGGTAAATTGGGCCAAATTTTGCTAAGAAATGTGACAAAAAGCACTTTTAAATTTTTGACCCAAATCAGAAAAAAAACGTAGACCCGCGGTATGTGATTCTGGTGAAAATTTTGACCATTCATGAAACCTTGTTTTTTCCATGACAAATGACTCAAACGAGTGGGAAAATGCATGGGCATGGTAAATTGGGCCAAATTTTGCTCAGAAACATGACAAAAAGCACTTTTCAGTTTTTGACCCAAATCAGAAAAAAACGTAGACCCGCGGTATGTGATTCTGGTGAAAATTTTGACCATTCATGAAACCTTGTTTTTTCCATGACAAATGACTCAAACGAGTGGGAAAATGCATGGGCATGGTAAATTGGGCCAAATTTTGCTAAGAAATGTGACAAAAAGCACTTTTAAATTTTTGACCCAAATCAGAAAAAAAACGTAGACCCGCGGTATGTGATTCTGGTGAAAATTTTGACCATTCATGAAACCTTGTTTTTTCCATGACAAATGACTCAAACGAGTGGGAAAATGCATGGGCATGGTAAATTGGGCCAAATTTTGCTCAGAAACATGACAAAAAGCACTTTTCAATTTTTGACCCAAATCAGAAAAAAACGTAGACCCGCGGTATGTGATTCTGATGAAAATTTTGACCATTCATGAAACCTTGTTTTTTCCATGACAAATGACTCAAACGAGTGGGAAAATGCATGGGCATGGTAAATTGGGCCAAATTTTGCTCAGAAATGTGACAAAAAGCACTTTTCAATTTTTGACCCAAATCAGAAAAAAACGTAGACCCGCGGTATGTGATTCTGGTGAAAATTTTGACCATTCATGAAACCTTGTTTTTTCCATGACAAATGACTCAAACGAGTGGGAAAATGCATGGGCATGGTAAATTGGGCCAAATTTTGCTAAGAAATGTGACAAAAAGCACTTTTCAATTTTTGACCCAAATCAGAAAAAAACGTAGACCCGCGGTATGTGATTCTGATGAAAATTTTGACCATTCATGAAACCTTGTTTTTTCCATGACAAATGACTCAAACGAGTGGGAAAATGCATGGGCATGGTAAATTGGGCCAAATTTTGCTCAGAAATGTGACAAAAAGCACTTTTCAATTTTTGACCCAAATCAGAAAAAAACGTAGACCCGCGGTATGTGATTCTGGTGAAAATTTTGACCATTCATGAAACCTTGTTTTTTCCATGACAAATGACACAAACGAGTGGGAAAATGCATGGGCATGGTAAATTGGGCCAAATTTTGCTAAGAAATGTGACAAAAAGCACTTTTAAATTTTTTACCCAAATCAGAAAAAAAACGTAGACCCGCGGTATGTGATTCTGGTGAAAATTTTGACCATTCATGAAACCTTGTTTTTTCCATGACAAATGACACAAACGAGTGGGAAAATGCATGGGCATGGTAAATTGGGCCAAATTTTGCTCAGAAATGTGACAAAAAGCACTTTTCAATTTATTACCCAAATCAGAAAAAAACGTAGACCCGCGGTATGTGATTCTGGTGAAAATTTTGACCATTCATGAAACCTTGTTTTTTCCATGACAAATGACTCAAACGAGTGGGAAAATGCATGGGCCTGGTAAATTGGGCCAAATTTTGCTCAGAAATGTGACAAAAAGCACTTTTCAATTTTTGACCCAAATCAGAAAAAAACGTAGACCCGCGGTATGTGATTCTGGTGAAAATTTTGACCATTCATGAAACCTTGTTTTTTCCATGACAAATGACTCAAACGAGTGGGAAAATGCATGGGCATGGTAAATTGGGCCAAATTTTGCTAAGAAATGTGACAAAAAGCACTTTTAAATTTTTGACCCAAATCAGAAAAAAAACGTAGACCCGCGGTATGTGATTCTGGTGAAAATTTTGACCATTCATGAAACCTTGTTTTTTCCATGACAAATGACTCAAACGAGTGGGAAAATGCATGGGCATGGTAAATTGGGCCAAATTTTGCTCAGAAACATGACAAAAAGCACTTTTCAATTTTTGACCCAAATCAGAAAAAAACGTAGACCCGCGGTATGTGATTCTGATGAAAATTTTGACCATTCATGAAACCTTGTTTTTTCCATGACAAATGACTCAAACGAGTGGGAAAATGCATGGGCATGGTAAATTGGGCCAAATTTTGCTCAGAAATGTGACAAAAAGCACTTTTCAATTTTTGACCCAAATCAGAAAAAAACGTAGACCCGCGGTATGTGATTCTGGTGAAAATTTTGACCATTCATGAAACCTTGTTTTTTCCATGACAAATGACTCAAACGAGTGGGAAAATGCATGGGCATGGTAAATTGGGCCAAATTTTGCTAAGAAATGTGACAAAAAGCACTTTTCAATTTTTGACCCAAATCAGAAAAAAACGTAGACCCGCGGTATGTGATTCTGATGAAAATTTTGACCATTCATGAAACCTTGTTTTTTCCATGACAAATGACTCAAACGAGTGGGAAAATGCATGGGCATGGTAAATTGGGCCAAATTTTGCTCAGAAATGTGACAAAAAGCACTTTTCAATTTTTGACCCAAATCAGAAAAAAACGTAGACCCGCGGTATGTGATTCTGGTGAAAATTTTGACCATTCATGAAACCTTGTTTTTTCCATGACAAATGACACAAACGAGTGGGAAAATGCATGGGCATGGTAAATTGGGCCAAATTTTGCTAAGAAATGTGACAAAAAGCACTTTTAAATTTTTTACCCAAATCAGAAAAAAAACGTAGACCCGCGGTATGTGATTCTGGTGAAAATTTTGACCATTCATGAAACCTTGTTTTTTCCATGACAAATGACTCAAACGAGTGGGAAAATGCATGGGCATGGTAAATTGGGCCAAATTTTGCTCAGAAACATGACAAAAAGCACTTTTCAATTTTTTACCCAAATCAGAAAAAAACGTAGACCCGCGGTATGTGATTCTGGTGAAAATTTTGACCATTCATGAAACCTTGTTTTTTCCATGACAAATGACTCAAACGAGTGGGAAAATGCATGGGCATGGTAAATTGGGCCAAATTTTGCTCAGAAATGTGACAAAAAGCACTTTTCAATTTTTGACCCAAATCAGAAAAAAACGTAGACCCGCGGTATGTGATTCTGGTGAAAATTGTGACCATTCATGAAACCTTGTTTTTTCCATGACAAATGACTCAAACGAGTGGGAAAATGCATGGGCATGGTAAATTGGGCCAAATTTTGCTAAGAAATGTGACAAAAAGCACTTTTAAATTTTTTACCCAAATCAGAAAAAAAACGTAGACCCGCGGTATGTGATTCTGGTGAAAATTTTGACCATTCATGAAACCTTGTTTTTTCCATGACAAATGACTCAAACGAGTGGGAAAATGCATGGGCATGGTAAATTGGGCCAAATTTTGCTCAGAAACATGACAAAAAGCACTTTTCAATTTTTGACCCAAATCAGAAAAAAACGTAGACCCGCGGTATGTGATTCTGGTGAAAATTTTGACCATTCATGAAACCTTGTTTTTTCCATGACAAATGACTCAAACGAGTGGGAAAATGCATGGGCATGGTAAATTGGGCCAAATTTTGCTAAGAAATGTGACAAAAAGCACTTTTCAATTTTTGACCCAAATCAGAAAAAAACGTAGACCCGCGGTATGTGATTCTGATGAAAATTTTGACCATTCATGAAACCTTGTTTTTTCCATGACAAATGACTCAAACGAGTGGGAAAATGCATGGGCATGGTAAATTGGGCCAAATTTTGCTCAGAAATGTGACAAAAAGCACTTTTCAATTTTTGACCCAAATCAGAAAAAAACATAGACCCGCGGTATGTGATTCTGGTGAAAATTGTGACCATTCATGAAACCTTGTTTTTTCCATGACAAATGACTCAAACGAGTGGGAAAATGCATGGGCATGGTAAATTGGGCCAAATTTTGCTAAGAAATGTGACAAAAAGCACTTTTCAATTTTTGACCCAAATCAGAAAAAAAACGTAGACCCGCGGTATGTGATTCTGATGAAAATTTTGACCATTCATGAAACCTTGTTTTTTCCATGACAAATGACTCAAACGAGTGGGAAAATGCATGGGCATGGTAAATTGGGCCAAATTTTGCTCAGAAATGTGACAAAAAGCACTTTTCAATTTTTGACCCAAATCAGAAAAAAACGTAGACCCGCGGTATGTGATTCTGGTGAAAATTGTGACCATTCATGAAACCTTGTTTTTTCCATGACAAATGACACAAACGAGTGGGAAAATGCATGGGCATGGTAAATTGGGCCAAATTTTGCTCAGAAATGTGACAAAAAGCACTTTTAAATTTTTGACCCAAATCAGAAAAAAACGTAGACCCGCGGTATGTGATTCTGATGAAAATTTTGACCATTCATGAAACCTTGTTTTTTCCATGACAAATGACTCAAACGAGTGGGAAAATGCATGGGCATGGTAAATTGGGCCAAATTTTGCTAAGAAATGTGACAAAAAGCACTTTTAAATTTTTGACCCAAATCAGAAAAAAAACGTAGACCCGCGGTATGTGATTCTGGTGAAAATTTTGACCATTCATGAAACCTTGTTTTTTCCATGACAAATGACTCAAACGAGTGGGAAAATGCATGGGCATGGTAAATTGGGCCAAATTTTGCTAAGAAATGTGACAAAAAGCACTTTTCAATTTTTGACCCAAATCAGAAAAAAAACGTAGACCCGCGGTATGTGATTCTGGTGAAAATTTTGACCATTCATGAAACCTTGTTTTTTCCATGACAAATGACTCAAACGAGTGGGAAAATGCATGGGCATGGTAAATTGGGCCAAATTTTGCTCAGAAACATGACAAAAAGCACTTTTCAATTTTTGACCCAAATCAGAAAAAAACGTAGACCCGCGGTATGTGATTCTGATGAAAATTTTGACCATTCATGAAACCTTGTTTTTTCCATGACAAATGACTCAAACGAGTGGGAAAATGCATGGGCATGGTAAATTGGGCCAAATTTTGCTCAGAAATGTGACAAAAAGCACTTTTCAATTTTTGACCCAAATCAGAAAAAAACGTAGACCCGCGGTATGTGATTCTGGTGAAAATTTTGACCATTCATGAAACCTTGTTTTTTCCATGACAAATGACTCAAACGAGTGGGAAAATGCATGGGCATGGTAAATTGGGCCAAATTTTGCTCAGAAATGTGACAAAAAGCACTTTTCAATTTTTGACCCAAATCAGAAAAAAACGTAGACCCGCGGTATGTGATTCTGGTGAAAATTTTGACCATTCATGAAACCTTGTTTTTTCCATGACAAATGACACAAACGAGTGGGAAAATGCATGGGCATGGTAAATTGGGCCAAATTTTGCTCAGAAATGTGACAAAAAGCACTTTTCAATTTATTACCCAAATCAGAAAAAAACGTAGACCCGCGGTATGTGATTCTGGTGAAAATTTTGGCCATTCATGAAACCTTGTTTTTTCCATGACAAATGACTCAAACGAGTGGGAAAATGCATGGGCATGGTAAATTGGGCCAAATTTTGCTCAGAAATGTGACAAAAAGCACTTTTCAATTTTTGACCCAAATCAGAAAAAAACGTAGACCCGCGGTATGTGATTCTGGTGAAAATTTTGACCATTCATGAAACCTTGTTTTTTCCATGACAAATGACACAAACGAGTGGGAAAATGCATGGGCATGGTAAATTGGGCCAAATTTTGCTCAGAAATGTGACAAAAAGCACTTTTCAATTTATTACCCAAATCAGAAAAAAACGTAGACCCGCGGTATGTGATTCTGGTGAAAATTTTGACCATTCATGAAACCTTGTTTTTTCCATGACAAATGACTCAAACGAGTGGGAAAATGCATGGGCCTGGTAAATTGGGCCAAATTTTGCTCAGAAATGTGACAAAAAGCACTTTTCAATTTTTGACCCAAATCAGAAAAAAACGTAGACCCGCGGTATGTGATTCTGGTGAAAATTTTGACCATTCATGAAACCTTGTTTTTTCCATGACAAATGACTCAAACGAGTGGGAAAATGCATGGGCATGGTAAATTGGGCCAAATTTTGCTAAGAAATGTGACAAAAAGCACTTTTCAATTTTTGACCCAAATCAGAAAAAAACGTAGACCCGCGGTATGTGATTCTGATGAAACTTTTGACCATTCATGAAACCTTGTTTTTTCCATGACAAATGACTCAAACGAGTGGGAAAATGCATGGGCATGGTAAATTGGGCCAAATTTTGCTAAGAAATGTGACAAAAAGCACTTTTCAATTTTTGACCCAAATCAGAAAAAAACGTAGACCCGCGGTATGTGATTCTGATGAAAATTTTGACCATTCATGAAACCTTGTTTTTTCCATGACAAATGACTCAAACGAGTGGGAAAATGCATGGGCATGGTAAAATGGGGCCAAATTTTGCTAAGAAATGTGACAAAAAGCACTTTTAAATTTTTGACCCAAATCAGAAAAAAAACGTAGACCCGCGGTATGTGATTCTGGTGAAAATTTTGACCATTCATGAAACCTTGTTTTTTCCATGACAAATGACTCAAACGAGTGGGAAAATGCATGGGCATGGTAAATTGGGCCAAATTTTGCTCAGAAATGTGACAAAAAGCACTTTTCAATTTTTGACCCAAATCAGAAAAAAACGTAGACCCGCGGTATGTGATTCTGGTGAAAATTTTGACCATTCATGAAACCTTGTTTTTTCCATGACAAATGACACAAACGAGTGGGAAAATGCATGGGCATGGTAAATTGGGCCAAATTTTGCTCAGAAATGTGACAAAAAGCACTTTTCAATTTATTACCCAAATCAGAAAAAAACGTAGACCCGCGGTATGTGATTCTGGTGAAAATTTTGACCATTCATGAAACCTTGTTTTTTCCATGACAAATGACTCAAACGAGTGGGAAAATGCATGGGCCTGGTAAATTGGGCCAAATTTTGCTCAGAAATGTGACAAAAAGCACTTTTCAATTTTTGACCCAAATCAGAAAAAAACGTAGACCCGCGGTATGTGATTCTGGTGAAAATTTTGACCATTCATGAAACCTTGTTTTTTCCATGACAAATGACTCAAACGAGTGGGAAAATGCATGGGCATGGTAAATTGGGCCAAATTTTGCTCAGAAATGTGACAAAACGCACTTTTCAATTTTTGACCCAAATCAGAAAAAAACGTAGACCCGCGGTATGTGATTCTGGTGAAAATTGTGACCATTCATGAAACCTTGTTTTTTCCATGAAAAAATGACTCAAACGAGTGGGAAAATGCATGGGCATGGTAAATTGGGCCAAATTTTGCTAAGAAATGTGACAAAAAGCACTTTTAAATTTTTTACCCAAATCAGAAAAAAAACGTAGACCCGCGGTATGTGATTCTGGTGAAAATTTTGACCATTCATGAAACCTTGTTTTTTCCATGACAAATGACTCAAACGAGTGGGAAAATGCATGGGCATGGTAAATTGGGCCAAATTTTGCTCAGAAACATGACAAAAAGCACTTTTCAATTTTTGACCCAAATCAGAAAAAAACGTAGACCCGCGGTATGTGATTCTGGTGAAAATTTTGACCATTCATGAAACCTTGTTTTTTCCATGACAAATGACTCAAACGAGTGGGAAAATGCATGGGCATGGTAAATTGGGCCAAATTTTGCTCAGAAATGTGACAAAAAGCACTTTTCAATTTTTGACCCAAATCAGAAAAAAACGTAGACCCGCGGTATGTGATTCTGGTGAAAATTTTGACCATTCATGAAACCTTGTTTTTTCCATGACAAATGACTCAAACGAGTGGGAAAATGCATGGGCATGGTAAATTGGGCCAAATTTTGCTAAGAAATGTGACAAAAAGCACTTTTCAATTTTTGACCCAAATCAGAAAAAAACATAGACCCGCGGTATGTGATTCTGATGAAAATTTTGACCATTCATGAAACCTTGTTTTTTCCATGACAAATGACTCAAACGAGTGGGAAAATGCATGGGCATGGTAAATTGGGCCAAATTTTGCTAAGAAATGTGACAAAAAGCACTTTTAAATTTTTGACCCAAATCAGAAAAAAAACGTAGACCCGCGGTATGTGATTCTGGTGAAAATTTTGACCATTCATGAAACCTTGTTTTTTCCATGACAAATGACTCAAACGAGTGGGAAAATGCATGGGCATGGTAAATTGGGCCAAATTTTGCTAAGAAATGTGACAAAAAGCACTTTTCAATTTTTGACCCAAATCAGAAAAAAAACGTAGACCCGCGGTATGTGATTCTGGTGAAAATTTTGACCATTCATGAAACCTTGTTTTTTCCATGACAAATGACTCAAACGAGTGGGAAAATGCATGGGCATGGTAAATTGGGCCAAATTTTGCTCAGAAACATGACAAAAAGCACTTTTCAATTTTTGACCCAAATCAGAAAAAAACGTAGACCCGCGGTATGTGATTCTGATGAAAATTTTGACCATTCATGAAACCTTGTTTTTTCCATGACAAATGACTCAAACGAGTGGGAAAATGCATGGGCATGGTAAATTGGGCCAAATTTTGCTCAGAAATGTGACAAAAAGCACTTTTCAATTTTTGACCCAAATCAGAAAAAAACGTAGACCCGCGGTATGTGATTCTGGTGAAAATTTTGACCATTCATGAAACCTTGTTTTTTCCATGACAAATGACTCAAACGAGTGGGAAAATGCATGGGCATGGTAAATTGGGCCAAATTTTGCTCAGAAATGTGACAAAAAGCACTTTTCAATTTTTGACCCAAATCAGAAAAAAACGTAGACCCGCGGTATGTGATTCTGGTGAAAATTTTGACCATTCATGAAACCTTGTTTTTTCCATGACAAATGACACAAACGAGTGGGAAAATGCATGGGCATGGTAAATTGGGCCAAATTTTGCTCAGAAATGTGACAAAAAGCACTTTTCAATTTATTACCCAAATCAGAAAAAAACGTAGACCCGCGGTATGTGATTCTGGTGAAAATTTTGGCCATTCATGAAACCTTGTTTTTTCCATGACAAATGACTCAAACGAGTGGGAAAATGCATGGGCATGGTAAATTGGGCCAAATTTTGCTCAGAAATGTGACAAAAAGCACTTTTCAATTTTTGACCCAAATCAGAAAAAAACGTAGACCCGCGGTATGTGATTCTGGTGAAAATTTTGACCATTCATGAAACCTTGTTTTTTCCATGACAAATGACACAAACGAGTGGGAAAATGCATGGGCATGGTAAATTGGGCCAAATTTTGCTCAGAAATGTGACAAAAAGCACTTTTCAATTTATTACCCAAATCAGAAAAAAACGTAGACCCGCGGTATGTGATTCTGGTGAAAATTTTGACCATTCATGAAACCTTGTTTTTTCCATGACAAATGACTCAAACGAGTGGGAAAATGCATGGGCCTGGTAAATTGGGCCAAATTTTGCTCAGAAATGTGACAAAAAGCACTTTTCAATTTTTGACCCAAATCAGAAAAAAACGTAGACCCGCGGTATGTGATTCTGGTGAAAATTTTGACCATTCATGAAACCTTGTTTTTTCCATGACAAATGACTCAAACGAGTGGGAAAATGCATGGGCATGGTAAATTGGGCCAAATTTTGCTAAGAAATGTGACAAAAAGCACTTTTCAATTTTTGACCCAAATCAGAAAAAAACGTAGACCCGCGGTATGTGATTCTGATGAAACTTTTGACCATTCATGAAACCTTGTTTTTTCCATGACAAATGACTCAAACGAGTGGGAAAATGCATGGGCATGGTAAATTGGGCCAAATTTTGCTAAGAAATGTGACAAAAAGCACTTTTCAATTTTTGACCCAAATCAGAAAAAAACGTAGACCCGCGGTATGTGATTCTGATGAAAATTTTGACCATTCATGAAACCTTGTTTTTTCCATGACAAATGACTCAAACGAGTGGGAAAATGCATGGGCATGGTAAAATGGGGCCAAATTTTGCTAAGAAATGTGACAAAAAGCACTTTTAAATTTTTGACCCAAATCAGAAAAAAAACGTAGACCCGCGGTATGTGATTCTGGTGAAAATTTTGACCATTCATGAAACCTTGTTTTTTCCATGACAAATGACTCAAACGAGTGGGAAAATGCATGGGCATGGTAAATTGGGCCAAATTTTGCTCAGAAATGTGACAAAAAGCACTTTTCAATTTTTGACCCAAATCAGAAAAAAACGTAGACCCGCGGTATGTGATTCTGGTGAAAATTTTGACCATTCATGAAACCTTGTTTTTTCCATGACAAATGACACAAACGAGTGGGAAAATGCATGGGCATGGTAAATTGGGCCAAATTTTGCTCAGAAATGTGACAAAAAGCACTTTTCAATTTATTACCCAAATCAGAAAAAAACGTAGACCCGCGGTATGTGATTCTGGTGAAAATTTTGACCATTCATGAAACCTTGTTTTTTCCATGACAAATGACTCAAACGAGTGGGAAAATGCATGGGCCTGGTAAATTGGGCCAAATTTTGCTCAGAAATGTGACAAAAAGCACTTTTCAATTTTTGACCCAAATCAGAAAAAAACGTAGACCCGCGGTATGTGATTCTGGTGAAAATTTTGACCATTCATGAAACCTTGTTTTTTCCATGACAAATGACTCAAACGAGTGGGAAAATGCATGGGCATGGTAAATTGGGCCAAATTTTGCTAAGAAATGTGACAAAAAGCACTTTTCAATTTTTGACCCAAATCAGAAAAAAACGTAGACCCGCGGTATGTGATTCTGATGAAACTTTTGACCATTCATGAAACCTTGTTTTTTCCATGACAAATGACTCAAACGAGTGGGAAAATGCATGGGCATGGTAAATTGGGCCAAATTTTGCTAAGAAATGTGACAAAAAGCACTTTTCAATTTTTGACCCAAATCAGAAAAAAACGTAGACCCGCGGTATGTGATTCTGATGAAAATTTTGACCATTCATGAAACCTTGTTTTTTCCATGACAAATGACTCAAACGAGTGGGAAAATGCATGGGCATGGTAAAATGGGGCCAAATTTTGCTAAGAAATGTGACAAAAAGCACTTTTAAATTTTTGACCCAAATCAGAAAAAAAACGTAGACCCGCGGTATGTGATTCTGGTGAAAATTTTGACCATTCATGAAACCTTGTTTTTTCCATGACAAATGACTCAAACGAGTGGGAAAATGCATGGGCATGGTAAATTGGGCCAAATTTTGCTCAGAAATGTGACAAAAAGCACTTTTCAATTTTTGACCCAAATCAGAAAAAAACGTAGACCCGCGGTATGTGATTCTGGTGAAAATTTTGACCATTCATGAAACCTTGTTTTTTCCATGACAAATGACACAAACGAGTGGGAAAATGCATGGGCATGGTAAATTGGGCCAAATTTTGCTCAGAAATGTGACAAAAAGCACTTTTCAATTTATTACCCAAATCAGAAAAAAACGTAGACCCGCGGTATGTGATTCTGGTGAAAATTTTGACCATTCATGAAACCTTGTTTTTTCCATGACAAATGACTCAAACGAGTGGGAAAATGCATGGGCCTGGTAAATTGGGCCAAATTTTGCTCAGAAATGTGACAAAAAGCACTTTTCAATTTTTGACCCAAATCAGAAAAAAACGTAGACCCGCGGTATGTGATTCTGGTGAAAATTTTGACCATTCATGAAACCTTGTTTTTTCCATGACAAATGACTCAAACGAGTGGGAAAATGCATGGGCATGGTAAATTGGGCCAAATTTTGCTCAGAAATGTGACAAAACGCACTTTTCAATTTTTGACCCAAATCAGAAAAAAACGTAGACCCGCGGTATGTGATTCTGGTGAAAATTGTGACCATTCATGAAACCTTGTTTTTTCCATGAAAAAATGACTCAAACGAGTGGGAAAATGCATGGGCATGGTAAATTGGGCCAAATTTTGCTAAGAAATGTGACAAAAAGCACTTTTAAATTTTTTACCCAAATCAGAAAAAAAACGTAGACCCGCGGTATGTGATTCTGGTGAAAATTTTGACCATTCATGAAACCTTGTTTTTTCCATGACAAATGACTCAAACGAGTGGGAAAATGCATGGGCATGGTAAATTGGGCCAAATTTTGCTCAGAAACATGACAAAAAGCACTTTTCAATTTTTGACCCAAATCAGAAAAAAACGTAGACCCGCGGTATGTGATTCTGGTGAAAATTTTGACCATTCATGAAACCTTGTTTTTTCCATGACAAATGACTCAAACGAGTGGGAAAATGCATGGGCATGGTAAATTGGGCCAAATTTTGCTCAGAAATGTGACAAAAAGCACTTTTCAATTTTTGACCCAAATCAGAAAAAAACGTAGACCCGCGGTATGTGATTCTGGTGAAAATTTTGACCATTCATGAAACCTTGTTTTTTCCATGACAAATGACTCAAACGAGTGGGAAAATGCATGGGCATGGTAAATTGGGCCAAATTTTGCTAAGAAATGTGACAAAAAGCACTTTTCAATTTTTGACCCAAATCAGAAAAAAACATAGACCCGCGGTATGTGATTCTGGTGAAAATTGTGACCATTCATGAAACCTTGTTTTTTCCATGACAAATGACTCAAACGAGTGGGAAAATGCATGGGCATGGTAAATTGGGCCAAATTTTGCTCAGAAATGTGACAAAAAGCACTTTTCAATTTTTGACCCAAATCAGAAAAAAACATAGACCCGCGGTATGTGATTCTGGTGGAAATTGTGACCATTCATGAAACCTTGTTTTTTCCATGACAAATGACTCAAACGAGTGGGAAAATGCATGGGCATGGTAAATTGGGCCAAATTTTGCTAAGAAATGTGACAAAAAGCACTTTTCAATTTTTGACCCAAATCAGAAAAAAAACGTAGACCCGCGGTATGTGATTCTGGTGAAAATTTTGACCATTCATGAAACCTTGTTTTTTCCATGACAAATGACTCAAACGAGTGGGAAAATGCATGGGCATGGTAAATTGGGCCAAATTTTGCTCAGAAATGTGACAAAAAGCACTTTTCAATTTTTGACCCAAATCAGAAAAAAACGTAGACCCGCGGTATGTGATTCTGGTGAAAATTTTGACCATTCATGAAACCTTGTTTTTTCCATGACAAATGACTCAAACGAGTGGGAAAATGCATGGGCATGGTAAATTGGGCCAAATTTTGCTAAGAAATGTGACAAAAAGCACTTTTCAATTTTTGACCCAAATCAGAAAAAAACGTAGACCCGCGGTATGTGATTCTGGTGAAAATTGTGACCATTCATGAAACCTTGTTTTTTCCATGACAAATGACTCAAACGAGTGGGAAAATGCATGGGCATGGTAAATTGGGCCAAATTTTGCTAAGAAATGTGACAAAAAGCACTTTTAAATTTTTGACCCAAATCAGAAAAAAAACGTAGACCCGCGGTATGTGATTCTGGTGAAAATTTTGACCATTCATGAAACCTTGTTTTTTCCATGACAAATGACTCAAACGAGTGGGAAAATGCATGGGCATGGTAAATTGGGCCAAATTTTGCTCAGAAACATGACAAAAAGCACTTTTCAATTTTTGACCCAAATCAGAAAAAAACGTAGACGTATGTGATTCTGGTGAAAATTTTGACCATTCATGAAACCTTGTTTTTTCCATGACAAATGACTCAAACGAGTGGGAAAATGCATGGGCATGGTAAATTGGGCCAAATTTTGCTCAGAAATGTGACAAAAAGCACTTTTCAATTTTTGACCCAAATCAGAAAAAAACGTAGACCCGCGGTATGTGATTCTGGTGAAAATTGTGACCATTCATGAAACCTTGTTTTTTCCATGACAAATGACTCAAACGAGTGGGAAAATGCATGGGCATGGTAAATTGGGCCAAATTTCGCTAAGAAATGTGACAAAAAGCACTTTTAAATTTTTTACCCAAATCAGAAAAAAAACGTAGACCCGCGGTATGTGATTCTGGTGAAAATTTTGACCATTCATGAAACCTTGTTTTTTCCATGACAAATGACTCAAACGAGTGGGAAAATGCATGGGCATGGTAAATTGGGCCAAATTTTGCTCAGAAATGTGACAAAAAGCACTTTTCAATTTTTGACCCAAATCAGAAAAAAACGTAGACCCGCGGTATGTGATTCTGGTGAAAATTTTGACCATTCATGAAACCTTGTTTTTTCCATGACAAATGACTCAAACGAGTGGGAAAATGCATGGACATGGTAAATTGGGCCAAATTTTGCTAAGAAATGTGACAAAAAGCACTTTTCAATTTTTGACCCAAATCAGAAAAAAACTTAGACCCGCGGTATGTGATTCTGATGAAAATTTTGACCATTCATGAAACCTTGTTTTTTCCATGACAAATGACTCAAACGAGTGGGAAAATGCATGGGCATGGTAAATTGGGCCAAATTTTGCTCAGAAATGTGACAAAAAGCACTTTTCAATTTTTGACCCAAATCAGAAAAAAACGTAGACCCGCGGTATGTGATTCTGGTGAAAATTTTGACCATTCATGAAACCTTGTTTTTTCCATGACAAATGACACAAACGAGTGGGAAAATGCATGGGCATGGTAAATTGGGCCAAATTTTGCTCAGAAATGTGACAAAAAGCACTTTTCAATTTATTACCCAAATCAGAAAAAAACGTAGACCCGCGGTATGTGATTCTGGTGAAAATTTTGACCATTCATGAAACCTTGTTTTTTCCATGACAAATGACTCAAACGAGTGGGAAAATGCATGGGCATGGTAAATTGGGCAAAATTTTGCTAAGAAATGTGACAAAAAGCACTTTTCAATTTTTGTCCCAAATCAGAAAAAAACGTAGACCCCGCGGTATGTGATTCTGATGAAAATTTTGACCATTCATGAAACCTTGTTTTTTCCATGACAAATGACTCAAACGAGTGGGAAAATGCATGGGCATGGTAAATTGGGCCAAATTTTGCTCAGAAATGTGACAAAAAGCACTTTTCAATTTTTGACCCAAATCAGAAAAAAACGTAGACCCGCGGTATGTGATTCTGGTGAAAATTGTGACCATTCATGAAACCTTGTTTTTTCCATGACAAATGACTCAAACGAGTGGGAAAATGCATGGGCATGGTAAATTGGGCCAAATTTTGCTAAGAAATGTGACAAAAAGCACTTTTAAATTTTTGACCCAAATCAGAAAAAAAACGTAGACCCGCGGTATGTGATTCTGGTGAAAATTTTGACCATTCATGAAACCTTGTTTTTTCCATGACAAATGACTCAAACGAGTGGGAAAATGCATGGGCATGGTAAATTGGGCCAAATTTTGCTCAGAAACATGACAAAAAGCACTTTTCAATTTTTGACCCAAATCAGAAAAAAACGTAGACCCGCGGTATGTGATTCTGATGAAAATTTTGACCATTCATGAAACCTTGTTTTTTCCATGACAAATGACTCAAACGAGTGGGAAAATGCATGGGCATGGTAAATTGGGCCAAATTTTGCTCAGAAATGTGACAAAAAGCACTTTTCAATTTTTGACCCAAATCAGAAAAAAACGTAGACCCGCGGTATGTGATTCTGGTGAAAATTTTGACCATTCATGAAACCTTGTTTTTTCCATGACAAATGACTCAAACGAGTGGGAAAATGCATGGGCATGGTAAATTGGGCCAAATTTTGCTAAGAAATGTGACAAAAAGCACGTTTCAATTTTTGACCCAAATCAGAAAAAAACGTAGACCCGCGGTATGTGATTCTGATGAAAATTTTGACCATTCATGAAACCTTGTTTTTTCCATGACAAATGACTCAAACGAGTGGGAAAATGCATGGGCATGGTAAATTGGGCCAAATTTTGCTAAGAAATGTGACAAAAAGCACTTTTAAATTTTTGACCCAAATCAGAAAAAAAACGTAGACCCGCGGTATGTGATTCTGGTGAAAATTTTGACCATTCATGAAACCTTGTTTTTTCCATGACAAATGACTCAAACGAGTGGGAAAATGCATGGGCATGGTAAATTGGGCCAAATTTTGCTCAGAAACATGACAAAAAGCACTTTTCAATTTATTACCCAAATCAGAAAAAAACGTAGACCCGCGGTATGTGATTCTGATGAAAATTTTGACCATTCATGAAACCTTGTTTTTTCCATGACAAATGACTCAAACGAGTGGGAAAATGCATGGGCATGGTAAAATGGGGCCAAATTTTGCTAAGAAATGTGACAAAAAGCACTTTTAAATTTTTGACCCAAATCAGAAAAAAAACGTAGACCCGCGGTATGTGATTCTGGTGAAAATTTTGACCATTCATGAAACCTTGTTTTTTCCATGACAAATGACTCAAACGAGTGGGAAAATGCATGGGCATGGTAAATTGGGCCAAATTTTGCTCAGAAATGTGACAAAAAGCACTTTTCAATTTTTGACCCAAATCAGAAAAAAACGTAGACCCGCGGTATGTGATTCTGGTGAAAATTTTGACCATTCATGAAACCTTGTTTTTTCCATGACAAATGACACAAACGAGTGGGAAAATGCATGGGCATGGTAAATTGGGCCAAATTTTGCTCAGAAATGTGACAAAAAGCACTTTTAAATTTTTGACCCAAATCAGAAAAAAAACGTAGACCCGCGGTATGTGATTCTGGTGAAAATTTTGACCATTCATGAAACCTTGTTTTTTCCATGACAAATGACTCAAACGAGTGGGAAAATGCATGGGCATGGTAAATTGGGCCAAATTTTGCTCAGAAATGTGACAAAAAGCACTTTTCAATTTTTGACCCAAATCAGAAAAAAACGTAGACCCGCGGTATGTGATTCTGGTGAAAATTTTGACCATTCATGAAACCTTGTTTTTTCCATGACAAATGACACAAACGAGTGGGAAAATGCATGGGCATGGTAAATTGGGCCAAATTTTGCTCAGAAATGTGACAAAAAGCACTTTTCAATTTTTGACCCAAATCAGAAAAAAACGTAGACCCGCGGTATGTGATTCTGATGAAAATTTTGACCATTCATGAAACCTTGTTTTTTCCATGACAAATGACTCAAACGAGTGGGAAAATGCATGGGCATGGTAAAATGGGGCCAAATTTTGCTAAGAAATGTGACAAAAAGCACTTTTAAATTTTTGACCCAAATCAGAAAAAAAACGTAGACCCGCGGTATGTGATTCTGGTGAAAATTTTGACCATTCATGAAACCTTGTTTTTTCCATGACAAATGACTCAAACGAGTGGGAAAATGCATGGGCATGGTAAATTGGGCCAAATTTTGCTCAGAAATGTGACAAAAAGCACTTTTCAATTTTTGACCCAAATCAGAAAAAAACGTAGACCCGCGGTATGTGATTCTGGTGAAAATTTTGACCATTCATGAAACCTTGTTTTTTCCATGACAAATGACACAAACGAGTGGGAAAATGCATGGGCATGGTAAATTGGGCCAAATTTTGCTCAGAAATGTGACAAAAAGCACTTTTCAATTTATTACCCAAATCAGAAAAAAACGTAGACCCGCGGTATGTGATTCTGGTGAAAATTTTGACCATTCATGAAACCTTGTTTTTTCCATGACAAATGACTCAAACGAGTGGGAAAATGCATGGGCCTGGTAAATTGGGCCAAATTTTGCTCAGAAATGTGACAAAAAGCACTTTTCAATTTTTGACCCAAATCAGAAAAAAACGTAGACCCGCGGTATGTGATTCTGGTGAAAATTTTGACCATTCATGAAACCTTGTTTTTTCCATGACAAATGACTCAAACGAGTGGGAAAATGCATGGGCATGGTAAATTGGGCCAAATTTTGCTAAGAAATGTGACAAAAAGCACTTTTCAATTTTTGACCCAAATCAGAAAAAAACGTAGACCCGCGGTATGTGATTCTGATGAAAATTTTGACCATTCATGAAACCTTGTTTTTTCCATGACAAATGACTCAAACGAGTGGGAAAATGCATGGGCATGGTAAATTGGGCCAAATTTTGCTAAGAAATGTGACAAAAAGCACTTTTCAATTTTTGACCCAAATCAGAAAAAAACGTAGACCCGCGGTATGTGATTCTGATGAAAATTTTGACCATTCATGAAACCTTGTTTTTTCCATGACAAATGACTCAAACGAGTGGGAAAATGCATGGGCATGGTAAATTGGGACAAATTTTGCTCAGAAATGTGACAAAAAGCACTTTTCAATTTTTGACCCAAATCAGAAAAAAACGTAGACCCGCGGTATGTGATTCTGGTGAAAATTGTGACCATTCATGAAACCTTGTTTTTTCCATGACAAATGACTCAAACGAGTGGGAAAATGCATGGGCATGGTAAATTGGGCCAAATTTTGCTAAGAAATGTGACAAAAAGCACTTTTAAATTTTTTACCCAAATCAGAAAAAAAACGTAGACCCGCGGTATGTGATTCTGGTGAAAATTTTGACCATTCATGAAACCTTGTTTTTTCCATGACAAATGACTCAAACGAGTGGGAAAATGCATGGGCATGGTAAATTGGGCCAAATTTTGCTCAGAAACATGACAAAAAGCACTTTTCAATTTTTGACCCAAATCAGAAAAAAACGTAGACCCGCGGTATGTGATTCTGGTGAAAATTTTGACCATTCATGAAACCTTGTTTTTTCCATGACAAATGACTCAAACGAGTGGGAAAATGCATGGGCATGGTAAATTGGGCCAAATTTTGCTCAGAAATGTGACAAAAAGCACTTTTCAATTTTTGACCCAAATCAGAAAAAAACGTAGACCCGCGGTATGTGATTCTGGTGAAAATTTTGACCATTCATGAAACCTTGTTTTTTCCATGACAAATGACTCAAACGAGTGGGAAAATGCATGGGCATGGTAAATTGGGCCAAATTTTGCTAAGAAATGTGACAAAAAGCACTTTTCAATTTTTGACCCAAATCAGAAAAAAACGTAGACCCGCGGTATGTGATTCTGATGAAAATTTTGACCATTCATGAAACCTTGTTTTTTCCATGACAAATGACTCAAACGAGTGGGAAAATGCATGGGCATGGTAAATTGGGCCAAATTTTGCTCAGAAATGTGACAAAAAGCACTATTCAATTTTTGACCCAAATCAGAAAAAAACGTAGACCCGCGGTATGTGATTCTGATGAAAATTTTGACCATTCATGAAACCTTGTTTTTTCCATGACAAATGACTCAAACGAGTGGGAAAATGCATGGGCATGGTAAATTGGGCCAAATTTTGCTCAGAAATGTGACAAAAAGCACTTTTCAATTTTTGACCCAAATCAGAAAAAAACGTAGACCCGCGGTATGTGATTCTGGTGAAAATTGTGACCATTCATGAAACCTTGTTTTTTCCATGACAAATGACTCAAACGAGTGGGAAAATGCATGGGCATGGTAAATTGGGCCAAATTTTGCTAAGAAATGTGACAAAAAGCACTTTTAAATTTTTTACCCAAATCAGAAAAAAAACGTAGACCCGCGGTATGTGATTCTGGTGAAAATTTTGACCATTCATGAAACCTTGTTTTTTCCATGACAAATGACTCAAACGAGTGGGAAAATGCATGGGCATGGTAAATTGGGCCAAATTTTGCTCAGAAACATGACAAAAAGCACTTTTCAATTTTTGACCCAAATCAGAAAAAAACGTAGACCCGCGGTATGTGATTCTGGTGAAAATTTTGACCATTCATGAAACCTTGTTTTTTCCATGACAAATGACTCAAACGAGTGGGAAAATGCATGGGCATGGTAAATTGGGCCAAATTTTGCTAAGAAATGTGACAAAAAGCACTTTTCAATTTTTGACCCAAATCAGAAAAAAACGTAGACCCGCGGTATGTGATTCTGATGAAAATTTTGACCATTCATGAAACCTTGTTTTTTCCATGACAAATGACTCAAACGAGTGGGAAAATGCATGGGCATGGTAAATTGGGCCAAATTTTGCTCAGAAATGTGACAAAAAGCACTATTCAATTTTTGACCCAAATCAGAAAAAAACATAGACCCGCGGTATGTGATTCTGGTGAAAATTGTGACCATTCATGAAACCTTGTTTTTTCCATGACAAATGACTCAAACGAGTGGGAAAATGCATGGGCATGGTAAATTGGGCCAAATTTTGCTAAGAAATGTGACAAAAAGCACTTTTCAATTTTTGACCCAAATCAGAAAAAAAACGTAGACCCGCGGTATGTGATTCTGGTGAAAATTTTGACCATTCATGAAACCTTGTTTTTTCCATGACAAATGACTCAAACGAGTGGGAAAATGCAT
Source organism: Astyanax mexicanus (assembly GCF_023375975.1). Classification (NCBI taxonomy): domain Eukaryota; kingdom Metazoa; phylum Chordata; class Actinopteri; order Characiformes; family Acestrorhamphidae; genus Astyanax; species Astyanax mexicanus. The sequence goes on along the minus strand of NC_064408.1, from coordinate 66,605,926 downwards.
GGGCATGGTAAATTGGGCCAAATTTTGCTCAGAAATGTGACAAAAAGCACTTTTCAATTTTTGACCCAAATCAGAAAAAAACGTAGACCCGCGGTATGTGATTCTGGTGAAAATTTTGACCATTCATGAAACCTTGTTTTTTCCATGACAAATGACACAAACGAGTGGGAAAATGCATGGGCATGGTAAATTGGGCCAAATTTTGCTCAGAAATGTGACAAAAAGCACTTTTCAATTTTTGACCCAAATCAGAAAAAAACGTAGACCCGCGGTATGTGATTCTGGTGAAAATTTTGACCATTCATGAAACCTTGTTTTTTCCATGACAAATGACACAAACGAGTGGGAAAATGCATGGGCATGGTAAATTGGGCCAAATTTTGCTAAGAAATGTGACAAAAAGCACTTTTCAATTTTTGACCCAAATCAGAAAAAAACGTAGACCCGCGGTATGTGATTCTGATGAAAATTTTGACCATTCATGAAACCTTGTTTTTTCCATGACAAATGACTCAAACGAGTGGGAAAATGCATGGGCATGGTAAATTGGGCCAAATTTTGCTCAGAAATGTGACAAAAAGCACTTTTCAATTTTTGACCCAAATCAGAAAAAAACGTAGACCCGCGGTATGTGATTCTGGTGAAAATTTTGACCATTCATGAAACCTTGTTTTTTCCATGACAAATGACTCAAACGAGTGGGAAAATGCATGGGCATGGTAAATTGGGCCAAATTTTGCTAAGAAATGTGACAAAAAGCACTTTTCAATTTTTGACCCAAATCAGAAAAAAACGTAGACCCGCGGTATGTGATTCTGATGAAAATTTTGACCATTCATGAAACCTTGTTTTTTCCATGACAAATGACTCAAACGAGTGGGAAAATGCATGGGCATGGTAAATTGGGCCAAAATTTGCTCAGAAATGTGACAAAAAGCACTTTTCAATTTTTGACCCAAATCAGAAAAAAACGTAGACCCGCGGTATGTGATTCTGGTGAAAATTTTGACCATTCATGAAACCTTGTTTTTTCCATGACAAATGACACAAACGAGTGGGAAAATGCATGGGCATGGTAAATTGGGCCAAATTTTGCTCAGAAATGTGACAAAAAGCACTTTTCAATTTATTACCCAAATCAGAAAAAAACGTAGACCCGCGGTATGTGATTCTGGTGAAAATTTTGACCATTCATGAAACCTTGTTTTTTCCATGACAAATGACTCAAACGAGTGGGAAAATGCATGGGCCTGGTAAATTGGGCCAAATTTTGCTCAGAAATGTGACAAAAAGCACTTTTCAATTTTTGACCCAAATCAGAAAAAAACGTAGACCCGCGGTATGTGATTCTGATGAAAATTTTGACCATTCATGAAACCTTGTTTTTTCCATGACAAATGACTCAAACGAGTGGGAAAATGCATGGGCATGGTAAATTGGGCCAAATTTTGCTAAGAAATGTGACAAAAAGCACTTTTCAATTTTTGACCCAAATCAGAAAAAAACGTAGACCCGCGGTATGTGATTCTGGTGAAAATTGTGACCATTCATGAAACCTTGTTTTTTCCATGACAAATGACTCAAACGAGTGGGAAAATGCATGGGCATGGTAAATTGGGCCAAATTTTGCTAAGAAATGTGACAAAAAGCACTTTTAAATTTTTGACCCAAATCAGAAAAAAAACGTAGACCCGCGGTATGTGATTCTGGTGAAAATTTTGACCATTCATGAAACCTTGTTTTTTCCATGACAAATGACTCAAACGAGTGGGAAAATGCATGGGCATGGTAAATTGGGCCAAATTTTGCTCAGAAACATGACAAAAAGCACTTTTCAATTTTTGACCCAAATCAGAAAAAAACGTAGACCCGCGGTATGTGATTCTGATGAAAATTTTGACCATTCATGAAACCTTGTTTTTTCCATGACAAATGACTCAAACGAGTGGGAAAATGCATGGGCATGGTAAATTGGGCCAAATTTTGCTCAGAAATGTGACAAAAAGCACTTTTCAATTTTTGACCCAAATCAGAAAAAAACGTAGACCCGCGGTATGTGATTCTGGTGAAAATTTTGACCATTCATGAAACCTTGTTTTTTCCATGACAAATGACTCAAACGAGTGGGAAAATGCATGGGCATGGTAAATTGGGCCAAATTTTGCTAAGAAATGTGACAAAAAGCACTTTTCAATTTTTGACCCAAATCAGAAAAAAACGTAGACCCGCGGTATGTGATTCTGATGAAAATTTTGACCATTCATGAAACCTTGTTTTTTCCATGACAAATGACTCAAACGAGTGGGAAAATGCATGGGCATGGTAAATTGGGCCAAATTTTGCTCAGAAATGTGACAAAAAGCACTTTTCAATTTTTGACCCAAATCAGAAAAAAACGTAGACCCGCGGTATGTGATTCTGGTGAAAATTTTGACCATTCATGAAACCTTGTTTTTTCCATGACAAATGACACAAACGAGTGGGAAAATGCATGGGCATGGTAAATTGGGCCAAATTTTGCTCAGAAATGTGACAAAAAGCACTTTTCAATTTATTACCCAAATCAGAAAAAAACGTAGACCCGCGGTATGTGATTCTGGTGAAAATTTTGACCATTCATGAAACCTTGTTTTTTCCATGACAAATGACTCAAACGAGTGGGAAAATGCATGGGCCTGGTAAATTGGGCCAAATTTTGCTCAGAAATGTGACAAAAAGCACTTTTCAATTTTTGACCCAAATCAGAAAAAAACGTAGACCCGCGGTATGTGATTCTGGTGAAAATTTTGACCATTCATGAAACCTTGTTTTTTCCATGACAAATGACTCAAACGAGTGGGAAAATGCATGGGCATGGTAAATTGGGCCAAATTTTGCTAAGAAATGTGACAAAAAGCACTTTTCAATTTTTGACCCAAATCAGAAAAAAACGTAGACCCGCGGTATGTGATTCTGATGAAAATTTTGACCATTCATGAAACCTTGTTTTTTCCATGACAAATGACTCAAACGAGTGGGAAAATGCATGGGCATGGTAAATTGGGCCAAATTTTGCTAAGAAATGTGACAAAAAGCACTTTTCAATTTTTGACCCAAATCAGAAAAAAACGTAGACCCGCGGTATGTGATTCTGATGAAAATTTTGACCATTCATGAAACCTTGTTTTTTCCATGACAAATGACTCAAACGAGTGGGAAAATGCATGGGCATGGTAAATTGGGACAAATTTTGCTCAGAAATGTGACAAAAAGCACTTTTCAATTTTTGACCCAAATCAGAAAAAAACGTAGACCCGCGGTATGTGATTCTGGTGAAAATTTTGACCATTCATGAAACCTTGTTTTTTCCATGACAAATGACTCAAACGAGTGGGAAAATGCATGGGCATGGTAAATTGGGCCAAATTTTGCTCAGAAATGTGACAAAAAGCACTTTTCAATTTTTGACCCAAATCAGAAAAAAACGTAGACCCGCGGTATGTGATTCCGGTGAAAATTTTGACCATTCATGAAACCTTGTTTTTTCCATGACAAATGACTCAAACGAGTGGGAAAATGCATGGGCATGGTAAATTGGGTCAAATTTTGCTCAGAAATGTGACAAAAAGCACTTTTCAATTTATTACCCAAATCAGAAAAAAACGTAGACCCGCGGTATGTGATTCTGGTGAAAATTTTGACTATTCATGAAACCTTGTTTTTTCCATGACAAATGACTCAAACGAGTGGGAAAATGCATGGGCATGGTAAATTGGGCCAAATTTTGCTAAGAAATGTGACAAAAAGCACTTTTAAAATATTTGACCCAAATCAGAAAAAAACGTAGACCCGCGGTATGTGATTCTGGTGAAAATTTTGACCATTCATGAAACCTTGTTTTTTCCATGACAAATGACTCAAACGAGTGGGAAAATGCATGGGCATGGTAAATTGGGCCAAATTTTGCTAAGAAATGTGACAAAAAGCACTTTTCAATTTTTGACTCAAATCAGAAAAAAAACGTAGACCCGCGGTATGTGATTCTGGTGAAAATTTTGACCATTCATGAAACCTTGTTTTTTCCATGACAAATGACTCAAACGAGTGGGAAAATGCATGGGCATGGTAAATTGGGCCAAATTTTGCTCAGAAATGTGACAAAAAGCACTTTTCAATTTATTACCTAAATCTGAAAAAAACGTAGCCCCGCGGTATGTGATTCTGGTGAAAATTTTGACCATTCATGAAACCTTGTTTTTTCCATGACAAATGACTCAAACGAGTGGGAAAATGCATGGGCATGGTAAATTGGGCCAAATTTTGCTCAGAAATGTGACAAAAAGCACTTTTCAATTTATTACCTAAATCTGAAAAAAAACGTAGCCCCGCGGTATGTGATTCTGGTGAAAATTTTGACCATTCATGAAACCTTGTTTTTTCCATGACAAATGACTCAAACGAGTGGGAAAATGCATGGGCAGGGTAAATTGGGCCAAATTTTGCTCAGAAACGTGACAAAAAGCACTTTTAAATTTTTGACCCAAATCAGAAAAAAACGTAGACCCCGCGGTATGTGATTCTGGTGAAAATTTTGACCATTCATGAAACCTTGTTTTTTCCATGACAAATGACTCAAACGAGTGGGAAAATGCATGGGCATGGTAAATTGGGCCAAATTTTGCTCAGAAATGTGACAAAAAGCACTTTTCAATTTATTACCCAAATCAGAAAAAAACGTAGACCCGTGGTATGTGATTCTGGTGAAAATTTTGACCATTCATGAAACCTTGTTTTTTCCATGACAAATGACACAAACGAGTGGGAAAATGCATGGGCATGGTAAATTGGGCCAAATTTTGCTCAGAAATGTGACAAAAAGCACTTTTCAATTTATTACCCAAATCAGAAAAAAACGTAGACCCGCGGTATGTGATTCTGGTGAAAATTTTAACAATTCATGAAACCTTGTTTTTTCCATGACAAATGACTCAAACGAGTGGGAAAATGCATGGGCATGGTAAATTGGGCCAAATTTTGCTCAGAAATGTGACAAAAAGCACTTTTCAATTTTTGACCCAAATCAGAAAAAAACGTAGACCCGCGGTATGTGATTCTGGTGAAAATTTTGACCATTCATGAAACCTTGTTTTTTCCATGACAAATGACTCAAACGAGTGGGAAAATGCATGGGCATGGTAAATTGGGCCAAATTTTGCTCAGAAATGTGACAAAAAGCACTTTTCAATTTTTGACCCAAATCAGAAAAAAACGTAGACCCGCGGTATGTGATTCTGGTGAAAATTGTGACCATTCATGAAACCTTGTTTTTTCCATGACAAATGACTCAAACGAGTGGGAAAATGCATGGGCATGGTAAATTGGGCCAAATTTTGCTAAGAAATGTGACAAAAAGCACTTTTAAATTTTTGACCCAAATCAGAAAAAAAACGTAGACCCGCGGTATGTGATTCTGGTGAAAATTTTGACCATTCATGAAACCTTGTTTTTTCCATGACAAATGACTCAAACGAGTGGGAAAATGCATGGGCATGGTAAATTGGGCCAAATTTTGCTCAGAAACATGACAAAAAGCACTTTTCAATTTTTGACCCAAATCAGAAAAAAACGTAGACCCGCGGTATGTGATTCTGATGAAAATTTTGACCATTCATGAAACCTTGTTTTTTCCATGACAAATGACTCAAACGAGTGGGAAAATGCATGGGCATGGTAAATTGGGCCAAATTTTGCTCAGAAATGTGACAAAAAGCACTTTTCAATTTTTGACCCAAATCAGAAAAAAACGTAGACCCGCGGTATGTGATTCTGGTGAAAATTTTGACCATTCATGAAACCTTGTTTTTTCCATGACAAATGACTCAAACGAGTGGGAAAATGCATGGGCATGGTAAATTGGGCCAAATTTTGCTCAGAAATGTGACAAAAAGCACTTTTCAATTTTTGACCCAAATCAGAAAAAAACGTAGAACCGCGGTATGTGATTCTGATGAAAATTTTGACCATTCATGAAACCTTGTTTTTTCCATGTCAAATGACTTAAACGAGTGGGAAAATGCATGGGCATGGTAAATTGGGCCAAATTTTGCTCAGAAATGTGACAAAAAGCACTTTTCAATTTTTGACCCAAATCAGAAAAAAACGTAGACCCGCGGTATGTGATTCCGGTGAAAATTTTGACCATTCATGAAACCTTGTTTTTTCCATGACAAATGACTCAAACGAGTGGGAAAATGCATGGGCATGGTAAATTGGGTCAAATTTTGCTCAGAAATGTGACAAAAAGCACTTTTCAATTTATTACCCAAATCAGAAAAAAACGTAGACCCGCGGTATGTGATTCTGGTGAAAATTTTGACTATTCATGAAACCTTGTTTTTTCCATGACAAATGACTCAAACGAGTGGGAAAATGCATGGGCATGGTAAATTGGGCCAAATTTTGCTAAGAAATGTGACAAAAAGCACTTTTAAAATATTTGACCCAAATCAGAAAAAAACGTAGACCCGCGGTATGTGATTCTGGTGAAAATTTTGACCATTCATGAAACCTTGTTTTTTCCATGACAAATGACTCAAACGAGTGGGAAAATGCATGGGCATGGTAAATTGGGCCAAATTTTGCTAAGAAATGTGACAAAAAGCACTTTTCAATTTTTGACTCAAATCAGAAAAAAAACGTAGACCCGCGGTATGTGATTCTGGTGAAAATTTTGACCATTCATGAAACCTTGTTTTTTCCATGACAAATGACTCAAACGAGTGGGAAAATGCATGGGCATGGTAAATTGGGCCAAATTTTGCTCAGAAATGTGACAAAAAGCACTTTTCATTTTATTACCTAAATCTGAAAAAAACGTAGCCCCGCGGTATGTGATTCTGGTGAAAATTTTGACCATTCATGAAACCTTGTTTTTTCCATGACAAATGACTCAAACGAGTGGGAAAATGCATGGGCATGGAAAATTGGGCCAAATTTTGCTCAGAAATGTGACAAAAAGCACTTTTCAATTTTTGTCCCAAATCAGAAAAAAAACGTAGACCCGCGGTATGTGATTCTGGTGAAAATTTTGACCATTCATGAAACCTTGTTTTTTCCATGACAAATGACTCAAACGAGTGGGAAAATGCATGGGCATGGTAAATTGGGCCAAATTTTGCTAAGAAATGTGACAAAAAGCACTTTTCAATTTTTGTCCCAAATCAGAAAAAAAACGTAGACCCGCGGTATGTGATTCTGGTGAAAATTTTGACCATTCATGAAACCTTGTTTTTTCCATGACAAATGACTCAAACGAGTGGGAAAATGCATGGGCATGGTAAATTGGGCCAAATTTTGCTCAGAAATGTGACAAAAAGCACTTTTCAATTTATTACCTAAATCTGAAAAAAACGTAGACCCGCGGTATGTGATTCTGGTGAAAATTTTGACCATTCATGAAACCTTGTTTTTTCCATGACAAATGACTCAAACGAGTGGGAAAATACATGGGCATGGTAAATTGGGCCAAATTTTGCTAAGAAATGTGACAAAAAGCACTTTTAAATTTTTGACCCAAATCAGAAAAAAAACGTAGACCCGCGGTATGTGATTCTGGTGAAAATTTTGACCATTCATGCAACCTTGTTTTTTCCATGACAAATGACTCAAACGAGTGGGAAAATGCATGGGCATGGTAAATTGGGCCAAATTTTGCTCAGAAATGTGACAAAAAGCACTTTTCAATTTTTGACCCAAATCAGAAAAAAACGTAGACCCGCGGTATGTGATTCTGGTGAAAATTTTGACCATTCATGAAACCTTGTTTTTTCCATGACAAATGACTCAAACGAGTGGGAAAATGCATGGGCATGGTAAATTGGGCCAAATTTTGCTCAGAAATGTGACAAAAAGCACTTTTCAATTTATTACCTAAATCTGAAAAAAACGTAGACCCGCGGTATGTGATTCTGGTGAAAATTTTGACCATTCATGAAACCTTGTTTTTTCCATGACAAATGACTCAAACGAGTGGGAAAATGCATGGTCATGGTAAATTGGGCCAAATTTTGCTAAGAAATGTGACAAAAAGCACTTTTCAATTTTTGTCCCAAATCAGAAAAAAACGTAGACCCGCGGTATGTGATTCTGATGAAAATTTTGACCATTCATGAAACCTTGTTTTTTCCATGACAAATGACTCAAACGAGTGGGAAAATGCATGGGCATGGTAAATTGGGCCAAATTTTGCTCAGAAATGTGACAAAAAGCACTTTTCAATTTATTACCCAAATCAGAAAAAAACGTAGACCCGCGGTATGTGATTCTGGTGAAAATTGTGACCATTCATGAAACCTTGTTTTTTCCATGACAAATGACTCAAACGAGTGGGAAAATGCATGGGCATGGTAAATTGGGCCAAATTTTGCTCAGAAACATGACAAAAAGCACTTTTCAATTTTTGACCAAAATCAGAAAAAAACGTAGACCCGCGGTATGTGATTCTGATGAAAATTTTGACCATTCATGAAACCTTGTTTTTTCCATGACAAATGACTCAAACGAGTGGGAAAATGCATGGGCATGGTAAATTGGGCCAAATTTTTCTCAGAAATGTGACAAAAAGCACTTTTCAATTTTTGACCCAAATCAGAAAAAAACGTAGACCCGCGGTATGTGATTCTGGTGAAAATTTTGACCATTCATGAAACCTTGTTTTTTCCATGACAAATGACTCAAACGAGTGGGAAAATGCATGGGCATGGTAAATTGGGCCAAATTTTGCTCAGAAATGTGACAAAAAGCACTTTTCAATTTTTGACCCAAATCAGAAAAAAACGTAGACCCGCGGTATGTGATTCTGGTGAAAATTTTGACCATTCATGAAACCTTGTTTTTTCCATGACAAATGACTCAAACGAGTGGGAAAATGCATGGGCATGGTAAATTGGGCCAAATTTTGCTAAGAAATGTGACAAAAAGCACTTTTCAATTTTTGTCCCAAATCAGAAAAAAACGTAGACCCGCGGTATGTGATTCTGATGAAAATTTTGACCATTCATGAAACCTTGTTTTTTCCATGACAAATGACTCAAACGAGTGGGAAAATGCATGGGCATGGTAAATTGGGCCAAATTTTGCTCAGAAATGTGACAAAAAGCACTTTTCAATTTATTACCCAAATCAGAAAAAAACGTAGACCCGCGGTATGTGATTCTGGTGAAAATTGTGACCATTCATGAAACCTTGTTTTTTCCATGACAAATGACTCAAACGAGTGGGAAAATGCATGGGCATGGTAAATTGGGCCAAATTTTGCTCAGAAACATGACAAAAAGCACTTTTCAATTTTTGACCAAAATCAGAAAAAAACGTAGACCCGCGGTATGTGATTCTGATGAAAATTTTGACCATTCATGAAACCTTGTTTTTTCCATGACAAATGACTCAAACGAGTGGGAAAATGCATGGGCATGGTAAATTGGGCCAAATTTTGCTCAGAAATGTGACAAAAAGCACTTTTCAATTTTTGACCCAAATCAGAAAAAAACGTAGACCCGCGGTATGTGATTCTGGTGAAAATTTTGACCATTCATGAAACCTTGTTTTTTCCATGACAAATGACTCAAACGAGTGGGAAAATGCATGGGCATGGTAAATTGGGCCAAATTTTGCTCAGAAATGTGACAAAAAGCACTTTTCAATTTATTACCTAAATCTGAAAAAAACGTAGACCCGCGGTATGTGATTCTGGTGAAAATTTTGACCATTCATGAAACCTTGTTTTTTCCATGACAAATGACTCAAACGAGTGGGAAAATGCATGGGCATGGTAAATTGGGCCAAATTTTGCTAAGAAATGTGACAAAAAGCACTTTTCAATTTTTGTCCCAAATCAGAAAAAAACGTAGACCCGCGGTATGTGATTCTGATGAAAATTTTGACCATTCATGAAACCTTGTTTTTTCCATGACAAATGACTCAAACGAGTGGGAAAATGCATGGGCATGGTAAATTGGGCCAAATTTTGCTCAGAAATGTGACAAAAAGCACTTTTCAATTTATTACCCAAATCAGAAAAAAACGTAGACCCGCGGTATGTGATTCTGGTGAAAATTGTGACCATTCATGAAACCTTGTTTTTTCCATGACAAATGACTCAAACGAGTGGGAAAATGCATGGGCATGGTAAATTGGGCCAAATTTTGCTAAGAAATGTGACAAAAAGCACTTTTAAATTTTTGACCCAAATCAGAAAAAAAACGTAGACCCGCGGTATGTGATTCTGGTGAAAATTTTGACCATTCATGAAACCTTGTTTTTTCCATGACAAATGACTCAAACGAGTGGGAAAATGCATGGGCATGGTAAATTGGGCCAAATTTTGCTCAGAAACATGACAAAAAGCACTTTTCAATTTTTGACCAAAATCAGAAAAAAACGTAGACCCGCGGTATGTGATTCTGATGAAAATTTTGACCATTCATGAAACCTTGTTTTTTCCATGACAAATGACTCAAACGAGTGGGAAAATGCATGGGCATGGTAAATTGGGCCAAATTTTTCTCAGAAATGTGACAAAAAGCACTTTTCAATTTTTGACCCAAATCAGAAAAAAACGTAGACCCGCGGTATGTGATTCTGGTGAAAATTTTGACCATTCATGAAACCTTGTTTTTTCCATGACAAATGACTCAAACGAGTGGGAAAATGCATGGGCATGGTAAATTGGGCCAAATTTTGCTAAGAAATGTGACAAAAAGCACTTTTCAATTTTTGACCCAAATCAGAAAAAAACGTAGACCCGCGGTATGTGATTCTGATGAAAATTTTGACCATTCATGAAACCTTGTTTTTTCCATGACAAATGACTCAAACGAGTGGGAAAATGCATGGGCATGGTAAATTGGGCCAAATTTTGCTCAGAAATGTGACAAAAAGCACTTTTCAATTTTTGACCCAAATCAGAAAAAAACGTAGACCCGCGGTATGTGATTCTGGTGAAAATTGTGACCATTCATGAAACCTTGTTTTTTCCATGACAAATGACTCAAACGAGTGGGAAAATGCATGGGCATGGTAAATTGGGCCAAATTTTGCTAAGAAATGTGACAAAAAGCACTTTTCAATTTTTGACCCAAATCAGAAAAAAACGTAGACCCGCGGTATGTGATTCTGGTGAAAATTTTGACCATTCATGAAACCTTGTTTTTTCCATGACATATGACACAAACGAGTGGGAAAATGCATGGGCATGGTAAATTGGGCCAAATTTTGCTCAGAAATGTGACAAAAAGCACTTTTCAATTTATTACCCAAATCAGAAAAAAACGTAGACCCGCGGTATGTGATTCTGGTGAAAATTTTGACCATTCATGAAACCTTGTTTTTTCCATGACAAATGACTCAAACGAGTGGGAAAATGCATGGGCATGGTAAATTGGGCCAAATTTTGCTAAGAAATGTGACAAAAAGCACTTTTCAATTTTTGACCCAAATCAGAAAAAATCGTAGACCCGCGGTATGTGATTCTGATGAAAATTTTGACCATTCATGAAACCTTGTTTTTTCCATGACAAATGACTCAAACGAGTGGGAAAATGCATGGGCATGGTAAATTGGGCCAAATTTTGCTCAGAAATGTGACAAAAAGCACTTTTCAATTTTTGACCCAAATCAGAAAAAAACGTAGACCCGCGGTATGTGATTCTGATGAAAATTTTGACCATTCATGAAACCTTGTTTTTTCCATGACAAATGACTCAAACGAGTGGGAAAATGCATGGGCATGGTAAATTGGGCCAAATTTTGCTCAGAAATGTGACAAAAAGCACTTTTCAATTTTTGACCCAAATCAGAAAAAAACGTAGACCCGCGGTATGTGATTCTGGTGAAAATTGTGACCATTCATGAAACCTTGTTTTTTCCATGACAAATGACTCAAACGAGTGGGAAAATGCATGGGCATGGTAAATTGGGCCAAATTTTGCTAAGAAATGTGACAAAAAGCACTTTTAAATTTTTGACCCAAATCAGAAAAAAAACGTAGACCCGCGGTATGTGATTCTGGTGAAAATTTTGACCATTCATGAAACCTTGTTTTTTCCATGACAAATGACTCAAACGAGTGGGAAAATGCATGGGCATGGTAAATTGGGCCAAATTTTGCTCAGAAATGTGACAAAAAGCACTTTTCAATTTTTGACCCAAATCAGAAAAAAACGTAGACCCGCGGTATGTGATTCTGGTGAAAATTTTGACCATTCATGAAACCTTGTTTTTTCCATGACAAATGACTCAAACGAGTGGGAAAATGCATGGGCATGGTAAATTGGGCCAAATTTTGCTAAGAAATGTGACAAAAAGCACTTTTCAATTTTTGACCCAAATCAGAAAAAAACGTAGACCCGCGGTATGTGATTCTGATGAAAATTTTGACCATTCATGAAACCTTGTTTTTTCCATGACAAATGACTCAAACGAGTGGGAAAATGCATGGGCCTGGTAAATTGGGCCAAATTTTGCTCAGAAATGTGACAAAAAGCACTTTTCAATTTATTACCCAAATCAGAAAAAAACGTAGACCCGCGGTATGTGATTCTGGTGAAAATTTTGACCATTCATGAAACCTTGTTTTTTCCATGACAAATGACTCAAACGAGTGGGAAAATGCATGGGCCTGGTAAATTGGGCCAAATTTTGCTCAGAAATGTGACAAAAAGCACTTTTCAATTTTTGACCCAAATCAGAAAAAAACGTAGACCCGCGGTATGTGATTCTGGTGAAAATTTTGACCATTCATGAAACCTTGTTTTTTCCATGACAAATGACTCAAACGAGTGGGAAAATGCATGGGCATGGTAAATTGGGCCAAATTTTGCTAAGAAATGTGACAAAAAGCACTTTTCAATTTTTGACCCAAATCAGAAAAAAACGTAGACCCGCGGTATGTGATTCTGATGAAAATTTTGACCATTCATGAAACCTTGTTTTTTCCATGACAAATGACTCAAACGAGTGGGAAAATGCATGGACATGGTAAATTGGGCCAAATTTTGCTCAAAAATGTGACAAAAAGCATTTTTCAATTTTTGACCCAAATCAGAAAAAAACGTAGACCCGCGGTATGTGATTCTGGTGAAAATTGTGACCATTCATGAAACCTTGTTTTTTCCATGACAAATGACTCAAACGAGTGGGAAAATGCATGGGCATGGTAAATTGGGCCAAATTTTGCTAAGAAATGTGACAAAAAGCACTTTTAAATTTTTGACCCAAATCAGAAAAAAAACGTAGACCCGCGGTATGTGATTCTGGTGAAAATTTTGACCATTCATGAAACCTTGTTTTTTCCATGACAAATGACTCAAACGAGTGGGAAAATGCATGGGCATGGTAAATTGGGCCAAATTTTGCTCAGAAACATGACAAAAAGCACTTTTCAATTTTTGACCCAAATCAGAAAAAAACGTAGACCCGCGGTATGTGATTCTGATGAAAATTTTGACCATTCATGAAACCTTGTTTTTTCCATGACAAATGACTCAAACGAGTGGGAAAATGCATGGGCATGGTAAATTGGGCCAAATTTTGCTCAGAAATGTGACAAAAAGCACTTTTCAATTTTTGACCCAAATCAGAAAAAAACGTAGACCCGCGGTATGTGATTCTGGTGAAAATTTTGACCATTCATGAAACCTTGTTTTTTCCATGACAAATGACTCAAACGAGTGGGAAAATGCATGGGCATGGTAAATTGGGCCAAATTTTGCTCAGAAATGTGACAAAAAGCACTTTTCAATTTTTGACCAAAATCAGAAAAAAACGTAGACCCGCGGTATGTGATTCTGGTGAAAATTTTGACCATTCATGAAACCTTGTTTTTTCCATGACAAATGACACAAACGAGTGGGAAAATGCATGGGCATGGTAAATTGGGCCAAATTTTGCTCAGAAATGTGACAAAAAGCACTTTTCAATTTTTGACCCAAGTCAGAAAAAAACATAGACCCGCGGTATGTGATTCTGGTGAAAATTTTGACCATTCATGAAACCTTGTTTTTTCCATGACAAATGACTCAAACGAGTGGGAAAATGCATGGGCATGGTAAATTGGGCCAAATTTTGCTCAGAAATGTGACAAAAAGCACTTTTCAATTTTTGACCCAAATCAGAAAAAAACGTAGACCCGCGGTATGTGATTCTGGTGAAAATTTTGACCATTCATGAAACCTTGTTTTTTCCATGACAAATGACTCAAACGAGTGGGAAAATGCATGGGCCTGGTAAATTGGGTCAAATTTTGCTCAGAAATGTGACAAAAAGCACTTTTCAATTTTTGACCCAAATCAGAAAAAAACGTAGACCCGCGGTATGTGATTCTGGTGAAAATTTTGACCATTCATGAAACCTTGTTTTTTCCATGACAAATGACTCAAACGAGTGGGAAAATGCATGGGCATGGTAAATTGGGCCAAATTTTGCTAAGAAATGTGACAAAAAGCACTTTTCAATTTTTGACCCAAATCAGAAAAAAACGTAGACCCGCGGTATGTGATTCTGATGAAAATTTTGACCATTCATGAAACCTTGTTTTTTCCATGACAAATGACTCAAACGAGTGGGAAAATGCATGGGCATGGTAAATTGGGCCAAATTTTGCTCAGAAATGTGACAAAAAGCACTTTTCAATTTTTGACCCAAATCAGAAAAAAACGTAGACCCGCGGTATGTGATTCTGGTGAAAATTTTGACCATTCATGAAACCTTGTTTTTTCCATGACAAATGACTCAAACGAGTGGGAAAATGCATGGGCATGGTAAATTGGGCCAAATTTTGCTCAGAAATGTGACAAAAAGCACTTTTCAATTTTTGACCAAAATCAGAAAAAAACGTAGACCCGCGGTATGTGATTCTGGTGAAAATTTTGACCATTCATGAAACCTTGTTTTTTCCATGACAAATGACACAAACGAGTGGGAAAATGCATGGGCATGGTAAATTGGGCCAAATTTTGCTCAGAAATGTGACAAAAAGCACTTTTCAATTTTTGACCCAAGTCAGAAAAAAACGTAGACCCGCGGTATGTGATTCTGGTGAAAATTTTGACCATTCATGAAACCTTGTTTTTTCCATGACAAATGACTCAAACGAGTGGGAAAATGCATGGGCATGGTAAATTGGGCCAAATTTTGCTCAGAAATGTGACAAAAAGCACTTTTCAATTTTTGACCCAAATCAGAAAAAAACGTAGACCCGCGGTATGTGATTCTGGTGAAAATTTTGACCATTCATTAAACCTTGTTTTTTCCATGAAAAATGACTCAAACGAGTGGGAAGATGCATGGGCATGGTAAATTGGACCAAATTTTGCTCAGAAATGTGACAAAAAGCACTTTTCAATATTTGACCCAAATTAGAAAAAAACGTAGACCCAGGGACCAAATAAAATTTGACCCAAAAAAAACTTCTAAAAATTTTGGGACCAAAATAAAAAACGATAAAAAACGTTTCCTAAAGAGCTTCGCAAAGCGAAAAAGAGGTTAAAGAATGTCTTTGTTGACTCCTCCCCCGAAACAGCGCACTTAATCGATCCATAAATATCAATTCAACACTGCCATTGTGCAGTATTTATTCACTATTGCACCCTAAAAATGTATAAATGTGTTGTAATCATCAACATTATACATATTATATTTAAATTACAAAAGGATGTATTAACAAAATACTCCTAAAGATACATTTGACTAAATAAATACTCAAAAATCTAATCTATTTTAAAACATTAAACTTTTTTTTACTTTTTTAAAACTATTATTGTTAATGTAACGGAGGAGCAGACGGGATGCGGACGTAAAAGCAGGTAAGACCGAAGAATTTATTAATAAACAAATAAATATATAAACAAACAAACAGGGAAAGAACTAGAAAATGTATAAACATAAACAAACAGGGGAAAACACAAAGAGCTATACTAAACAGAAAATGAATAAACAGGGCTCGGGAATATATACAAGGATAAATACGTAAATAAATACAAAACAGGGAATAAACAAGGGTATAAACATGATAAACGAAAAACTAGAAATAAACAAGAGATAAACTGAGCGTGACGAAAACCGTGAGCAAACTATAGAAACGTGGCAAGACAAATGACAGAGGAAGGTGCAAAGACCGACAGCAAACATAGGCTGTATTCGGAATGGCATACTGCGTACTGCATACTGCACTAGTATGTACTGCATACTACACACTGCCCAGTATGTAGTATTCGGTACTGTAACACTTTTGATTGTAGTACCCTACACGGTCCTGCTGTGACACACCAGTCAGTGCTCTGTAGTGCTCTGAATTCCTCAGAGTGAGTTGTAAACAGAAAGAACATGAAAAATGTCCTACCTTTTCATTATTAAAACTAATGAGATCTGCATACTGTCCAGAACAGCAATTGCTGCTTTTATTTTAGAGTTTAATGTAAGTGCAGTTAACCCAATTCTAACAACCATTTAGCAGCAGCCCCCACAACCCAAGTATGTTCCAGTTAAATATGTTTTCCTATTTATTTTAGTAGATTACTATTTTCATCTATGTAAATACCAACAAGAAGAACACATTTAAACAAACTCTCATTCATATTTACACAATCTCAACAATAAAAGAAATGAGACACGTTGCACAAGTGAAACAATTTTATTAATTTGTATTCAAATCATTCCCTTATTTAAAAGAAAAATATGTATTAAAACTGAGGGAATTATTAAATCAACAGAACGATTGATTAAGAAGTGAATTATTTATTAAATTAACAGGACGATTTATTGGAATTATTTATTAAAGTAACAAATTTATTAAAACTGAGCGAATTATTTATTAAAAGAACAGAACAATCTATTGGAATTATTTATTAAATAAAGAGAACGATTTATTAAAACTAAGGGAATTATTTATTAAAGTAACAGAATAATTTATTTAAACTGAGGGAAACATTTATTAAAATAACAGAATAATTTTTTGGAATTATTTATTAAATAAATAAGCACGATTTATTAAAACTGAGGGAATTATTTACTAAAATAACAAAATAATGTATTAAAACTGAGGGAATTATTTATTAAAATAACAGAATAACTTATTAAAACTGAGGGAATTATTTATTAAAATAACAGAATAACTTATTAAAACTGAGGGAATTATTTATTAAAATAACAGAATAACTTATTAAAACTGAGGGAATTATTTATTAAAATAACAGAATAATTTATTAAAACTGAGGGAATTATTTACTACATCAAGGCAGCACACAGCGGAGGGTCCCGGCCGCGGAGAGCGCTCGGCCGAGGCAGCGGAGGGTCCCGGCCGCGGAGAACGCTCGGCCGAGGCAGCGGAGGGACACGGCCGCGGCAGCGGCGGGTCTCGACAGCGGTGAGCCAATACTTTCCAAAATAATTCCCTTAATTTAAAAATATATATATTTCCATAATTCTCTCGCACTCGCCTCCATCTTGTTTTTTTTCTGAAGCCAGCTGGAGAAGCCAGTTGCAATGCATGTTGGGATGCAGTACACCGCGAAGATAGCTCCCCATGCACACTGCGGAATCGGAGCGGAGTAGTACACCATCCGGGTACCTGTAGTGCACTACAGATCCTCAGTTTGGTCGCATACTGTGTACTGCATACTAGCTTTAGGCAGATTTAGTACGCGAGTAGTATGTAGTATGCCATTCCGAATACAGCCATAGGCTGCGTCCAGAAACCCCAAAAGTGTCTCCTTTTTCCTACCGATCCTCCTCCTCTCCTCCGTGACCCGGAAACTGATTTCGTGACGCCATCTTGCCGCCTGTCCGAATACCGTAGGAGACGAAAGAAGCCCCTTAAAATTCTCCTGTAGTAGGCTTCCATTGAAGGATACATCAGTGTATCCTACTCCGGAAGACTTTTAAGGATTTTCCAATGACATCACTGCATTCACGCCCACAGAGCACGCGAAAAGCAGTGCGAGGAGCAGGCAACGCCCAAATATACGTCATAAACATATTAATTAACTAGGTTCCTTATCTAATTATACAGCCAGTAAAGCACTAATATATGTTTTTATTTAGATAAGCTGTATGCTCAGTAAAACTTTATTAATGTTCCCATATTTGTAACATGATATATATATATATATATATATATATATCTCACTGGCCAGAGATGCGGCCAAAATGCCTGGGAGTAAGCAGGATTTTATTGGAATATCTGAATATTTAGCTGTGTGACAGTAATGTTCCATTGATGCTGTTTCATCTAATATTTTTTCACTTCAACATGTATGCAAAATATAATATGTATTATTATATTTATTATTTATTAAGATTTGTTATTTGTTTTATTACATTCAATGAAATCATATTTTACTATTAAAATAATTTAATATTTACATATGCAACCTTCATCAATGGCTAATCAGGCTGCACTTTGAAGCTTGATCTCTAGAATTTGGAATTGTGTTTATTGATCTCTCGTTTTTATTTTTGTATGTGGAGCTTTATTCAGAAGCTGTGATTGGCTGGGCAGTATCCGGCATGTGCTAAAAGTGAGCGTTGTGATTGGCTCAGTTCATCGGTAGTCAACATCCTATCTAAAAGGGATCAGCTGTCCCATTTCCCCAATTACAGCTCCTTCCCTCCATTCCTCCTCCTCCTCTCCTCTCCTCAATTCCTCCACCTTCTTCCGGGGTAGGAGAGGAGGAGTAGGAAAGGAGGAGTAGCAAAAGTTTCTGGACGCAGCCATAGACTA
The DNA here is from genome assembly GCF_023375975.1 of Astyanax mexicanus. Taxonomy (NCBI): domain Eukaryota; kingdom Metazoa; phylum Chordata; class Actinopteri; order Characiformes; family Acestrorhamphidae; genus Astyanax; species Astyanax mexicanus. Next base: position 66,587,172 of record NC_064408.1, on the reverse strand, counting down.
ACAGGTACTACTTATACTAACATGAAACAATGAACACCTGGGGAAGGGTGGAGCTACAAATTACACACACGTGACGGAAAACTACTGTGACAGGAGACACAGAGGAGCACAGGTCACGTGGGGAAAGCACACAGAGACATGAGACAGGGCTAAGACGTGACAGTAATATATATTATATTAATAGATATTATACTAATATTATTAATAGTAATATTAATAGTAATATTAATGTATTATTATTATAATTATTAATAATATTAAAATAATATAATAATACGTATACATATGTTCCTGTATTTTTTTTTTTTAACCAACAGGAATATGTTTTATACTTCATACACTCTGTGAAGCTCCAGCTCATCCTAAATCACCATCTCAGTTGGGTTTAGGTCAGGGGATTGTGAAGGCCATGCACCTTTTTGTTTACTAGATAATTCCATATGCGTCAATTATTAGTGTTCATGGTTTTAATATTTATCGACAATGTAAAAAAAATTATAAAAACATTAAATGAGACGTGTCCAACTTTTGACTGGTACTTATATATTTGCGAGCTGACACACCCCAGAGTTTGCCCAGATGAACGGCCACAATGTTGGTTAGAAGCACCTGGTTAAGGAATAATATTAAATATTACCTGCACATTCACCAATACCCTTTACAATACGTGTAGGTAGGCCTGGACAATAATTCGATATCGGTATTTATCGCGATAAGAAATGTTTCAATAACGGTGATATCATTTTTGTGGTGTATCGATATGTATTATTTACAGAATCTGTCACGGACAGGCGTTTTACTGGCGTCAGCTCGCCGCACAGCTGAACACAATCAGCCTCCGTAGCTGGACTATCTCTGTGCGTGATGATGTAATCACATAGGCACGTAGCCAGATAGGCTAGGCTAGGCTAGATTTGGCTAGGCTAGGCTAGGCTCGGGTACGCTACGCATCTAAAATGCCTCGCGCTGGAGCCAAACGGAGCCGGGACGAGCGGATCCAAGGCTAAGGTAGGCTCGGTTCGCATCTGAAATGCTCCGCGCTGTAGTGGAACGGAGCGGAACCAAGCCGAGCCTAGCCTAGCCTAGCCTCGGGTCCGCTCGGTCCGCCCACGGGTCCGCTCGGTCCGACCACGGGTCCGCTCGGTCCACCCACGGGTCCACTCGGTCCACCCACGGGTCCACTCGGTCAGCGGTCAGTCTCGGGTCCTCTCGGTCAGCCGCGGGTCCTCTTGGCTCCCAGCACGGGACATTTTTGATGCAAAATGAATGCCCCTGCCGCTTCCACAAGTGATCAATTGAAGGAGGGAGGTCTAATTCAGTGGTGAGGATTTGGTTCGACTCTCGAAGGTCTGCTAAACTTCAGTTTGCTGCTAATTGTGCCGGAGAGTGGAGCCGACCAGCAGCGGTAACGTTAAAACATCTAATCTGTTCCACCACCTCAATCAGTTCCACTACATACAATATTTTCCTTATACTGGCTGAATCACTTTTATAGCGTATGTTGTAAGTTATTTAAGTTATTTAAAGTTTATGAATCCTTTAGGTTTGTTTATTTGACGGGGATATCATGTTCCTTTTATGTTTATAAAGAGTTGTATTTTGGCTGAAGCACTTTTGTAGCTTATATTGTAACTAAGTTATTTATAGTTGATAAAGCCTATAGGTTTGTTTATTTGACGGGAAAATCTTGTTGCTTTTATGTATATAAAGGCTTCTTTTATTCTTTATCCTAGTTGAAACACTTTTGTTTTGATCTGTTAAATTTGTTTACAAAAGAATAAGAAGCTCTGCTTCTGTCCTAATTTAAAGTTATTTTTATTGGTAATAGTTATATAGGCTTATGTTTGACAGGGATGTCATGTTTTTATTTTGCTATATGCAAATAAATTTGAGCATTGATTTATCTTGACTATTTTTTATTTCTTAAGTATTATAATGTTTTCGTGAAAGGACTTAAATTAAATTTTCAGACAGTAGTAGGTACATATTTCCATTGCAGGGATTCTTCGCAGTTTTCTGTGGCCTTCTAAGTATTTATATCGATATCGAAATTATATCGTATCGACCGAAATTAAGGAATATATCGTGATATGAATTTTGGCCATATCGTCCAGCACTACGTGTAGGTGTGATTAAAGACACCGCAGGCGTCCCCTGCACCGGACCTACGATAGCACGAATTTTCACAATAGCATGGAAATACATAGTGTTGTGCTGTAATTCCCGGGCTGGTGGGAATTGTATATAAGTGTGTGTATGGCACAGTAACAGCCTGATTACAGAATCCAGAGACTTTGCAGCTTTGCTTAGACCGTGATCAACATCTGCAGGAATTGACTGATTGCATTTCTTGCAGCATTAATGTCAAGAACTCTACCATCGCTAATCTGGATTTTATTCATTTATTCGTGGGTTTGATTGGTCAATTACAATATGCCCAGTTAGACTACAAGCCACAGACAAAGTTGGCATTAAAATATAATATAATATAATATAATATAACTCATTCACTCACTCATCGTCAACCGCTTTATCCGTTAAGGGGCGCGGGGGGTGGCTGGAGTATATATAGTAGCTGGCTGGCATCGTGCGGAAGGCAGTATACACCCTGGACAGGCCCCTAATCCATTGCAGGGCAGACAGACACACAGACACATCCACTCACACACTCACACCTATCCGACATTCTAATTTTTATCCGACATCCAATTAGGCTGAACGTGCAGTCTTTGGACTGTGGGAGGAAACCGGAGCACCCGCAGACACGGGGAATAATATAATATAATATAATATAATATAATAACAATTATATTAATTAATTTAAATAATAATTATATAATAATATAATTTATTATAATTAATAGTAATATAATATAATTGCTTCAACCACGGAAATGATAATGTTTCACCCTCAAAATTAGCGGTCCCTGTTGTTTAAAATGCTGAACTGCAAGTCGAGATCCCCTAAAGTAGCTCTTTAAGAATAACGACTGGGTCAGGGCACTCGTTAATCTGCGAGCGAGTTTACGTAGTACATTAGTTACGCACGGGTTTGGGAAACACTCTTTAATTAACGATCAATCTTAAGTACGAGTTAACGAAGTTCTTAGCGTTACGAAGCTTTCGGGAAACCCACCCCAGAGCTCTTGCTATAAATGTATTTTTTAATGTAACTGTCAGACAAAATACACCCGCCCCGGGTGCAACTCGTCATTAAAACAGACTACTGGACTACTGAAAGCCCTGTTGGCCTCGAGTACATTGGCAAGCTAACACATCGTAGTCTGTTTTAATGACGAGTTGCACGTGTGTGTGTGTGTGTGTGTGTGTGTGTGTGTGTGTGTGTGTGAGACACCGTCACTGATGCAGCTCTGCGTGCACTACACTCATTTCCTAACCAATAGATGTCGCTGTCTGACAGATTCGTTGAGAGCCAGCAGTTTTCCTAAAGGGGCAGCGCTTAATTAAGGGGTAACCCTACATTAAATGGCTACAATACAGCTGGGTTACATCAACAGCTAACTGACAATGCGAACAGTTAACTGGCGATGCTAACAGCTACCCGTTGATGTTTACTGTAAAAGTTTTCTAAATGAATGTGTGATGTTTGATAACATGTATGTCTGTGCTTTATGGGTGCATGTATTTTTTCTTAAATGTGGGATTTGTAGTAACACTAAAACTAAATAAAAGTATGCAGTGATGGCATTATTTACACATGGTTAAACCATATCACGCTTTTTATGATAAACATTACATTACATAAACAATATTATTATTAGACATTTTTCAGAAGAGTAATTTAAAAAAGAGAGTAGACTGTAAGAGATGTTGGTTAAATGATACACTTCAATTCAGTGCTCTTAATCCTCTCAATGATCTGAGAGAGAAGGAGGAGGAGCTCCACACCTGAGGCTCAGTGTAGAGAGCTCCTCCTCATTAACCGTCTGCATAGTGTAGAAACTACAGCAGTCTGTGTACAGCAGGCACGTTAGAAAGTGTCTAGACTGAAGACATAAATCCTATCAGCGTTGTTTTGTTCTTCGCCTCTTAAAGCCTCCACATGGAATTGTGTGAGCGATGCGCGCGACTTTTTAAAGACGTTGAAGCCCTTATTAAGGAGGAAACAGAAAGCTTTGTGCAGAGAGTGAAAGGTGTTGCTGGGAGAATCTCGAAGTGCTGTGGCTGGGGTAAAACATCTGCTGTCCCTCATGAAAAACTTTATGAACTTCTGCGACGACAGCACTTGAAGCGTGAAAGCAGCTCCAGACTGAACCATCACCTTCCCACAGGTCAGTACTCCTCAAAACCCTGTAGAACAAAGAGCACATGCTGACACCTCCAGTCTAGCGAGTATAGTCAAAGTCAAAGTCAAAGTCAAAGTGTTTTTTATTGTCATTTCAGCTATATACAGAGTACACAGTGAAACGAAACAAAGTTCCTCCAAGGACCATGGTGCACATAAACACAGTGTAGACAGAACAATAGTGCAACAGTACAAAAGTGCAGACAGACAATACAACACCATACAGACAAAGAATAATAAATAAATATAGCCGCAAGTGGCAATCATCGGGTTCAAGCACCAACTTGCACAATGGTGCCTACTGGAGCATTGAATGGTGATGTGTAAGAAGGTCTAATATGATTGGAGATGCCCTGTCACATTTAGAAATTATCAAGTTTTTCACCTGTTATTAATGTTGAGCAGAGGCCTTTCAACCTGATCAGTGCTTAAATTCACATGTAAATCTAGTGAACTTTGTAGGATATTCATTAAGTGAGTTAGAACTAGTCAAAAGGTGTCTACATGTTATTGGTATTGATCAGGTGGCTTCAACCAGAATGTTCACAAAGTGGTATTCAGATTGACCTTTGAACCTTTGCAGAACAAGCTGAAATGTTTGACCAAACAAGTTTAAATTAACACAAAGGAGTGAATGTTCTGATATGACATGTAATTACGAAGTTATTATAAATCTAGTTCTGAATTAAATGGCGCTTCATCAAGCACCAACTAGCACAATGGTGCCTACTAGAGCATAGGATGGTGATGTGTAAGAAGGTCTACCACAATTGGAGACATTCTGTCACATTTAGAAATGATCAAAAGTCTTTCACCTGTTATTAATGTTGAGAAGAGGCACAAAGGAGTGAATGTTCTGATATGACATGTAATGTCAAGTTATTCTTAATCTACTTCTGTATTAAATGGCGCTTCATCAGAGTGATATTGTACAGAGGTCTTTAACATTGTGAGATTACAGCAAATACTGCAGAGTTACAGCAATTTAGGTTAGAAATTCCAAGGACGCACAGATTGCTTGATGCCTGGAGAGTATTGTATGTGAAATTTTCACAAATGTTTTTAATGAACATTTACCTAGAGACTCTACAGTGTGCAGCAAGACTGAAATGGAGGTGATAGGCCAAATATCCAGAGAGTAGTTTCAATATAGTTATTTTCAAACAATTAGCAATTATGAATGAACAAAGCACTTTTTAAACATAGTTGTATTGAGAAATTTGTCAGAGCCACTGTACTAAATATGGCAAAAACAATTAGATGTCAAAATAGTACAGCATGATTGACATATACTCGTTTTTTTGGAACAGCGCCCCCCAGTGGGCGGATTGTTTCAGCACTTTGCAGGTCACTACAGTGTCTCCACCTGAACATAACTGCCAAATATCATCCAGATTGGGCAACATTCAGCCTGCCAAAATGTCTGCTGAATGCTGATTGGCTGATGGTGTTCAGCCATGTTGATTGATTAAGTTGCCCTTTGAACATCCTTTAGAGGCTGTATGATAGATTCTGCATGCAAAGTTTCAACTTTCTAGGTTGCACAGTTGCTGAGAAACAGTGCTCCAAATTTACCTCTTGAAGTGAATGGGGCATATATCCGGAAGGACTAATTTGCATATGGCGGCCATATTGTTTACATATTTCAACTTTTTCTTAATGAATATTGAAGCGCATGCTCTCACGAGTGTTTTGATACCAAACATGCCAGGATTGGTCAAAATTCCTAGGACTAGTTTGCAAAAGTAGGTTTTGCATATTATGCAAATTAGCACAAAATCTATATAGACGGAAGTGCATGGTCCAAATTGGAAAGTTGTTGGTATTGACCCAAGGAATCCATCAAAAAAGAATTTTGAATGTAGGTCTTATGGTTTTTGAGTTATTGAGAAAATTGTGAAAAATGAATTTCCTTGTTTATAGCGCCACCACTTGACCAATCGGTGCCATTTTTGTTGTCCACCGAGATGCACTGATCCTACATCTACCTACCAAGTTTCATTTCTCTATGACTTACGGTTTAGGCTGCACAACTGTTTTTACAGGAGAAAAAGAATAATAATAATAAATATAGCCGCAAGCGGCAATCATCGGGTTCAAGCACCAACTGGCACAATGGTGCATACTAGAGAACTGAATGGTGATGTGTAAAAAGGGCTAATATGATTGGAGATGCCCTGTCACATTTAGAGATTATTAAAAATTTTTCACCTGTTATTAATGTTGAGCAGAAGCCTTTCAACGTGATCAGTGCTTAAATTGTAAATTGTAATTGTAATGTCAATCTAGTGAAGTTTGTAGGATATTCATCAAGTGAGTTAGATCTAGTCAAAAGGTGTCTACATGTTATTGGTATTGATCAGGTGGTTTCAACCAGAATGTTTACAAAGTGGTGTTCAGATTGACCTTTTGACCTTTGCAAAACAAGCTGAAATGTTTTACCAAACAAGTTTACATTAACACAAATGAGTTCATTGTCTGACATGACATGTAATTACAAAGTTATTCTAAATCTAGTTCTGAATTAAATGGCGCTTCATCAAACAGCAACTGGCACAATGGTGCCTACTAGAGCATAGGATGGTGATGTGTAAGAAGGTGTAACACAATTGGAGACACTCTGTCACATTGAGAAATTATCAAAAGTCTTTCACCTGTTATTAATGTTGAGAAGAGGCACAAAGGAGTGCATGTTCTGATATGACATGTAATTACAAATATATTCTAAATCTAGTTCTGTATTAAATGGCGCTTCATCAGAGTGATATTGTACAGAGGTCTTTGACATTGTGAGATTACAGCAAATACTGCAGAGTTACAGCAATTTAGGTTAGAAATTTCAAGGACGCTCAGACTGCTTGATGCCTGGACACTATTGTATGTGAAATTTTCACAAATGTTTTTATTGAATCTTAACCTAGAGACTCTACAGTGTGCAACAAGTCTGAAATGGCGGTGATAGGCCAAATATCCAGAGACTAGTATCAATATTGCTATTTTCAAACAATTAGCAGTTCTGAATAAACAAAGCACTTTTTAAACATAGTTGTATTGACAAATTTGTCAGAGCCACTGTACTAAATATGGCAAAAACAATTAGATGTCAAAATAGTATAGCATGATTGACATGTATTCGATTTGTTGGAACAGCGCCCCCCAGTGGTCGGATTGTTTCAGCAATTTGCAGGTCACTACAGCGTCTCCACCTGAACATAACTGCCAAATATCATCCAGATTGGGCAACATTCAGCCTGCCAAAATGTCTGCTGAATGCTGATTGGCTGATGGTGTTCAGCCATGTTGATTGATTAAGTTGCCCTTTGAACATCCTTTAGAGGCTGTATGACAGATTCTGCATGCAAAGTTTCAGCTTGCTAGGTTGCACGGTTGCTGAGAAACAGTGTTCCAAATTTAACAATTGAAGTGAATGGGGCATATATCCGGAAGGACTAATTTGCATATGGCGGCCATATTGTTTACAAATTTCAACTTTTTCTTAATGAATATTGAAGGCCATGCTCTCACGAGTGTTTTGATACCAAACATGCCAGGATTGATCAAAATTCCTAGGACTAGTTCGCAAAAGTATGTTTTGCATATTATGCAAATTAGCAAAAAATCTATATAGACGGAAGTGCATGGTCCAAATTGGAAAGTTGTAGGTATTGACCCAAGGAATCCATCAAACAAAGAATTTTGAATGTAGGTCTTATGGTTTTTGAGTTATTGAGAAAATTGTGAAAAATGAATTTCCTTGTTTATAGCGCCACCACTTGACCAATCGGTGCCATTTTTGTTGTCCACCGAGATGCACTGATCCTACATCTACCTACCAAGTTTCATTTCTCTATGACTTACGGTTTATGCTGCACAACTGTTTTTACAGGAGAAAAAGAATAATAATAATAAATATAGCCGCAAGCGGCAATCATCGGGTTCAAGCACCAACTGGCACAATGGTGCATACTAGAGAACTGAATGGTGATGTGTAAAAAGGGCTAATATGATTGGAGATGCCCTGTCACATTTAGAGATTATTAAAAAATTTTCACCTGTTATTAATGTTGAGCAGAAGCCTTTCAACGTGATCAGTGCTTAAATTGTAAATTGTAATTGTAATGTCAATCTAGTGAAGTTTGTAGGATATTCATCAAGTGAGTTAGATCTAGTCAAAAGGTGTCTACATGTTATTGGTATTGATCAGGTGGTTTCAACCAGAATGTTTACAAAGTGGTGTTCAGATTGACCTTTTGACCTTTGCAAAACAAGCTGAAATGTTTTACCAAACAAGTTTACATTAACACAAATGAGTTCATTGTCTGACATGACATGTAATTACAAAGTTATTCTAAATCTAGTTCTGAATTAAATGGCGCTTCATCAAACAGCAACTGGCACAATGGTGCCTACTAGAGCATAGGATGGTGATGTGTAAGAAGGTGTAACACAATTGGAGACACTCTGTCACATTGAGAAATTATCAAAAGTCTTTCACCTGTTATTAATGTTGAGAAGAGGCACAAAGGAGTGCATGTTCTGATATGACATTTAATTACAAATATATTCTAAATCTAGTTCTGTATTAAATGGCGCTTCATCAGAGTGATATTGTACAGAGGTCTTTAACATTGTGAGATTACAGCAAATACTGCAGAGTTACAGCAATTTAGGTTAGAAATTCCAAGGACGCACAGATTGCTTGATGCCTGGAGAGTATTGTATGTGAAATTTTCACAAATGTTTTTAATGAACATTTACCTAGAGACTCTACAGTGTGCAGCAAGACTGAAATGGAGGTGATAGGCCAAATATCCAGAGAGTAGTTTCAATATAGCTATTTTCAAACAATGAGCAATTATGAATGAACAAAGCACTTTTTAAACATAGTTGTATTGAGAAATTTGTCAGAGCCACTGTACTAAATATGGCAAAAACAATTAGATGTCAAAATAGTACAGCATGATTGACATATACTCGTTTTTTTGGAACAGCGCCCCCCAGTGGGCAGATTGTTTCAGCACTTTGCAGGTCACTACAGTGTCTCCACCTGAACATAACTGCCAAATATCATCCAGATTGGGCAACATTCAGCCTGCCAAAATGTCTGCTGAATGCTGATTGGCTGATGGTGTTCAGCCATGTTGATTGATTAAGTTGCCCTTTGAACATCCTTTAGAGGCTGTATGATAGATTCTGCATGCAAAGTTTCAACTTGCTAGGTTGCACAGTTGCTGAGAAACAGTGCTCCAAATTTACCTCTTGAAGTGAATGGGGCATATATCCGGAAGGACTAATTTGCATATGGCGGCCATATTGTTTACATATTTCAACTTTTTCTTAATGAATATTGAAGCGCATGCTCTCACGAGTGTTTTGATACCAAACATGCCAGGATTGGTCAAAATTCCTAGGACTAGTTTGCAAAAGTAGGTTTTGCATATTATGCAAATTAGCAAAAAATCTATATAGACGGAAGTGCATGGTCCAAATTGGAAAGTTGTTGGTATTGACCCAAGGAATCCATCAAAAAAAGAATTTTGAATGTAGGTCTTATGGTTTTTGAGTTATTGTGAAAATTGTGAAAAATGAATTTCCTTGTTTATAGCGCCACCACTTGACCAATCGGTGCCATTTTTGTTGTCCACCGAGATGCACTGATCCTACATCTACCTACCAAGTTTCATTTCTCTGTGACTTACGGTTTAGGCTGCACAACTGTTTTTACAGGAGAAAAAGAATAATAATAATAAGAAGAAAAATCTTAGCAAAAACAATAGGGTTCTACGCACCTTCGGTGCTTGAACCCTAATAAGAAGAAGAAGAAGAAGAAGAAGAAGAAGAAGAAAAATCTTAGCAAAAACAATAGGGTTCTACGCACCTTCGGTGCTTGAACCCTAATAATAATAATAATAAGAAGAAGAAGAAGAAAAATCTTAGCAAAAACAATAGGGTTCTACGCAGCTTCGGTGCTTGAACCCTAATAATAATAAGAAGAAAAATATTAGCAAAAAAAATAGGGTTCTACGCACCTTCGGTGCTTGAACCCTAATAAGAAGAAGAAGAAAAATCTTAGCAAAAACAATAGGGTTCTACGCACCTTCGGTGCTTGAACCCTAATAAGAAGAAGAAGAAAAATCTTAGCAAAAACAATAGGGTTCTACGCACCTTCGGTGCTTGAACCCTAACAAGACAGTGTGCAAATTTTGCAGTGTGCAAAAAGGACCAGGTGAGGTAGTAATTACTCTATTACACAGTGTGCAATAGAGTCCAGTGAGGTAGTAGGGTTTTTAGTGCTTTCCATTTTCTGGGGTAAGTGGGGTAAGAGTGTGTGTGCATGTACAGAAAAACCGTCAGTTCAGTCTCTGCAGTTAAGGAGTCTGATGGCTTGGGGGTAGAAGCTGTTGCAGAATCTGGTCGTGCTGGACCGGATGCTGCGGTACCTTCTTCCCGAAGGCAGGAGGGAGAACAGTTCGTGTGAGGGATGAGTGGGGTCATTCACAATGCTGGTTGCTTTGCGGATGCTGCGGGTGGTGTAAATGTCCGTGATGGAAGGGAGAGAGACGCCGATGATCCTCTCAGCTGTCCTCACAATACGCTGGAGGGTCTTGCGGTCAGAGGTGGTGCAGGTCCCAAACCAGGCAGTGATGCAGCTGCTCAGGATGCTCTCAATGGTCCCTCTATAGAAGAGTGTGAGGATGGGTGGAGGGAGACGGGCCTTTCTCAGCTTCCGGAGGAAGTAGAGACGCTGCTGGGCTTTCTTGGCTGTAGAGCTGGTGTTCAGGGTCCAGGTGAGGTTATCTGCTAAGTGGACACCAAGGAACTTGGTGCTCTTAACAATCTCCACAGAGGACCCGTCGATGTTGAGTGGAGAGTGGGTGTGTTGTGCTCTCCTGAAGTCAACAACCATTTCCTTTGTCTTGTCCACATTCAGGTGAAGGTTGTTGACTGTACACCAGTCTGTCAGCCGCTGCACCTCCTCTCTGTATGCTGACTCATCGCCTTTGGTGATGAGACCCAGCACGGTTGTATCATCGGCGAACTTGATAAAGCTGTTAGAACTGTGTTTTGCAGAACTGTGTTTTTCGTGTTACCGGACGAGGACTACAGACTACAGTTCTACAGCACAGCAGAGTGTCTGCTCTAGTCTTACAGTACATTATAACCGTTTACTAGAGAGAACTGTACCAGCACTACTAATAAAACAGGACTAGTCAGTCACTTACAGGTGAAAACTTGTCACTGCTTTATTGTTGTCACCTGACCACGTGATACTCTAGTTAGTTATTTTAGCTAGCTTCCAGCAGACTTTAGCTCACACCACTAATCACTCCTACCTGGATCCATATAATTGCACTGCAGAAAATCCTCTGGCCAAGTATATGTATATTGAATATAATATGTGTATGTAACTGAATTTTGGCTACACATTAAAAACAGTGGTACAAACCACTTTCTTGTACTCAAAGGTAGATTTTTGATAATTGTACCCTCAAATCTATAATATTAGTCTTTACAGGGTCAGATGTGTTCCCTCTAAAGTACAAAGTCTTTCCTAACAGCAGGAGGTTCAGATTTGTACCATTTAACCAGCAAGAAGGTACATTCGTTATTCTGCATCACTGTACTAATAAACAATATATATTTTAATTATACATTTTCATTTGATGACCAGACAATTTTGGATCATCAAGTTCTTGACACATATTCAGTTGGTGATAACCTTTATAATCTTTACTGGTATAAAAAACATGGGTACAAAAAGTCTTTCACTGAAAGGTACTCTATTGTTCCTTCAATATAAGGTACAGCCACCAGCTACAAGCTTTGTACTCTTTAAAGTACAAATCAGTGTACTGGGTATTTATTTATGTAATATATAAATAAACAAGACATATCTTCGTCCAGTACAATTAGATGTACAAGTGGGTCATAAAAATGTATATGTGCAAGAATATGTAAATCATTATATTGTCCTGTTTAAATTATTCATTCTCATTTGTTGCTTCTGGGCAACATTATGCAGGTAGACCACTTGTTTGATTAATTAAGATGAAGCAGTGCTTCTTATCTCTGGTTCTGGAGACGTCCTCCGACCCTCCATGTTTTGGGGGCTTCCTTGCTCTAAAATAGCTTGTTATCAAAAGTCACAATCAAGCACTAAATGAAAGTTTTATTACTTTCATTGCTTTTTTCATTGTTCATTTTTATTGTGTCCTCAGTTTGATGGACTTCCAGGGAAAAGTATACCCTTTAATGAGAAGCAAACTGAGTAAACTGGTTGATCATTTGAGTTCGATGGACTAGTCTATCAGCATGCCCAGTTGGACCAAGCTGTAGTTCTCAAAATACATGTAGCATTCCAAAATACATAGATTTTAGCCAATGCTCCCAACAGGCTTACAATGGTAGTGATGGGGGCATAGAAAGCGATGTATTTCGGAATATTGGGGCCAAACAGAGGTGGGCTATTCAACAAAGGTTTGTACTCGTTATGTTTCACTACACTTCAAGACCATTTCACACAGGATTCCTCCTTTAAATGGAAACATTACAAAACTTTACAGCAAGCTAATCATGTTGACCCTGTGTTGCTCAGTGTGAACTGACTGGGCAGTCATTCCTCAGGGTTGCAATATGAAAATATCATGTTTGTCAATATCTAGGACCTTAGTGTTCATTCATATTACTTTGTCTCTATTGTGAGAACAGGATCTAGTACAATCTAGTATAAAAGTCATATTTTGGCTCTTCTTGCTGTGTTCTTTTTACAGTACAGAATCGTGACTCAACTGTATTACTGGAGACATGCTGTACTCTCCTGCAGTCAGATGATGTGGAGGATCAGAGGACAGTGACTCTGTCCATGCTTAATCTTCTCATAGACAGGAAAGGCAAGTGTGTCCAACTGAGAAATAGCTTGTTACCACCAAAAACAATAAGCAGTTGGTTCTATGCAGTGCCTCTCAGATTAAATTTAACTTTTTTATTTTCAGTTAAAGAAGAGCATGTCATTGAGATGGGGCTTTTGGAGCCACTGGTTGATCTCCTACAGTCTGGTGATAACACAGTTCAATGTCACTCCAGTGCATGTATTGCTTTGCTAGCCTCTTCAGGTGTGTGCTTTTAGGTTTGTTAGTGTTAGTTGGACATTCATAGCTTTACTTTACCCTACCACATGTTCCAACTTCTACTCTATTTTTCCTTTTTAATTCAGATTCAAACAGAGAGGTGATTGTGGCCTCTGATGCTGTGCTGCCTCTGCTTGTCCTGGCACGGGCCTTTGATCCAAAAGTTCAACAAAATGCTGTCAGAGCCCTTCTTAATCTTACCAAATCTGGTAAGGTTTGTGGTCACATGGATTTGAATCACAGACATTTACTGGAAATTTTTATCAGCTGATCGACCATCTATTTATAAAGTTTTGAGTCTTTAAAAAACTGCATAATACAGACACCACACACACTCTTATTTGCATACGTGTAGAGTCTGAGACTTGACTCCTGTGTTTTTGTTTTCTAGAGAATACGGTAGATGTGCTTTGTAAAGAGGGAATTATACCTGTGCTGGCTCTACTGTTACAGTCAACTGATTCTGAAGTTCAGGTACTTTACCTATACCTTTCTGTCAGATTCTGTCAGCTCTAAGGGCCTCTTGGTAGAATGCAAGGTATAACGAATATACATTTTATATCTACAGATTTTTGGACACCTAATTCCCTTAGGCACATTAATATGCCCCTCTGCTCCACTGTTTAAAACAGAGCGGACCAACCACAAATTAATAAAGTGCACACTTTCAGTTTCACGATGTTGGTTTTGCAACATTTCATAACCAGTCTCTCTCATTATAAGGCACTGTAATGTTTGGAACAGGCTTACCATATGTTTATGATTTACTAATGTGTGTTTCTTTACTTTATTAGTTTTGTTTATGATTGCTATTGTTCAACATGAGGATTAGAGTCACATAAAATCACATTTTATTAGGAGTAATATTCTATAGAGATAGTTTAAGCTGTGTGTGTGTGCACAGTTAAATACTTGTGTGAGATGTGTTGGCTCAAATTTGTGTCTGTAAACATTTTTGGTGTATGCTGTCTTGAAAAATGACAGTTATGTTCAGACAAAGAAAAATGTAACATAGTCTTTTCATGCCCTTGTCTAAGTTCTGCAGCTGCTATGCATTGAGTAATATTGCTGCAGTTCCAGAGCATCACAGAAAAATGCTCCAAATTGGTGACCGTTTCCTGCTGAAATCCCTGGTCTTACTTATGGGCTCATCTGTTCTTAAGGTAGGCATAGACTGGTTTAAGAGCATGTAGTAAAGCATTCTGTAAATAGATTTTTCATATTTTGTGCACTTTTCAGTAGGTGGTCATGATATTTTTATGTTCTCTCAGAATTCCACCCAGGCCAGTCAGTGCCTCAGGAGCCTCACTTTGAATGGTAATTGTTTTGTATAATACCATTTAAAGCAAATGACCGTATCAGACTGGTTTGTAAAGCTTAAGAAAACTATTCAAACTCAAAATGTAGATTATAAAGGATCGTTAATTACATATTTTTATGTAAAAATTATTTGTTGGGTGGTATAAGTCTGTACTTATGTGACTCTTATTAATTATTTATCATATTTCTATAACCAAGCATGTAGATGAGACCTTTCCTATGGTAGATCTTAAAAGGATCTTCATGCTAAAAACTGAAACAGCCTGGTCCTCAAAGCCACTCCCCAATCTGGATTGTCTAAACATCTGTCTTCAAATGTGCTGACCCTCTGCTGTCCGTTGCTTACATATTGATTTGGTTTTAGGGGCTGGGGTATTGTTAGTTTCATCCTTTAAATTCTGATTAATTGTGAAGTAAAGTTTTTATAATGCACCCTGGTTTTAGGTGAGGCACATAATCAACTGGTTGGGCTGGATTGGGTGTGCCCACTGTTGACCCTCCTGAGAGCCCCAGAACATACCCCCCCTGAAACTGCTTTAATGCTGCTCTCTCAGCTTTCTGCCCACCCACCAAAGAGAGTAAGAGTACTTTCCATTATATATGTATATTTACCCCAATGCTTTTATCTGTTCTTATTTTACAGTTCTCTTGTATTGTACAATCCCTTCCTCCAGGGTCCACATATGATATGTCTTTAATTTAGCCAGTTCAGTATATTATTTCAGGCCTGTGTCTGAAATTGGTCTGTGCTTTAGAAATGTTTATGGTATGTTTTAAACAGTGATGTGTTGGATTCCTTATTTTTATTTGTAGGAGTCTCTGGTGAATCAGGGTGTGATTCCTGTTTTGGGAGACCTGCTTCTCACACATCTGCCTAACCCAACTATAGTCACTCACTGCACTGTTACCTTCAACCACCTCTGGGACATTGTGGAGAGTCTGCAGGTAAAGCAAGCAAGTAATTAAACATTCACACATATGAGGTCTTAGGACGATGTACTGCCATGACAAAAACTGAAACATCTGAGGCGCTGTGACTCACATGCCACATTTAGACAGTTGTTATTTTACATGTAATCAGTATTTGATTTGGTTCTCTTGAGGTTATAATGCATTATAAAGATGACAGATTTAATGGTGTAAACATATTACAGGCTTAACATAGGGACTTTTTTATTGTAAGTAGAAAATAAAGTCATAATTGGCTGTACAGCTTCATGGAATACTGCTTAAAGCTGCATCCTTTGTTAAAAAAATTTTAATGTTTATAAATTCTTAGGACAATAGAACCTATAATTGTTTGTTTTAAAGAAATGTATTTAAAAAAGTCTTAACCTGAATATATATAATTAGCTCCACCAGTTTCTATCAATGATGGAGTCTCAGTTTCTGCCTGTTCTGCATGTACCGAATGTAACTAATAGAGTGATGTTTATTGTGTTTTTAGGTCCCGCTGCCGATCGAATGCTTGTCTGGGCTTCTTCTGGCTCTTGAGTTTCATTGGAAGGAGGATGACGTTGTTTTAAGTGTATTAATTTGCCTCTATTCACTGGCTTGTCATGGTAATTTGTTTAATCATTAGGCTTGATCTTACCCAGAGTATTTTCAGTATGTTAGAGTTGATTTCTTATATTTATTAATCAGCTTTTGCCTTATTATTCTCAGACTCTCTCCGATTCGGTCTTGTCGAGAAAATGACTACAACTCACATTGGCAGACTTGTGGTCATCTCCAGTGAAAGCAAAAATGTTGAATTGTCTTTTGCTGCCGGTTCTTTAATCAGCAAATTAGACATAAATGGTAAAGTTGGGATCATTTATGCTTTTAATAATTGCTTTATTATGTTATTGTTTGATCATTACCAATAAATTCCCTCCTTGTGTTGGGATATTTTATACAGATGAACTACTGAAACTTCACCACAAAGCCATTGTGGAATACTTGATGAGATTCCTTCGCAGTCAGGAAGTGAGATTTCAGCAGCTTGCTATCTCTAGTGTGTCTAATCTCAAAAAAGGCAAGTTAGCATTTTTCCAAAAGCCCATGCATTTTTTATTACAAGGTTTGATTTTAAGAAGTATAAAACCCTTCCCTATTCTCAGTCAAATGAGCAGGGTGTGGAAAAACGCCACCAGGTCCAGGTGCAGCTCTTTGAATGTCAGTTGGCAGTTGAGTGATAAGATTGCGTCTGTGCAGGTGGAGGGCTGGGCAGAATGGTGACGAGGGTGGATCTGGAGCAGGAGCTGAACAGAGTGCAGCAGCAGACTGAACACACCAGACAGCTGCTCCTGATGCTCCGGCAGGACACTTTAACTATGGGCAAACCCTGAAGCAGCAGTGTTGATTGAATTTATGTGTTTACCATGACTAATGCAGAGTTTTATAGCAACTTGTATTATTAATTTTTGCATAGCAGTGTTTTTATGTTTGTGTTTTTATACTTTTAATAATACTTTTTAAATTATTTTTTACAATGTTTTGCTGAAGAACAAAGTTCTGGATGATGTGACAATTTTTGTACACAGTGAGGTCTAAATGTCTAAAACCACCAATAAATGTTCTTCAGTTTGCCATTCCTTTCTAATTTAACACAAATGTTTAAGTAACATCAATCAATTTTATTCTATCAACATTTATAAGTGAAAAATAAAAAATAAAAAATAAAACTGAAAAAACTGTGTATTAACCATAGACTGTAAATAAGTATGGGCATAGACATCTTATATGATGTCTATGAGTATGGACAACAGGACAGCGGTTGAAAAGTGAAGCCACTACGTCTCTTACGCCCTCTGGTGGCTGGCTTCAGTACAACTTTTAACCGCGCCTATTTCCATTCAACTGAATAAGAGATCTTGAATCTAAAATTACACATCCAGGATTTTTTTTTTGCAGGCCCCCCTCCTGTGCTAATAACCCCCAGTGTTTTTCTTTACAGTTAATACGTTTTATAGGAGTTATTCTGTAATATTAAAAGGGGTGTGGCGATGTGGTGATTGACAGCTGAGGACAAGTTGATTGATAGGTCACCTGAGAACGTGAACGCGCACCGCCACAGTGGCTCAGTCGCGGAGCTCACAGTCAGATCTTTCTGACATTCGGATTTTACTGTTAAAAATGACATTTCTGAAGTAAAGCAGGGGCTTGTTTAGCAGTTAACTGTTGTAATAGACCCTCAGGGAAACGTTCTCTGCAGTTTTCGGTAAGTGGATAATTTCCCTCCATTAGTTCATTAGTATTCATTCATAGTATTTTAGTATCTAGGTTTTTTAAAGCTAGCGTTAGGTACTTAACGCTAGCTAACTAGTTAACTGGGTTAGCCAACTCAGGTTAGCTAAATTAAGTAACTTGTTTGGTGAAAATGACAGTGAGACGCAAAGAGTAATTGAGGGCGAGTATTAAAATATTTCACGATTATTTCACAAAGGGGAGGAGAGGGTTCGGGCAGTCAAACCCCGCGTCACAGAGTGTAAGTTACAGATTCTGCCTCATAAACTTAACCGAGCTTACCACATTTTTAGTTGTATTTTTTTAGCTCATATTTTTTACGCACATAAAATGATCAATGTAACTACATCCAGCCACAGTCTGTAGTTTCTACTAAATGAGCTAAAATACTTCAAGTCCCAGAGTGCAGTTGGTGTCCTCTGCACGCATGCGTGTTAATAACTTTGGTCTGGGAGGGCTGCTGCTGTGCTAAAAGTTGGGGTCTGCGGTTCAGCTGTTAGCGCGTGGGTCCTGTTCAGGTCTGGTTGGCAGAAATGGCGGCTCGGTATGATCGAGCTATAACTGTGTTTTCTCCGGATGGTCATCTGTTTCAGGTGGAGTATGCTCAGGAGGCGGTGAAGAAGGGCTCCACAGCGGTAAGTCAGTCAGGGAGTGCTGGGTCTGCATTAGCTGGGACTGAAACCGGGAGGCTAACCCCTGCCTAGCGCTATCTGTCTTATAAGCTTAAGCTTCATTTTTAAGAGCGTGGAGAGACTATGGGGTCAGTGCCGGTGATTTGCTGATACTGTATTCAGTAAACGAAACGAATCAGTAGTTAGCTAACGGGATCAGCAGTGAGAGGCTGGCTGTGAGCCGAGCATTAGCATTAGCATTAGCGCCTTTTGAATGAAGACTCCGCTCACCGTGACTTGCATGTTGTGGTGGCCGGTGTTCTGTCGAGTTTTGCTACCCATCGATATGTGCTTCCTTACCACTTTGCGCCTGCGCCGACCAACGTTTTTAATATTCATAATAATTCAATACGTTTTTATTGGGAGCATTAAAAAACCTGCTTGTATGTTAAAAAAACACTGTAAAATAACAGTTAAGATAATAATAACATATAATATATATATATATATATATATATATATATATATATATATATATATATATATATATATGGTTTCTAATCACGTATATGATCATAACTTTTAAAACTTTACCTGATACAGGGATTTAGCCTATCCACATATCCTACATAGGCTTCTGCTGAGAGTATTTTCTAATACGTTTATTTTTTTGGTATTTTTAACAACTTTAAAATAAAATAGTACTAGTGTAGCACAGTTTGAAAAGGAAGCACAATTCGACACAACACTGGCGTTAGCATAGAGGCTAACTAGCCGCTGGCCTGCTGTATCAGCTGTAAACAATATGAGGCTTCTTGTAAGCTGTATTATATTATATTAAATGCAGCAGAACTATCTCAGCACATCTCCTGTCCACTGTACTCGTATCTGATGTCTGTAAAGTGTAGCTGTGTAGCCAGTTGTTGTTATGAAATGATGCATTAACTGAATGTGTTTATAGACACCAACCTGCGGAGGGCGACATACTCCTACTTCTTAGCTCAGACTCTAGAGCTATGTGTAGTTTGTTTAGTGAAGCTTATATTAAAAGAACATGTACTTCTCTACATTTGGTTTGCTGTTTTAGAGCCTTTAAAGTAGCAATAAATTTAAATAGGTTGATAATAGATATAAACCCGTCCTTCAATTAAAAAAGTCCTCTCACAATTTAGAGGGACTCTAGTTAATCTGAGGGAGTGATTTAATGTTAACTAATTGGAGGAAAGGATTTATAAAACAAAGGCGGGCAGTTAAATTATATTATATATTCATAAATGGGGAAAAATAAACTGAAAAAAAGGCTTTATTAAACGTTGGGGAACAAATTATTATACTTGAACAACAATATATTTATGTGAGAAGAACAATATATTAAACTTTATTATTTATCTGAAGAAATGATAGATTAGTGTAAATTAACATGTTAAAATGACTAGAATTAATTATGAAATTTGGGAACAAGATCATTTTTAAATTAAAGTGAGTGATTTATTAAACTGAACAAGACATCCAACCTCTGGAATATAATCAAGAGGAAGATGCATGATCACAGCCATCAAACTAAACTGAACTGCTTGAATTTTTGCACCAGTAGTGGCATAAAGTTATTCAAAAGCAGTGTGTAAGACTGCTGAAGAAGAACATGCCAAGATGCATGAAAACTGTGATTAAAAAACAGGGTTATTCCACCATATATTGATTTCTGAACTCTTAAAACTTTATGAATATGAGCTTGTTTTCTTTGCAATATTTTGGGTCTGAAATCTGTTTCTTTTTTGTTATTTCAGCCATTTCTCATTTTTTGCAAATAACGCTCTAAATGACAACGTTCTTATTTGGTATGTGTAAAAAAGTCTGTCCAGTTTATAGAACAAAACAGCAATGTTCATTTTACTCAAACATATACCTATAAATATCAAAATCAAAGAAACTGATTCAGAAACTAAAGTGGTCTCTTATTTTTTTCCTGAGCTGTATATTCAGTTAAAGAAACAACAATGAACTGAGGGAAAGGGGAACCATTTGTAAAACTAAGCGAACACATTGTTTAATTAAAAGTTTAAATATTGGTTATAAAACCACCTCAACTACTGCTGTCTCATGTAGTAATGATCCTCATGTTTCTCTTTTTGTTTTTCTGAAGGTTGGAATCCGGGGTAAAGACATTGTGGTCCTGGGTGTAGAGAAGAAGTCTGTGGCGAAGCTGCAGGAGGAGCGAACAGTTAGGAAGATATGTGCCCTTGATGAGCATGTTTGCATGGCTTTTGCAGGTAAACCTTCACTTTCATAACTTCCCACCAGAGAGTTACACTCATTCTGTCAACTTAAGCGTCAGTCAGTGTAATCTGACCTAAAGCTTGTATGTTATATTATTTATTCAGTACTTGTCCTATCTTGTAGTTTGTTTTCTAAAGGGGAAACCAGTACACCATTCCCTTCATACTCCACTTAAAAAAAAATCTCAGCGTCAGCATGAGTGTTGTATCTGTGTACAGCTATGTATATGATTTTTCTTTACAGGTCTCACAGCTGATGCGAGGATCGTTATCAACAGAGCAAGGGTGGAGTGTCAGAGTCACAGACTGACAGTGGAGGACCCAGTTACTGTAGAATACATCACCCGTTACATTGCCACACTTAAACAGGTACCAGTCCTTAAAAAAAGTAGCTTGCTGTCAGATGTAAACAACTTCTATTACAAGCACGCTAAGCTTATTAAGGCAAGCCCAATTCCAATTCATGTTGTAGCGTTTCTAATGTTTTTGTGATCTTTTTTTTTTTCCATTCTTGTTAGCGTTATACACAGAGCAACGGACGCCGTCCCTTTGGTATCTCTGCCTTGATTGTGGGTTTCGACTATGATGGGACTCCCCGACTTTATCAGACAGACCCGTCAGGAACGTACCATGCGTGGAAGGTAAGGAAAAAGCTGTACCTAATGCTAAACCCGTGTTTCTCCGGCCAGGAAAATGATCTATGAGCTGTGCTGGCATTAATCCTAACATTACCATACCTAAAGCTGGCTGGTATGACATTCAGTTTCATAATAATGTAGGCTATGCATTATCACAAGGTTGTTCTTTAGTGTGAGTATTCAGGTTATTGAAATCATTTCACTGATTGTTGCTACATTATGTTAAAAATATTTTATTCCTAACATACCCTGGATTAGTTCTTGGACGGGGATTAAGCCTAGTCCTGGACTACATTTTTCTTTCAATTGAGAATCTCCATTTAGAATTCTGTGCATTCAGGATTAGATCTACTGCTCTTTAAGTCCACATCTTTGTGGACACTCCTTTTTAAATGCCTTTAGCTACATATTGCACAGATTTTGTTGTCAAGGCCTTGTATAGAATTATTGCCAATACAATAGGACTCTCTGCAGTAGATGCTTGTACATCCTGATCCCACCAATGCTTTTGTCACTAAATGCAATTTAAGCCTTACAGCAATACTCAAACTTTTCAGAACATTCAGAACACTAGCTGTTCATACAGAACAGTACAAAGTACCATGTGAACTACGGGGCTGGTCAGTATATAATCTTGCTTGTTTTGGTTTTCCAGATGGGGATTTAGCCCATCTTAGACAATACAGCACAGCTAATGGATATTCCTTATTAAAAGAGAAATGTAGTCTATGGCCCAATTCCATTTCACCCCTTCCCCCACCACTGTGCCCTACCTCTCTGTTTTGCAGTGCACACCTAGGGGTAGAGTGTCCTAACTGAAAAAAGAAAGCTGATTTCAGCCCCCTATCATAGGGAGGAATAAAGGAATGGCCAATTAAAATTAATTTCTGCACCAACAATTGTCCCAATTTGTAGGTAGAGAAATTCACTTTTTGCCCTTTAACTCTGATCGAAGAGGAAGGGTTTTACTCAAAAACAAGCGGTAGGGGTACAAATTAGAAATGGGATTGGTTCTATGACTAGGCATACTATTCTTGTAAATAGACCTTGACTATAATGTGTCATTTACTGCGTTTGTCAGATAAAATGCTGAGGTATACAGTAAAAGAACTTAAAAGTTACAAAAATATATATATTTAAAGGTTTATCATGGTGTGTCAAGTTTGTAGGGCAGTAGTAGCTGAGGGGAAACAAAAAAAATTATAAACTTTTTTTTTTAAAGCTAATTTATTAATTAACTGTTGTTTATTTGGATGCTATGATGTTCAATATCATAGTTATATTGCTGGCAGGCTCTGGATACTTGGATACCTTGAAGTTCACAAAATGGTTAAAAACAAACTGCTTGCCAACGAGGGCTCCACTAATAGTTAACTAATCCTTCTTATCTAAATCCCTTAACTTCACTAAAGCTGAAAAACATTATCTTGGCATGCCTGTGTATACTGTATTTTATATATATTACTGTATTTTATAATTATTAATTTTTATCATTTGTAAGGCAAATGCGATTGGACGCAGTGCTAAGACAGTGAGGGAGTTTCTGGAGAAGAACTACACAGATGAAGCCCTTGCCAGCGACAATGATGCAATCAAGCTGGCTATTAAAGCACTGTTGGAGGTGAAGATATATTTAACCTTTAAAACCTATAATTGAATACATATTTTTCACATATTGCTTGATCAAATGAATCCATATTTATGTATTTACTCAGGTTGTCCAGTCAGGTGGTAAGAACATTGAGCTGGCTGTAATCAGGAGAAACCAACCCCTCAAGGTAATACAGTCTTACCATTAATCCATTTTATACTAGTGGTGTGTGTGTTAACCTTTTTGTTCTTTGTATTTGGGTCATGGAATCCTCTAGCAAGGGTTTTTTTCTGTTTACCAACATTAATCCTTAATGTTTGTATTAAAACTTTCACATGTACTTCTTTAGAAATTACAATGTGTGAGCATTACACAATTTTGGTCACCATAGTTGACATCATCTAATGTATATACAACTATTGCAAAGATGTATCATAAGACATCTGATTCTTAATGCCAAAACCATCTCTTCTGTGTTTGAACATTTAAATTGGTTTGAGTTTTTTGTTAAAAAAGAGATCAATACTTGGTTTTAAAATGTAACCAATAAGTTAGACTTTAGGAATGTTGGATTTTTGGATGTTATTTTAGTAGGTGAAAAGGAGTATGCTTGTGCTACTTACCTGACTGTAAAATAGTAGATTTGTAAAGTTTATGTTCTCTAAACATGCTAACATAACTGACAGTTTAAAGCAACATTGTTGTAGTTAGCACTAAAATAACCCAGAAATACCTTGTTCACTTTTTATTTTTTTTTACCACTTTTTGCAAAAATGACAAATGATCTCCTCTTGTTCACTAGATCCTAGAATCCAAGGAGATCGAGACACTGGTTGCTGAAATTGAGAAAGAAAAAGAAGAGGAAGCCGAGAAGAAGAAGCAAAAGAAAGCCTCGTAGATTAGACATGCTCACACTAAGTCCGTTACTCTGTTAGTTTTGTTTATTTGGGCAGAGGCACTTGGCTCAGGCCCAGGCTTCATTTCTATTTCCTTGTTGGTTAAGAGCGCATATCTATTTCTTCAGATCCTTGCTGCAAATAATGCATCCAGAAATCACCTTCAATAAACAACTATTATAAGTTTAATAGTTTTTTGACATGCTCATTTTTAGATGACTTTCCTAAACTGTTTTCCTTTGTGTGTAAAGCATGTTTTGGAGGAAAATTTGGATATAATGTAATGATAACAATATGGAAAGCATTGTCTTTCTTTTCAGTATTGCACTCACTAAACAGCACAGTGCCCAGCATCACATTTGGTGAATATGAGAATGTGCTCAAACTGACGTGAAAATAAAGTTGTGTTGTTTGTATTCTGACTGGATCAATCCTTGAGTTGATGTAAGTTCTGCAAGATTCATTTTCATGAACTGCTTAATTCTGTGTGCCAATAGAGAGCAGATCACTGCCAGTGTTAAGTTTGTGACTATGTATTCATGATCCCACTGATGAATATTAATATGAGATAAATTGGCTTTGTCTTCCTCCATTTGACGTCTCGTCAGTGGGCCGGAAACCTAGAGCGCTCTCGTTCTCTCTGCCTTTGATCTGCTTAGGGAACTGAAACACACTGCAGACAAGAAACTCTCGAGCCAGGCTGAAGATACAATCAATAATTAATTAATTTAAGCGTTCCAGTCCAAAACAATTTTGACACCCCCTCATTGAGTAAAAATTTCATTGGGTGTTTATGCAGTAGTCAACATGAAGCACTGGAGAGGAGAACTCTGCTGAGCCAGTAGTTGAACTGAATGGTCTTGTGATTTTAAGTGATGTACCTTTTCTTCTACATGTGGCCTTAACTGTAGTATATGCTGACGTGCCAATAGTCATGGAGGACGGCTTAGGAACTTCCACACTTGTATAAATGATTAGGTGTTATCTTGTGAGTACAGTTAAACACTTCACATTTTGTTTAATGGTGATGTAAGTCATTTAACATTCCTTGGAAAAATGACATCCACACTCATACCCTGCAGGTCAGTGCAGTGTTCATTAGCTTCCAAGGGACATGGCAAAGTTTGTGGGACATAAATTCTAATCCTCTGCCCAACATAACATTTGACACTATTTATAGATTCATGCACAATTCTGAGTAACAATTATTGAGATTTCTGTTAATGGGGTTCATTGTTAGATGCAATTAAGAGTTGTACAGACACTGACAACTTCACTTAAAATGAAATAAAGGTGCTGCAGATGGAGTGATGCTATGTGAACCATGTTTGTTGTGGAGAAGCGAGTGTGAAAACCCATTTTGATTAAGCTTAAAGGTTCTTCACGGAACCAATATTTACCATTTCTCTCTTTTGGGAGTTTGGGGATTTTCCCGCCCTTATTTTTTTACATAGAGATCTAGAATGTGCTTTATTTAGAATTATATTTCTTCATTCATGAAGGCATGTTAAATAAAATTATTTAAAAATTAAAAAAAAAAGCTCAATATATGATTATTTGTTCAAAATATTTGACTGTTGTTACATCAAGCAGTATCTGCATTCAAGTAGAGACTGAATAAACACCTCCTTAGTATGATCAGTCTATTGTACATTCCAGGGTGGATGCAGATTAGTGATCCTGTGTAATTGTAATTTTGAAAGCTTTTATCTTTCATAGCACAAAAAAACAAAACAAATAAGAGTTCTTCTATGGCATCACTCAAAGAACCCTTTGTGGCTCCTTCATTTTTAAAAGTATTGTTTCCCCTAAAGCTGTTTATATGATGAAGTAAGCTCTGCTCTCATAACTCCTATATTGGCAGACTAGGAGAAATCAATGGTCATTTTAAACAGGAGGGTCTGCTGGTTCACTTTCAGAGCAAACTTCAGCTGCCAAACGAGAAGATGAACAAAGTTTATACACAACTGGCCAATCACTGGGCTAATCTAGTCTCAGCATACTGAATAATTCAAAAATGGGGTCATTAGTGAGGGAATGTGGTTAGAGCCTTACTGCAGGAAGTTATAGCTCAGCTCTGTGTCATTTTTCCCTAAATCACATTCCTTCACTGTAGGTGTAGCTGGGACTGGAGGTGCTGCAGGCATTTACTGTAGATGCTTCCAGCAGCTCGTTTCTGCTTATTCAGAGCTAATAGAATATTTCAGAAATCTTTGCCTCAGGGTAGCACACTCAGAATTTAAGTCAGTGCAGCGAATGGCTGTGCAAACAAATGCACTTTTGCTATCCTTTAAGGCAGAGAACCTGGTGATAGATCCAAGAAATCTGTATATATAAATGGACTTTTATTTTATTGATCATCTTCATTAAAATTAAGCAGTCTACATATTATGTTACAAAACACAAATTCATAAAAATGGGGACAATCCTCCTCTTAGCTTATACATAAGTGTTCTCTGTCATAAATTTTGTCCCTTAACTCCCTCTGGCGATGTTGCCTCAATTGTCCCCCTCTGGACCCTGTGGCTGAATGCAGCTCCTGTGGGTCAGCTCTGGTCCCTGAAGCAACATCCTGCTCTCATTGGTTGTTCCTGGACCCTCGGGCCATATTATGCCCTGATTGGTCAGCCCTTTTGCCTGCAGCAGCGGCCTACTCCGATTGGTTGGTCCTAGTCCCTGAGGGGTTTTCTTGTTCTGAACGGTCAGGCTTGGTCCTTGAGGGGAGGCAAGGTCCTGGGGCTTATTCTAAACCCCCAAGTCATGAGCCTTCCTTATTTAAAAAGGGAATAATAATAAACAATGTCATTAAATGACCTCATTAAAATTAAAGTTGCATGGTTGTATAACCAGGAAGGAGAGGAATCAATATTTTATGAATAAATATGAATAAACTTTTATCACTCAACCAGGGCCCATTACAGATAGAAACATCACACAAGTTTGCTGCTGTAGTGTTTTAATAACACTCTTCTTTTTCACCGTACAAATAATTAAAGTGTGAAATTCATTAGTCAACGACTATTTCTTGAGTAATATTCCAAAATAAATCGTAATTTCACAAACAAAACAAACAAATTATCAATTAGCATTTTTTCAGTAGCTATGCAAGACAATAGAGCATGTATGTGTGTATTTAACTACCGTAGATAAGCATTATAGAGTAAACAAGAGTGTCTAAGTGTTGGGTCCTGTTCCATGCAGAAGATCAAATCTCTGAAAGTCACACGTACTGGAGTTCTCTGACCAGCTCTCTGTGCATAGAAACTCAGCGCCTGAGAGAAAGAGAGAGAGAGAGCAAGTGAGAGTGAAAGAGAGAAACAGAGAAAGAAAGAGAGACAGAATATCCTGCTGGAACCAAGACTGATCAAACCAGTAGCAACTAGACTGCATTAAAGAGGCGCTCTCTGCTCGTCTTGCTGCTAGGCTATGCTGGTGGCTCTACCGAGAGATGCATACTCCACTAAAGATAAAGTAAAAACTCCCCAGGCAGAGAAGATTCAAGGCCATTTGGGTAATCTTGTTCAAAGGCTTATGGGTATTATCTGCAATGCAAACACACACATGCACACACTCTACTTCATTTATCATATTCCTTTCCCTAAGGAGGGCAGAATTAAAACATACCACAAATTAAATGTGAATTTAACTGAACTAAATACACAACTCTTTTGTTAAGTCATTCCTTCATTACTTCTTTTCCTGAGAATCCTGAGAAGTCTAAGTTAATTATATCAATATTAATATGAAGCAGCAAATCTCTCCCCCTAAATATATATATCATGCATATGTATACGTGTCTGCAAATGTCCACATTTCTATTGTTTGTGGAACAAAAATGTTTTGTTCATTTGTTGATTTATTTTTCCCCAATCATGAGTAGCATGAGCGAAGGTTTAGACACTACCAAGTCCATATTTACACTCATCTCTGCAAAACACATATTAGGCTGTTCATTTCATCAGCAAGTTTAAAAGTCTACTGCCATATGTTTAAGGCATGTTTTAAATCAGCATTAGTTATAGCAGCCAAATGTTCAGGGCAGTTCCCTAGTCTGAGAATAAGCCCAGATTTGGACTATAGAGCATTTCATGAAGAATCTCCACTGAAAGAAAAACTGTAGTCCAGGACAAGGACTAGGATTAATCCTATGTCCAATCCTATGTCCAGGAAACCTTTCTCTTCTTTAACAAATTGCTTACATTTGCTTCATTTAGATCTGACAGTTTTCATGTTGGTCCAGACTTTCACAATTCCCCTTGAAATTTGCTGTAAAACTGTATTGTGCTCTGTAATTGGCCATAATTACCAACAGATGCCTAATAATTCTGTCCTACTTAATAATTCAGTTAAGGACAAACAATTTACTAAGAAGATTTTAAAATGGGAAACATTGTCTTAACCTTTGTAAAACAACACTTACCATTTATTTATTTATTAATTTAAGTAACACAATATTCAAACAAAAAAAATGTATATAGAGAAAGAGAGTGTTGTCAGAAATGCAAAACCAAACAACCCAAAAATGCAGTGAAAGATACCAACTTTTACAAATACATGCTTGACAAACTAAAAACTCTCTCCACTCACTCCTTCACACACACACACACAGACAGACACACACACGGTTGTGTAAACACGTCAATACCTGGTTAGGCCCGGGGACAGAAGCCTCCAGAGGTTTTCTCTTGCGAGGCCCCAGAGCTGCTAGTGCTGCCAAGTTAGCTTCCCTGTGTTGCATCTGGGCCAGCTCCAGCTGCTGCATCTACACAAGAGAAACAGAGAGAAGGTAAATGTTTGAGAAGCAATAACTACATTAAACAATCTGAAACAAATACAGCGAGTATGTACATTACTGAGAACATAATTTAGGCAACAGTTCAATTTTCTTTTCAAAGTTCTTTTCACACTTTCTTCTAAAACTAACTGGAGTGATAAACAAATTTTAATATACAACTACATATCTACTACAGACATCATCAGAACCATATACTTGGATACTTGGTTGAATCTGGTAAAATAAAATTGGGATAAAATAAGTGGGATACTTGCTGTGTTATTCATGTTTGCTGCTCTGGATTTGTAATTGAACAATAAAATGTGTTTTACGTGTAGATTTTTAGCTTTACTTCATCACATTGAAATATATGGCATTAACAGTTTAAAATGTCATCATTTTATAACTTTATATGATAGTAAAGGTTAAGTAGACCATCAGTTTTGCTGATCATAGCACAATTTGGGTGGCTAGGCCAAAGAAAATGTCTAGAAAACCACAGATGACAATTAAAGTTGATTCTAAAAACTTCGTCAATCAGTCTTCCATTGAAGATAAGGAACTCTGCACTGTGGAGTCTCCTGCATTGAGTGAAGGTGTGACTGTCAGTTCATACAGACAATTCTAGACAGATGTCAGCGGTCACGATCATGACCACCCACTGCATTGTCCACTGTGGGAAATTATGCAATCTAGGATTTATTCACGGTACACATGTGACACTTTAGATAAAGAAAGGTTAAATACCCACACAATTTGAGAAATATAATGTCCTATCCATCTGCACACACTATCAGTCCTTACTCAAATTCCTATCAATCAAGCTGCCTTGCCATTTTGTGAGTTGCACCTTTGCTTTCATCACAAGGGGCATTTGACATGGGGCAATTATGATAGTGGGCTGAGAGACATTTTGACCATGCTTTTAATATCTCAATATCTCAATATCTTCAATATCTCCAAATGCAGTTGGATTACAAGGACTAGACCAATTAAGTTTTCATTCATTCATCATTCACCTTCTATGAAGGGACAAATAATGATTTCAGGCCTGGACAAAAGGGTCAGAACACTCCAGCAGCACAGTACACACAATATCAAATATGTATTCTCAAATTAAAGATGAAAACACTTATTTCCATGGTTTTATTTTAGTAATAATCAGGGAATCAAACGAAAAACAATAGACACACACACACACACACACACAGGTGACACACACACACACACAGACGACACACACACACAGAGGACACACACACACACACACATCCACACACATCCACACACATACAGGTCTAAAGGCCTTTCATTTCATTCTGCTCCCTGTACAGCCTCGGGCCTCGATTTCTGCTCCAATTAAACTCAATTAAAATTAGCCCCCAATCAGGGGAAAAAAACTAGTCTCTGGGGTGTGGGATGTGTGTATGTGTGGCACACATATGGTTAGCCATGTTAGAACTATCCTCAGGGAACAACTTAAACACAGGTAGAAAGACAAACACACAGACAACAACAAACCTAACAGACCTCTTTCGCTCTCTGTTTGAGCCTAAGCTGGTCAGGGTCTTCACTGCTGGAGCGACTCTAAAGGCAAAAAAAGACAAGAAACAAAAGATGATTTGCTTGATTTCAGGTCTCTCTCTCTCTCTCTCTCTCTCTCCCTTTCACACTTATAACCTTAGCGATGCAAAGAAGCGTCTCCCTCTCCTCTTCTTCTCTCCTCCTCTTTTCCACTTTCTCCAGCTGCTCCAGAAACTTCAGCTGAGACCGTGTGTCGGTGGTCTGAATGTGCCTCCAGTCATCCTAACCACAACAAAGATGCAGAATGAGTTTATCAACAGTATTTACAATACTAGGCAGTTAATTAACACCCGTTAATTAACACCCGTATGAGTAAACTAACTGAAGTTTGTGATTGTGGGTATGGGTGATTCAGTAAAGGTGCTTAAGGATGTTGTTTTATATATATATATATATATATATATATATATATATATATATATATATATATATATATATATATATATATATATATATATATGTCAGCTTTTCAAATATATGAAACTGAATAATACTGTTATATGCAGCACTGTGGCTTGTATAAGTTTGTGTGGACCTTATATGAGATACCGCGATGCTGTGCTACGGCACTGAGCTTCTCCAGCAGATCTCGGAGACGCTCCTGTGTGGCATGAGAAAGCAACTCAAGCACATCTGGACTCACCTCTACAACACCATGAGAACTGCCTACAAACACATACACACACAGGCACACAACTGTTTTTATTATTTATGTGCAACTGAGGCAATCCATTTTATGAGTCATCAAAACCAGAGAATATTGGCTGTAATAGAGCACAAAAAGATTCTCGCTATTGTTTTTACTTTAAAGTTTGGCTTGGCATAGCTGTGAATGTTTGCCTGACAACTAATTACAATATAATCAACTGTGAACCACAATTTCTCCCCTCTCTCTTATAGCTAAATTCATATTTCTTGGCCACAATTGGCCATATTTCTTGGCCGCAGCTCAAAACTGACAGCAGACAGTTTAAGCTCAAATAAAGGAGCAATACTCATTAATGCTCGAATGCATGATATAGCACCACTGGTGGATAAAACAAAAAAAAGGCTACATCTGCTTTACTTTTGTATTTGCTTTATTTGCCTTTTTTTTTTTTTTTTTTTTACATTTTTAAGCATTTGCTTACGCGAAAAATGTGATTATGTAAGGATTGCTGGTGATTGAATGGTGATTATCAATTTAATTGAATTCTGTATTCAACTACATATCGCATATTCTCTACCTCAATAACCACTGTGCTCATGTACGATCTATAAGTCATAGCACGTTACATATCTCTGCACCTTATCTTTACCATGGACATTTAGTTTGTTGCATGTTTGAACTTTATGTTGTCTATATTGCACTGTTTGTTCCATGTTGCACCATGGTTTACGAAGAAACGTTAGTTTAATGCAGAGTGCACTCAGATGGAATGACAAAAAAAAAAAACGCTTGACTTGACTAACTAACCCACTGAGTTGAAGTCAAGACAGATTTTGTTGTACTGGTCCAAATCAAGACCAAGACCAGACTGGGATAAAACAAACAAACAAACAAACAAACAAAAATTGTATTATTAAATTGTAAAAAAAAAAAAAAAAAAAAGATCCAATAATGCAAAATGATTAAATAAGAAATGATTAAATTTGCAAATTAACCTGTCCTAAATTTCTCTTTCATTCTGGCCTGAATATATTTGTATCTTTATATGCACTGCCTGTACATACAGCTGTTTAAAATCAAACATGTTTATTGATCAGACAGTGACCTATTTTTCTCTCTCTGTCCAATTACAATTAAGTTTAATTTTAGATTGATGCAGACAAACCAGACTAGTATACGATATATATACTACATTATAAAAAAAAACTTTCGGTAAAATACTTAAAATGTATTTATATTCATTCATTCATATTTTATTCATTCTGGCAAAAAAATCTGATAAAGAACAGATCTACCAAAAGGCCAGTGTTGGGCTACATATTCATTACATAAACTACAATGTTAAAAACTACAAGCTTATTTCAACAGACGGTCAAGTTTTACCCAACTCCGCTTCAAAACAAGGGCAGGAAACAACAGGAAGCTACTCATTTCTCTAGGACTCCAGTGATATTTGCATGTGTTTGCTGTGCTCATATTTTTTCTCCACGGGGCCAGACGTTAAGCGTTGCTGTTGCTCTTTGTTATGCTTGCTGAGTAGACAGACATCTGCAAACACTCTGTGATCATCTCGTTTGGCCTTTTCTGCTGATGCAGGCTGAGTTCCTGCAAGGCCAAGCCTGTCTCTTTCATTTCCACATTCTCTCGTTCTGTCTCCTCCGCCTCCTCCTCACGGCTCCTCTACCTCCCGGCTACCTCGCTCCATCTCCCCCTCCCTCTCTCCCTCCATCTTTCGCACTTTCTCTCCCTTGTTCTGATGCTTATTTTGATCAGCGCAGCAGAGTGGATTCCTGCCACTCTGGCAACTTTACGCTGGCTCCACAGTCATTAGCATACTGATTAAGCAGAACAGCCTCGTCAGAGATACTGCTGATCAAAGAGAGAGCCGCTCCCCTCTGTCTCTCAGAGCGGCTCCGCAACATGTGCCAAAAAAACGGCAGGAGGGAGAAGAGATAGAAGAAAAAGAGAGAGGTGGGGATAAAATATGCCTAGAGGAAATCATACACGGGGGGCATGTACACACTGCTGTGAGGTGTACGACTTTCCTCATGGTGGTCTTTGCAAGTGTTTGTTTGAGAAGGAGAGGGAATAAGTGTGATGGCACATTTACCAATATGCAGCACTCTTTGCTGCAGAGTTGTGGTCTGCAGGAAGGGCTCATCCCTGCAGGAGTGGACCACCGAGCCCACCAACTCTGCACTGGACGCAAGGATGCGAGCATTTTCCTCGCTCAGGTTTACCCCAGCCATCGAGGCCACATCATTAATGTCATCGTCATCCCTAATTGGCACCCGAAAAGCATATATATATATATATATATATATATATATATGTGTGTGCAAAATCAAACACAGAAATAAAAGATTATTAGACAAAGTTTTTAAATCATGGTGGGCTTACACTTATTTTAACCTAAAAAAAAACAAACAAAAAAAAAAACACAGTGACACACACACACACCACAGTGAAGCAAAGTAGCAGGGTGTCAGAGTCATTACCGGAAAGAGCCCGGGGTGCTGTCCTTGAAGCTGTGTGCACGTGTGGCTGGAGGTGGAACAGAAGAGGGGGTTTTAGATGCCTGCAGGGAGTCCTGCTTCCCAAAAGCCCCTATGAGGAACACACACACACACAAACACCATACACACAAATTGCAGCAGTGAGGGCACAGTGTTCCTTTTAGCTCCACGCAAAAAAAAAAAAAAAAAAAAAACAATCAACTGGGACAGCAAGCACGTTAGCACTAGCCCTTTCTACACAGTCCATTACACATTCTGTGTGTGTAGGGATTTTGTTTTACCTGCAGGCTGTGTGTTAGTCTGAATGACCAGCTGCCTAGGCTTCTGTACAGCCAAGTCAGCACGGGACGAGGAAATCACAGACTGCTTGACAGACGCTCCTTTGGATTGCTGGATCACCTAACCAAACCGAAAAACTCCTGTTATACCTATACATTAAAAAAAAAAACAATTACAGCACAGCCCACCACATCTAGAATTAGACAGCTGAAGAAGATATCAAAGACAGTCATACTTCATTACAAATTCAGGGAGTCTGCAGGGAAAGGCTTGACGCGCATGTCGACTCTGAAGCACTCTAAAACTTTTGAGTGCTTCTCAGGAATAAGAAAAATGAGCTGCGACATTTTGCCGGATAGACTCCAATACATATGAATGCAACAAACACAATCTGGATATTAGATTACGAGAAAACAAATGACATTATGCAAAAATGACACATGAAGTGTGCGATAAGGGGGACCTGAAGGGATACTGGTGGCTTTAAGTGAATTAGAGTGAAGCATGGGCGCAGGGACTTAACCAGACGATGAAGACAAATCGAGGAGAAAATGTCATAAAAATGAGTCACACTTCAGAAAGAGGGCTTTTTTTCTGTGTCTCTTTCAAATACAAAAGAGAAAAATCCAGGGCTACCTACTCACAAGGCATTAAACCTGGCCAAAAGGCTCAAATTTTAAAGTGAGTGTTTTATTTAGTTTTGTTTTCAAGATTTAAAGGTAGGGGACAAAGTTTAATTAAAATGAAATAATAAATAAAGAAATAAAGAAATTCCTGTAAATGAGATGTAGGAGATATTTTTTCCTTTAAATTGAAAACATTGATTTCACGGGCTGTGTAGTCCAGGACTAGGTTTACTCCCGGCCTGGAAAACTGCCCCTTAAAATGTACAACTCAATTTTAAGGTCCCATTTATTAATATTTATCCATTTATTTATTTCAGGCTTGCAAAACATTCAAAACAAATTTTAGGACAGGGGCAGTTTATGGCTAATAATGAGGTTAAAAACAAACAAACTTAATAATAATGTTATTTCTAATAGCTTCAGTTTGTCAACAAATGTGACAAAATCATTAATCCTGAAGAAATTAAGACATTTTGGAAGGAATTTGCACACTGTTCCCTCAACAGTGCATCACATGAATAAACAAATCATGGGTTCAAGACTAAACAGAATATCTGATCTCTGATCTCTCAAGATAGCACTGTATCAAGAATTTTCATTCCACGATCGCTCATTTCCTTTAGTACTTTACTGTTCAAAATAAAATCCTCATATTAGCCATACCAAGAAGCAGCATCAACTTCTCTTGGCTTAAAAAAGCATCTGGGATGGACCATCACAATGTGAAGAAATTGAAATATTGCAAATTGTTACATGCTTCACTGGCGCAATTTTTTTGGCACATATGGAATGTGTACATTTAAATCAGACACTTCTGTTGACAATAATAGCCTTGAAGTTTGAAAAAACCTGGGTCTTACCGGAGGAGTGGACCTTACTGAAACACTGCCTCTAAGAGTCTGTGAGACAGTAGAGACAGTAGAGGACGGGACACTGTGTTTTTGGCTGGTGGTGCAGACTGCTGAAGTAGTAGTAGTAGAA
The DNA here is from genome assembly GCF_023375975.1 of Astyanax mexicanus. Taxonomy (NCBI): domain Eukaryota; kingdom Metazoa; phylum Chordata; class Actinopteri; order Characiformes; family Acestrorhamphidae; genus Astyanax; species Astyanax mexicanus. Next base: position 66,551,769 of record NC_064408.1, on the reverse strand, counting down.
GGGGGTTTTGGCTGGTCACACTGCTGGATAAAGAGCTGTGAGTTTGGGGTTAGCTGACGAACAGCAGGTAGACTCCTCTGAAGTACACAAGAAGACAAGGTTCTGAATATTGTATCCTCAAGACCAAATTCATTTTAAATTTAGGCAAATGTGCCTTACCTTCAGAAAAGGCACCAGGTATGGCTGAGGAGAGGATTTGAGCTCCATGTAGAGTTTTTCTGTGAACTCTTCTGCCTCTAGCTGTCCATCCTTAAAAAAAAGGAGAGGCTGGGATAAGGTCTGAAACTTTGATGGGTAAAAAAACGAAAACAAAACAAGGCTTGCTTATAACTAAATGTGTAAATGTCTATGTTGGGGTCTATTTAGTTGAAATATTAGGGCTATGTATTAGAAAAAATAAAATAAAAAAACCTAGATTACGATTTGGATTTTTAGTTCTTACCATTTAAATTCATGCAAATACAACAAATACGCTGTAAATGTAACAAATAATGCTTGTATTTCAATTTAGGAAGTGTAAAATTTGAAAATTTCTGTTATTTACATGTTTTTGACAGAAGCACAAGTCTATCAGCTGAGATTCCCTCAGGCAGCTTCTATGTGGAGTTATATAACTTCATTTTGGGAGATTGACCCACGCCCTTACTCCTCCCTATATTAACAGTCACTTTCTGTCTACCTGCATGTCGAACAACCTCACACCCACCTCCTCCCCATCTTCCTCCCTCATTTATTTTCTTCCTCTCTTCCTTTATTTTTGTGTGGGGGGCTTCAGCTTTGTGTGGGGAAGCTGAAGCCCCCCCACACAAAAATAACCCACAGTGGACAGTGCAGTAGGTGGTAATGATAGTGAGGCCCCACACATACTGTATATCCCACTGGTCAGTGAAGCGCTCTTTAGCTTCCATGAGACACAACACTAGTCCCAGACACACAAGTTTTGTCATGTCTGTGTATGACCTAAAAAAGGTTGATATGAGAACCCACCAGGAGGTCCTTGACAAGAGCTCGAACATTCTGCGCCATGTTGGCTGAGCGGGTGCCACTCGACGCTAGCTTCATCAGGGTGACCAGGAAGTTCTTGCATTTCTTTACATTCTCCAGTGTCTCCTGTGTTGGACACAAATCATTACACATTCACAAAACAGGGATTCATAAATTAGTAGATGAAACAGTATCTATAGATAATCATACATATCACTCACAGCTGTGACTGTGATGGGAGCAGAAGACTTGCTGGTGCTGTGTTTGGTGGGAATGTTTGAGGAGATAACTCGAGGGGCACTGGCTGCTGGTCGGATGGTCTGGGTAACTGATGGAGATGCTTTGCCAACAAACTGAGAAAAAAAGCAAAAATGTAAACAAATGATCAGCATGTAAGCTTCTGCTTGGTGACATCAATCCTACCTTCATGACTGATGTACTGGTAACAGAGGTGCTGCTTGGAAGCTTCTGAGTAGCTGTGGCTTTAATGACCGTGGTCCCTGTGGTGGAGCTTGGCTTAACCCCAGTAGTGCTTAAGACAGCAGTGGGTTTAATGATTGTGCTCGCTGACATGGACGAGGGTTTGATTATGGCAGTCCCTGTGGTGGAGGTGGGTTTCACAACACCTGTCCCTGTAGTAGGTGCAGGTTTTATTATGGTGCCCACATTTGCAGATGAAGGTGGGATCGAGACTCTGATGATAGATGTGGCTGTGGCAGCTGCCTGCAAACAAAAATACCTTTAATAGCATGATTTAAAATTCAGCATGTCTAAAAGAGGGTGCTAATTGGCCACCAATTAAAGAAGATTTCCAGCTTAAGTATTAGCCTTTAGTATGAGGTCATGTTATGTTTGCTTTTACCATGCTGACAACATACAATAATTCTTATAAATAAATAAAAAGGTACAAAAAGCTCCATAGTCACAAACATGCCACCAATATGACCAAGCTGGTTGACCAAAATGAACATTATTACCATGGGATCGACCAGTCTGACCAAGGTGGGTGACCGGTATGAACTATATAACCAAGGTGATTGAGCCATGTCAACCACCATGACCAAGTTGATCAACCAGTATGACAAATTTGGTTGACCAACATGAATTTTATTACCAAGGTGGTTGAGCTACCTCGACCACTATGATAAGTGTGGTTGACGAGTATAACCAAAGTGGTTCACCGGCATGACCAAGCTGGTTGACCAACATGAACAGTATTACCAAGGTGGTTTTCCAGCATATTCTAAGTGGTCAACTTCTATGACCAACCTGACTGACTGATTAGGATAAATCATGCTGAATGACCAGCATGACTAGAGTTTTCCAAGTTGATTGAGAAGCATGACCAAGGTTTGATTGACCAGTATGATAAAGTGAGTTAATTATCATGACCAGCTTTACCACACAGGCCCACCAGTATGAACAGCTTGACGAGCTGGTCTATCAATTCTCCTTAACCCTCAACTGCTGAAAAACACAACTTTAGACCAGCTTTTGGGGGTATCTGGTTTCAGATGGACTAAACTGGTCTGAAGTTGTATTTTTCAGCAGTATACACACACACACACACACACCTGAGAGACTTGTGGTCTTACAGCTGCAGAGACAGCAGGAGGTTTGGGCCCTAATCCCTGAGCCTGTGCTTGAGCCAGTGCCTGCTGGGAAACCAACATCAGCTGCCCGCTGTCACTGCGAATTAAAACCATACCTGGATAAAACCACATTTGGACAGGTGAACAGGCTAGACAAAACATTTGTAAGATATGTAAAAACTCAAGAAAAACAGAAAAGAGCAAGTTGGAACATGGACATAACAACAGCGTGATGCACCTCCAGGCCCAGAAATGCTGACCTCCGGTTCAGAGGCTCTGCTGAGAGAACGTCAGTTCAGTTTTATCCAGGACAGAATTGACAGGAAAACACCAACCTTGTGGGATGTGGAAGTTGGCAGGCAGTTGGAGAGAGGTGGTCTGAGGGCTACGGGCCACTGTTACAGTCTGCTGTACAGTAGATGTCCTTGGTAATGTCATCATTGGCCCTTGGGCTGGAGCTGGAGTGGTGGTGGTGGTACCTGCGGCTGGGCTTGGGGTCACAGTAATTCCTCCAGGATGTGAACTCAGTGCTCCCAGTCCCTGAAGAGCGGCCATGCTTGCTGAGGCAGGAGCTTGAACCACTCTTGCTCCCACCATAAGTGGAGCAGTGGATCTGACGGGTGCAGAGCTCACTATGATCTTTGGAACAGAAGACACAGAGGCAGCAGGCAGAGTGGAGCTGACTGCTGCCAGGACTGCAGTGGTCTTTGAGAGCGTGCTGGGGGGTCTGGCAGGCTCCTCCTGGAGTGACTCGGGTGTCTGTGGTGATGGATTGTTGTTTTCGTCCGGCTGAGCTGCTGAAGCTTTGGTTGAAGTGTGAGGAGGCGCGGTGGGGGCAGTGGAGGTGCTCACACCTGATACCTGAAGCACTGCTGCTGCTGCTGTTTTGGCAAAAGACGCGTCGCTGGCCGCGGCTAAGGCTGCGTCACAGGACCCTTCACCCGGGCCCACTTTACCCAAAACACCCGCGTTTTCCTTCTCAGACATGCTGACCTGAAACCGTGTCCTGCCTCAACAGCGCACCCGAGCTGCAGGGTTTAGAGCTTAGCCACGCGCGCGCTGCCCGTGTTTAGCGTCTCACCTGCACGTGATTAACGTTCCCCATCAGCTGTCGCGTTACAAAACATTTTGTACAAAAAATGTTGTACATTTTATATGCTTTTCTTGTATGTGGCGGATATTTTTTTTTACCACGTTGTTAACTTAAAAATATTTTTTTTTTGCCCAAATTATCTCATAATTCTGGCCAACTTTGGTAAAATCAGCTACATACATCACACATCAGATCAAAAAATATACCGCATTAGAATAATAATTACGAGTGTGACTTATTTAGTATAACTAATTAAAAATAAAATATAACAATTTAAATATCTTTCCAATATCCCAACTACATTCATTTAACTAGTCTACACTATAGAACTCGTTCCCAATTGGTAAGTGATTTTTTGTGAAGAGATTTTTTACTTTAATATAAAGTTTACTTCGTATTAACAAAGAATATAAATATTCAATAGTTGTTCAGTCTTATTATTGAGTTTTATTGAACATTTTAGTCTGCAAAATAGCTGACTGAAGTTCATAAAATCCATAAAGCTACCTAGAAATCAAGTTTCTGGCTCTTTACTGTCTTTTTTAATAATATTTTATATTTTGAATTAAGATTTTTCTGGTTGGTTCTGCTGCTCGACTGTATTATACATTTCATATTTTGTATTATTATATATCTTAAACCATTACTGATGTTTAAATAGACATAATAACCTTGGAAAACTTGGAAAAAAAGAAAATATATATTTTTTCTTTTTATATAAAACTTAATTAACTATTTGGGCATTTCAATTATTAATTTATTTATCTTCTTAAATATATCAAGCTATTTAAGGTGTTCAATAATTTTTGTCCATCCTGTAATCTTGAAATAAGAAACCGTTGACCTCAGTGACATAGTTTCAAGGGACTGAAGACACTTGCTGCGTATTTAGTAAATAATAATATTAATTTCACATAATCATCCTCATAATTTCTCTATGTTTAGCTGAGATAATTTAAAATTTAAAATATTAAATTATTCTTAATAAGGTAAAAGGACAGTGGCATAACATAATTTTAAAGAAAAAATGTGGTCAGAAAAAAATCTTGAATGAGATTAAATCTTTGGTGAAATGAACTCATAAAAAACACAGTAGAACTCAGGGACATGTTTAATAGTGAAATAATATGTAATGACATGTAAATAAATTTCCAGAAAATAAAAGTATGCAGACATGGTTTCCAACTTTATTTTTATACTGACATGTATAAAATCCTGATTATGCCCATGTTTAACTGTACAGTAGAAATATAGCCTGGGCTCATTTTATATTAATTTCCATATCAGTAACAGATTTTAATAGGTGGGCATTTGAATTGTCTATGACAATAACAGATTGTTCCTCTTGTGATTAATGGCTGTGAAAGTTAACATGTTATTTTTTTTATTTGATTGTGTTCAAATTCCATTCAAGTTAAAAAGAGATGTTTCATCAGCTGTAAGTGTTCTGTTTAGTGTACATCTCCAGAATCATCTGTAAAGTGTCTGTATGAAATTGTCTATGTTTAAATTATTAATCCCTCATTTTGTGTGATGAGTTTGTGTATGCAATACTCAATTCAGATTCTCTGAACTGTGAAGGTCATTTTTATCTCCGTCAGTACAGCTGGTTCGACACAGTTTATAGGACAGTTTCCTTGATTGAGTTCCTTACACAGGGCATTGATTGGATTTCTATAGACTTTTCTTCTGTTTATTACACCCAGTGCAGAGGAACCCAGCAAATACAAGCCAAAAAGTTTTAAAACAAACTTGTGCTTGCCATAATCAGATTAAATCAGGTGAAATTATGTGTTTATAAGACCATGACAATTCAAATCATCAGAAAAAAATATGTTTTTGCCCATTACATATCATATTTTTTGTATGTGTTGTGTATATCCACTGTATATACAGTCTTAAACGAGAGTTTGGGCACCCTTGTCTAGATGACATATTTTATCTTTTTTTTTTTTTATTTAGAAGTAGTAACACACAGCATCGATAAATGACCAAATATTTTCAGCAAACTTAAATGCACAGTTACTACACACTTTTTATTATTGTAGAAGTGTGTTTTGTTTTTAGATCATATAAATAAATAAATAAATAAATCAGCATCATCAGTTTGACCCCTTTAAAAGTTTTGCACCCTAAATATTCCAGATGCTTAGATTTAAAAATAAACAAATGAGGCCTGAGGAGCTGTAAATTACCCGACTCTTTAAATCTTGTACTAACACTTATCAGACATAGGCACCCCTAAAATATATTTAAAAATTTGCTAATGAAATAATAACAATATTACTGATGTTGGAGATACACTACACTAGAGAATTGTTCCCATGATCGTAACTGCCAAGAACCTGCATGAACATTTAAATTAATGAGAAGGTGGTTCAGCTATACTGGAAGAAACAGAGTCCTCCAGGAAGAAACATGAAATAAAAACATTACCTTTGACCTCATCACAAAATTCAACATTTACAGTCTAATACAGATTATCTAAAAAAATTATGATGAGATAAGTGCTAAGTGCTAAGTCAACATATAACACTTTTCTGGTCACAATCACCGAAGGTGTATTTGGACAAAAAAGAAACTGTATGTAATGAAAGATAACTCATTGCTGTAAAGTGTATAAATATATCTCTATAATTATATATTTGCCACTGGGGTTCAGTTACAACCAGTGGTATTGGTAATATGGCACAGGTGGTAGAAAGAATTTATTACAGAATGAACCCTCAAATCCTGAATGCAAAAGTAAAATCATTAGTTAAAAGGCTAAAGGCTTCTATTAAAGAAACAATAAAGAAACACGTTTCTGAATAAAGCTTGAGCATGCTGCATTTGTAAGACAAGCAAAAATGATCTTAGATGTGGCATTCTGCAAAGAAGTGTGGAAAAACGGATTTTTTTTTAGCAGCTACAAAAAACTGTTTACAAGTTGTGATTTTTGCCATAAGGGTTTTTATTAAGTCTAGACTCAATAAGAAGCCCAGACCTTTGCACAAACTGCACTGTATATGTTTTGAAAGACAGCGCAACTGTGTATCATCATTTGCTGAAAATATTGTATTTGGTTACCGAGGCTGTGTTTACTCAAAATGACAAAATGTGTCTTTTGGCCAAGTGTGAAGGGCTGTAGTAGAAACAATCCATTGTCATGTCTGTCCTTTGAAAAAGTCGTTTGTCTTTTCTGCAATGTGTTTTTTAGTCCAGTGGCTCCTGTTTTATTCGGATGACGGAGGTTGTGACCCCACGCTGACCTCGCTTGACCTCCCTTCGCAAAACATATTCACTGAACTGAGACGAGTCCACACCACCTCCGCATGAGCCAGCAATCTCAAACCCCCTCTGCTGGAGGCGCTCCAGAACCTGAGACACACACACACAAATACACACAGAGTTAATCTTGTTTTGAACTGAATCTGCACTGAATGACAGATCAGCAGAGATATCATGGAATTATGGAGCCACTCAGCTGTGAATAAAAGACACACTGCTGCACACACACATGCACAGTGGAAGTAATAAAAAGTGCCTGAGAAGATTCTACTGACCCATTAAATGTCAAACCATCTTTTCCCCTCACACACACACACACACACACACACATAAACACTTATTTCTCAGACCTCCAGATATTCACTCCACAGGGCTGTAAGATCGTATTCCATTAGAGTGCCCTCAGGCTGCCTCTGTTCTCTACTTTCTCTCTCTTCGCTTCTCTCCTCTAAGACCCGGTCTTTTCTCCCTCTGTCAATTTTTGTTCATTTATCTTATAACCTCTCGTCTGTCTGCTGTTCTGTGTTTTTCTTTCTATCTTCAGTACTTCCTCAGTGTTCCATTAATGTGACCGCAGGTGCCAATGGGCAAAAGATTTAATAACAGAAAGGAATCAGACAGCCTCTAAAAACACACACACACACGCGCGCTGTGGCTTTACACATAGCTGCTTCATTTAATATTAGTGGGGTCAACCAATTAAAAATAATTAATTAATTAATCACAACAGAATTCTGTGATAAATCATGATAAATCACATTTTTCCTCCTTAAGATTAAGCTTTTGATAATAGGTATTTAAATGTGAATAAAATAATCAGTGTTAGATACCCTTAGATTTGTATTATTATTGCCAATCACAACAATATTCTGTGATCATAGGTAAAATCATGAATACAACTGTATTTTTGGGACGGGGACAGTGATAATGTGTAGTGCGGTTTACACCTGGCAGACTAGATCTTTTTTTACTGTATTATAATATTTCAGGTTGTAGTTTTGATGCTTTTTAAACTAGAATATTGTAATGTTCTCAGTTACTGAGTTTAACTGAGAGCTTTAATGGAGAAAATAAACACTGGTGTAGCTCCATATTCCACACTCAACAGCTTGAAAAGAGGAAACATGTCATCAGCTGTGTGTGAGAAAGAGCATAAACCTCAGCATAAATAAAAGGCTATCAACCTTCTGAACTCAGTAAGTAAGCTTGCTGTATTATATCGCTAAATAAACTGCTAATGGGTCACCATGCTCTGTCAATTTTGTTTTACGATTAATATATATTTAACATAAATGATATAAATGATTAAAGTAAGGACTTGGGTCTTATTATAGTCTGTGAGCATTAGAGGCCCATTTAGTCTGCTATTATTCAGTAGCCCTATTATGACAATTGTTGTTACAAAATCAAAACATAATGATACTTAATTTTGACATTGAACTCTCATGACTGGGTATAAAAAGAGCGTTTTAAAGAGATAGAAAAACTGCATCTAAACGTTGTAGAAAAGACTGAGAAAATATTTCTCAACATAAAAATGTGAAAACTTTTAATATACCACCATCTACAGTATAGAAGATGGTAGTGGTTCTGGATTGTGCTGACAACTTTATCCTGAACTCAGTGTTATGTTCACGGCATGTTACTCAATATGTCATGTGACCCACCTGCACAGAGTTGAGATGGCAGTACCCATTCAGAGGGAAGCGAATTACATGGGTGGAGTCGTGGTTCCATCCTGCGTTCACTGAATTACACATGACGTCTCCGATCTCAGGGAAGATGTCTTCAATAAGAGCCTTATCCCCGCTCAGCGTGATCCTTTCACCCAGCTCTGGAGCTACTCGCACCACCACACACTCACACAGCCGTGACACACAGCCTGAGTCTCTCTCTGATCGCCAACGCTCCAGCTCAGTCTGAAGTGGCTGCAGCTGGAAATACCGGGCTTCCTCGTACAGCAGAGAGTAGTCCTGCACACACACAGACACACACACACAGATGTACACAAATAAATAGCTTTAATATGCCTGTATACACACAGTGAATTGTAAGTATGAAATACACTGCTGTATAAAAAGCATTTGCCCCTTTACAGTTTTTAATTCATACATTTTTCACACTTGCATCATATTATTAAAGATTTTTTATAATAGACAAAGTAAATAAAAATGCAGTTTTAAATAATGATTTTATTAATTTAAGGAGAAATCCTGTCTGATATGGACTTGGGGTGTAGTGAAACATGATAATGAGTACAAACTTGTGTAGAATAGCCCACTTCCATTCACCCCCACATTCCAAAATACAGCGATACAATTTGAATTTATTCAGGTTATCCTTATCTGATATTAAAAATGGTTTGATAATCTGCAAAATGAAAGTATGACTAAAAAAAAGGAAAAGCCTTAGAAATCTATAAAAAGCCAAATGCTTATTTACAGCACTGTAATATATATATATTAGTGCCTCTTAAAGCGTAAGTCTGGACAATCATTAAATTGCTCCAGACCATGGATCCTGACATCTCTGTCTCTGAGGGGGTTGCGAGAGTTATGCTACTTAATGGAATTTTCTCAGCAAATTGTGCATTCTTTACTGAGACTCACGCGCTCATACTGCTCAACTGTTTGACTAAAATGATTTAGCTTTGTGCATGTGTGTTGCTTGCCCATATTTGCTTAATAATTGAGCATTTTTTAGAACATTCAACTGGAACCAAGAAAGTAAAAAAAAAAATCCCAACTACTAAGTTTATACAATTAGGCAAACAGTAAGTCTTCAGGATGTAGCTAAGAGGCAAAGGAGTTTCAATCCCACCAATTAGCACTTTGCAAACTGCTTGCTGAAATCACACACTTTTGCCTCAAACTGGGCTGAGGTGTTAAGTAACAATAAATAGACTTACTGATGTGGTTTCTGACAAACTGACACTGTTGTTTACAACTAATCAAACAAATCAGTGGCTAAAAGGCTAAAAGCAGCCATTGTCAGCAGCTTTAAATCTTAAAGCCCATTTTTCACCGGGCCTGTTATAATGGCAAAGACTTTTATGTTACCAAACAACTATATTTTAAGTTAAAGCAGCAGGACAACCTACAGGAAGGTTCTCCAGTCTGCACTACCGATTAGGGGAATAAATGGAATCAATAAATTGATCAATGAACCAATCAATAAATAGCTCGGATGTTTTTCTTATCGTAAAATTGCATTAAAGCAGCATTTTATGAGAATTATTCTTGTTTCTTGGCACCACCCTCAGTCAAGAAATGTAATTTATGCTTTAAGCCAGACATGTACACACCTGCATTTCTGGACAAGCTGAGAGATATAGAACTGCCGATGAAAGTGAAAGAAGCCTATGAACTGACACTGTAAAATATTATGTATGTGTGTTACGCAGTTCTCACAAGTGCTGTACAACCTGCTAAACCAAAATTACATAGTGTAGTTAGCAGAATATTGAGTCTGGATCAGCAACAATGGAGATGCAATTCTCTCTACTACAAGCCAATGAAGCATCACAAAGATTCAGCCTCTGATGTTTTAAGGTAGAATTACAACATTATATTGCTTTAAATGCAATATCCAACCGTTGACAATTTACAAATCCCTAATGTCTGTGTGATGTAATGATTACACAGCAGTTCAGGGTTGTCACATATATTTTATATTGTTTCAGGTTTAATATGTGTGTAAATATGACTTATCTAACATATTGATTAAAACTAAAATATCAAATGAGAAATTTGTTTTGTTTGTTTCTTCTGAAAACGGTGGGTAACTCTGACTATGACTATGTGAATTGAATTAAGGTAAAAAAATTGTAATAAGTGACTGGATCAATAAAGGATATGGGTATATAAACAGATAAATGACAAGAGGTCAGATTTACCTTAAAGTCATCTGGGATGAGCAACTTGGAGGTCCTGAGGAAGTTGAGGATGTAGCGGAACATGTGACCATCACGATCAATGAAGTAGTGCTGCTTTAGACTGTCCAGTACTATGGGCTCTGTGCCATCAAACAAACGTCCGATTCTGAAAGATAAACAGAACAGTGAAGTAGAGTTTAGAATATTTCTGATATTTCATGCCCTTGAGACCATTAGTACTACAAATTAACTGAATTAAACTGAACAGGGTGAAAGAGAAAGGGATGAAGGGATTTAGTACATTGAGATGCATGAAAACAATTACAGATTGTTGACATGCATCTTGTCATGGACACACAGGTACATGCCACATGAGGGAGCTGCTCTACTAACATACACTATCTGTCCAAATGTTTGTAAACACCTCTTTAATTAATGCATTCAGATACATTAAGTTGCACCTATTGCTGATAGGGCCGTACAAATGCACACACATGGCAAAAAAGTAATGGCAACAGAATAGGACACTCCATATTTAACATAAATACACATAAATGCACATGAATGTATACACACATAAATATGAACCTACTGGCTATTGGCTAGAGTGATATACAGCTATGGAAAAAAGAGTTTCTTTGATTTTACCAAATAGAATATAATCAAGAGGATTATTATACGTACATACACATGGATATTTTAAACTTGTATGAATGTGTAATGAACAATATTCATTCAAGCTGTCTGACCGGTGGTAGGATGGTCCGCCCTTATATGTGAGTTTTGGTCCTCCCAAGGTTTCTTCCTCCTCCAGCTCTGAGGGAATTTTTCCTTGCCTCTGCGCTCACTGGGGATTCTGTATTATATGTTCAGTGTTTCGTCTGATTCTTTATTCTGTAAAGCTGCTTTGTGACATCAGTTGTAAAAAACGCTATATAAATAAATTAGATTTGATTTGAAGATGGATGATCACAAGCCATCAAACCATCTGGTTTGGTTCCTCCACCTCACATGAACGAGCCAAACTCCAGCGCGTTATCAAGTCAGCAGAGAGGATCATTGGATGTAACCTGCCAACACTTCAGGAAATCTACACCAGCAGGATGAGGAAGCGTGCTGGCAAAATCATGACTGCCCCCTTACATCCTGGACATCACCTCTTCCAGACTCTCCCCTCTGGTAGAAGGCTTCGAACAATCAAAACCAGCACAACACGACACGCTAACAGCTTCTTTCCCAGAGCTGTAGCACTCCTTAACCACAGTGGACACCTCTGAGTCTCAAAACATCTCACTCACTGAACTGTATTCACAACAGACTGGATTTACAATCTGCTCACTTGCACTTTGCTTATTTGCACAGCTATACAGATGTTCCTCTGTAACTTCCTAAGCAATATTTAATATAAACCTACCTCAGAAACATTCGGTTTTAATAATATATTCATATGTGTACAGTACAGATTTTATTTTATTTTATTTAGCTCTTAGCTCCTAACACTCTTCAGTGCGCTTTTTCTTTCTGTAGAACTTTTAACTTTATTCTTATTCTATTTATTGTTTATTGTTCATTCATTTGTAGTGTGATGTTTGTCTATAGTCTCTGTATTTGTTACATGTCATACACGTGTTGCTCTCACCAAGACAAATTACTTGTATGTGTAACATACTTGGCGAAATAAAGTGATTCTGATTCTGATTGAAATTTTGCAACAGGAGTGGCATAAAGTTATCTAAAAGCAATGTGTAAGACTGGTGGAGGAGAGCATGCCAAGATGTATGAAAACTGTGATTTGTTATTCCTCCAAATATTAATTTCTGAACTCTCTGCATAATTTTTGTTATTTCAGCCATTTCTCATTTTCTGCAAATAAATGCTGTAAATTACAATTTTTTTAATTTAGGAATTTGGGAGAAATGTTCCCTGTAATTTATAGAGTAAAACAACAATATTAATTTTACTCAAACATACATATAAATATCAAAATCAGAGAAAGTGATTCAGAAACTGAAGTGGTCTCTTTTTTCCAGAGCTGTATATCCCCTTTATAGAAATGAGCTGTGAAGCAGTGGAACTGATTTCCCTGGAATTATTCTATCCAGTACTTTTGAGTTTGATGAAGGGATGAGGTGGGTTGGTGATCATCTAATATCCAATCAAATTCTCTTTTTTAATCCCAATGGTTTTGGAAGAAACAATGAATGAGCAGGTGTCCCGTTACTTGTACACATATAGTGCATGTGCAAAACAGTGTATCTGTGTGTACATATGTTTGTCTGCTCCATATGTCTCTTAACTACATGCCAGTTTAATAATGATTCTAGTCTACCACAGACTCTAAAGAGCCCCCAAGGCTTCTCTGCATGCACACAGACACACACACCAGCATCATTATCAGAGATCAGCATCAGAGTGGGCATGACCGGAGGGATCTTTGCGTCTGCTGATGCAGATGTCACAGTCATGTGCAATTCTGCGAAGATTCCGTCATCATAACAAAGATGTGTGTGCTGTCACAGCCTGAGGTGAAATGGACCACAGCTGCATGTGTCACTGACTACCTTAAACCACACCCTAATAGACCACATTCATTAGGTCATGCAGTTACACCAGGACATTAGGTCAAAGCATAATGACAGGACTCAGATGGGGGAACGCTCTATGGGTTCTATGCTCTGTGGGTTAAGAAGGCTTTGGTACTGTATACAGTAATGTGAACTTTTGTTAGATTTAATAACAGAGTTTGTGACGCTTTATGTATAAACTATTTTTTGTAAGACTGTATGACTGTATGTTCATTAGGTCAGCATTGTGCAATAGGCACACAGTATCGGATGTTGGAATCAGAGACTCGTTTGTGATTACGAGTACGAGTAAATAAGCATGGAATATGACAAATACCCAGTTTATGCATCTCAGGTCAGTGTATACGAACATAAATGTGATAAAAGCTTGGGTAAGTTGTTCTATGAGAATGTATGTGATTGTATGATATTATAAGAATATAAGAATGTTTAAGTATGCAAGATTGTAATAGACTATATAAAATTACATGAGATTACATGACCATGTGTGAGAATAAATAGGAATGTAATGAGACTGTGTGAGATTATATGTAAGTATAATGTAAGTATATAAGACTTTGTGAGATTGTACAGAATGTAAAGAGATTGTGAACGATTATATGAGACTGTGAGTTTAAACAAGAGTATGTGAGATTTATCATGCTGTATAAGACTGTGTGAGATCATACGAGTCTGTATGAGACTATAAAGGAGAGGCTGTTTAAATGGCAGTTAGACACTATGCTGGCCTGAGACTGTTTGCTTGAGGCTCTCCTCTGATGTTTGACTCAGTCAGCAGCCACAAGACATTAATGCTCCCTGGCACTGCAGAAATGTACCGGTCAGCGAGCTAATGAGCACAGACAAGACAGACAGATACACACTCACACAGAAGGGGCAGGCACACTCAGACATATAAGCACTGTAAAGGACAAACGACTCATACATGAACCACATATGAACCCAAACAGCATGACATCGGTTTTAGAAAAGCAAGGATTATGAGGAATTTTAGACGACAGGGTTGTCATGAGGAGGATAGGGGTAGTGATAAAAGAATTGTGACAGCATGACTAGTGCAAAAAAAAAAAAAAAAACAGAAAATGGTGTTTAGAATGATCTAAAAAATAAATACACAGTCATACACTCTTACATAAAACCCAGAATGCATTAACTATATTTCTGGTCCTCTTTCGATATTAAATATAGAGTGTATATGTGTCATGTTATATGGATTGTACCTAGATTCAGGGTATTTGGTGAGTGTGGCGAGGCTGCTGGTGTACATGTGTCCGCCCACGTCGATGTGCACTGGCGCGTTGGCCTTGGTGAGCTGGGCAGGCGTAGGGATGCCAGCTGTGCCCAGCGGGGAGGCCGGCGAGCGAGCCAACAGCGGCCGAGTCGACATTGCCACGCTGCTGCTGCAATGCTCCTGTTAAACATACACACATACGTGGAATACAAAAGGGAATTTGTCAAAATATCACTTATACAAATATATTCATAAATATAAAGAGGAGCTATTATTTGTAGTGGAATTAGGTGTTTTATGTCAAACAAAATATGCCCATCAATATTTCTGGTCCTGAGCAAAAAAGGAACAAAAACATAGATAAGAGTGATGCTCTAGGACCAGTTTTGACAGACACCAGAGCAAAAACACAAAAAAAGAGAAAAAGGCTAAGAGTTAAGTGGGGAGGACACACACCTTCCTGCATACGATGCTAACTTGTGTTTAAGTGTGGGTATTTGAGTATGTGAATGTGGATGACAGACAGAGTAAAAGTGTGAGCGAGAGAGAGAGAGAAAGAGAGAGGAGAGACAAGCAGAGAGAGCGAAACAGTTGGACAGACACCCCGGAGGCAGCAAACATGTCCCTTGGGACTGCAGTGAATGTCCAGTCCCCTTAATGGCTCATGTGACCATGTGACGAGAGGACAGTGCTGAATTTAGGCCACAGCACTGACAAACCAGAGAGGTGAAACTGATTTAAAAAAATAAAATAAAATGACAAACACCACCACAAACTATATCTTACCTAGAGCCAAGTCCTAAAACAAATACACAGTGTACTGTCTGTACCACTCCTAGCATGGCAATGGACACACAGACTGCCGTTAAATTTGCTGTCACTGATTTTGCTGTCAGCAGGTAATTACAGTCATTACTGTGATTAGCTATAATTGTTCTCATTAGCATGTGTGAGACTGCTCTGGTGCTCTCGGAGATCATATCATCTGCTTGTGCTGTGAAAAAAAAATAATAAAAAGGGCTGCTTGCAGAATCTCAGTGGTCAGCATTTAGCAAAGCGCAATGCAACAGCCAGCGGCAAACTCTCGCTCTTTTAAATATGAAAAAAGCAAACAAAAAACAAAGCATAAGTGTTGTTAGCGCGAGCTCGTCTCGGTGCCCATTTAGCCGAGAGCACAGTAATCTTATCTGAAGCAGACTGTCTTGGAGGATGAGCCATGCAGAGAAGATGAATTCTGCAGGCTGGCTTATATACTGACCTGAAAAAACACAAGCATTAGCCCTCTGTACGTCTGTACATGGACTCAGGCTGCCACAGAACAACACTGGGAACTGAAGTGTGAAACTGGGTGTACACAGGGTGCCATTGGGATGTGTTGCATAAAGCTTTTGGTGAAAGTCAGCTTACGTCAGAGATGAATTTCAAGGATTTACGGGTCTTTTCTCATAATGAAACAGATCATTGTGTTATTTTTCTGCTGTTTTTTAGTGCATCGTATTTGAACAAATATTAATTTGGAGACTTGAATTAAGCTCGGTGAACAAATTATATTAAAAGTAATTAAGAATTCACTTTTTGACTTTTTTTCCAATTATAACAAGGAGTGGAGACCTGTGCTGAACATATGAAGGCTAGCATGTACAGTAACTTGCTAAAATGAAATTAACAAGAATTATATCCCATCTTAAAAAACGCTGCACTGACTTGTTGGATATGCATGTAGAGTCTGCTGCATTGAATGCAGATATGATTTCAGCCAGATCTTCTGTGATTTTCTGTTCTGTGATCCAACTGGACTGTCTACTGTGGGTGATAAATGCTTCTTTAAGATATTCCTGCTACACTCTTGACACTGTGGATCAAGGAACATTAAATACCTGCACAACTTTAAAAATGGAATTTTCTCTCCATCTGGCACCCACTATCAGACCACACTCCGATAATTTACACTGCCTTGCAATGAGCACACTGGCCAGTGTTCAACCTCACTCACAAGATAACACCCAACATATAAAGGTTGGGCAGTCCCAAGCTGTCTTCTGAGGTAACACTTCATGACCAACTTACATAAGGCTATTCCATGTATTTTGGCGTGTCAGTGTACTTCCTTCAAGTCACACTGAGCAAGCCAACCGCTTCTTTTTAAACTGCTGCTTAAGTAATGAATTAGACAGACAAACACGTTTGGAGGCGCATATTAACTGTCAGTACTTTGACATCAACTGTTCTAAGTTCTGTGAGTTTCAATACTTATACCTATGCATATGCTTAATTTTAGGTATTTTATGTTATGCTTCTCCAGAGCACAATATTCTAGGTGCATTACCTTTGTGTCAGTACTATGCTCACCTCATTCATTTTTACTTTGGTTCAAGCTAAAAAATTAGCTTTAGTACAGCGGATGCAATATCTTGGACAAAAGTTGGGTGACCAGTTTGTGAACCAGAGCTTACAGATCCCCAGTATCAGAGCAGACTTCAATGAATGTAATCAAATCCTCACAGCAACATTCTAACTTAAAGTGCAATGCAAAGTGCAAAAATTAAACAATATGGGAAGCTTAATGATAAAACTAAAGTCTGGAAAGTCTGAACCTGGCAACAGCTGGTATTAAAGAATGATCTATGGGTGCAGCAAATATACTGTAAGTCAATTAGCAAGGTAGCAGTGGGAGTAGGGGGGACTCTACTGTCCCACTGAGGACTGTCGTTTTGGGGAATGGTGTTTACAGACATATGGCATGACTGAGACTCTATATAACGATAGAAAGGGTACATGCTTAAACTAGGTGTTGCCTCAGGAGGCCCACTGTTATGGTAATGAATATGAATAAAGTATGCATGAGTTTGAGAGCTAGAGAGTAAGAGAGGACAGAGCGTAATACGCATGCTGGGCTGAGTCAATAATGTGTGTGTGTGTGTGTGTGTATGTGTGTGTGATGGAGTGAGACTGAACAGAGTGTGTGTGTTGGGGTTGAGTGGGGGCATTTGTCCTATTCCTAAAACTGCACAAATAACACTGCTGTGTAGTGCTCCTGTATCGGTTTTTCTAGAAAATAAAGATGGAATAAAAGCAGTGCCTTAAAAACCCACTTTTGATTCAACAAAGCATTGGTATTTAAAAATGTTCACAGGGACCTTCTAATGGTATTTGTTTGGATATTTATGGATCTTAGAATCAATATGTTAGACTTAAAAATTATCTTGCACAAAAAAAACTTTTTTCTGAATATTTTCTTCCTGGCTCAACTTAGAACATATAGATGCTCAGACTCTAGTTAAAGCTTTTCGCTTATTCAACTTAGTCACGCAAACTTGGATGTTTTTAGTGTAGTTTCTTTAAACTTTAACTGATCTTGTTTACAATAATGGTTCTCATAAAAAAGCACTAAAGGTGATGACTGTTACTTTTAAAAAAAAGTATGTCATAAAAATATAGAAATATGTGACAAAAAAGTTCTGAGACACACCTCTCCAAAAACTTTCACACGTGTTTTTTACATCTTCATCCTTTCCACACTGTCCCATTCATTCTGTAACTCTGAGTGTCCCGAACAGGACGTTCTCAGCACTGTGTCCCGTCCCCTTGATGAACATTGCTGTCTCTACTGCACAGAGCTCCTGCACTTTGGGAGAACATGCTGTACACTGCAAGAGGCTATAGTCTAACTTAATTCATCAGAAGCCACCAACAACTTGTGGGGCCTATAGAGTGAGCGCTGACCGGTCCAGCTCTGAGTTTAAACCGACTGCAGTCATTCTAAATGCCCAGATATAATGAAGACTTAAAAATATTTGCCCCACAAACCTGCAGACAAATATTTCAGGGATGCACAGAGAGATGATGAGTCAAACGGGCTGAGAGTGTGCTTTTTTATTGGAGTTGAGGGTGAGAGAGTGAGCTGAGAGGATGGGTGGACTGGAGTCACAGAGTTTGATGGAGAGAGAGCAAGGCCACGCTGAGACACTCGGGTGGCTGATGGACGAGAGAGACGTGACGTCAGGTTTAATGAGCTTTTGCTGGCTGCTTTATTGATGTTGTTGTTTTTTACCTGCGCTGGCGGCGCGTGCGTGGCCTGTGCCTCTCCGTTGCGCTCGCGAGCGCTGACCGCAGTGACCGCCGGAGGCTCGGCGCAGAGTCTTTTGGCGGGAACGCCGGGCTCCGTGCTGGAGGCGTTTGGGTTAGCAGAAAGGGGAGCGCGCGGCGTCCGTTTTCCCGCTCTGGCACAGCTCGAGGTGCGCGTAAGGGGCGTCTGCAGTGACTGCAGCGTCTGCAACGTTTGCAACGCGTGCGAGGGTGGTGATGGCAGCGGAGGGGGCGCCTTGGAGCCAAATCCCGCCACGCTGTGCAGCGTGGCTATGGACACGGCGCCGATGCAGTGGTTGGTGTAGGTCTTGGAGAGCTGCGCGGCGCGCGACAGCATCTGCATGCGCGTGCCCAGCAGGTTCTTGCCCACGGCCTTGTTCTCGTACCACGTGGAGTCCGCCTCACCACAGTGCTCGCGCGGCCGCTGGAAGAAGGCTCGGCACGCGGGGTTGCGCTTGGTCAGGTACTTTACAAAGCTCGCGTACGGACACAGCGCCGTGCCCGTCTCGTACATGCGCGGCGCGCTCTCCTCGTCGGCGTCCGCGTCCGCGCGCCTTTTGCCCCACGTGCTGCTGCTACTGCTGCTGCCACCGCTGCTCCCGCCTCCCGTGGCGCGCGACCGGTGGTACGGGCCGCCGAGCGACTTGAAGTAGACGAAGCGGCGGCCGTCCTCGTCCTCCGCCAGCCCGAACGAGTCCTCCTCAAGCTCGCGCTGGTTCTCGCGGCCGCGCGTACAGAAGTACATGCACGTCTCGAACCACACTTTGTTGAGCAGCCCGAACGGGGAGCTCGCGCTCAGCGCCGCTGACGCGTACAGGCGCCGCAGGTCGGCGCGCGCTATAGCCTGCTTCTGCACCACGGGCCCGGCGCCCTGCTCCTCGAGGCGGCGCAGCGCGGCGGCGAGCGCCAGGTTGGCGGCGCGCAGCTCCGGGTCCTTGGTGAGGTCGAGCGCGCGGCAGAAGGGCGGCTCGTTCAAGTACCGGTTAAGCGAGCTGCGGATGCTGATCAGCGACGACTTGCTGTACAGCTGGCCGCTCTTGGAGCGCGCCTCGGCGTAGAAGGAGCGCAGCGCGCGGCACAGCGCGTGCTTGTCCATGCTCTCGAAGTCCGTGCTCTGCGCCCTCTCGCTCAGGTACTCGCGGAAGATACGCACGGCGTAGCGCGTGGCCAGGCGCGTGTTCTCGCTCAGCCTGCAGCGCGCGGAAGGCGAGCGGGAGCGCGAGCGCGCCTCCCCCTCGGGATCCGAGTCCGGCTCGGGCTCCAGCTCGGTCCGCGCGTCCCGCGGCTCCGCGCGCTGCCCCCACGCGTGCTCCTCGCCTTCCTCTTCCTCTTCTTCCTCCTCCTCCTCTTCCTCCTCGCACTCTCCAGCCTCCGTGATGCGGACGGCCCGGATATCCCCCTTCTCTCCTCCCTCCTCCTCCTCTTCCTCCTCTCCGGCGCCCGCTTCCCTCTCTCTCTCCCCGCCGCTCGAGCAGTGCTCCCCGCTGCCAGGCATTCTCGCCATATTGCAGTCTGAGACTGTATGAGTCCCGGGGCACTGCGCATGCGCTATATTGGACCGCAGAGCTGAGAGCTTTTGTGTGTGTGTGCGTGCGCGCGTGTGTTTTAGTGACCTTCAGCTACGAGCTCAGGCACGCGCTCTTCTTAAAGGTGCAGAGAGAAGAACAGAGTGAGCATTCCCAAAAATCACTTGACATCCACCACCCCCCTGCTCACGCTCACACACACACACACACTTGAATGCACAATGCCTGAGAGTGAGAGAGAGATAAAAAGGAGACTTGGGTCTGTATTGGACCGTTTCTGAGTTAGGGAACACATACACACACACAGTTTGACACCCACAAACACTGCTGCGTATTTCTACTACACATCTACACTCTGCCTCATACAGACTATAGAGCTGTAGAACATGCATAACACTTTGGACATTCTTTAAAGAGTTTTTTTATCAGGATGTTTATGTGCATTGCTCGTACTCGTGTGTTTCAATGGAGTAGGACATCAGAGTATGTTCATCATTGTGACTAATCAAGATAATCTCTGCTGCAGTCACATCACAATGCAGAGCAAAACCCTTATAATAATCCATCTCTCTTTCTCCAAGTACTAGCGGACTTAGTAGACCCCACAGGTGACCTTATGGTTGAAAAAGTGTTCCTAAAATGCCCAAGAGGCTGGTAAAAAAGAAACAAGGTGCCCTATTGGCTGCTCTCTTCAAGTGGAAAAAAGTCATAAAGTGCCTCTTCTTCTTGCAATACATTAGGATGATGTGACCTCTAGATCAAGAAAATCTGAGAATTTGTCTTCATAAGTGCCTTTTATAGTAGAGAAAAGTGTCCAAAATGATGCCCTTTCCAGTTGAGAATATGATATATATAATATGATGCTGCAGCGCTGAATAGAATTCTCCTACAATTATACATAATGAAGTGCCTGGTTAGGGGCTGCTCTTAATGGAGAAGTGCCTCAACAGTGGATTAAATGTGTTGTGATGCCCTATAGGATCCTCCACAATGGGATAAACTGTCTTTGATGGTAAAACACAAAGTAAATCACAGTCAGTAAGTGCGTCTTTTCTTTTTCTGCTTCTGCCCTTCAAGCAGCTCAAGTCCACCTCCACCACTATCTCTGTGAGAGAACAGCCATAGCCAAGCTAACCAGGCCATCAAAGACGCAAAAGAGATAATCCATGGCCACTTCTGGGACTTCTGGGACTCTGCACAGCACGTATGGCAGGGCATCCAGGTCATCACCAACTGCAACACCTTCACAGTCTGAGACTGTGATGCATCCTATTCAGATCCAGATCAACCTGAAGCTAAACACAGTGTGACAAGGAACAGCACCCATTGTCCCAGTGACCAGAAAGTGTCCACAGCTGATGTGAAGAGAACTCATTACAGAGGACTGGCAGAGAAACAAGAGGATGTGCAGAACAACCAGCTGATGTGTCATCAACTTCTATTTGTGAAGCCTGGTTGGCTTTAAGAGCTAGACCCTCTTCCTACAGTGAAAGAAGTCTTCAAAGTGAGCATGAGAAGTGTTTTGTTGAGAGGCATATCATGAAGCAGCTGCCCTCTCACTGGACATACTGCAGTTTGCTTCAAACACCAACTCCACAACACTGGGGTAGAACCAAAATGCGACTGTTAATGGAAAAAAAAAAACTAAATGGATTCCTTTCAACTTTAGGAGAGCTAAAAAGGATAACACCTGGCTAATTATTAATACCGCTTCTATAGAGATGGTGTTCAATGGTGTTCATATTGTTAATAACTTCACCTGGTGCCCCAACCCCATCTTCATGTCAATAAATCCCAACAGCATTCTTCCCCCACCAATCTCACAATGATCTACAGAGAGATATAAATAAACCTTAAAGCTGTGTGTATGTGTTTAACGAGCAGAGTGTACTTGCACACCTATAGGAATGGGTTTTGATATTATAAGTAGTTTGACCAGAGGAGAATGGGTCACCCCTGGTGAGTCTTGGTTCCTTCCAAGGTTTCTTCCTCCTTACGTTGTTTTCCTTGCCAGTTTTTCCTTGTGATTGTTGCTCACTGGGGGTTCTATGTTCTATATTTTATGTTTTGGTTGATTACTGTAAAGCTGCTGTCCAACATCAGTTGTAAAAAGTGCTAAATAAATAAAACAGATTTTACCTAATTTAGTCTTGTCTCCATGTTGATCCATGGTAATTACAACTCACTTAAGTGTGAACGTGTTGGTTTTGCAACCACCAATCATCATTTTTGTGTTTCTCTAGATGCAGTAAAAAGCTTGGACATATATTATAGGATTTCACATGATTTTTTGTTGTGCCCACCATATTCAGGATCTAATTTCTGTATTTTGTCAATGGTGAAAGATGGCTAAAATGACCATCTTACTTTAAAGGGAAACACAGATACACAAATGTAATATATGTACATGTGAGACTGTCATATATACAATATATGGGCATATAAAGTAGAAACATGCACATATACAGTACTCTCTATAATTAGTGGCACCCCTGGTTAAGAAGTGTTCTTTGGCTTCTAATATATTTTTTTAAATAATAATGGAGAACAATGCAAAAAAGAGAAAAATCTGCATCTGCAGGTGAGTGGCTATTTTCTTGTTGCCATTACCTGATTTGTAAAGGTAGACACACATCTGCCTTACTTAAATAGTGTGTTCGCTTGTCTTTCCAATGTTTAAGAGCGAATAAAAGAAACAGGCCTCTTTGTAACGCCATATTTATACCCAGGCAAACAGGAAGTGATGAATTACTAATTAAAGGTTCCTTGATACTTTGATCCACTTTATAAACTACAGTAGAAATGACATCAATTGTTTAGGTACATTTATTTGCAAGAAATTACTAAGGGAGCCAATAATTGTGTAACAGGTAATTTTATGAAAAATAATTATTTCTTAGTCAGGATTTTTTATTTAATTTGTTTTAATATTATTATTAGTATATATGTAAATAAGCTCTAATCTGTCTGCAGAATCCCTTTAAATCATAGTATGTATATCATATCTCTCCACCTCTCCACACATATTCAGTACTGAGTGCTGTGTCAGTGCTGCAATGCCCTGTCTGTTTACTCTGCCTACTGTCCTTCATTTTTAGCATTTGTATTGTACAGTTTTCGCTGTGTGTGCAGATTTGCACTTTATGTATATGTACTGTTGTGGTTCTTCACATTGCACTAAAGTACTAAAGGACCATTTCACTTAACTGAATACTTCTATTGTTGAAATGAAAACTAAGCCTCTTAAACCTGAACTGTCTCTCTCTCATCTAGTTGAGTGGACAGTAGGCAGTTCCACAAGAACAGAAACATGGCAAAAATCACCATTTATATGCTAATAGAGCACTGCTAGAATGTTTGTGGGACCTTTATAATTTACTGTATTTTTGTATAATTGTTTTTAGCTTATTTCAAATTGTTTAAAGGTTTTATTTAATGCAACAATACGTAGTAAATGTATCTTAAATATACAGATTAAATCTGGTTGATTCTTTTATGATTGTAATGGAGAGAACAATGTTTCTGTCACTGACCTCTTGACCATAACACTAAAACCTGTACTACTATATAACTATATATGAAAGTTTTGGGAATATTACTTTTAATGTTTCCATTAGGTTTAGATGAAAACCATTATTATGTCACAGAACATTTCAGGAACATTATTTCTGTAGCGTTACAGGCAAACCTTCCAGGAACCATTTTTTTTTAAACATTGCTAAATGTTCTTATAACATTCTTTGTTTGCAGGGGAGAAACTGATCGCTCTGTTACCAAGCCATGGCAGAAAGTTCATTAAGGTTATCTCGCACAGTCAGAAACTATGAAGCCACACATCTTTTTTTTAACACACCTGATGTTTTTTTTCAACATTAAATAATTTTGTCATATATTTTCTTTTCATTATATTTTCCTGCAACTAAAATGCATAAACATTTAAAAATGATTTAGTTTCTTCAGCTTATCTTTGTGTATTAAAGATCTGAAACATTATTAGTGAGAAATATGCACAAATATAAATAATTATTCTGGGCCTTAATCAGCAGGGCATAAAGCCCCCCAGCATTAGGATGTGGAGCAAAGAATTTCAAGCGATGAAGCTTTTTTTAACAGAAATGAGAATTCAGTAGAGAACTATCTTTCAACATCGACTTTAGTAATGCTGCTGTGGCTGTAAAATCTAACCAAAACCTCACCACAATGTTTCAAAATCTAGGTAAGGCCTTTCCAGAAGAGCAGAGGCGGTTTCTGCAAAAGGGGTATTTTCTATTTGCACATAAAAAAAGACAAACTAATCATTTTTTTTTGTTAGAAATTAAAACCCCCCAAACCCCCCAAACAGTCATGATTTCAATTACTTTTGAATTGTTACTTTTGCTTTACTAATAGAGAGGTTCCTTTACAAAGCAGAAAGGAAAAACTAGGCAAATTTGTTTCACAATTTGTTTTGTATACATTTTTCTCTAATAATTTTATGCGGGCTGCGTTGTGTTCACTGCTCACAGCCATGTGATTCTGTTTACTATGTTTACATCTGCGCTGCACGTTCAAAAGCACAGATATACACAGTGGAACACAGAATCTTCTCGCTATGGTGCGCATTTTGGGTGCGTTTAGATTTATGTCTTTGTGAAACCAAACCTCTCCAACTAAACAAACTCAGCAACTGATCTGGACTAAAGAAAGGAACTACAGGTGTAAAAACGCCCTAAGATGTTCATACCTGTGACTTTAGCACACAGTGCTGGAAAGTGCAATGCACCTAATGGTAAATTAATGATTTATTTATCAATGGCACTGTATCACAGTGTATCTAAATGACTAACATATACAGTTGTGGTCAAAAGTTTACATACACTTGTAAAAAAACATAATGTTATGGCTGTCTTGAGTTTTCAATAAGTTCTACAACTCTTATTTTTCTGTGATAGAGTGATCGGAACACATACATGTTTGTCACAAAAAACAGTCATAAAATTTGGTTCTTTCATAAATTTATTATGGGTCTGCTGAAAATGTCACCAAATCTGCTGGGTCAAAAATATACATACAGCAACATTAGTATTTGGTTACATGTCCCTTGGCCATTTTCACGGCAACTAGGCGCTTTTGGTAGCCATCCACAAGCTCCTGGCAAGCTTCAGGTCGAATGTTTGACCACTCTTCTTGACAGAATTGGTGCAGTTCAGCTAAATGTGATGGTTTTCTTGCATGAACCCGTTTCTTTAGCACTGTCCACATGTTCTCAATGGGGTTTAAGTCAGGACTTTGGGAAGGCCATTCTAAAACCTTAATTCTAGCCTGGTTTAGCCATTCCTTTACCACTTTTGATGTGTGTTTTGGGTCATTGTCTTGTTGGAACACCCAACTGCGCCCAAGACCCAACCTTCGGGCTGATGGTTTTAAGTTTTCCTGCAGAATTTGGAGGTAATCCTCCTTCTTCATTATCCCATTTACTTTCTGCAAAGAACCAGTTCCACTGGCAGCAAAACATCCCCAGAGCATAATACTACCACCACCATGCTTGACAGTAGGCATGGTGTTCCTGGGATTAAAGGCCTCACCTTTTCTCCTCCAAACATATTGCTGGGTGTTGTGGCCAAACAGCTCAATTTTTGTTTCGTCTGACCAGAGAACTTTCCTCCAGAAGGTTTTATCTTTGTCCATGTGATCAGCAGCAAACTTCAGCCGAGTCTTAAGGTGCCTTTTCTGGAGCAAGGGCTTCTTTCTTGCACGGCAGCCTCTCAGTCCATGGCGATGTAAAACACGCTTGACTGTGGAGACTGACACCTGTGTTCCATCAGCTTTCAAATCCTTGCAGACCTGCTTCTTGGTGATTCTTGGTTGACTCTTGACCATCCTGACCAATCTCCTCTCGGCAGCATGTGATAGCTTGCGTTTTCTTCCTGATCGTGGCAGTGACACAACTGTTCCATGCACTTTATACTTGCGTATAATTGTCTGCACAGTTGCTCTTGGGACCTGTAGCTGCTTTGAAATGGCTCCAAGTGACTTCCCTGACTTGTTCAAGTCAATAATTCGCTTTTTCAGATCCACACTGAGTTCCTTTGACTTTCCCATTGTAGCTTTTGTAGCTGAGTCTAATCACTGGGTCAAATGAGCCCTATTTAAATGGGCTCATGAGAAGTCAACAGCTGTAGTCAATCAGAATCACTTACAAGAAGTGAAGAGGCCATGACATGAAGCTAATTTGATTGACACAACTCGCTACATCACCAAAATTGACAAATTTTGTTGCTGTATGTATATTTTTGACCCAGCAGATTTGGTGACATTTTCAGCAGACCCATAATAAATTTATGAAAGAACCAAATTTTATGACTGTTTTTTGTGACAAACATGTATGTGTTCCGATCACTCTATCACAGAAAAATAAGAGTTGTAGAACTTATTGAAAACTCAAGACAGCCATAACATTATGTTTTTTACAAGTGTATGTAAACTTTTGACCACAACTGTATCTATTTATAGTCAATAAGCAGGATAACCAACTAACAGCCAGAAATAAATAACCAGCCCCGGAGATGCATATAAAACACGTACCTACGAGGTCTTGCTATACATTTACCTCTCTCTCGTTTTCACTCTCTGACTCTTTCACCTTATGCGCAGTAGCAGCAGTAGACTCTCATTTGACTCCTCTGTAGTGCAGAGATCTTCCTGTGTGGATGAGCTTCCATTTTAAACGAGAAGCCTCTTTTCTTTTGTCTCGTTCTGTCGTTTCTGCCCGCAGGCATGTCACCAGAAACAGCTATGACATCTCTCAAAGGAAAGAGAACACAGAGAGGCTGAGGGAAAAGGGGAGGGAAGTAAAAAAAACCCTCTCCTCTCCTACCACATTTGAAATTCTCGTTAGTGGAGCCCATTTCACACCTAGATACCCAATTAGCAATTAGCCGAGCTTTAAAGTGCAGTCCTGAGCCGGGGCCCTGATCCGGGCCTGATTTGTATGCGCTTTGTGCAGATGGTGATAAGGCAGGGAGGCAGAATACATGTATAGTTTTAAATTTAATTTCATAATCATTTGCATGGCAGGGTGGCCCGCGGGCACGAGGGAAAATAACATGCCCGCTCTTCAAAAGGCACATCAGGCTCGTTACATGGCTGTGTGGAGGATTGGAGGAGGCTTTTTTTATGCGCAGGCAGGTAATGTGTTCCCTGACTAATCTGCAGTGATAGAGAAGTTCAGAAGAAGCACTTAAAAAAAAAGCGCAGAGCAGAGCGCAGCGTCACAAATCGTCTCTCCCTCCGAGGCCCGGCGCCGAGCACTGCGGAAATGAACACCAAGGTGCGATAGAGCTGCAGCCACTGCCAGAGCCCTGGGCTATCACGAAAGGGTAACGCTTAAGTGTGCATGTGCGTGGTGGAGTGAGTGTGTGTGTGTAAGTGAAAGTAGGTGACAGAGAAAGTGTAGAGGACATGTATAGTCAAAAGTTTAGGGACCCTGGGTTAATTCTGTAAATTCTCACGTTAACCTTTTGACTGATAACATAGCACTCATTTGAAATATGATAATTTGTGTGGAAGTAAAAGTAGAAGATCAGACACGAAAGTCACAAACACAAGCAGTACACTCATCCAAACTTACCATTTGCCAAGTGTAGGATGTTGTTCACAGCTGTGTTTTCAGCATACCATGCTAAAAACAATGCACCTAATAGGTCATTCTCCACTCCTCATATAGTGAAAGGCAAAGATTTGGAGTTCAACCAAAGTTTCTTCCCAAGAATATTAGGTGGTTTATACACCCTTTGATGTAGTAATAGCTTCTGCTCTTCTGGAAAGGCCTTATCTAGATTTAAACAATGCGGTGAGAAATTGATTGAACTGTATAGCCACAGCAATATTGGTAAAGTCAAGTACTGATGTTGAATGATTAATAATAATAATAATAATAATAATAATAATAATAATAATTCTTTAATGAATTCTTGTCAACCTCATCTATTCCCTGTTGAATGGAGCTCAGTCATTTTAGAGCTCATTGCTGTACATTCCAATGATGGGGGCTTCATGCCCTTCTATCCTGACACTAGGCAAATGTGTACAAAACATATTTAAAAAAACAAGGTAGTTATGATTTGTTAATGTGACAATTATCCAACTACCTACTAAGGATGAGGTTATCATATCAGGACCAACTCTATTTCTTTTATAAAGCTCCACAACTTTAGCTTTTGGCACTTAATGTTCTCTTATATAAAGGCTGCAGATCCAGGGGTTCATGGACATAGGGAATTGTGGTAAACTAAATGCTAATGCTGTTGTTGTCCAACTGCACACGGTCACTCAGGTTTGTGGACGGTGGAGTGGGTGGATGCCGGAGTTTCAGGGAGCCTCCGTGTCTATGTTACCTTCTTAAATCTATTAGGCTGTTCTATTAGGCTGTTCATTCAGATCTATCGGAGTCATTAGCCACACATTGATAATGTTTTGTATTCTCTGTTTTACATAAATCCAGACAAAACTAATTCCATCTTTCTGCCTTCCTCCAAGTTATTAACTGCCCACCTGTCCGGCCCGATATCAACGAATGTCCAGGTCCTCCTGTCACCTGTCCGGCCAGACTGATGGAAGTCTTTGGAAGTCAGACTCCCCCATCACCCACCACAGATCATCTGCCACTATCCAGTTTATGCCATCTGCCTCAGACTAGTTACATCCAAGTTTAAATAAACTCTAACTAAAAATATTCTAACTGCTTCCACTGTTGTTGTGGCTATTCATCTGAATATATCAGACCAGTGTTTATATACATATATATATATATATATATATATATATATATATATATATATATAGTTGATAGTACATGTGATAGTACAATGTACATGTGAGCCTTGGTTCTTCCCAAGGTTTCTTCATCCTCCAGCACTATAAGAAAAATGTGCTATATGAATAAATTAGATTTGATTTTATTTATTTTAGTATGACCATTTAATAGTATAGAATCAAAGACAACTGACTTAAAATCTCTCAGACATTTATCCTACTGTTTTGGGCAACATTTTTGAGACAAAACATCTTACAATCGTGACAATAATAATAATATTTGGGGAAAAATAATGTTTAGGTTCCTCCTATGTGAGTTCCCTGTTGAATGGAAATGCCCACTGGTCATGATCTCATTAGTTACAGAGCCAGGCTTTCTCTTTCTCTGGGTTTTGTGCTCTAATGAGCAACTACGCGGCACTTCTATAACACAGCACACACAAAGCTACAGCTCCCCTACACTTCACTCAGCCTAACTCCACACAAATACAGTATCTGACCTGCCCATTTGAACCTGCCACTACTATACATATCCCACTTACAAGCCACAGAGAGTTATGGGATGATAGGAACATGGAAAGACACTCTTGACATCTTATGCTTTCAAAAAGTTAATCTTATCCATATTCATATGGATGCATATGTATGAGCGCTAGTGTGAAACGGAGAGGGAAAGAGAGCGAGCTAGAGCGAGATTAGTAACCTGGGTTTGAGGTGTTTCCAAGCTCACATTAACATGTTGAATATTTTAGAAGCGTGAGTCAGAAAACTCAGCAACCAAAGCTCAGACTGTGGGCAGCACTTCAGCAAATACTCCTCACTAAACACTACTTGAAATGGAGTGTACATGGGGGCAGAGTAGCCAGCTCAGATAAACAGTGCATGTGGGTGGATTGTGTCTTAATTGTGCAGGTATATGCCTATCCTCTGCAAGAACAATCAAAGCACAAATTTTGCATGGTCCAGTTAAAAGCCACAATGCTCAGTGATCAGCTTGATAAGTTAAAGAATTACTTTACATGTTTGGCCTAATCTTTGGATGTAATTTCTAAAGCATATAGATATGGATTTGTTTTGATACAAAAACAGAACAAAAAGTGCAGAAAACCTTCTGTCTTTAAAGACAAATTTGAAGCTTTAATATATCAGCAAAAAGCTAGCAGCTGTGCTCAGAAGGTCTGGAGCAGGGTATATGCTATGCTGACAGCCATCCTCGATAGAGTTGGAGCC
Organism: Astyanax mexicanus; assembly: GCF_023375975.1. Lineage (NCBI taxonomy): Eukaryota > Metazoa > Chordata > Actinopteri > Characiformes > Acestrorhamphidae > Astyanax > Astyanax mexicanus. The sequence goes on along the minus strand of NC_064408.1, from coordinate 66,521,505 downwards.
ATATTGCTTACAGACACACAAGCGGGCTCAGCAAGGTTGGAATAAGTTAGCCGCAATGCTAACAGCCAGCCTCAGGAGGGTTGGAGCCACAATGCTCCAAAAAGATACAACAACTGGGCTCATAAGGGTAGATCGGACAAATGTACGAAGGGATGCAGAGCTAAATATGAAGCATTTGTTTGGTCTAAGATGCTGATGCTTTAGTGTGACTTCTACTGGCGAAAAAAAACCAACAAAAAAACAACATATTGCTGCTTTAATGGCAACCCCACATATTTTTCATCATGTCTGCATTACCTTATCAATAAGATGTGAAGAAAATTGTTCACAGTAGTTTGATGTGAAATGCTCTGTTCTACAAAAATAATAAAAACTTAGGTGATAAGAACCAACTGTCTGAAAAGTTTCAAGCTATGTCACAGTTTTTTTGCAAGAAAAAATGAATATGTTTGCTTACATTGTTACTCAAACAAGCAATAAATATTTACCTAATTTAAATAAATTACAGTTTTCTTTCTGCCTCAGTCTGGACTGCAAATCTGCCATAAACGTATTAGTAAATTTTTTGTTTTTACCTTGTTAAAAAGAAGCAAAATTGCAAAGAGAGTAGAGGTGTGCCAAAAAATCGATTCACATAAGAATCTTGATTCTCATTTACTACGATTCAGAATCGATTTAAAATGTCCCAAAATCGATTCTGAGGGGCGGGTTTTAGACTGATTTTGGGCTGGGTATTTTTGTTGGACCTGGCAACCCTGGGGATAGCGCTTGTCCTTTCAAACGGAGATCTTCCAGACACACACAGAGCGTAGGTGTTTGAGAATCACCGGTAAGATGGCAGAACAAGCACTATATTACATTAGATTAACGTGTAGTTTCAATGTTTTATGGCAGAATGCTTCATAACAAGCATAAAAAAGATCGCTAGTAGTTAGTTTCAGTAACTGTTAGCTAGCTAACTAGCTAACTTTCCAGTTCCACCTTAAATAACGCTACAGGTGGCAGCGGGCTGCAGCATTTAAGGCGGAACGGAAAAATACAATAAGCTAATCAGAGCTAATTTCAGCTCCTCATCACAGAGGAATTAAGGAATGGACCATATGAATTAATTTCTCCACCTCCTGCCCCCTTTCTGAAGAAATACAACGACCTTAAAGTTAACTAGTTAATCAGCAGCTGCTCCTGAACTTTAGCGCTCCACTGCTATCATCACATCAGCCCAGCAGCGTCACCTACACACCACCGCTAGTAGCCTGGTAATAAAGCAGTGTTATTTATTATTTATTTATTGTTCATTAACGTCATTGTGATATCCCAGTGATTCCTCTGTCACTGAGGACCCACATTCCTGCACATTTTATTGTTTTTGTAACACATTACCTGCTCCAGGACCAGTGTATATTATGGAGGGTTTTTTTTTCAATAAGATTCATAAGCCAGAAGCAGAAATTTTTATAATTCAAATCGTTTTGAATCAAAAATCGATTTTGAATCGAATCGTGGCCCCCAAAATCGGAATCGAATCGAATCGTGAGATAGTAAACGATTCCCACCCCTAAAAGAGAGTTTAAAAAGGTTGCCAAAAGTGCGTTATAGCACCAAAAGGTTTTCGCAATTGTTATCAGTCAACATTGCCCAGTGTAATGTACAATCTCTATTGCATGGAATATACTTATTTTGCCTGTTACACATTTCTTCAGGTTTATCAAAATTTATAAATGCAGAAAAATGCAAAAAAAATGTCCTAATGTAACTTAAAGCTCCACTAGGTAGCATTGAGATTTTGTGCTCGTGGGCTCCCACTACAGTTGTAGAGTGTAATAAATGTTTCAGGTGGATTAGTTTCTCTTTATCATTTTCTGGCTTACACAGACATATTCAGTCTCTTTCCAGCTTCTGCCAGAGTGTCTGTATGTTAGTTTGTAAAGAATGAACCAGTAGTCCTCATAGAACTGTTAGAACTAAAGGTCGGAAAGCAGGTTGCAGTTCTCGCGAGTGTTGGTCGCGGCCGCCTTGGAAAACTTACAGAGTCTGGTGATTTTCAAGCTGTAATTTCACTTCTTTAAAAAGATCAAAAATCAAGGAAATCCTACCTAGTGCTGCTTTAAGTAATCTGAATGGACTGGGGTCTGGAATGTTAGCTAGGTTCCGTTGGTCATTTTGGACAGTTATTAAAATAGTGATCAATGTTGTGTTCTGATGGCTGTGATCACCATCATTGTAAAGAAATCTGAGCTAGTGTGTATATCTGCAGTGGACCAACCACATCAAACCTCTCTAAATGACTGTTTACATCTCAAGCATTTTATTATGCAGTAATTCAGAAAAAATCAATAAATTCTCCCGGCAGGTTCTTTCTGTTGTAATATTAAGTGCACGGAAATGCATTAAAATTATTGTCTGTGGCTATTGATCGAATACTACTGATGCAGCAGATGGAGAAAAAAAGCTGGAGTAATGCTTTACACCACACACACACACACACACACACACACACATTTTAAAACAGGATACAGATGATAGTGTCTCAACAGAAGTTTGTTTCCTTAGGTAAGGAACAGCCTGCCACTCTTTCCTTAACGAGCGTACAATACAATATTAATAACACATCAAACACATGAATCAGCCACAGGCAGCAGTGTCTATCTCTCTCTCTCTCTCTCACACACACACACACACACACAAACAAACATTATCAACACCAACTATATATCATACAGTAAAACGATTAGCTTTGTGACCTGCAGAGTAAACAGTAACTGAGCCTTAACCTTTTTTCATCACCCTGTTTCTCAATCTCATTCTCACTGACCCGTGCATGTCATCTCCGTCAGGCCACTGCCCCACTGCCCGCTGTGGCAAAAGCCATGACTAACACTTTTACTGCAACACTCCTAGAGGACAGCATGATGACTGCAGAGAAATGCTGAACGAATACAGTGACTCCAGGTCCTGATACTACAGTAACCTTGATCAGCATATCACATCTGTGGTTACATTAACAGATGTTTAAATCCACATACACACAGCTTGTCTAGTCTTTGTACAAAAGTACTGTGATTGGAATAAGATACTTTACAGCAAATAAACATGAATCCATTGGCACTATGAGCTCATGTGGTATTAAGTCCCCCAGCACTGAACTGTGGATCTGTGTTTTCTGGAACAATGTTGCTTCACCTAATACTTTAGGGATGAGGTCGAGTGGTGATTATCCAACAGACTGAGCATACTAACAATCTTGTTGCTGAATGCAATCAAATCCTCACAGCAGTGTTCCACAGTCTAGTGGTAAGCTTTCCCTGGACAGTAGAGGCAGTTAGTCATTCAAAAGCAGGATAACATCTTTTAACACCCAGAGTATTTCAAAAGAAACAATGAATAAGCAGAAATGCCAATATTGGAAAGTTATAAGATGTATAACAATTGTTTGTTAAAGAGTCTATAGGATAAATAACTGTAATTATCTTGCTACATGGAAGTGATAAACTGTAAACAGCTGTAGCAGTTGTACCAGAGCTAGGCTATACAATACAACTACTCTGCAACATAAACCAGCCAATAAAATTTCATTGGTTTCAAAACTTTCATTCAGAGGCATAAAATAACAGGATTGTAAATAAGCTTCTTCAATAGCATCTGAGCACTTTTACTTAAAATACTCAGTAAATGTACTGTATGCCATCGTAAGACGCCTGCTCCATTACAAACTGAGCGGTTACATAAAATAAAGAAACCTTTTTTCTTAAGATTAATTTTTTATTTATTTTTTAATATATTTTATTGAGGAAGGTAGAGAAAAGAACAAAAAAGACAATAGTAAAACCGGAAGGTAAAGAATCAAGACAAATCCAATTAATGAGAAAAGAAGAGTGTTGATAAAAAATATTCTTTGCGGAACTACTAACAGTCCTTCTATGACACTGATTCAATAAACCCTATTTGGCAACTCATAAAGCTGCTAGAGCAACACAGAGTCTGATGCCCAGACCAGACAACAGCCCCCACCAGGCCAAGCACAATGCCAGAGAACAGTATGCTACAACATGAGTGCTATTCACAGAGCCGGAAAAGCAGCCTCTGGTGAACATTTAGCTTTACTACGACAGCCTGCACTCTGCCAACTGGCACAATGACTGCAGCCCCATTCACACATGCCAGAAGACAATGGCACATGTGTGACCCATTCACAGTACAGTGGTACCAGTACACACACAATTACAGGAAACTGGGCATACTTTGAATTATGAGCTTTAGAAAGAATTGTGGGCGCTGTCTGAATCATCACAGCCATTACTCATCTCAGTGTGAACTGTTCCACAAAAGAAATTTTAAATCCTTCATTTAAGCAGATTCCTACTTTAGAAGGTGCTGGTCTTTAAACATTTCTACACATGTTAATGGTGTAGAAAGAGCCTTTAAATTAGATGGGGGACCGTTACAATCCAATATTGGTTTCGAGACCCATATTGATGTACTTAATGTATGGAATGTTAAAGAAACAGGGCCAATTCTCTATTCAATCCAGATTCCAGTCCACAGCTTGGTTGGACCATCAACAATCTGTAGAATTAACATAACACACATCACCAATCCCAAATTTTACCAAGAATTTGCAGCTGTCCTAGCAAATAACCATAAAATAACGAGCAAATAACCAGCAGTTGCTATGACTAGGGCAATTTATACTTCCATGTCGAACCTAAGCTGTAGCCTATGTGTCACCGTGTGCTAGGGGTGTCACGATTCTCTAAATCCTCGATTTCAATTCTATTATTTTAGGGTCACGATTCGATTCTCGATTTTCTTTTTTTTACAGCAGAGAGGCCTATGCCAGTTTTAGATTAGTCTATGGTCAGTCATTGGTTTGATTCATTAAATTTACAATATCTTATTTCAAAAGGTGGGATTGATATAAGTGATGCAAAGTGATACAAGTGATCTGTAATACACCACATTAGGCACTAATGGTCAAATTTAAATAATTTAATTAAGATGTATATGTAATGCCATCTAGTGTTGTTTTTTGGTAGCAGCAGTGTGCACTATTTAAACAGCAAATGTGCCACATAAAATAAATAATAAAAAAAACAAGAACAGTCATGCACAAAATAATAGAACAACTAGAGCCTTAACAAACTGAACTCTATCCTACTATAACAGTTAAACATGAAAAATAAGACTTTTCTGGTCCCTGAGAATGACAAGTTTTTTCTTTCACAAAGATATATTATTTACATTAACATATTTGAGGCTAGACAAAACTTTTTATATTTTCAAGTTTTTCTTTAAGAAGATGAGAATGTCCACATTCTCTGGAGAAAGGGCTGCTCTTTAAGCAGTCACAATGTCCGCAGCGTCGGCTAGTGTGCTGCGCCATTTGCGTCGCGTGCTGCGCCATTTGATTAATCGCTAATTGCTATGATGTAATTTGGCTGGTACGCTTTTAGCCTAACACAGATTCTCGTGGCAGTCTATTTTACAGGTTGACATTTTTACCCTGTTCTATTTCTAGCAGAGTCTGATGTGCTGCTGTTCACTGCTCCTGAGACACAATGGGGTTTCACCACAAGACATTGTCTGTGAAAGCACAGTCTAAATAACTTAAAGGAGAAGTCCAGTGTGAAATGGACTTGGCTGTAGTGAAACATGACAATGAATACAAACTTTTGACGAAAAGCCCACCTCTGTTCACCCCCAGCAATCCAAAATACAGCACTTTTAGCTGATGCTCCCAACAGGCTTACAATGTTAGTGATAGGGGCATACCATTGCCCATGCAAAGAAATTGCTCTTTTTACAACATTAACACTATTAACAATTTTAAAGCATCTCCACACTTTATGGGTAGAATTCTGAGGGCTCTGCCATTCAAAATAAGGCACTGAGTGCTTTGAAAGAGCACAGTTACAAATTAAGGCATGATAAGTTGACTGAGGAGCACAAACGAATAGGTAGTATAAGGGAACAGACTGCAAAAATTATTTTGTGGATCTAAACTACCTCAAGGTAATGTGTGCTCTCTGAGAAATGCGTGAATATTATTGAGATATTTTCAGCAACAGCTGGAATTCATGGATTTCCACTGAATTTATTTTGAAATCTGTTGTAGGATTCCCTATCCTACCTATTCATCAGTCAATTGTGACTTAATTTTAATATGGTGGCACTTGAAGAACTACCTCAAGGTTCTGTGTGTAAAAACACAAATTGTGCTCTTTCAAAGTTCTGTGTCTTGTTTTAAATATCAGGGCCTTCAGAATTATACCACTGAAATAGATTTTTTGTATGGGCAACAATATGTCCCTATCGAAATCATTGCAAGCCTGTTGGGACCACAGAGTGCCAGAAGTTCCCAGATGTTGGACTATTTGATAAAAGGTCATATGATCTTTTAATACAGCCCCAGTCCATTTCCCAGAGAATTTCTTCTTTAATCTAGCTAACCTGAGCAGCTCCTGCTCATCATTCACACTGGAGTGCTGAGAGGGGGTCCAGTCTATAAAACACAGTAACTAGAGAGCATTCACAAATAATGTAATGTACGAGTAAAAAACTGAGTGAACAGCTGAATACACCACTGAGATAAAACCTCTGACGGAGACTGGGACGCTGACGGCTAGACTAGCAGTTCCAGCAGTACAGTGCACTCAGGCAAATTCAAAGCCCCCTGTTCCTGCTCTGCTCTTCAGCCTGGGTGAGGAGGGACCCCTAGTCCTGATGCCCTACGAATATGGGTATGTTACTTATTCTCTATCTCTTTCTCTCTCTCTCCCTCTTTCTCTCCGTCTCCCTTTATCTCTCTCTCTATCCGTCTTTTTGTCACCCTTTCTCTCTTTCTCTCTCGTGTAATTGTGTCCTACACTGAAACAGCACGGACCGGATCGATGTTTGTTCCACCCGTTTTCCGCCACAACTGTCCACACCACTGCCTGTTCAGCAGAGGGCACACACACACAGACACACAAACACACACACACTCACACGCACACACAGACCCACTCGCGCACGCGCCTAAAATCTCGCACCCCTCACCTGGACCAGGTGCCCCCTCTCTCGTTCAGCACGGCTTGGCTCCGCTCCAGCGCTGAGTGCTTGAGCTCCGGGCTGTGTGTGTGTGCGTGTGGGCCGCCGGGTATCCGCGCGCCCTGCCGCCCCCGTCGCGCTCCGCTCTCAGCTCGCGCGCCGCGGAACAGAGCGATAAAGGCGGCGATACTGAGCTGCTAGTAATGGTTCTGATTCTGGGGTTGTGGTGCTGCTGTTGGTGCAGTCGGGCAGGCCGGCTGCGCGCGCGCTGTGTCTCGGCGGCTGCGCGGAGGCTCCGCTGGCTGTGAGCTGCTGCGGAGCCGCTGATGAACGCTGTGATTGGAACGCGGATGGAGCGCTGCCCCGGGCGCTTCCTGCAAATGGATGGACCGGGGGCGCGCGGGAGGGAGCGCGCACAGCGAAAGACATCGAGAGGCAGGCTTTTTATTCCTCACGCGCGCGCGCACACATACACACACACTCTCATACACGGCGCGTCGCTGAAGAACAGTGTGATTTTCTGTTGATTGTTTGCTAAGATAATAAATGAATAAAGAGTGATGGATGATTAAAAAGGCAAGGTTATTATTACAAAACACACACACACATACACGTTGCATTTGTGCAGTGTTTCTCAGTGACCTCTTTGTGAACATACACTACATGACTAAAACATGTGGACAAGCACATAATTAAATTAATTATTTAATAACATTTCATCGTTTAAATGTAAATATTTGTATGCTTTCATTTCAAATTATTATATGATATACTATTGGCAACACTCTGTACTGAGACTGTAGGTCGGTATTAATAAGGCTACACAAAACCTAAGTGCCTCATGACAGCTAATAAACACATTTATAAATGCAAATTTCAAAATGTGTCATATTTCATAAATGCTGCTTATGTCAACAGATCTTCTGGTGTGAAATGATACAGCATGACAACTCTTATTGTAGCATAATGATAATGATGCAACATAGCTACCAATGGAGGCAGACAGCAAAACTAATCAAAAGGGGAACTTTAGGATAATGATCTCGAGCACTTTTGAGGAAACATTAATATGCTCTGTGGTAATTACAGTGAATCACGTTATAAGGGTGTATATGATTTTCTATGTTTTTTCTAACATGCCTACAGAAATCCACTTCTATTCAGTCACACAATTTATGAGGTTGGGCAGTTAGCTCTGCCATCCATCAAAGAAAAAAGACACAACATAGGAAGTGAAGTAAAATATTCGTGTCTATATTTTTCTGATAATATATTGTATTAGTAACTTTTGACGAATACCGCACCTCTGTTCACCCCTAGAATTCTTTTAGTTGCTTTTAGTTGATGCTCCCAACAGGCTTACAATGCTAGTGATAGGGGTTAAAAAATGAAGCACCTACGTCTCTTACGCCCTCTGGTGGTTAACCCCGCTCATTCCTATTCAAGTGAAGGGGGGATGACGAAGGTGGCCAAGAAAGCCCAACGCACGGCAAATTGAAAAGAGCTGCAAAAGCGCAAAACATAACCATCATTATGACAACTAAGGCACTACAAATAGAGAAACATTCTGTAAATACAGCCACAACTCAAGGGAAATTAGTCACAACACAACTGAATTTCCCCGGGGGAAACCAAAAATGCTGTACCCCTAAGTTAGGTCTTCATTAATGGTAAGTGAACATTTTTATATGCATACAACCCTGGTAATTGCAGTTAATAAACATAACTTTCTTTTCAAAGTTTGGCCACTAATAGTCCTCTGTACACACAGCAAAGTCCAAGACGTTACTGAAGACGTAATTTAGAAGTAGCTAAAGCATCTTTTGGGGTCCCCCGGGGAAATTTTGTTGTGTTGTGGCTGTATTTGCAGTGTGTTTCTGTATTTGAAGTCCATTTCTTTATTTGCAGCACCTGTCTTGTAATTTTGATGCATGGCTTTGTGCTTTTGCAGCTTTTCAATTTCCAGTGCGTTGGGCTTCCTCAAGGTGACAGAATCTTTAATGTAAAATTACACATCCCGTATTTTTTTTACGTGTTGGAGTCAGCAATGTTAATAACTCCCAGTGTTTTCTTTATATTTATTGTCTTTTATAGAAGTTATTTCATGATATTTACAGGGGTGTGGTAATGTGGTAATTGATAGCTGTGAGCAAGTTGCTAGCAGTAAGAATATGAAACTTCAGGACTGAAAACCCAAATCAGTATCCTGACTTTGTAGTCTTCTTTTTGAGTAGTGTGTCTTTATCATGAACCATGTCAAAATACGTAAGGTTTTGTCTCTCTTTTCAAAAATATTAGTCATAAATTATTCAAAACACTTTATTCAAAAAATGAAAAACTCAACATAAAGAAGAAATTATATTTATTTATTTTATTAACTGCAGCAGGATATCAAAGTACTGAACAATATTGTAACTTCATTTTGTTTATAATGGATCTCAATATCATAGAAAATTATTTCCTAAAATAATATACAAGCTCAGTTTGCAACAGATTTCTTTAATAGTACACTTCTATCTCTTTTGAATTCACTAGTTCTCACTGTAAATTTTTTGCACTCAATTGCTGTAGCCATCATTAAATCTCCCTCTCTCTCTTTCTCTCTCTCTTGCTCTCTCTTTCTGACAGTAGAAGCAATGATTAAGAACATTAATCACAGTCAGGCTCAATTCTGAGTGTTGCCACTCTAACTGATTTTAAACATCTACAATATTGACAACTACAGAAGACGTGTGATGTATGAGGTGTTGATTTGTGTGCTTGTGCATTTTTTAGACTGTCATCAAGCAGTATATGTGTTTTGGCATGTTTAAAAAGCACGAAAGATTCCTTGCACAATAAGAGAGAGCAGGGTGAATTTGCATGCATGTGTACGAACGTGTGTATGTGCTGCAAGTGAGTGAATGAGTGTGTGTGAGCACGTGTGTTTGTGTGTGTCACCTTCTCGGCTGACTCAAGGCACTCTGAGAATCAAACAATTTCATGCAGCGAGTGGAGGAAATGAACTGAGCCGTAAGCCATAATAAAATTATCCAAATGTTATTATGGCGCCGGCTGCTTCTGTCCTACTTTAATACACATTTCAGCTCCGTGGGCCTGCCTGCCGGCTCTAGCCCTCCTGAATAAATCAACATTAGCTTACATCTAAATTATTAAGGAAGTGACTTAGGCTCCTGTTTATTGTATAAATTATTGGAGGGGTAAAAGTGTTAAATGCTCACATCCCTCTTTACAAATACATAATTCCCTAAATAATGACTGTCTTGGATTTTTTTGTTGTTACACGCATGCCTGAAAATTACCATGTGTACATTGAAACTAATACTGCACTGAATGCAACATGTTTAATGCAATGTGCAATGTTCAATTGCACATAAAAAACACATGGCATCAACACATACATTTACAGCTAATAAATTGTATACACATTTGATGCATCAATTATAGATTCCTTTTGCAATGTTTTTAAATGCCCTCTTTTCTATAGAGAGCGTGGCTAAGCCTAAAACCTCTAAAAGACGTGGTGCCTCTCATTTTTATTTAGTTTTTTGAGATATAAAACTCAGTGTCGTGCCTGGTGCCGAAGGCGCTCCTGTTTCTCCCACACTGTGCTCTACTTGCGATCTGCAGTCTCCAGACTACAATGCCCAGAATGCAACACACACTGACATAACATTAAGTATTAACCATGTTTATCAAACATTACAAATCACTGCAAACCCCCCATCTCCACCGTGATGCATGTGATGCATGGTGGTGGCAGCATCATGCTGTCAGAAAGCTGCTCAACAGCAGGCTATGGAAGAGGGTGAAGTGAAAGCAGCAATATATAAAAAAATCTTGGAGAATATTCTGATTCAGTTTGTAAGAGAACTATGACTGGGGAGAAGAAAGTATTTTCCAGCAGAACAATGACCTAAAGTACTCAGGTAAAGCTATACAGATATGAATTTTTTGGAAAAGCAGAGTCAAAGCCCAGGCCTCAGTTCAGTAGATAATGTGTGACTGGATTTGAAAATTACTGTTTCCACCTTTTCTCCAAGCAGCTTGACAGAGCTCAAACAGTTTTGAAGTGGAGTGGAGGAAAATTGTATCCATTTATAAATGCAATAAAGAGGAAAATTCCATGTCCATCCACATGGACAGGAACTCCATACAGTACAAACATTAATCTTTCAACATTTGCTGTTGTGTTAGAAATACTTCATTATTAGATATATTTTAACTTTTAGAAAAAAGTTAAACCTATTAAAATGTAAAAATCAAGTTTGACACAAATTCCTGAAATTTACATTTCAACCATAACTTATAAACCAATACTGGTAACACTGGTAAACATTCACTTGGATTCCATCATTCTCTGGTTTGGTCTGTTACTATTTGACACAGCTGACTGGGGATGATTAACATTTTTTACCAAGCTATATGTAGTATATTCTTCTTACAGCAGTTTTTGTTCTTTACATAGTTTCAACTGGCATGGGTGCATTCCGTTATCCATGTCTGAAAGCTTGTTAAGGAACTACAAGCATTTACTTTTAACTGCAGACTTGTTTGCATTTGGCCCGTACCTCTATTTGTTTCAGAAATGTAAATTACAAGGTGATTGCAACATTTTTTTGCTCTATATTGCATCATTTCATATTTTCTCCTACTAGCTGGAAAAAATATGCCATTAATTACAATTGCAGTTTAATGTTTGGAGGTATATTTACCAAAGACACAAGTGACTGAAGTGAGCACACTGTATGATCTCATCTGATGTATCCTCCTGATTTGCCCACAAGAACTGCAAGCTCAGGGGTGGAAACAAAAGTTGTTTCTGAACTTTTTTCTTGATATATTCAAAACAGATGTATACAAGATATACAAAAATAACAAAATAATAATAAAATAACATGCCATGCAGGGAACCATCTGGTGTGTTTTTGAGACAATGAAATGAAATGACCAACACTTGTACATGGACACGCTCCAAAAAATTGTGAATTCAAATTACAGTGTAAGCCTAAATAATGTTCAGTAAAATGCAAAACAAGTTAACATGCATGTGTTTCAGGCTATGTTGATCGTTTTAGAGACTGATTTTAGTGTAGTAAGTGTGTTTGTAAATGTAGATGTGACCTAAATTAGACTAGGACTAATGCATAAAAAAATCATCATTAATGTTCTTCTTTTGCTTTACAGAAAATCACTTTTCAGATCAACACATTGGCTTTAGATACAACACAGTTACACCTGTCTCCAGACTACAGACTTGAAGTATGACAGAATATGATATTATCCCACATTAAACTTTTAGTAAAACTACTCACAACATCAGCGTATGTAGTTATTTAACGAAGAAAAATGCCCAGCGTTAGCTCTTATATCGTTCAGTGGTGAGTATTATTGACCTGTAGCCTGCTGCTAACCCCGGCTAGCACTGCTGGAGTAGCATTAGTATTAGCAGCAAACCGCGCTAAGCGCTAGCACTTGCGCTGTTCAGAGGTACAGAGGACAGGACTGTAGTCTGCGTGTTTACCGTGTTAAAACAAGCTACGTAGGACAAATTGCTAGCTAATATAGCCCTGGCTAACTTAAATCTAAGCTTACTGTAAATAAACAGAAGCCCTTTACTCACCTAAATAAACAGTTTTTAGGAGAGAAATCTATGTAGATCAACATCCAGCACTCGTTTGACTGTAAAAAAATAGTTTTTGTTTATTTAAGTAAGCTTAGCTTTACAGGTCTAGACTCCCAGCAGGGAGACCTGCTGAATTAGAAGGAAAACATGGCAACACCCCCTTCCCTAAAATTGTTGCATAATGTGCCTTATGTATGAAAATAGACCAGAAAATAGACGTTTATTGATATTGTGCCTTATAATCTGGTGCGCTTTATAGTGCAAAAAATACGGTACTGAAGAACCCTGGCATAAGACTTTAGACAGAGCTAGATTTGTGTGGTTATGTAACGTTGAGCAGATGCCTTTCCCTTCCTGTACTCAACTCAGATTGGGTGATAACTTGACTCAGTTCTAGAATTTTTAAGATTTTTTTTTCACTTCACTCATCCCTTTGATTTGTCCCTGAATATTCATTGAGCTGCTTAATATTAAACCAAACCTCAGCTTGAGCTCGTATGAATATTCATATAGTCAGAGTGAGATTGTTCATAGAGGGGAGAGGCTTCGCCCTAGGCTCTGCCTACAACTATTACAGCATCAAACTCTTTCAAAAGCTTTTTTTTCTATTTATAATTGTGTGTGTATTTGACTGCTTGTATGTATATAACTCTAATTTATAAGTGCGACACAGATTTACTTAAACACACATTAGCGCACAAACACACACACATATGTTGGCAGTGTTCAGTCAATAGGCCTGGTTTGGATAGCATCCTTAGTGCATTGCAATCAAGAGCCTCGCCTGTAGTCATGTGGGAAAATTAATATTTCAGCAGACTAAATGCAGAGTGTTTTTTTGCTCAATTAATTTAAATAGAGCTATTAAGATTTAAACTTAATAAATAGCTGAGGGAGACAATAAATGGTGTAGGCCACAACCATGGCTCAGGAGTGCCTTGGGACTAAACACACACACACACACACACACACACACACACACACACACGCAAAGCAGGGTACAAGAAATCAGATATCATATGAGAAAAAATGATAGTCTTATGTCCTTTTTAGAAGGTACACAGACACACACACACACACACACACACACACACACACACACACACACACACACACACACACACACACACACACACACACACACACACAAAGATGAAAGTGATAAGATTGCCTTTGCATTTTGCTTTGTCCTGCAAAAATATGAGTTAGTGATGCCCTCTGCTGGTAAACAGGATCAGTTGCAGCAACAGTTTGCATCAGTATGCAGTGAGAAATAGTCCTATGGCACAGTTATTAATGTTTAAAAAATTAGCTTGTAAATACTTTATAAATCTTTAATAAGTATATACAATACAAATATATATCCTACATTGTTTTTTTTTTTATTCAATGTTATATTATGCTAATATACACCTCGTTATGATTATTGGTTGATATTTAATCTGGGTAGTAAAAATTAATAACAGATGACTGACTGATAGAACAGATAAAATAAGATAAGCATAACGTAATGTTTAACATTATAAATGAACGTGGAATTGCTATCTGACAAACAACAGACCACAGTCTTTACTATAAAGAAAACAAAGATTACTGTGTTTCAGAAAGTGCATCGGCTTTAGGTTAGTGATTTAATACCACTAGAATCAGCCTAGCACAAAGCATTTTTACACTTAAGCCTAAACCGAAAGCCTGGTCTAATAGTCATGGCTTACCACCACTTTAGAAATCTCTGGTTTGCAAATAATTTTATCCTGTAATGCAATTAGATCTGTTAACATTCTTGCAGTTACAATTCACAGTTTACATTTTAAATACTTCATCACAAAATGTATAGCTTAACTAAATTAAATTATGCACCAACGGCACTATGATTGCCATAAAAAATATTTTAAACATTAGTAATTTGTCCATTTCAACCCAAACTTACTCTACTCTAGAAGCTTCTTTAGAAACTAAATTCAAATGACTAAATTCAATAACTAAAACAAACTTTTTTAATCATTACGGTCATAGGACAACAGCTAAGCTTTAGAAACTACAGAAAAAAGTCAATAAAAATAGGTTTTAAATAAATTGCATAAATTTAAAGCATAATGTAAACATTCAGATTAGAAAATACAGCATGCGATAGTAAGTCAGTGGCAATGAATGTGTATATTTATTAAGCTTTATTAATCGGATAATTAAGGTTAAGTCTGTAAGGTTCCCTGAAATTACATATCAGTTACACATATCAATGACTTATGCACAAAATAAATAAATAAATAAATAAATCAAAAGGAAAACAAAAAATCAAAGAAACAATAATCTGTGAGCATGTAAACCAAAAAAACAGAATAGAGATAATTTCATGTGTTTTTTTGCACATAATTTATAATTAACATGATTTTATTCCAGCATTATACTAAGCACAAGCACTTTCAGACTTTTCAGATTTAGTATAACATACAATCCTACTCACACCTTATGGTTTGGTCCCAGTGGAGCTGCTGATTCACAGTCAGACAGCTGTGATTTATCTGTCTGTCAGCGCTTCACTTACCCTTCTCTCCTGGCTTTTACCTGCTATCAGTCACCAGTCATCAGTCACTGACTGTCAGCACAAACCAGCAGAGACACACTGAGTTACTGTCTACATTTCTATTAAAGCTACACACAATATCACCAGACAATCTAATAGCTCTACCACTACCAAAGAGAGAAAAAGAGAGAGAGAGAGAGAGAGAGAGAGAGAGAGAGAGAGAGAGAGAGAGAGAGAGAGAAAAAAGAGCTAAAGAGGTAAAGAGAGAGGGAGGAGGTTTTGGAGATGTGCACTGAGGAAGAAATAAGGTAAAGTGTTGGCTAAATTCTCTGCCTGTACAACATGTAACTGTGTCACATCATTGCTCATAAGCAAAATGTGTCAAATCAACATATTATGTTTAAAACAAATCCAAGGCCTCATTTTTTTGTGTAGTTTGACTGTGACTCCATGATTAAAACTTACTCGACACATTCACCAGTAACAGACTGAATTAAGCCTTTAAGCAAAATTTCAATAATAATATGTAACACAGTGGTGGTCCATCAAAGGACACAAGTGGTGCTCACTCTCAAAATTGTTTAACATTACATATTCAAACCTAATTTAATTGTTTGTGTGTTTTCATAAGCCTATGTTTCTATTTGTGAGAACAAAAAAAAATCTACACAACACAAGCAAATTACCACATGCTCTAATTGAAGCCCACCAGATGAGGCTGTTGACCTACTGCCTCCTCTTATGAATAAACTGACCAATCAGAATCAAGATGCAAATGATCTAATGTCCTTCACTGCTGGTCAAAACAAGCTGCTAAATAGAGGCAGAATCAAATGAGCCTCCGTCTGTACTGAAAAGCAGCTACAATCAGGCATTATGTTATGAAGCACTCTTCATTAAGTGTCACTTTAGTGCTCAGTGAGTCATTAGACTGTCTCTCTGTTTACAAATGAGAGTAAGCAGTTATTAGACCAGCTCTCTTTACAGCTTAGGGTACACTACGAGCTGTGACCTGGGTATACTGGTTAGAATTAGACTTTAAAAACTGCCTTTTATAATTATGAGTACATTTCTCATTGAGACACTGTGTGTTTTTTACACACAGCTACATAGTTTAAGATTGTATTATATTTCTATATTAATTTTATTATCTAATTAATCAAATTTTAAGACTGTATGGTAATGAAAATTACTGTACTACCCTGTGCTTTATTATTATGGTTTTGCATAGTTGCTTTAGGTGTACTTTCTCCAGATATAATACATATTAATGTTTGTATTACCTCTGTATTACATCTAATTCCCAAAGGCCAATTCCCTCATGTTTTCTTCCAATCAAACAGTGATGGCAAGCTGGAAGAGTGAATGTTGGCGTGTTTCTCCTCCAAGATGCATGAGGGGCCACCGCATCTTTATTAGACAGCTATAACACAGCGTCCTTGGACAGTTCAATGCAGGGAAAAGCTAACTGCCTCTCCTATTCCATCAGCCTCCAACATACCCAGGGGAAACAAGGCTAGGGATGTTATCCTGGACTCCTGATCACAGCACAGCAGTGGCATCATCAGGGACTGAAAGGACATTTTTGTTACGGACACGCATGCCTGACTTTGACGGAAAGTGGGGGAGATATTGTTTCACAACTAGCAGGCAAAATACAGGGATTTTTAGGGTGAACTGTGTTAGTGTTTTGACTCATCAATTTAAAACAATTACTTTATTTCCTCTAAGTGGACACCTTCTAAACTTAATAATGAGCATCATCCTGCTTACTTCACCAGAGTTACATAGTGCAGTTAGCAGTGTAGTACTTAACCCAGATAAGCAATAAAAGAGATGCTATTCTCCTTAGTAATAAAAGGACTGGATATAAAATTTACATTTGAATTAAAATAAAAGAAGCAAAAGCATTCCCTCTAATAAATGTGGAAAAGAATGTGCTGCACTTGCTCCATTTTTTTAGCTGCTTGAGGCTTTGGACCACCACTGCTATCAGGTCTTTTTCATCTTTTTACATAAAACACTGGTGAATGTCTATTAATGATGGGTTGAATGTGTATTAGGTGATTTTTACACATTTGCTTAGTGAACAAGACAGTTTTTAAATGGGTTAGCTGTGTGTGTGTGTGTGTATGTGTTTGTGTGTGTGAGATTTCTGTTTGTTAGGCAGTTTTATGCAGTTCACTATTCAAGTCTGCTTCAGCTGATAACAATCATAAATCAGGTGCTGACTCAAAGGTGAATATAATGTGACTGTTAGAGCTGATGCATAGTGTTCTACTTGTACCCACTACCATGCAGCAATAGAAAATAGTGAAAAATATTGTAATAATAAACACACACACATACACTCACACCCAACACCTCTAGATGAGGTCTGTCTCTTTAAGCTGGGCTGTGGTGTAATGTCCAGATTGTTGTACTTCCTCCTCAGTGCTTCTCACTAGTCATACAGAGGACAACACCTCACCGGCCGCCTCCCTCTCCTTCCTCTCTGCTCGCTCCACGTCCAGCACGGTGAAAGCCGGCTGCTTGACCACAAGCTGAGCTTGCTCGCTGGGGAAACGGGCTGGATCCATGCCTTCATATTGACCTCGGGGGAAGGAGCTCCGGGCCAGAACACTGGTGTAGTGTCGCTTCAGCTCAGGGTCAGGACAGAACAGGTACTCGTACAGAGCCCCTGCTAGAACAGCACCTATCACAGGACCCACCCAGTAGACCTGAGACAAAGAGGGAAGGAGGGAGAAACTGTTTTATTGTTTGGGTTTCGAGCAGGCCCTCTGTTATTACTAGTGAAGTATTTATTGTCCAAAGAAAGATCCTGACAAACAGGAAAACTCTGAAATGTCACATACAGGCCACGGGTGGCCATTCCAATGTAATGTCCAACAAGAAGTTACCCTTTTTAGCAATGTAGGCAATGTGGCAGCAAAGGGTGTATACAAATATATTTTTCACTGTGGCTTTAACACTTGAAAATGAGTTTTGTTGCAGATACAATTTAAAAGTATCGGAAATTTAAATCTTTCAAATATTTGTCACACTAGACTGGATACAAATTTCAATGCTTCTTTTCAAACTGCTGCTAATGCAAGGACATAATCTTAAGAAAAGAGCTGCTGGCAGTCTTTCAGTCGATATTTGACCCTCAAGGGCAAGAATTGTTGACCTCTGATCAAAAGCTATGTTTTTTAAACCCATTTATTCACAATGGCATGCATCTGTTTGAAAAAAGTTAATCAGAATTCCCCAATACTACCGGTCTTCAACATCGTAAAAAGATGGCCTTGAAAACGAAGCTCAGGAATGACTATGTGAAAGATGTGAAGTGAAAGATATGTGAGTCAGACCTTTACAAATGCTCAAAATGTTCTTACAGCCCATGTGCCCCTACAATTAAACAGAAAAATGCAGGAGCGCAAACATACACAAAGCGTGTATGTGAGTAATCTAAAGTCATGGTCTTTTATGACTCCCTGTTGAGTGGCTTGCCATGTGCAGACATGAAAAGAAATGCAAATATATGACAGACCCAGTGGTTTTCCCAGTGCCCCATGATGACTGCAGGGCCAAACGAGCGAGCAGGATTCATGCTGGCTCCAGTGTACGGGATCTGCTGGAACACACATTCACATCAGTAAAACTTGATAAAGTTGGGGGAGAATAAACCTTTTTTTTTTATATAGTTCCACATCAAATTGCCCTGGCATACTGTGAAAGTGATAAATAGACAGTCAACAAATTCCTTAAGCTTTAATAGTAACATAAAATTAAATGTTCATCAAAAAGTGTATAAAAGAGTTATGAAAGTGATCTGCTATATGCACATTTACAAGGACCCCAACCTACTATCCAAAAACAAGGCATATAAATTATAAATCAGCAGGAGCACAAGATGATGTTGACTAGAAGAGCAGAAGTAAGCTGGCAGTGTTTAACAACAGTGATCAGCAGTTTTTGTGCACAACAACACTTGCAGTATAACCACAAGAGAAGCTTATCTTACCTACAGAAAACTGAAGTACTAGAGTAATGTAATACACTACTATACAAGAGAAAGTGCACATAAAGAGCAAAGCTACTCATCACTAGACGAAGGTCTGTGCTGCTCCAGCTGTAAGGTGAATAACAGTTGAAAACAAGAGAAGAACGGAAGACAGGAGAGGAAATAAAGTAAAGAGTAAAAAAGAGACTGGATAATGATATAAAAAATAGAGAAAAGAATAAGACAAGAGAGATTACAAGAAAGCAGAGTGAATGAAAGATGAAGTGAAGTGAAAAGGAGAAAAAAAGAACTAGAAAGATGTTTACATAAAAGAAATGAAAAGACTGAGTTTATGAAAGTATTAAATAGACATAAGAAACATAGGAAATGAAGTTAAAAATAGTTCAGAGAAGACAAAAGAAGAGGAGAGAGGACAAAGGGTGAGAAGAGAGACAAGATAAGAAACGGACAGAGCAGGAAAGAAGAGAGGAGAAGAAAAGAAAAAGATAAGAGAAGAGGAAAGAGTACACATAATAAAAATTAAACAGAAAAGAAGAGAAGATATAAGAAGAGAACAGAAGAGGAGAGAAGATGAAAGAAGAGACACCATGAAAACAGTAGAGGTAACTATAGGTCAGAATAAAACAGAAGACAAAAGAACAAAAGAAAACAGATGTAGAGATGAGAAAAGGAGGAAGAATAAATATGTGAGAATAGTATGATGTAGAAGAGAAGTGCACAGAATAAAAAGAAATATAAGAATAAAGGCATGAGATAAGTTAAGAGAAAAAAAAGTTTTTTTCTTTTTTTTTTACTGAAATTCTGGCTCTGAAGTGTCTTCTGTAACGTCTATAATGCTATTAGGCCTAAACAGCATGAAGGGCAAAATGAGGACACTGTACTTCCTTAGCAACCAGAGTGTGGCTCCAAAAGCACCCTACACACCGCTGAGGCTGTTGGCATAAACCTGACATAATCACTTGGCACCATAGCTTGGCTACGATTTTCTGAGAGCCGAGAAACACACCTGCTGAGCCTTCATCCCCTGTGCACTGGAAAGTCTTAAAGTAATGGGCTGAAGTGATGTGGCAGCTAATCCACCTGACATGCTTTAATCAAACCATTTGTTTACACAAATGTAACAAATCTTTCTAAGGTGATTAGACTCAGGAATCCCATAATGCTTTGCAGGTCTTGGCTATGTCTGTAGCTGCTGCTAGTGTAATTCATTAAATCTTTCATTTTAATTCTTGCTCTGTATCTGCTGATCCTGTTATCTGAGGAAGAAACTCAAGGGTAAAGTGACTCACGGCGAACAGGTGGCCGATGCACACAGATAAACCGATAGCCAGTGCTGCCGAACCCTTCAGGTCAGAGCGCTTGGGGTCACAGGTGGCAAAGACAGTGAAGACCAGCTCGAAAGTGATGAGGAGTTCAATCACCAGGGCATGGCCTGTGGAGATACCTGCATTGACCTGCAGAGGACAGTAGAGAGAAGAAACAAAACAGGTCTGTAAACACTAAATAGTGTATAATAGAAATAATATCATCAACAGAAGGGGGCAGTATTAAGACTACTCGTTCAACTACATTTATGGAGGTCAGGTACTGATTGGTGATCAGTTCTGGATCACAAAAATCCTTTTCTCCAGAAAGCGCAGCTTCACTGATTCACAGCTTAGTACTCATGCTCTTCATTCCCTTTAGGTGGTGGTTAGTCAATTAAAAAAATCATCAGATTAATCACAGCAATATTCTGTGATTAATCCTGATAAAATTATGATAACCAATATTTTAATGCTGGTACTTACTGATTTTTGGGAGGCCTAGGAAACTAGAGCCTTTTTACTTTATTATCACATATCAGCATACTTTTGTGTCCTTTTAAATTATAATCTTTAAGTTTAAGGAAGGAGAAATAAAATAAATAAAATCACTTAAGTTGTTGTGTCTATGGATCCTGCATTATCCACGCAATAGCTAGCAGGAACAAAACTAACCTCTGCACCCTTACATCTGGTTCTACGAAATTCAATTGTCCTGATATCACTATTAAAACTCATTTTGATTATAAACACATGCAATTTTGTTTATTTCCACAAAATAACAGATGTTACATTAAGTCTGCAAAATCTACAGTACTGTCCCTGGATCCAAGCTAATGTAAAACATTATGTGTTACTGAAGAAAGCTCACAAATGAATGTAGGTTTAATGGTGACTAGTTTTTAAGAGTGTTTAAGTGTAGTGTAGTGGTCTGTGGTTTGAGACACATCACTGTAGTTCAAAGGGCAGCATTCACACCTACTCTAACAAACTGCACAGAGCAATTGGACCAGGATTCATTTTTATCGAACCAAAACTAACAAGTATAAAGACACCCTTAAGTGCAGTTTTTTCAGAGCATCCCATTCTAGTAGCAATACTTTATTATATCCTCCTAAGACCTGGACATTTGTGTGACATTTTTTACTTTCTCCTAGCTATTTAGGATTACTAGGACCTAAGAAGTATAACAACTAAATGTTGTCCTTGTACAGGAAGTCATTTTGGCAAATTACATGCAACAACTAAATGTTAGCTTTCCACAAAACGAAAATAAACTAATTTCAAACATAAAAGTGGAGGATAATTTTTACCTGGCCTATGTTTCTGTCTGAAATGGCTGTAAAAACCTTTGACTGGGCTTCCCGCCATTTAGTTTTCAACCAATTGAGTGTGATGTTGTCATGTTGTGACCACTAGATGGTACGGGCAGTGTCTCCATATGAGGCCAAAGGGGCAATGTTTTAAAAAATTAAGTATCTTGGTGCAGAGAAGCAGAAATGTAATGTCCCCACATGAGGACACTGGGTCTCAAGAGGATATGGATATGGTTTACATGCAAACACAAATGTGAACCTGACATAATTCTATTCAACAAACCGATGTAACTCCCAGGCTCCCTCTCACAGCAGGTGGGGTCACACCATACAGGATGGCCGTCCCTACAACTGCTCCAATGCACTGTGCTCCCAGGTAGAACACTCCCTTTGCCAGGCTCAGCTTCCGTGTGGCCACCATCGCTGTTGTGACTGCTGGATTGATGTGAGCACCACTGATGTGCCCGAAGCATTGAACCAGCGTGGCTATAGACAAGCCAAAGCACAGAGAAATTAGGACGAGGTCAGGGGGTGGGGGGCTTTCCTGCCCTGCCGACCAGTTGATGGTGGAGCCCAAGCCAAGCAGCACGAAAATCAGCATGGCCAGAAACTCTCCGCCAACTGCTCGCCAGAAATCCTGCGTCCACACTCCCTTGAAGGCGGCCATGGTGCATTGACGACCGCTGGAGCACGAAGGAGGACACTTCCTGAGATAAAAAGAGAGAAAAAAAGTTTTGGGTTAAAGGATGCGATTTTTGAAACTGCTGGGCCATTTGATGTTTCAATTCATTAGAAACCAACACACTAATTGTTTCTAAAACCACATATTCAAAATCTGTCAATCAATAGATTACAAAGAACTGTTGTGTAAATAAAACAATTTTAGGCCTGTCACAATAATAGCAATATCGATTTATCGTTCAATAAATAAACATGACCTCAATTATTTTTTGATAATCGTGATATCGTCTATTGTGTTTATTTCTATGTTTGTTCACACATATAACGGGGAACAGTATTTGAGCCAGTCATGTTTCAATAACTGTGACTCAATACACGCAGTGTGGACTAAAGTAGAGGAAGAAATAAGTAATAAGAAATATAATTCCTAAACTAATAATAATAAATGATAATTTAAAATTTTCCTGTCTTTAAAAAGTGTATAAATGTTATTTTATGCTATTCTCTTATCATTATGTCAGTGGAATTTAATAGTCCAAAAAT
Source organism: Astyanax mexicanus (assembly GCF_023375975.1). Taxonomy (NCBI): domain Eukaryota; kingdom Metazoa; phylum Chordata; class Actinopteri; order Characiformes; family Acestrorhamphidae; genus Astyanax; species Astyanax mexicanus. The sequence goes on along the minus strand of NC_064408.1, from coordinate 66,498,479 downwards.
AATAAAAATAATTCCAAAAATATCGTGTATCGCAATAATTTCTGGGACAGTACATCGTCCACAAACAATTTTTATCGTGACAGGCCTAACCAATTTCAATATTAAACCAGTTTGCAGGAAAAAAATATTAAATTTCATATATTTTAAAAGCACAATAACTTTCCCACCTCTTAACAACAATCAGAAATGTGCCAAAAACTAACAATTTCTTGCAGGTTTTATCAATATCAAGACCAATTTCCATCTCCTTGTCTTTCAATGTCCCCAGTGTGTGTTTAGAGAGAACAGTAAGAAGCAGTCCTATTATTACTCCCCAGCACTACCACTGTAAATATCCAAAATATGCTTTTTAAATATCTTCCCAAAGTCTAATAAATTTCACCAAATTCTTCTCGATATAGAATGTAAAACAATTAAGGCTATATGATAAAACACAAGGCTAACATGGCTCTGCCCTTCCTTCAAGCAACCTAAATAGCTAAACTAACATATTTGGTATCATAGTAAGCTAGATAGCTATCCAGATATCGTGATGTGTTTGGTGTGTTGATTCTCCCTGTTACTAACAGCTTTAATAACTTCACTCAGAAGTCATGGAGGGAGGGCTGATGGAGCAACCTACAACAATGTGAGGAGAAGTTTGGAGAAGCCTGTCTAATGGGACTGTGAGAGAAAGCCGGGGTTTAGCCTAGCATGTAACAGAGGGCTGTCAGTTATGCACAACCTTTGGAAGACATAGGTAAGAGATATACCTGCTATCTGGCCAAGCTCTTACGCAGACAACCAGCTGCATTGTGAATGTAACTGTTCATACACTTGCCTATGTGTTACTGGAGGCTTTCACTAGAGGGCACTCTGCCCCCACTCTGTTTCTCGAGCTTTTTCCACCATGAGCGGATGTAGCAGTCTCGGATTTGTTTCCACTTCAGTTTACATGTTTCCACCTTCACTATTGAAACAATTCTATTTGCTCGCTAGCTAGTTTGACAAGCATATCAGGACACATACAGATGCAGGTAGTTTCCGACTTTCTGCCATTATGCGTCATATTAATTTCTAAAGAATATGCACAACCAACGCTCCAAACAAATGCAGGATACACAAGGCAGCCATCATTCACACAAACACGTAGTTAACAGCAAGTAAAACTTTACTATAAGACTACAAACAATTTCCTAGAGGATTTGATGTATGCATTTTGTCAATTTATAAAGAGAATTTTAAATCATATTTCTGCTTTACGTTTTCTATTTAAACTGCAGAACTTACATAACCCTCACAATATAGTATTACACAGGAATTCAATATATCATAATGTTTTCCAATAGTAAATAACATCCACAATAACGTTTTTTGTCAATTTATTGCAATAAATGATACAATTGTCATTTTAAGACCATTTAAATGCCCCTGACATAATGATAATTGAATATCATATCACATTTATACTAGGGGTGTACCATATCATATGGTATGCAATAATATTACCAACATTTTTGAATATCGTTAACAATGTTATACCTTGAAATTTCAGCCACCCCTAATTATCACATAAGGGTACTACGTTTTTGCTATTTTTAGGAAAGGGGAATTCACTATGTTCTCATTTCCCATGATATAAACATTGTATATACTTTAATCCTGGATATTTGGAGATATTTGGGCTGCATTATTAGTATCATGACATTCTGGATCATTGATTTCTTCTACAATCTGATGAAAATTATTTTATTTTTAATATCTCTTTATAATTATATATAAATATACAAATAAACACAATAGACTATAGCACTATTATCAAATAGTATTGAGTTCACGTCCATTTATTTTAATGATAAGTCGATTATGCAATTATCGTGACAACCATCAAAGAGGTTTTACAAAATATTAGATTCTCAGCTGAAACCCGAAACCCAAAAAGGGATAATAAATTAATTGAGTCTAATTTGAGCAGCTTTGCCCTTTTAGAGTTTCCACGTCGAAGTAAGCGCAGCGTTAAATCAGCGCATTAACTGGTAAATATAATAATACAGAAAGTGTGAAAAGTGTGAAGTGAGATAAAGGTTGTGATTGGTCTCAGTAAAACTTACCTAAAACAACCACACAATTTATTTCGTCCTGTAAACTCCTCTCTCATCACTTTATGAGCATCCCATCAGTTTCAGCGTGTAAAATGAGTCAGGTTATCTCAGATCAGAGTCAGTAGTTCACTCTGTGTCGCTCCTGGGGCTCCGGTAGCGATTGATGCGCTCAGTCTCGGGGGAGGTTTTAGGTTTTGGCCGCGGCTCGTGTCTCTATTCAGCAGCGCTACTGATTATTTCCGCCCGTTTCGCGTCAACCACCGCGCGCGGCGAACTTCTGACCAATCAGAGAACAGCAGCCGTGATGCTGTTGGGCAGTTCTGAAGCGGGAGGCGGTGCTTACCGGAATACGGGTGGGGAAAACGCCCCCCTGGCCCCAAAGCAGCGCTGGGAACAACAGCGTGTTAAAATTCTCCTGAAAAGCATCTTAGCTTAAAACTCTAAACAACTTATTTACTTCTTATTTCCACGTGCCCGTGCAGCTGTCCCTTTGCCCTGGTATTCAGAGCTCTATTCAGACAGAATTAAAAATGTTTGTGTCTATAATAAAAAACGTGTTATTTGTGTCTGCAGCAAAATTGCATAAATTTAATTAAAACACTAAGTAAAATACAATTTTAAAGATTTACACTGAATGAACACATAATTCCAAATATAAAGGGATGTTAGTCTTCACTTTAAACTTTTTGTATATTTTATACAGTTTTATTTACCGAGGGGGATGGGCTGTTTACCACATGCACAAAACTCCCAAGTGGTTAAATAATATTTTTTTGTTTACAATTATATTTTCCTGTAGATTTGAAGGTTTTTAAAGAACTAATTTAAATTACTTTTAAATGATTAATTTAGCTATTTTTATTAAAACTATCAAGCTATGTAAAAGAGATAACTGCCACTTTAAAACAGTAACCTTTGGTATCAGTGAAATCACAACCTTCATGCTATTTTATTATCAAGGTGTTGACCACACTTGTTGCATATTCAGCAAATAATTATATTAATTTAAAGTGGCCGTTTTTTTTTTTTTTCTAAACTAAAAGCAGAAGCGTTTCTGAGTGGAGGTGGGATAAAATATTGTGTTTAATGGTACCAGTGTGCTGGAACAACCCTCCCTGCTAAGCCCAATATATTAATTCTAAAAACTGGGGTGTTGGGTCACTTTTCACGGGAGTTCCTCTGGCCACGTCATGCGACTTTATGTACTTTATGGACGTCACACGTACAGCCTCTAAAAAAGGATCCGGCTGAGTTTTTATATGAGCACACTCTTGGCACTTTTAGACTCTTTGGCTAATTTTCTGTGCTACAATTGCGCACTCTCGCCGCGTATCAACTGCGCTACAAAGGCACAGCGGCTGGTGGAGCAATGGAGACTTTAGAAGGGCTCTTTTTCCCATAGTAAAAACAACGTTTGTGGCTGAAGTTTCTGACTGAGCGCACTCTCTCTCTCTTTCTGACTGAACATAACCTAGAATCTGATTCATCCGCTCTGAAAGAACACCGCATCACACTCGTCCAGTTTAAAATAATTTTTCTGCATCATCGGTGCAATTACCCATTCTTACCAGAGAGAGTCCTAAATCCCCCAAATCCCAAAACTTATGGACATGAGCTTTGACTTAATTTGTCTAATATTGGCCTATTTTTTATTAAACTCGGAATAAGAATGCTAGAATCTAGAATTTAGAATCCGTTTACTGAAAATATTAAACTGTCAACAGCTGTTGAGAGGTGATCTTAGATCAGTACATTTACTCAGAGATTCCATTAGAAAATGAGAAATGATTATGTCCATTGCATCCATATTTAGATGAGGTAAAGCTTACGCTGTGTATAATACTAAAGTAAAATATCAAGATAATTTCAATAATTGTAGAAATAATTCCTAAATTCATCTTTAAAGCAGAACAAGGTCACCACAAACAATTTCAAATGTGTGCAGCTATAGGTCAACCATGTTTTCATCAAATGGCAAGTTTTGCTAAAATTGTCCATCCTGTCGTGTAGCTTGCCATGAGAGGGTGGATGCATGCGTAACAGCAAATTAAAAGTAAAATAAAGGGTTTCAGATGGGAAAATATTATTTCAATGTTTCAAAGGACCAAAAGATATAGTATTTTAATAATTACTCAATATTTACTTTTTACATAGTCCAATGGGAACAAGTACATTTACGAACTTAACTCACTGTGTAAGTACACATGGCATATGTGGTCTACTTTTCAAGTAGAAGAGGAAAAACACAGCCTATACAGAAGACATAATGTATCTCCATGGGTCTCAGTCAGCATGGTAGCATTTACAGAAACGTATTATCACCTGCAGTATTTCAGTTATTTAGCTATCACTGTTTACCAAAACAAACCCACTGTTCATTTAGGCACATAAATATGCAAACAGGTAGCCAGCTCCCATCATCAGCCCTCCATCAGTGCAGCAGACCTGGCAGGAGGGGAGTTAGCTGTGTCACATTAAGTTTATGGTCACTGTATCTCTACTGTGCCCATAAGACAGTATAAGCTCTTTTAAGAGTCAGTAATAAAAACAGGGAGAAAGGTTCATTACCAATCTCATGATACATGTTCTTGCAACACTTGTGTCGTGACATCAGCTCTTATGGATACTGCCTGGCAGGTATGACGCAAATAAATAAACATGTTTGGCTTATATGTATTTTAAATTTTCTTACCAATTTGAGGGTCAATTACCCAAGCTCCCATTACTAGCTTTTACTAGCATTTCCCTCAACAATCAGGCTGGGTAACACGTTTGGAGGAAAGCGCAATAGGTCAGCTAACATATAACATATATAGCATAACATAATCTGTGCTGAACAACATTACACCTGGAATGCTAAGTGAAGGCAGTGCCAGTAAGCAAAGCCATTTGTGCTCTCTCGGACTCCGGCTGCTGATGGCAAACAGAATCGTAATCCGAACTGGTGATTCTCTGATCACAAATACAGCCCCTTGGTCAGCTGGATGACTCAAAGTCCAAGAATTCTTTCAATTTTGAACATCTTATATGGTATTCTTGGTACATGGTAAACAGCTGATGTTAGAGATAGGGTAAAGGGTAGTTTTTAGGCCGAGTTTAGGGGATTTAGGGTGTTAGTATTTTTGTGAGTCTGCACAGCTGACCTAATGCCAAGAGGGCAAGCAAAGAGAAGTGAAATGAGTGAATCAGGCTCCTCCGTGCATAATGCTGGTACCACTTTCTAAAGAACACACACAGAATATTGGCATGGCGAGTTGGATAAATGAATGAATGAATGAATGCACAAAGCATGCAACAAAGACACAGACTGGCAAAGAGCCATGTGTATAATCAAGCTTGCTAGGTTTTGTTATTCTGGTCAAGTTATCTTCAGTGGCTATGTTTCTTTGACTAAACAGAGAAAAATATAAGCTTTACTGAAGATGTCTGGGGATAACAAGCCACATCACATCACATGATTATTGGAAAGTTATTGATAAAGCATTAGTTGTACATAATTTATCTTAAATGTCTAAAAAATCAAGTTAACCTACAATCCCAAATCTTCAGAGCTCCTAAGGTGACATCATGTAAAAAAAAATATTGTGTGGCTACTCCTTATTAAGGCATAGGAACGAGATAATTAAGGCGTGGAAATGAGATCCTAATGTGTGGGAACGAGATAATTAAGGCGTGGGAACGAGATCATTAATGCATGGAAACAAGTTAATTAAATCTAGCCGGAAAATAATAAAGCTTGCTTTTCTGTAAATGAATGCTCATAAAGAAACTGAATATTACATCAAAGCTCCTTAAATCCAAGGATAATCTTTACTAAGAAATTGGAGAGTGAATTGGTTTATTTTTATTTTAATCTCTAAATGAATTATGGTGATACTTTGGAGTCTCTTGCAGTGAGACATGGTATAATTCTAAGTAAAAGACTTTTAATTCTCATACTAAAAGCTGATTGGCTCAGACGCAGAAAGTTTGCAGACCTGTTTACCTTCTTTAAGCAGTCATTTTGTGCACAAACCCTGAGAGCTGCTTGCTTTATTAGCTGTGAAACAAAAGGCCTTTTGGCCATGCCTTAATGGCTTCGATTTAATTAACTTGTTCCCACGCCTTAATAAGTCATGTTCACGCCTTAATGATTTCATTCCCATGCCTTAATTATCTCTTTCCCACGCATTAGTATCTCGTTCCCATGCATTAGTATCTCATTCCCAAGCCTTAATTATCTAGTTCCCACACCTTAGGATCTCGTTCCCACTCCCTAATAAGGCGTGGCCATGCATTATTTTTATTTTTTTTACAGGATGTCACCTTAGGGGATCTGTACAAATCAGAAAAAAATGTGACACAAAATTAATCTATGGAAAATGCAATATGCAATTTTCTTTTATTTCCTGTAACTTTTATTTGATTGCAGACAGTATGAACCCAAAAAATTGTATTATCCAGACTGTTATCAGCAACAAATCAAAAAGCCAGGGTTTTTAATGGTATGCAGCTGTGTCAATGCCTTTGGCACAGTTAATATCCACTTTTTTATGTCAGTTTTAATGTAAGAAAGTACATTAAGGTCTTAGAGCAACATACAGTTGCAAATCTTAAGACTTGTGCTTGAATGGAAAAAAATAACACCTGAAACACTTCATCACTGTGTGTGGTGAAAAGGCATGGCAACTTAACAAAGTGGAAAATTCTTTATCTTTCCAACTTTTGTGGAAGGTGTTGCAGGCCTGGAATGCAGGAATGGATGTTTATGAATAAATAAAATTAACTCAAGGACACAGAACATGAAATATGTCAGGTTCATGCTGTCTGCAATCAATACTTATATTTTCCATACTGTACTAACGTTTGATTTGGGAATGTAAATAGAAAAAGTAGCTTATTTTAAAAGAAAGAAAGAGAAAGTGTACAATTTCATTCCACAGCTGTGACTAGTAAACAAAAAGAACTAAACAAAAAAAGAACTCAAGTCAGTATGGAACACATACTCTCCTATTTTATTCATTTAGCTATCACTGTTTGCCAAACCTAACCAACTGTACATTTAGGCACAGAATTATGCAAACAGGTAGCCAGCTCCCATCAGCTTTCAGTAACTACGGCAGATTGGGCAGGAAGGGTGTTTGCTCTCTCACTGTTCGTTGGTTTTGTGGCTATTTTTTATAGATTTAAAATGTTTAAAGTTACATTCAGAGCTGTTGGAACTGCTGAAAAGGCAGGAAAGCATGGGGAACAAAGATAAACCGTGAACCTTGACAGCTACGCCTTAAAGCTCCACAGTAGAAAACTGTTTCACTAGTCTAGAGTCTGCAAAATCCTGCTGAAGGTCTTCTGCAGTCAAACAGGGGTTTCGATTTACCTTTTTTTTTTTTGCAAGCCTAGCATCAGTACTCACTGAGAGTTGTCTTGGTCTTTCACAGCTTTAAAGAAGTGAATCCTAATATAGCACTATCCAACAACGTGAACAACAGAACTTTGAGGGAGACAGCAGCAGCTACAGTTCAAGCATATATGAGGAATCAGTCACGACACAGATGCAAAGTTTTCCCTATAACTTTACAAATCAGGCCGTCGTTGCCTCAGAGTTGGGGGAATATAAAGCAGGAGTTTCTGCTTGGCAGCCCTAAACTCCTCTCTGATCTCGGAGTGTGATTGCAGGCTGTTCTTAGACACAGAAGCAAGAGCTCAGATAAAGCCTTCAGAGGAACTCCGCAGTGGCACATAACATAATGCGGCTGTGAGCTGTGTTTGTGTGTGGCGGGCTATATTTTAAAAGTTTTATTCGCTTCTCCACACACTCCAGTCTGAGGCCTCCCTGTGTAATGCTTGCTGTCTAATCTCATATGTGCAGACTGTGGAGTTGCTTCAGCCGACGCTATTTGGTCCATCAATCACAGGCACAGCAAAACTTAAACACTAACCGGTTTGGATGCACACAGGCTGCATTACTGACGTGTGTGTGGGAGTGTGTGCTGGGGTGTTAGTCACAGATAGGAAAGAGGAGGAATGTGGAGGTTGTGTATTTTGAAGTTACACGTTTTAGTGACAGTCTCCTTGCATCCCTGCTGTCATGCAGTTTGCTCTCTCTGGGTTTATGAGTTTGTGAGTGTGTGTGTGAAAGCATCATGCTATACCCTGCCCCTTACTTTGATGTTCTCATTAGCAGGACGCTCACGAACAAGACCGCCTTTGTGTGTTCCGACAAATCTGCATCTTCATGCAAGCTTAGTCAATCTGAATATTTGTTCTGTCCTAATGATGAACTCCTTAACTAACAATGCTGACAGTGTTCTACTCCCCCCATCACCAGCCCATCTCTTTCTCTCTCTCTCTGAACAACAAAATAAAAAAATAAAAAGATCCATGCCAACCATCCTCTGACACCCCTGTTCAACCCAAACCAAATTCAAACCAAACTCCCTCCCCATCCAGTGTCCTCTACCGGAAGCAGGAGCGTTATGTAATCATTATATAAAAATTCATGCCCTCATGGGCACTGACATTCCATCAGTATTGATGAGGGAGAGTGACACAGAAACAGACACAGGGGATGTTTTTTTCCGGGTGTTTGTTATCTACACAATTAGGCTCTGAATGTTTCCTGTGCGCTAGCATGTAAACTGAACTCTGCTGCTGATAAAGATCAGTTAGAGGTCACCAAATCTTTGCATTGTTTGTATAATACTATGATACTGTATATATGTATATATAGATATATAGATATATAGATATAGATATATATATACATATATACAGTATCTAGTTTGGGCCTGATCGAAATATGTGTAAGTGTAAATAGTTAAATGAGTAGAAAATGAACTGATCTTTAAAAAGCATGAAGATAAAGAAGACACATTTCTTTATAGTTTCATAGTTTCAAAATAACAAAGAAGGAACATGGTCTGAACTAAAAGTTCAGGCATCCTGCATGGTCAATTCTTTTTTTCAGTTATGTCCTTTCATCAACAATCACAATGGGTAAAAGCGTTTTGTAGTCTTTGCTTGTAAAATACTTCTCATCTGTGAGATTCTTGCATTAATTGGCAATCTAAAGTCTATACACAGATTTTTTTTTCACATGACTGTATACATTAAAAACGCACCCCAGATTGTCTCAGGCTAATATATTAAAGATTACAAGGGGTTGTCTGATTAGATACTGTGTGTTGCCACAAGAGCAAAGCAAATAATGCTATTCCCACTACCCTATAAAAAGACTTTCAGAGGCAACAGTGTACGTCTTGGTGAGAAAACATTATGCCCAGTTGACAGACGCAGAAGCAGGAAAGGCATTTGGATGAATTGCCCACCATCAGACTTCATGTTCAGTGGTTTTATGAATGAGAAACATGGACTGCTTTGGAAAGTCTTTAAGGGTGAATCCTGGTCCTTTTTAAAATCCAACAGCAGATGGGTTTGATTATGGAGGCCTCATAGTGAGCGCATTAGTCTTGCCTTTGCTGTTGATGTGCACAAAGTATTTATTTGTAAACTGTGATTGTGCAGGATCTACAGGCCCAGCTGCAACATCTGTAGGCAAATGTGCTGCAAGATGCCATATAGAACCTGTATGCCTCCATGCCCAACTGCATCTTATCTTTTATTTAGGTAGAAGTGGCCCAACAGGGTACTAGATCCATTCAATTGTACAGTTTTCCACAATAAACATATCCTTTTACACTCTAATCACCTACATATAGCGTTATTAAATTTAAACCTATAAAGTTTTGTTCCATTCCAACAACTCATTCTTGGTGCATTCATAATTTTGTGAATGTGTGTAGATTGTGTAATATAAGGGTCATCACAAAAATCTTTAACTTGTGCCTCTTAAAGTCACTGGAGACATATTTTTTCAGTTTATACACTACTTGACTACAAACTTAAGCTTAAAGATTCTATACTTAGGCTTGCTGCTTTAGTCAGCATTAAACAATGATGGATAGTTTATAGGTTAGCACTGATTACTTAATTTAGGCTTCAGCTAAATTATTAGCTATAAACTTTAACATTGATTAAAATATATGATGTTGATAGAAACAACTTGTAATCAGTGATAAGAGGAATAATTATAAATGCCAGGCTTGGGAATTGTCTTTGTACATTCAGAAAATGAGCCCTGGCATGTCAGTGCTCACAGAATACAAATTGAATGCTTAAAAACTCATAACTTTTAAAATTTCATTTAATTTCCAAAACCTCTAACTGGCTTAGATGTTTGCAGGAGGGCGTATGTCCTTTCAAGGAGGGGCTAAGCAGCCCCCCTGTTATTCTTTGATTTGACATCAGACATGAAAGTTTAATAAGCTGTTGTGAGACTATACTTTGTACCATATCTCTCTTACTAAATCACTCACTTTTCTTACTTCTCGAAAAGAACACAAGAAACACTTCTCTCATCCCCTTCCCTGCTCCTCACCAATCATCAGTATACAGTATACTGTATACAGTGTATACAGTTTATGTATTAATAAATACTTACTGTGCATATTATCAGGTGATCAAGACAACTTCCAGTAAAACATGGTAAAACTGTTACAGACCAAACTTGAATATCACTTATCTACCCAACTGTCACGCCTGGCCCTGTTTCCTGTCTGTCCTCGTGCCTGTGTTGTCCCACGTGACCCGTGCCCCTGTGTTCTGCCGGTGATTTTCCATTACCTCATGTCTCATTTGTAGCTCCACCCCTTCCCCAGGTGTTTCCACTCCCAGTGTGTTTCCTGTTATGTTAAAAAGCTTTCCTCTGTCACCTGTCCTGGTCGGTCTTTGCACTGTCTCCCGTTGTCTGTCTCTCTCTGCGTTTTCTTAGCCTCTCCGTGTTTCATTTGTCATTTCCCTAGGTCCTTGTTTAGTATTTATCTCTGTTTATTTCTAGTTCCCTAGTTTACTCCCTGTTTAGTTTTCTAGTTTATTCCCTTGCCCTGTTTAAGTTCATCCTGTCTAGTTTTATAGCCTCTGTTTCTTGTTTTTCTTTGTTTCTTGTTTACTTGTTTATTTGTTTATATTTATTTAATAAATTCGCCCTACCTGTGTTTACGTCCGCCTCCTCGTCTCTCTGCCTGGGTCAAATCCTGACACCAACTAAAATTCCCTTTTGTTTAAGTTTTAAATTTCCTAAAATGAAGGTAAAAATAAAAATGATTAACTCTTAGCTACATTAAATTAATTTAATTTGATATGACATATGACAGAACTGCGGTGGCAATAGACAAAATTTTTCAAAAATAATAATATGGATGCATTGTTGGCAAAAAAAATCAGTCCAATGACTCCAATTCCCATGATGCACAAGTACTCAATCCTTTGGACATGCCAGATCATGTGACACATCGGCGTTCCGGTTCACCATGATTCTAGAATGCTTACACCTGGACTCTGTAGTATAATAACCCCTGCTTCCTCTGTCTCATCGCCCGATATTGACTATTCTCTCTTGCTCTGTTTTGGACTTTCAGTGTATGACCTCCAGCTTGAAACACTTACTTTGGCTTTTGCTCTGCCTGCTTTTGATTACTCTTATCTGCCTAAATCCTTATTTGAAAAAAAAAATAGATATATTGTATTCAGGCTTGTCATTCCCGTGTTTGGCTCCCATGGTTGGTTCACCACTATCTGGTGGGAATGACATTTCAAATAAATTTGTTCTGTCTTGTATTCAATCTAAGATAAAATGTGATTAAAAATCCAAATGAAACGATTATAAGTCTAGATTAAATGTGGAAGTTCATATAATCCACCTCCTGTTAAAGATTGCTGATAGAAATGCACTGGAAGTGAAATTTTACTTGGCTTGCTGTTCCCCTTATAAAAGTGTGGTAGCGCACGCCCCACTTGCTCTATTGCTCCGAGACCTGTGGTTGAAGGTATTGCCTAACAACTACTCAATGCTTCAGAGAAAGCTCTTGAATAAAATTCTGATATTGTGGCCTGGATGTTAGCATATCATAAATATCAGGCATGCTTTTATGTGAACAGTGTCTGGGTCTAAGATGCTGCCCAGTGGCTGAGCTGCTTTTTTTTGTTACAGCTGTGTCATATTGGAACACATGGGTCCGCCAGTAGAGCTTGAAAAAGAATGCTAACTGTGCGACCCAGCCGACCCCTGGCTTGATACATGGCATTCTTCCAACCTTGAAAGAGCAGAGCAATTGTACTGTCATGGACCCCTGGCCCAAGATAGTGTGTAGCACAACTGGGACTTGAACTCCACAGTGCTAAGAACATCTCCTTATCTCTGTACTGGAGGAGCAGTGCCTTAGCTGCTGCCGAGGGCAGAAAGAGTATTTTTAGTCTCCGTCAAGTCTGTTTTGAACTTGACCAGGGTACATGGACACAGGCACACCAAGTGGATTGAAAAGGTTTTGAAGTACATTTTTAGTACACTGTTGCAGATCTCCGGTTTGCCCCAGACTCCTACATACCACTGAAGAACAGCTCAGATAACACAGTGTTCTGTTACCAGATCTGTTTCTCTCAGAACAGAAAAAAGAAAATGTGTGTGTGTGTGTGTGTGTAGACAGCACTGCAGTGCTTACATTTAAAATGTCAGACCAAGGTGCACCCAAACACACTATATTACACAATATATTTAAAGGTTTGTAGACACCTGCTCATCTCAAGTTTTATTTTCCAAAATAAAAAGTATTAATAGGGAGTTTGAGCCCCATTTGCTGCAGTAATAGCCTCTAATAATAACTGTTCTGGATGTTGAAACATCGCTGTGAGAATTTGGTTATGTTTACCCGCAAGAAAAGCTTTAGTGGGGTGAGGAACTGAAGTTGGATAATTACGTCTTGATTATAAACATCACTCTACTGGCGTCGAGTGGTCCAGCGGTCTAAAATGCTGCCACTATGAGCAGGAGGTCGCAGGTTCAAACCCCTGCTGATGCAACTTTGCTATCAGCTTCTGGCACCCAGAGGGAGCATAATTGGCCCTGCTCCCTCCGGGTGAGTAGATGGTGCTCTCTCCCCATCACACTCAAAGGTGGTGCTGGGCGGCACCAGGCGTCTGTGAGCAGATGTATCGGAACCTAGTCGCTGTGCTATCCTCCGAGCGCCGTTCAGGCAATGATTTATCAAAAGGGGTGACTGACTTTACACGTGTCGGAGGAGGCATGTGCTAGTCTGCATCCTCCTAGAGTCGCAGGTGCCACTGGTGATGGGGACCAAAGGGGTGGGATCAATTGGATAGCCAAAAAAAGCTAATAAATTATTTAAAAAAAATAAACACCACTCTAACTCAACTCAAAGATACATGATGGAGCTCATTAACTGCACCACAGCTCAATGCTGGGGTTATACCCCTCTAGCTGACAACTTCCATTGGGCATGGTGACCTTAGGCTCATGTATGGATCCAAAGAGTTTAATTTGGTGCTGTTTTTCAAGGTGTGCCTAACTGATTGCTTTTATTAGCAAATTAATGGATCTTAAAGCAGAAAAATCCTTATTTAGACTTAGGCCCAGTCTAATTTCCCCCCTGTGGGTATGGTGTCCCAGTTCTTGTTGGGACAGAGGGATGGAGTTAGGTGTTCTTCAAACAGTCTTATCAGAGAAGGAGACGTTATGAGAAGTTACCAGCAAGATGGCTGTGCAAGCAACCAAATATACTCACACATTTTTTTTTAAACAAGAATCTAGTAAATAGCTAACTATAGCTCCCCATTATCAAGTAATTAGGGGTTAAAGATAATAATTAATTGTTGCATTCTCTGCCACTCCTCTGCTATCACCACAGACTGGCAGTGTCACTGTGTCACAGAACACCACTAGTAGCATGCTAATGAAGCAGTGTTTCTTATTTATTCATTTATTTATTTATTTAAATGTTTTTCGGATTTACTATTTTTAGAGGAGAGGATTTTAACCACTTCAATTTCTAAGTCAGTTCTGAGGGAATGAGTGACACTCTAAAACAAGTGATACAGTACAAATGAGAAATAGGATTGGTCCTTAGTGTCCACAACCAGTTGGACCTATAGCGTATCTGTAAAGACGTTTTGGTTACACAAAGTTAATCCAGTTCAATATTCACAGAACACAAAGCGTGCCAGCACTGTGGTCTTATCTCTGACATTTGAAGCCTGTATCTCCGTCGCTTCATCTGATAAAGAATATAAAACAGGAGCAGAACAATACCTTCCCTTAGTTTCGGCACGGCAGGCAGAAAAGTTCAGTAAAAAAAGGAAAAGTCAACGATAGAATTAGGACATTCCTTGGCAATCAGTCTCCGTCATTGAGACTGTCATTCTAATCAGGACATACAACCTGGTCTTCTAAAATGATTATAGCTTATGGTGGAATCATAATGAAGACACATTCTTGAACAAGTCTATATTTAAAGTGATTGGAGGAACACAGGACAGGCATGCATAAGTAATGAGTGATTTTTTTTCGTGAGGTTGATGTTAAAATAATAATGAGAATTTTGTTTTTTTTGTCTTCTCCTGTGGTTGGAAATGAGATGGGAGGATTGTGCAGTCTGGTGCAGGTTCCAGAATAAATGTGTCCTTGCGAATGAATGACTTTACAGCACTTTATTCTTGAAGCGTGAAAGACATGTTTGGCTTAAGCCGTCCTCAGTGTCCTCTGAGACTTCGCATAATTGTGACTACATAAAACACAGTACAGTGCCTTAATGGAGGAGACTAAGTGTAAACTAAGCATGAAATCTAAGCGTCATGGAGATTATTGTGTTTGAGGTGGATTGTGGGTGATGGTTTCTGTATGGTATGAAAGTCTGAAGTGTAAAATCTTGATTAGGTTTGAGGGGTAAAGGCTCTCTGTGGGTGGCCAGTCAAGAGGTTAAAATGGGTGTCACATTGGCGTAGAAACCGTGGGGAGGTTGGGGGGGAGGAGGGGGGATGAAAATCAGAAGAAGGTGTATTTACACCCCCCCCCCATCCCCCAAAATGACACTGCAGAAAAAGTGGAAATTGTTTTAAAATAAACTTTTATTTTGAAAGCTTGCCGAAATCTGCACCCCCGCAATGAAAAGCACCCCCTCTCGTAAGCGCGTTTCTAATTAAAGTTGGCTAAAACAATTATCACCGCTTTTATCAAGAAGACGTAGATGCACGCTTCCAAGGGGGGGGGGGGGGGCTTTTTTATGGCAGGGGTGTAGATAAAGTTACAATCTTTTAATAAAAAGACACCATCGTAAGTAGTGCTCTCAGTAGAAAAAAATTAAAACACAACGCTACTGAGTTTTTAAAAAAAGAATGGAGAAAATTTAAGTATACAACAGAATTGACATGCCAATAGATAATACTACTACTACTAGTAATAATAATAATAATAATAATCCAATAAAAAAAATAATCCAATTATTTCAAATATTAGGTGATAACTGAACAACAGTAAATGTAATGTAGAGTAACATGTTTAGCAGAGCTAGTTGAGGGGCAAGACTGGAGGACTTTGCTCTGGACATTCAAATATATAATGTATAGCAAATTCAGGATGGAGTGCAGTGAAAAGATGCACTTCAGTGCCAAGCCCTAATAAGCACCGTTAAAGTCCTGATTCATTATTAGCTCTGCTAGACTCTGCAACACCTCCATCACCTCTGAACTCTCAGTGCACATCTCAGATCTATCAGAGGAGGTGAATGCGAAGCTCCAATATCACTCACAACCATCTAGACACTTCAGCAGCTGGAGGGTACGAGCAAAAGGCGACAGTGGGGTCATTCATCATGAAGAATCATGTCCATATGTCATCCAGGGACAAATATATAGTGTTGACCGCTAGTTCATGCGGTTTCAACTTTACTAAGTGAGAGCCAGGAGTGTGTTTGTGTGTCTGTGTGAGAGCTGAAGATAGCACTTTGAAATACGATGACTGAAGATAGCGAGAGACTACAGAGGGACAGCCTGTAGACTGCACATGGGCATGAAAAAAAAGAACAGAGTTGAGGAGTAGAACTCTGATGTTTCCATGTTCTCCTTGTGTCTGCGTGGATTTCCTCCAGGGATGCCAGTTTTTTCACCACAGTCTAAAATCATAAAAATCAGGTTTATTGGACACTTTAAATTGCAAAAAATATTGGATACCCTAAAAATCCCCCGGTGTTGTGAGTGTATGTGGGGGTGTGTGTGAAAGTGTGTATGACTGTATATCCAGATATGTATAGGCAGTCCTCCAGGTGGAAGGTTGTTTCTGGTTAAGAGTAGGCTGTGCACGATTGGCTGCTGCTTCTCGCTAGTGTGTGTTGGTTGGTTGGTTGAGTGCTAAATGTAAAGGCAGTGTGAATGTAAGTGAGTAAGTAAATAACCTCTGAAAATTGTTGACATTATTTCCTGCTATTACCACAATGGATTTAATGAAAAAAAGAAAAAAAAAGATTTGTGCAGACTTTTAACTTTAATAGAGGGGTTTAACAGGAAATATCTATTAACTGCTTAGGAATTACTGATGTTTTTTTACACGGTCCCTTATTTTCACAGGTTTAAATATGGAAAACCGGACAAATTAACATAATTAATTGTACAGTCCTGGCCCTGTTCCATGTCTGTCCAGTTCTGTCTCCATGTTTGTACTGCTCTCTCTGTGTCATGCCCCACATGGTTCTGTGTTCCTCTTGTGTCTCCACCTTAAATGTTTTTACCTGTGTTTCATTTGAAGCTCCACCCTGTTGTTACCTGTCTTCAGGTGTTTTTTACCGTTTCCTGTTTTGGTCTGACTGACGTAAACCCATACAGGAACCGACAAAGGAGAATGAAAACAGAAGGACTATACATACAGACGGATCAAAACAGGAAACGGGAAACACCTGGGGTCGGAGCTATGAATGAAACACAGGTGAAAACATTTAAGACACGGGAGGAACACAGGACCACGTGGGCATGACACAGGCACAGAGAAGGAAAGGTTAACAAACACAGAGAAAGCAGTAAAAACACAAAGACAGAACAGGTAGTGACAAATCTACTATTGCCTACTAAGAATGTCCCAAATTGTTGATTCTGTTACATTCATCATACTTATCAATCATTTACTGACTGCCTGAAGTGTGGAACCCATGGACACGCACAAAATGACCAAGTAAATATTTCTACTGTTTGTCCAATTTAGTTGTTTCTCCCAGGTCTTTGGTGTTGCAGAGCTCGCTCTTACCTTCCTTGTTTTTATGCTTCAAATTGTTAATTTAACCACTTTAAAGTTTAAGGTTATGTCTCAGTCATAAAAGCTGTATCTCTAATCCTTTGTTTTGTAGTTTATTTGTGTTTTTTTTATCCCAATGATGCCTCTTTTAATTGCATCAGCTGCTTGTTAGACCTAAAAAAAAAATCCCATTAACTGATTCCAAATACAAATTCAACTTTTGCTAACTTCACAATTCCAGAGCTTTTATCTACTTAATTTGCCATGAAATAATGAGAGAACAGGCCACACCTGACCATGAAACCTCTTATCAGTTAATTGTTCAATAAGTTTTGTGGCTGTAAAAATGGCAAACTATGTTACATACTTTATGTATTGGCAGAAAGCTTCTCCTGCCTTGCTTATCTAAACATATTAGTGAGGTGATACGTCCTGCACTGATGCCGCAGTGACGAACATGCAGACACAAAAGTGAGAATTCTAGCAGTAAAACTCACACGGTGCAGTTATACGAGTGTACCTGCAGGGGACAGCAATACACTTTAACAGAGACAAGAAAGAGAGAGAGAGTGTGTGTGTGTATGAGAGAGAGAGAGAGAGACAGAATGAGAGAAAGAGAGAGAGAGAGAGGGAGAGAGAGAGTATTGTCCATGCGCAGGTAATGTTCTCCAGTTGACCTTTAGAACTAGAGGGACCTTTCCAGAGAGAGGCTAAAACACTTTCTGAACGATCAGGGAATGAAGCCCAAACTTTGAATAATTAAACAATGCCATCATAAATTATAGAACACATCTGAGTGGAGGATCAGCGCAGTTAGTTAAAAGAATACAAATAAGAGATATTTCCTCTGGGTAGCAGAAACATGCTTTCAGTTTGAAAAAAAAGGGCATTTATACGAAGCTCATAATGGAAGATCAAGAGCAGCTTTATTAAAGTATTAATGCATTCCTGTCAACCACTGCATCTACAAGAATTTAAGCAGTTACATACTTTATAACCACTCAATTCCACCACGGTCTTCACAGCATTTTGTTGTTATATTCATCACAATAATAAGAATTTGGAACCAATTAGAATTTGTATTTCATACACAGACAAATGACAATTTAAAGGAAGTACCTGAATGAGTGAATGTGTGTTGATAAACTTAAAAACACATCTATTATTCTTCTCTTTTATTCTTTTTCTGAAGGGTGGCATGGTGGCGCAGTGGGTAGCACTTCTGCCTCACAGCAAGATGGTCTGGGTTTGATTCCCGGCTGGGGCGACCTGGGTCTTTTTGTGTGGAGTTTGCACTTTTTCCCCATGTCTGCGTGGGTTTCCTCCGGGTGCTCCGGTTTCCTCCCACAGTCCAAAGACGGCACGTTTAGGCTAATTGGAAGTTGGATTAAATTGCCCCTAGGTGTGTGTCTGTGTGTCTGTCTGCCCTGCGATTGATTGGTGGCCTCTCCAGGGTGTATCCTGCCTTCTGCCCGATGCCAGCTGGGATAGGCTCCAGCCCCCCTTTGCGACCCTTAACAGATAAAGCAGTTGACGATGAGTGAGTGAGTTCTCCTGACTAAATAACAAGTGTCAGCCCTGTCAGATGGCTAGTGCCAGTCTCTTCAGCTGGCTAGAGTTCATCCTTAATGCCATATTTCAGATTTTTCTATCTTTAATTTAATGGTGTCCAAGTGTTCCATCATCTATTTCATCTATTCATCTTCTGAATCTTGCATACACAGAAATCCTGTACATGATGTGTCATCATGTACAAGAATAGAGGAGTATCAGGGTTTCTCTGTCTTTCTCCTGAAAAGAGCAAAGTTTAGCATGATGTCAAGGACAAGGCAGTAAAGTGGTAAAACAATCAAGCAGCATTAGTGTGACCTGGATCCTGCTCTTACCATTTATGGAGCAGTGGTAACTCAGTGTTTACAGCACTGGGTTATGGGTTTAATACCCAGGCTGCTCTGTACGTGCTGCAGAAAAGGATGCCCACAGCTCTGGGCACATGTACTTATAGTATCACTGTGTGTGTGTGTGTGTAAGTGTGTGTCTGAACACTAGTGTGTATGTGTGTGTTCACTCCATGGGTGGGTTAAAAGCAGAGGCCAGAATCCATCTGTGCTTAACACAAATGGTGACCGTGATTGTCTTGTCCTTGTCTTTGGCTTCTTCTTGGACGTGGAACAAAGGATTAAAATGGACAGAATCTATTTCAAGAGGGTGTAGAATGATAAAATCCCAGCTTTGATTGATGCTGTCCTTAAAGCAAGGAGACAAGCAACCAAGATTTGTTGGAAAATGATGCATGTGGTTATTTTGTTCTGATAAGCTTCAAAATAAGCAGTTAACATCCCACCGTGCTCTTTGGCATGTATACAAACGCCGAGCAGCCCCATTTGATTGATGTTGGATCAAGACAGCAAGGGGACATTGAAAGAGTGTTCATTATTGAGGCATTGATGGCAGGAGCTTTAGCCACACAGACTGCTCGATTGGCCAGTGTTTCAGTAGGAGCAGTGACTAAAGTGACATCTGACAGCTTTACATCTATGAGAAAGACATCAGTTAATAGGGTTGAAAAAGTCTACATTTAGTGAGCATGGTCCTGCTCTATAAGTGGGTTAGTGCAGGTCTGAATGGTTAGTAAGGTCTCTGGTTGGACCCAAACCATGCTAATGAAAAAAACAGAGGAACAGGGTCATTGGGCCCATTTGCAGTGGAGGCTTTTGCACTGGTTTGGTTTGGGGACAACCAGTGACCTTATTACAGTTTTTTTTTTACAGTTCTTCTGTTGTTTTGTCTGTAAAACACTATACATGCAGCTGTGTGATGGTTGGTATGTACACTCTCTACATTGTTTTGTGGGAAAATAAAATATTTTTTTTTGTGTTCAATAATGTGGTTATAAAATATGGTTTGGGTCCAACCAGAGACCTTATTAACCATACAGGCCTGTACTGTTTTCTTGTGAATGAAATTCCTGCACTATTACAGTTTTCTCAATTGCTTACATACAAATACTGGTACTTGAAAAATAATGAAAAGATGCAACTTACGCACCAACACTCTAAACCAATACTACTAAACTACAAGCACAAAACACAATTTTTCAAAACACTACACACAATTTGCATGAAGAAAATCTCTTCTTTTACAAGGAACAAACTGTTATTCAATTCTCTAAAGGTAATTACCCTTCCATTCACACTGACTCGTCACAGCGGCAAACACCTGTCACACAGATTTACAATTAGCAATCATAGCTTTAGCATGAAAGGGAAACAGGTGATGCGGCATTGTTTCATTTTTACTGTAACTGTATATAGTCAATTCTTCTGTTGTTTTGTATGTAGAACACTGTACATGCAGCTGTGTGTTGGTTGGGATGCACACTGTCTACATTGTTTTTGTGGGAAAATAAAATATATATATAAATATATATTTTTGTATAAAAACAATATTCTAAAAATATTCTACAACACAATTATGTATGTAATGTCTGTAGTACATATAGCACCATAACCATAAGTAATTATGATGAATTGAAAAAAGGTGTTTTTTTTATTCATCATAGTGTTTTACTTTGAGCACATCAGTGTTCAACTGGTTCCTATAAATTACTGTTCATATGATGGGTTGTGTGTGCCATCTGAAAGGAAAACACCATTTTGAGATAAGAGAACATTGTTTTGAATGTAAAGTTTCATTGTTCCGGAGAATTGAGGGGTTTTGCTCATTGTGTGTTTGTGTGTGTTTTATTTGTGTGTAGAGTTCTGAGAGTATGTGTCATGCTAGGGTTACATAATAAAGAAACAGGCCACTGACCGCTGTATGAATGGGATTTCTCAGAATGGTAATCGTGGTGCCCGTTCAAGGATTAGGTCCCGCCCTTCTGCAAAAAGAGCCAATCAGCTTAATGGTTTTGCTGAGAGTGGAGGAGAATCAGCATGCTAGTGGGGAGATGTGCACAAGTGCAGTAGCCATAACAAACCAAGTTTTATTGTGCATTATTGACTTAAACGGTATATACTGTTAATGATGTTTTTATCAGATTTTATCAGTGATTTGAAAAATGTTTTGAAATGGTAATCCAATGTTAGGTTTCCATTATTTTGTCTTTCCCCATTTAAGCAAATGGAAGGTTGGTCTTGCATGACTTGATATAAGTGCCTGGCTGCGTTGCAAAGATTGCCGCAGAGTGAACATACTTGCCTATTAGGAAAAAATCTCTCAAAATCTCAACTTACATTGTAATAATGATAAATATAAGATTTATTTTACAGCCCTACTCCACAGGATCACTGAATAGTTTTATGACAGCAAAAATATCTGTGTAACTTAATATATTGTGGCCCAGATCTGGCCAAGTTTTGTCATATGCAATGCTAAATTGATTATAAAGCATGGCTTGGAAACATTCACACCTGCGTATGTTGCATATGTGTATGTGTACATGTATGTATGTACATGTGTATACGTACATATGTATATATGTATATGTATATGTTTATGTATGTATTAGGTATTTTATTTCTGTCTGTAAAGCACTTTGTAAGTTGCTCTAGAAAGGTGCTATATAAATAAAGCTTACTTACTTACTTGTTGCGAGGTGATATCTTGTAAGTGAGGTTGAACACTGTCCAGCGTGCTCATGGCAAGACAACATGAATTATTGAAGTTTGAGTGGACAGCACAGTGGATGACCAGGGATGTCTAGCTAGATTTCTCTGTGCAAACAGACAAGTGACTCTGTGAGGAGGGCGAGATAACTGAGTTAAAGGCAGGAGATGGAGTGGTGGAGGGTGGTGAAAACTTGTGATGATACGGACGTGAAGTGCAGGGTATTAATATGATGTTAGATTTGAAGAGGAAGGTGCTTTTTACAGGACAACAGGATCCATCATTATAAAAGCTTAGCTTTGAACAGTTTTTTTTTTCTTAAAACACATAGCAAATCTGACATACAAATAGACACTGTAAAGCTTTCTCAAGAAAAATAAATGTAAGAAAATTCTTAGTAATAAACTGATGAATGAGGCCCGTGTTTATAGTGACGTTTTTATAAAAACTGGAATCCTCACAGTTTTCCCTGGCCACTGTAATACATCACTATCAGGTAAAACCAAGCAGTACTTAAACCCAAGAACAGCTTAACCAAATCCCAATCACACAACAGTCTGAAAAAAAGAGGAAGAGAGAGAGAGAGCAAAAGAAGAGAGAGTACGACGCCTGACGTTGTTTCTTTGGCCTAGATTTTGTGCAGCGAAGCACAGAAGGCTTGGCGAGGATGATAGACATGAAGAGAGAGGAGGAAAAAATAAAGAAATAACACATATCCTCAATTAAATGATAACCACTTATGCCCTCTCCTCTTCAGTCCTCTCAGAGAGAGACCGCTGGGGCAGGGGTAATTGGAGAAAAGGGGATAATTGAAGGAAATGTGTGCGAAGGATTATTTTTTTCATGAAGATCATGAATTAACATGCCTTTATTGGGGAAAGGTGACCCTGCAAGCATGTGGGATTGTATAGTTTGCAAGTGTGCATATGCATGTGAGGCTGGGAAGGAAGACCTCCTCTCCTACCAGTCCGCAATTGATTTTCTGCTTTACAGGAAAACATTTTTGATGAATGTGGGCAACAGTCCCACTGAATGCATTCATCAACCCCCCTACCACACACACACACACGCACACTGAGGCAGGAAATCATCCCACTAAATCATAAACTTTGCTTAAGTTGGCTTACCAACTCTACAACTTTCTGACGCCTGCTGTCTGCACCCCCCCATCCACGCCCCCAACCCTCGGCTCCTTGCTGGACTTGTGCAGTTTGACACAAGTCATAATCAAAAAGATCCTGCAGTGACAGAGCTGGTTGCTTTACCATAAGGATGGGAGGGTGTCTGCGAGTGAGGCTGATGCCCTGCTATCCCTGCCCCATCATCGCTCAATCTGTTTGCTGATTAGTTAGCTTGTCCGTTGCTAGGCTACAGAGCGACACTAATAAGAGAGGAAGTCTGTAGGAGGCCCAGAGATCCAGAGATAACGAGAGAGAGGAAGAGACAGAGAGAGAGACAGACAGACAGAAAGAAAGAGAGAGAGAGAAAGAGAGATTTGACCGAGCTATAGTAAGCTTAAGCTAAAGGCAGCAGTGGAAAAGTGAGAGGAAAGAAGATAAAAGCAAAGGACGGAGCGAATGTGCGAAGGGGTGTAAACCCCCAGCTCGCTTCGGGGGCATAAATGAAACACATGTGACACCTAATGAGACAGACTGAGATTTACTGAGACATTAAGAGACGTAATGAGAAGATGTGAGTCTAACTAATCTCAGTGGGACCAGCGTGCGTTCTTACATAAGCCTTAACAAAAGAGGACTATTACCCAGCATGCCCTGTGTAATGGCATCATTAAATATGATTAAATTAGAAGAAGTAAGAAGTCTACAGGACTGATTTGCCTGGTGCCATTCCTTCATTCAGACCATGTGCATGAGTAATTCACCTCCTCTACTTGCCAATTCCACTCTGAAAGAGGAAGAAACACAAACATCATGTTTACTGTATGTCCATATTGAACACTACATGCCAATGCTGAGTCATTTTCTGAAGGTCAGCTGACAAAGCTTTGGGTTGAGTAGATTTTTTTGAAAAAAAAAAAAAATTGTGATAAACAACTTGGTAGCATCCTGAATGAACAGGGCATCTCTGAAATCACAATTTAAATCTGTGAAAGTAAAAGTGAAAGTGTAAAAGTGCAGGTGATAGTTCAGCAAAGCATGTAAGGGTTTAATAACAGCTTTAGAGGGGTTAGTATTTGTAAAATTATATTAATAACAATACAGGAGAATGGAAGGATGTTTGACCATTACTACAGAGGAAACTAACGTCAATATACAGACCAATAAGAGCTAAGAAAAAGTATACATGAAATTGGCTAAAAGTGTACGCCAAGAAATACTGAACATCGGATGGAACTTTGTACTACCATGTACTTGAAGAAGAACTGAGAAAGCAGCCTAGTCACAGCTACTTTCATGTTGATTTTCTCTATTATGAAACTTTTAAAAATATAATAACGGACAGTAAGAATTATATACCATACTCTACTGTGGATAGGGGAAGGTTGAGCTTACTTTAAAAATATCTGTGGTTTTATTAGCCATTACTTATAGCTAATATTAAGTAGATACCATGGCATTGGGTCAAAGTGTGCTTGTAATCAAATGTATGTGTATTGTTTTATCATTAACAATTAACTAATATTTTTTTACCAAATTAGCTTTGCCTGATATTTGTGCAAGTAGCTGATATTGTTAAGTGGAAGTTGGTGGCTTCAATTGGATCAAGGAGAACACATTAGTAAAAATACATCATGTTTATGATATTAAAATGTATCATGTTCCCAAACATCAAGTTGTCTTAAAATGTATATGTAAATACATACTTGTTGCAAAAGCAAATGTAAAGTATAGGAAAAACAGGATTGCTTAATGTGCCATATATTGCTTACACACACACACACACACACACACACACACACACACACACACACACACACACACACACACACACACACACACACACACATATATATATATATATTTACATCTCAATGAAAAGAGACCACTAGAAGAGACCACTTCAATTTCTGTTTTTTTTTCTGAAGTTTTAATAGTTCAGAAATCAATATTTGGTGTATTAACCCTGGTTATTAATCACAGTTTTCATGCATCTTGGCATGTTCTCCTCCACCAGTCTTACTCACTGCTTTTGGATAACTTTATGTCACTC
Source organism: Astyanax mexicanus (assembly GCF_023375975.1). Lineage (NCBI taxonomy): Eukaryota > Metazoa > Chordata > Actinopteri > Characiformes > Acestrorhamphidae > Astyanax > Astyanax mexicanus. The sequence goes on along the minus strand of NC_064408.1, from coordinate 66,473,513 downwards.
CTGGTGCAAAAAGTCAAGCAGTTCAGCTTGATTTGTTGGCTTGTGATTATCCATCTTCCTCTTGATTATATTGCAGAGGTTTGCAATTTGGTAAACTCAAAGAAACTCATCATTTTTACGTATTCTTTTATTTTTTTTTAGAGCTGTATGTATGTAAATAAATACTCAGATACATACAGAGTGCTAAGATTTTTTTTTGCACGACCTGGACCACCTGTAGAAATAGCTAGACCAAACCATATGTTTGTATAGCCCATAATAATCCACAGTAGTTGATTGGTTAATACATCCACTAGTCCAATATTCTTCCTTTCAGACGACAGAAGAATTAACCTGAAATTGATGGTGTTCATCTCCCCTCCCTGTGTTTAACAGTGCAGGTGTTTGTGAGCAGGGAAAGAGCAAGGGCTCTTTAGTCCCCCAGAGTCAGAAGAAGGGTGATTTGGGCTGGAGAGTGACTGTAAGAGCACTTTTGTTACACCAGTTCAGCCCAGGCATAATGTTAGTTATCATGTTTCATTATGTTTTGAGTATAAAAAAAGCCTTCCTTACTATCCCAGTCAAAATGACACGGACCACCCACACTATCATTTTACCACATACTGTCCATTAGTAAACCAATCATAAGAGCAGGCTTTATTGTTTATATGGACGGCATATTTACTCGAAACAGTGATATATTAATGTTTCCTTTAATTAAATGTGTACCACACATGGAAATAACTATGTTGATGTATTATAGAACTTCTCATTAATGTGTAAATGATGTAGATGCTTTTGTAAATTATGTTCACATTAGTAAAGTCTATTCAATGCATTGCTTTATTTTCTTTTAATGCTGTTGAGATGTAATCATTCCTCACAGATCTACAAATCATCACCACCAGCAGCACCTGCATGCCTGTTTAGTAGTAGCTGAAGAGAATCATAAGCTCCACTCATTTTAATAGGAAGTACCTATTATATGTAAGCCAAGCCATACAAATTAAAGAGCTACAAAGGGTAATTTGTTTAATGCCATAATAAAACAACCATGTTTGTAAAAGAGATAAATCAGTGTAAATAACTTTTTTTTAAGATTTAAAGAAGTTTACAGAGGGAAGGAAGAAAGAAAGGAAGGATAGAAGAAAGGATGAATGTGATCTTGTGAATATAATAAAAAATGAAAGTTATTTATTTTATGGCATTAAACAACGAACCCTTATAGCACAGTTACTTTTAATAATTCTGTCTGATACGATACAAAAATATGAAATAAATAAGATAAGAAATAATATATGAACCAGTGGCATAAACAATAAATTTCACATGACTCTTAAAATAACATGGAAGAACGTGCCTGAAGCTCCTTCTTTTAATCTAACAACCTATACATATGTTTTTTATCTTGTTCACACATCACAAGTCTTTGCAACCCTTCATCACACTGTCTTCTACCTTTTGACTTTGTTCTCTCCTTCCTGACTTCACTTATGAGAGAAGAGGGAGTGGCTTCCTACTACACTGTAAAAAACACAACTTACACTTAAATTATAGCAATGTATTGCCTTTATTTTTTTCTTGTTAAAAATTGGTCTGGCTAAATAATCTGTTTTGGTGAAATTTACAAATTGTACAATTACTCTGCACATGCTCATTTAACTCTTTATAGTTAAATAGGGTCTACTGAGCAATTCTGCAGGGGGTTTCACCTGATGTTGGTCACACTATTTGCATATAGGATGTGTCCTCTCACACATCTTCTCTCACTACCTATCAAAGTAATCATTCTTTGCAGTCTACTACCTTCTCTTTGACTTATGTATGTGTCATGCAATAGTTAAATGCTTGGCCTCAGTGTTAAAGGCTATAAGAGCAAGTTGCTTTGTTTTGTGTTGCTGTGACTATATGCTGACTGTCTGGGTCCAGCTGGTCACATTTGCTTTACTGAAAGCTTATATGACTGACAATAAGACAGATATGTAACAGTCATAAATTCTTGCTTCTCAGTTGATAACTTAAAAATAACAAAAAATATAATGTTGTGTCTACTAGATCAATTACAGTTTTTCCCAAATGTTTACACAAAAAATGTGGAACTATGCACACAAATCCAAAAACATGAAGCTCATGTGTCAACATTGTGACTCCAAACGGCTAAACTCTAAACACAATTTTATATGTTCTCACTCAAATATCATTCTAAATCACAGCTTTGCAAATCACTAAACACAAATTTCATCATTTAGAACACCTTGTTCACCTGAGAATCACTGACCTTCAAAAACAAAACCTTAATTATCAAGTATTCTCACACATGTTGCAGCTATATAAACTTAATTAGAAGAACATTTCAATCATTTGTCAGAATATAAAAGAGGCCTCACGTGACTGATACAGCCATACTATGTAGTCATCTGGGATAATGTAAGTTTCTACTGGGCAGCTCTGGTCAATGATTGGTTCTCTAAATCCACAGTTTGTTGTGCTGCACCTTCCACCATATTCCCCATCTCTCAATCCAATAGAGGAATTATTTTCTGCATGGAGGTGGAACGTGTTCAAACGCAGACCCCACGAGCGTGTGGCTCTACTTCATGTAATGGAGGAGGCATGTGATGACATCCACACAGATGATTGCCAAAGATTGATTTGCCATGCAAGGCGTTTTTTCCCCGCTGTTTGGCGAGGGAGAATATTGCAGCTGATGTAGATGAGATCTTCTTGCCTGACCGAGATCAGGGGTCTGATGAACAGTGATCTGTTTCTTTGCATTTTACAATAAATACATTTTTGTGTCCTCTTTGTATGTGAATTTTCTTTATCATGTTTCTCATTGTGAAAATTACAGTTTTGCAACATTTTACATACAGTACATATAGCTTATATTTGTGTAGTACTGTAAATGGGGGGGTCCTACACCACACCAAATAAATAAAAACAACAGAAAGCCAACATATTTCCATGGACTTGTCTGCATTTGAATTTGTACAGCGGCCTCATGAAGTCAAAAACACAACCAAATACTTCTGATAATAGTGCTTTGAATTTATCTTGTCAGTGTGTATTTGATGCTCTGTAAGAGATAAGCATAAAATATCTGTGTGTGTTGTTTTGGTGGAAGGAATCAGTTTTGCTGGAGATTTGTAGAGTTTCAACAAAGGAGTTAATCATTTTCAGTTTGTGTTTAGAGTTTTGAGAAACTGAGCCAAGTTTTTAGAAATGCGTTTAAACATTTGGGAAAAACTGTAACAGAACTTTATTTTTTAGTTGATCCACATTTTAATAGATCTTAAAATAGGCTAACTAAAAACAAATTGGAGAGATTTTATTTGACGTTTTTGTACATATGAATGTCATGCCTGCTTGAAGACTCTGTAGTTCAAAACTCAAACTTTTCCATTCCCATCTATGGACACACCCCGGTCTGGAACTACAGTCCCCACCATGCATCCACCAGTGTCATGTGTCTGGACTCAACCAATCCTGTCTCACTTACTCGTTCGTCATCACCAGATTTTTAGATTGTGTTCAGGTGTTTGTAATTTACTCATATATATAAACACGTCTGTTTGTTACGTATTTTGCGAAGTATTTTTCTCTGTTTATCAGCGATATACTGAGAGTTTACTTTCTGCCTGTATTATCTGTGTATGACCCGTGTTTTCTCTTTTGACTATGTTTTTTTCCTTCTGCTCTGTTTGTATCTGTGATTTTCTGGTTTGTTGAATGCTGCTTTTGGCTCATGGTTTCGTTTTTGGTTTGTGATTCGGCTCTAATGTTTTGGCTCATTCTTTTTCTGGTTTTGACCCACGCTTGTTATACGACTGCGCTCTTTGTTTAGGTGCCCTGTAATAAAGCCTTGTTTAGTTTTTACAGCGAGCGTCTAACTCACGTCTGTAGTTTTACAATTAAAGGTAAATGATGTGAATTAAAGATTTTTTGTTGGCACCACTGGTGTTTTATTTTTCGGCAAAATCTTGAAATTTTGAATTTTCTAAACTTTTTTTCTTAACGGTGTACAAGCAAAAGCCACCAGTACACAATACCAAAAAGTTATCTGAGTTCTCTCCCCTCTCATCAAGCTTCTCTCAAATACAGTATGTTGAGGGCATGTTTGGAACTAGCAAAGTGCCTATAATACAACAATTAAAAAGACTAAAAGAAATGAAGTTTGAGAAAATAAACTTTCATTAAATTTTTTATAAAATATAATTGAATCAAAGTTTTCGAAGAACTTTTAAATAAGAGAGAAACCAACTTTTTGGCACCAGACAGGATGTAAAATATTTGTCTGCTACTTCTTGCCAGGCATGTCCAATCAGTCTAGCCCCACCTCTTCTACGAGCATATTGCTGTCCAGTGCTGAGGGTAGTCCTGTGTTTCTGAGGGATGATATTTAGCTAACAAACACCTTTAGAATCAGCTCCTCAACATGACTGTACACTTTAATCAAAACCAAAGCCCTATTTTCCTTTCTGCATCTCATCTCAAGGCCTGTCCACTCCAATCATCTTTTTTTCATTTCCCTTTTTAGTATGAAAAGAAGTAAATCTGGTCCATAAAGCCGACTATTCTTCCCTCTCCGCTCTCTCTCCCCATCACTCTCTCTCGCTCTCACATATACACAAAGGTGAGATGCACACCCACTCTGCTTGCATTTCTTGCTTGCTGACAGGGAAGACAAGCTGTTGACAGCTAACAGGCGCACCTGCCACTGACTTCATTGCACTCTCACCTCACATTCTCTCTCTCTCTCTCTCTCTCTCTCTCTCTCTCTCTCTCTCTCTTTCTCCCAATTTCTTGTTTCACCTGTTTCTCCTTCTCTCTCTCTCCTTGCTTTCCTTCTCGCTTTTCCGTCACCTGCCTCTCTTGCGTCTCTCTCGCTCTGTCTCGGTGTTGGAAAGGCAGACAGCTTTACTGTGTCTATAAACAGAGCTGCACATCTGACAGTATTCTATTCAAATCTGACAACTCTGAGTGAGACCCTGTCACACACTCTTACAGGGAGTGACCTTTATTGCATCAGAATCTTCTTCGACCGTTTTGACACTGAAAAACACCTTCAAACACCCGCAAACAATTGCTGACTCAAACCAGCTGTAAACTGTTCCACAACAGCAGCCACTTAGATTTACAATGCACCACAGTTTCTCAGTTTTTTCTTCCGTTTTCTGTTGAGTTCTTCTGGTTTTTGGTAAAAAATAATTTTGGTGAAATATTTAAATACTTGACCAAGTAATTGTTCTTTGATTTGTAAAATAAAGTCAATATGATGGAAAATCTGTACTGTTTTAACCCTTCTGCTTGCCTTAATTAGTGTAATTAACATATAATAAACAAAAATAAACAAATAACTAAATAAGAAAAACTAAAACTATATTAAATGTTATGTTTTAATGTTATATAAAGCTATTATGTCTAATATGTTGGTCTTTCAAAAATAGTAGAGTAGTAAAACAATAAAAAAAGTTTGAACATGTCCTTTTTTTTATGAAAAACGAGTGATTATCCTGATTGAATCATTACCTGTTAGAGGTAAGGAACACAACTGCACTAAATATTGATGAAATAATTAGCAATGTAGTTAGTAATAAAATATTCACACTGCTTGTTTGGATTTTTCTGAATAAATATTATTTTGAATAATTATTATTTTGGACATAATTAAACATGCACTGGATCAAATTGACTTTGCTCTTCCTGAAAAATGAACATAACAGGAGGGTTAAGTTACGCATCATTTAAGGAAAAACAAACATTCTTGCAGATTTGTTGAAAAAAGGCCTGAATCAAAGCAGCTTTAGTGCATTTTCACGCTTAAACAATTTGGTTTAATTCTTCCCAAGCGTGTGATTTGGTGTCACCTCTGACAAAATACAGACCTGTTTTAAAACTGCTGGAATGCAGATGCACACAAATTCACACCCAAGATGCTATTAAAGGTGTACTTTCGCTAGATACCGTTTAAACCCTTTTTGAAATACAATAGGTCACTCTGAGTTAAATATACATGCTGCACATGATACACATAAAACTGTTCTTCTACCCCTGGTGAAAAAAATCTATACTTTATTGTGCTTAAAAAATGTCTAAGTATGCTGTAAATATACTAACAGATTTATGTGCTTACTTAAAATATATTAAAGGTACATTGATATTATGCTTTCTTTAAATGTTTGAAAGTAAACTTTAATCATACTTTTTAAAACAGACTACTATGAAGTACACTTTTAGTTTAATGTAAATTATACATTTTTAGCAAAGTGTGTTAAAAGCATCTGTTACAGTAGTTCAGCCAATCAGAGGTGAGACGTTGCATGTCATGAATATTTACAACTAAGATCCGAAATCCTGCGGTTTATCCCCGCCCAATCCTTCACCCAGCTTAAACAGCCTAAACACAAAAAACAGCTCACAGGGCATTTATTCATACTTTATGACCTTAGTGAAATTAATGAAAAGCATTGAAATGAGACCTTTAAAACAGACACAAATCTGATCTCTCAAACCACTTCAGGAGGTGATCTGAGATGATTTAAGCAACAAGTTATAGCAGTGTAAACACAGCCGTCTGTCTCCAAAACTCATTCCTCAAAAAATCTCCTCCCAGTTCAATCATACCACCAGTAATAATTGTCACCTAACATGCAACAAGCAGATTTACGTATTCTATCACACACATGATGATGTTAATGATGGGTTGAGTATGGATCCAGTATAAAGCCCTGAGAAGCTCCAGTGTTCAGCACCTGAGGTGAGGAGTAGTGCGTTTGTTTGTACCAGGTCTGACTGGCTAAGAACAGCCTGACATTTAGTCCAGAAATCCAGGTGCAGAGATGCTGGTTGAGGTCCATATTCTAGAGCTTGTACTTTTTTTTTTTTTACGACTGGGGGGGGGGGGGGGGGTGGGGGTAATTGGTAAATTACGTATAAGACCATCAAATACGCTACGTTTAAGACCCAATAATTTTTTTTTATAAATTGACATGGGTTTCTTCAAAAGTAAAAGGGCTTTATCAAACACCCTGAGAAAGGTGCATCACGATGTCTGTTGCTATCAACAGTCTGTTTGCATCCACACACCCACACAGTTTTTAATTTTCATTGTGTTGCTGCTGTCTGAGTTGCATGGGACTTTGGGAAGCTTCAGTGGTCATTGATGTCATTAATGTTATGGTTGATTCCCTCTTCTCATTTATGTTTTTTTCAAGAGGCATGCATTCGGGTGTTTTCATCTGATGTTAGTGACTGAGAGTAACATATTTAATGGGTATAATTCACCTGATATTAGTGTTTGTGTGTTTAAATCAGGTGCTCACATGACCCAAGAATGAGTGGACCAAAGAATAGGTTCCCAGCAGCCTTTTTTTTGTTAGAACATTACCTGTTAAGAATGACCTTTTTTATAGGGTCATCCATGGTACCTTTTTTATGTGATGTTGTAAAATTAAAGAAGGGTTCCAAAACTTGTCATACAGTGTATACCCAAAATAATTGATGGTGTTACTAATATTAATGTTAGTGTTCTAGGGTTAAAATAGCGTTGGCATTTAGGAATATATCTGCGCTGATGGAAGTGGTGGTCTAAAAGTGAGGTGTGTTCAGGTAAATTTCTGACGTATTTCTATCTTGGCGGCAGACAACACAAGTGTGCTTGTGTACAAGTATCTTAGCCATGCAGGAGTGTGTAAATCCCTGAGCTGTTAAGATATTTAAACTCTAATGCCAAAGTCAGAGCACATCTGGCTCTTAAAGGGAATGACAACTGGAACACTGACATTTTCGAGCCATGCAAGGCGTATTTGACACACTGACATTCCCTAAATCAGTAATTGATTCCCTAAATGTGTAATTGACCAATTATCTTCTCCTTCAGAGATAAAACATACAAACTGGGTTGGTAACTAAAATGACTAAAACTAAAATTTCAAAAAAAATAAAGTTTCTGTTTAAATTCCAACTTTTAAATTTGAAATAGCAGGGTGCTCTATATTGCTCTGCTCTGCCCACCATATTAAACTCGGGCCAATAAAAACTATTGTTACTATTGTACAGCTGTGTTGTTGCAACAATGCAAGTGCACTTATTGTGATTGGCTGTAAAGAGATTGCATTTTTTGTCAATCTGTCAATCTGCACCAGTTTCTCTTATTCTTGACATTACTGATCATAAAGACCTTTTGTTAAGGGAACACCTGTTATTTTTATGGTCACATTATTAGTACAGTGGACTAAAGGTCCTTGTCAGAAGTTTCTATTTGCTGCTTCAACAACATGGACAGCCAGCCTGAGAAAAATGCTTGTATTGTGTGAACTTTTTTCATTTTACATTACTGCAACTAAATGAACAGTAGATAATGTGAATTAGTAACTTTGTTTTTATCCAGTTAGAAGAAATATAAAAGCATATAATACATTTTGCATGTGGATAACATTAAGCCATTAACCGACTTGTGTGGACAAATGCGTTGGGTAGTCATATTCAATGTTTCTTGATGTTTCTGTCAATATCTTTAAAATAATACAGCACAGTGTAGAAACTCGTCTTTTGCTGCTCTCTGTGTGTTACTAGTGAATTAGTTTGACCCATCTGTAATTGGTGGATTTGTGTGTTCGTCTGTGTTTTGTGTAAAACTGACCAATAGACTTTACTATATAACTGAGGAATAACCTTAAACCTAGTAATCCAGTTAACCTTGTGTCTTCTGCAAGACACAGATTCAGCTGCTGGGGTATGATGAACACCTCAACACCTTTTTCATAACCTTATAACTCCAGATATGAGTCACATAAATTATCGCAATAAGATGCATTAGAAAGGGTAGACTCACCCTTTCTAGACAGATTCAGAAAATGTTTAAATATATTTCTCTGCTATAATATCACAAATATATTAATAGAAACGCTGAGAAACATCACATTTGATGCACAGGGGTGTTTGTGGACCCTGGAGGGTTAAATAAAGATTATAGCTTGCAGTGTTTTATATGTGGCTGCTGAATAACATGAAACATAAAACACAAGCATGCAGTAAACTGTTTACTTATCCTTTTCCTTTTTTTACTGACATGCCTCCAACTGAAAACACTAGATCTCATTAAAACATTGGATTTTTTCTTATTAGTCAACACAACACTATGATGCTATTCATTTAGTAAATCATGTAATAAATAATAATTTTCAGGGACGTGACAGCAACAACTATTCTGTATTTACTGAAGCATTTCTGTCCCAGACCAGGGATGATAAAAAAATGTGTGATTTGCAGTGTTGGCATTACATTATGCAGCTTTCGTCCTTGATACTGCCATCTATTTGTCATTGATGCATGTGTTATGTGTCCCATGGTGCTCACTGTTGATGGCTTTTTAGAAGTGTGAGGAAGCAGCAGCCACATTTTTGACTGTCCAAGAATTTTTAATAGAATGTTTTCAGTCTCAAAAGCATGAAAATACGACACATAGTATTACCACCAATAATTTCACCACCAATAAGCATTTAAAACCATGACCAAATAGTTCCTTAACAATGTAAGATCTTTGTCTGTGATAACATTACTGTGGCACAAATCACCAAGAGGAAAACCAAACCTGCCTTAACATTTTCATGCTCTTTAGCTGTGTGAATGCGTGACCATGACTTTTAGCACCTCTTATTTACTAGCTTGATATTTAAAGCCCAAGAAATCAAAAGCGATGGTGCCATGCTGGCATACTGTTAAGGGATTAAATCACTGTGAATTCCTGAGCACAATTAGATAATCCAATTTTGAAATAAGAACACTAATCTCCAGGATTAAGTAATTATTTATTCATGACAAATGGCAGATAGATTTAGAGCAATAATTAAATTCTAGTCACCTCTTGCTCTTTCATGTGTTCCAGACCCAACAAGCAAACAAACAAACACAGGAAAGCGCTATAGAAATCAGTGGGTTTGAAGTTCGTCTTTTGTTGTTTTTTTGGGCCCCAGAATTAGTCATAATAAAGACAGATCAAAAGTACTGTTCTGTAGTATGAACTGACTCAGTAGAGGGTGGAGCAAGTCCATATAAAACCATATAAAAATGAGACAATCATCTTTATATACCCAGACTAGTTAAAATTCTGAGTTAAAAATTTCACCATCTATCAGACCACTATCCAATACATATACATATGGCATTTCACTGTATATATTATTTAATAAATACTGCATATGGCACATAAATGGGCATGTCTGTCTGGCTGTGCAAAAAAAAAAAGATCTATAAAAGACTTATGCTTTACAAAATGTGCTTTATCATTGTGCAGTCTGCCAGCTAATCATCGCTGATTCACTGAGAAGCTAAATTTTAATGATGGGTTTGGAATCAAGGTTAATTATGTAATCATGACAGTCCAAATCCCATCAATTTTTTCCCTTTCTCCAGTCGGGCACACAGGTATGCATATGTGTTCATGTGTATTTGTGTGTGTGTGTGTGTGTGTTTTAGCTCAGAGGCTGTTTATCTCTGTGGCAGTGGGACGTGTCTCAGTGTGTGAGTGAGAACATTAGCATCTGTAAATGATCGAACTCACTGTCCTCATGCGCATTTACATCTTTGACTTGTTATCTGTGTAGACACACATGGCAAATGCAAACACACACACACACACACACACACACACACACACACACACTCACACTCACACAGCGAGAAATAGCCACCAACACTCCCCACCCCTAACACACACACACATTAAAAACAGCATGCACAAACATCCCCTGTTTCCCTCATAGTGAATGATAGGTGACATTGTCTTCTGTGTGTGTGTGTGTGAGAGAGAGAGAGAAAGATGATTTATTCAGCTCTGATATACAGTGTGTTCGGGGAGAGGGTGCTGATTTGGTGCTGATAGCTTTTGATGAGGCGGAGATGCTGCGAGCAGAAGGAGGCATGAATATATTTATGGTGCTGATGCTGATTGGGGCTGCGGCTGCACTAACGCTGCCGTGCTGGGTGTTGGATTAGACCTGGCCGGCGCTGTATCAAAGTTCAATACTCCATTAGCTTTGTTTATGCGGACTGGCTTGTGCCATTATTGAGGTTAGCTCGGGCTTTGCAAAAGCCACTCGAGCCAATCGCGAAACAGCATGATTTATGGTGAACTGCTAACCCGCCGAAGCGAGACGCAGGTGAATATTCCACCCACTGCATCAGGAACACACACACACACACACCCCTGCATACACATTCATATTGCTTGCCTTGCATGAGTGTGCGCTCGCATACACCCTGGCACACACACACATACACACACGTTTTAAATGTCAGAGTGTTTGGGAGATGAGAGCATGGATAGGGGAAAGAAAGAGGAGTGTGTGTGTGTGTGTATGAGAGAGAACTTTGGAATAATGATGGTTTTTAATGTCATATTATCACTTCACTGATAAATACCCTGGACACTAGCTCTAAAGACCAAATGTCCATTGTGAATATTCAGTAATAGTCACACACACTCCAGTCCCATGGAAACACCAGGGTGATAGCAACTAAAAAAAACATAATTTTTCATAGCAGCAGATTTTTTTCCCCACCCCTCGTCCTGACTAAACCTACATCACGTGTTTTAGTGTTTTCCTTTTATGACACATTCAGTTTAGGCTTAAAGGTGCCATAAAATTAATTAATTAAGTATTTAAAATTGTCTTTTTCTGTATGCAAACAATGTGCAATACATTTACCCCCTCCCCCTTTTATTTTGCATTAGAATGAAAGCAAGAGATTTACCTTTTTTGCCTTTTAAAAACAGATAAGCTCTGCTCAAATTGTCTTGTTTACCAAAATATTCCATCTTGTCATGTAGCCTAACCTAGTCTATATTTCAAGACTTAACAAGACTTATTCCTGAATCTTACCACAAAGCACTATAGTCAATTATGTCTCTACTTGGTATCCATATGACATAAGGCCCTATCTTACGACCTGTGTAAGGGTGCGCTGCAATGCTTAACTTGTGTCTGCACCATTTGAATACCAGCAACTCTCAGGAATATGTCTCCGCCAATGGACGTGGTGGTCTGGAAGTGAGATTTGTTCTGCTAAATTTCTGTCATATTGCTATCTTAGCAAAGGAAAACACAGGTGCGCCACTGACTGATTTGAACCCTGACACCAGTCTACTGTCATACTTTTACTGCATACTTTTATCTTGGCAATACAGGACTGCCAAGAACTTAATGTGCTTACACTCCCACTTGTTACAAACACACACACAGACATACAGCAGTGCACAAACCCAACTTTCACATCAATACCCGCTCATGCACCTTCACAGCATGAACGAGCAGGTCAGTTTCCACTGCTGAAAAAACACAGAAGTGCTGCACTGTTAAGATATCAACACATCAATGTCAGAACGCACCTGTCTCTTAAGAGCAAATGGCAAGTGACACGCTGATTGGTTTATTCCATTTTACGGCCAAAACACACCCATCATTAATTAAGAAAATTTGTACAAACCTTTTACGTGTTTCAAACCATGCCATATTTTTGCCGTCCTCAAGATACAAAAGACTCACTGACGCCCTAAATCAAGCTGCATGGTGCACGATTGACGGCTCGCATATAGCTCACTAAGGGCTCATAGTTTGCAGTAAGGTAGCTGAAGAATTTATAGGTAAGTTTTTAGCCTATCATGTAGCTAGTACTTCTCCAGCTCTCCTACAGTTCTTTGCTGTAAGAGTAAGTTTAACTGGGGGTTGCATTAAGCATTGAACAACTTTACTTAGAAGGCTCAAAGTATTCAAATTTGCCAGAAAAAAATGAAATGAGTAACACTCTTGTTGGAGTCTTGTTAGTGGCCCAATTTAGAGAAGGGGAGAGTTTTTTTTTTTTACGTGGAAGCAAGACCCTGCTAAACAATCCAGCTCAAGACCAGCCTTTGCTTAGGGGGTTAAATGGTGAGCAGCTGGTGGGACACGTACTTTATACTGGTAACCTGGCTGGTTAACCAGCTCCTGACCAGTTTAATGCGTGTGACATTTGATTTTTTTTTTTTGCTGATCATGCTGGTGAATGAGCTTGGTTATGCTTGTCAACCAGTAAAGTTTAACTTGATCAGGTTGTTGGTAGAGCAGCTATATCATCAAACACAAAAAATATATACCCTATGCCTATCAAGAGACAAGTTGGTCATCCATCCTAACCAGCCTGACAACTATGACCAGGCTGTCTTTTATTTATTAGCTGGGCAGTGTTTGAGTTTCACTGTATACCACTTCCATGTACTGCATTATTCTACTATGACTTGGTGAACTCAGTTTTCCATTCTATGTCCTACTTCATAAGCATTTGATAATTTTCTTTCTTGAAATATATTTTTTAATCAATTTTACTCAGTAAAATGTAGAACGTAGAACACGTAGGCCTGGCACGATAACAATATTGATATAATGTCTCAGAAATGATTGAGATAAGCAATATTATTGTCATTTTAAGACCATTTATATAATAAAAATAGAATGGCATAACAAAGCAATTATATCATTTTAAAGACAACATTTTCTTCACCTACTGCAGTCACTGCACACTGTGTGTATGGAGTCACAGTTATTAAAGCATTGGTCACTGGATAAAATACTGTTCACTCTTATATATTTGAACGAACATACAATTAAACACAATAGATCATGTCACGATAATCAAATATTATTGATGTCATGTCCGTTTAATGTACGATAAGTTAATAATGTTATTATTGTGACAGGCCTATTAACACAGAATTATTTGGATGTCAAAAAATAGTTTTTTCTTAGTTTTAGTTTGTTGTTGGAGCATGGGGGATGTAGTGTTATAGCATGGGCCTGTATGGGATTCAAAGTAACCTCTTCTCTTGAATTTATGTATGTATGACTGCCAGGCAAAAGCAGTTGGATGAATTCTGAAGTGTATAGGACTATATTTTGTGCTTATATTCAGCCAAACGTTTCAGAACACATTGGGCAGCATTTTACAGCACAGATGAACAAGCCCAAACCATAATGCAAAAGTCACCCATAGCAAAAATGTGTGCTGTTTTTATACTGCTTTTTATCACAGATGTGATACAAAAAAATTAATAAATGAAAATTTAAATGATTTAGATGATTTGCATGATAGGCTCTGTAGTTCTGATCTTTGTCTTTGTTTAAATAATAAATAGACACTTATATTCAACAAACAGTGCACACCATATTTTATAGTGGCATTTTATACCATATGTTAGTTGCTGAACATATGGTTTAAACAAACAACTTCTTGGCAGTAACTTCAACAGCTTCCTGTAGCTGCTGATCAGCCCTTCACACTGATTATGAAATGAGAACTGCCTTTGTTCATGTATAGTTTAGAGATATGATCTTGCTTGGATTGATAAGATAATATTGGAACTTAATGCGTGGTTTGTTTATCTGCACACCTTGATAAAGATACTGTTATAGACATGAATGTACACAGATGAGCCAAAACAGTATGTCTTATATACAGTTGGTCATCTGTGTGCCAGAAAAAACATTCAGTCTACATTAGCATTAAGATCCTGTTACTCCTGTGATGTCTGAGACGTTGCATCTGTCATAGAGAGCTGAGATTTGCCATAGATCTGGAACAGATCCAGTGAATCCTCCAGGAGAACACTGCTTGTGTACCCAATCTATGAAGTCTCATGAGACTAAGCAACCTTCTTCCATTGCTTTAAGTCCAGTAGAGACGCTTGTATGTTCATTCTAGGCAATTGTGGCTGTGTAGAGGGGTTAGCAATGGCAGCTATGCAGCAGTAATGCTGAACTATGTGCTGTAAAGGATTTTACAAATACACATATTCAGACTCAGAAGTCCTTTTGTTGATTCCACCTTACACTATTATGTAACATTGTTTCTCTTACTTTTTATTTCCTCAACATTTATCAGTATAAAAATACAATACTATAGATTTAAAATGGCACAGTGGAGTAATCAGAGCCTAATGCATTTTACTGCTTCTTAACAGCCCACAATCACCATCACACAAATTCAACTGAATGCTTCCCGTAGCTGCTGAACGGCATTACTCACTGATTATGATATGAAAACTGCATTTGTTCTTGTATAGAATAGAATATGAACTGGCTTGAATTGGCAAAATAATGCTGAATGAGTTTGTTTACTTAGATAATTTTCTCTCTCAGTTTGTTTTGTTTTTCTGACAGGCACAAATTTAGTCAGAGCTCTCTAGCATGTGAGCAAGTAAGTAAATATAGCTAGAAGGTTCTGTGTTTCACATCAGCATATATATTTGTGCAGCGTTAAGATGCTTTAACACTAAAATCATCAAATTTACAGCTGTGCTTTCAAACAATGTTTTTAGTGGGATGTGCAATACAGGTGTTCGTATAGTAAACAGAGTTGCGTGGCCGTGGGCAGTAAATGTTGCTTCTACGGAATGCAGCTTAGCAGCACAGACAGCATTTGTTCATAGCTGTGGTAATTATCTGGCTTATACTGTATATCAGGTTAAACTGCACCTGAACAACAGTTTAGCTTAAATTAAAGGAGTATTTTTGATAGTTAAGTTGGATCGAGACCAGATCATGTTATAACTACAAACAACAAACCGCTCCAGAGTTCATTTAAAATTGATTCAGCAATTGTAAAATTACACAATTGCTGAAACAAAACATACCAAGAGTGAAAACAAACCAGAATCCGTTTTAACCGGATCAAATAGCGCTGAAGTGAAAATGCCCTTGGACTTCTATCAAGATTTAGCATTGACAGCAGGTGGCACTACACTTTGTGTTGTAAGGTACTTTTAGAAATAAATAAAAAGATAAAAACTGAGTAGACCTATTGTTGATTCTGCTCCATCAATGTGACTAAACTGCAAATTTGCCATTTGTGTTGAAATTTAACAGCCCCATGTTTTCCGGGGACTGTTAAAAATGTAGCACACAGGAAGTGATGTAAGAAGTGTGTGTTTTTTTACTCAGCAAAGTAGTCTGCTAATGTTATTTAACAAAAACACAATTGATATGATCATGTACGCCTCTTGCACAGAGAAATCACTTCAGAAATGACCTTTGACATTGCACCTAAATAAAATACAACCCAAATCTGCTTTAGTAATTTGACCATATCAGTAAATCTGACAATTTAAAGGAAATAATGTTTGTGTGCCTGAAAGCTTCACTAAGTTTCACTAACAGAGATTATTGAACACTGGGAAATTTAGTGTGTATGTACTTTTTTAATAAAGGTATGGTTTTTGCATCGATCATTATAAAATATACTTATTATTTAAGATTTAGAATGGCACAGTTGATTTATTGGAGCCTTAGCCATTCTCTTTTCTTTCCTAAGATTCCAGAAATACTAAACCAAAAGCTGCACTTTATATTTTACGACATTGAAAGGGTGTAGTTTAGTATTACAGTGTAATATGATTAGTCTAGCACAGTTTAAAATGATTGATAATTACAGTTCTGCCAGTGAATCTAACATTAATCCATAAGAAGGCTGTACTGTAGACAATGGGGTCGTGACAATAAGGAAGTTTCCCTGATCCAGCAATTACATGCTTTATCAGAAATGTACGCTCATCTGTTCCGCTGGCCATGATGTGTCTGGCATCATTGACTTTACATTACGTCACTGCCCTTTGGATGGCTTTCAATTGGTCGCCCTGAGGCAGACATTCTGCGGAATCTCTCCCGCTGATCCACATTCAGCCATACGCAGGGCTGCCTGGCAGCAGACGACAGCAAAGCTGGAACTGCACTAAAGGCTGCTGTCACAGGAACTTAGTCATTAAAACTGAAATGATGAAAAATTAAAAATCCGTAACTTTTCTTCCACTCACTAGATCAACAACTTAATTCCCATGACTTCCTAACACTTGAGGGGCCTTCATGTGTGCGTCTGTTTGTGTGCGTACGTATGGTGTATGTGTGCACCTGTCAGAGCAGGTATATCACACCCACACAGCTCCAGATGGTTCTCGAACGCAATTTATTTATTTATTTATTCATCCCGGAGTTCTCACTTTGTTGGGTTCCTTTTTTTAAGTCAATAAACTTCCAGTAATTGACTTCCATCAGATAGCATAGTACCACTATGTTATCAAAAAAACAACAACAACATGATTTAGTCTTTACAGAAAAAAAGAAGAAGACAGAAACAAACATCAACAGCTCGTTGTATGTCAATCATTATGAGTCAAGCTCACTTCTCATTGTTGCACTGATTAACAGCACACTTCACCTCTCCTGTGGACATATTTGGTTATTCTGAATAGAAAGGCTGAAGTGAAATTTACAAATGAACATATTAACCATGTGTGAAATTAATTAGTGTGATGGCTGGTAAAATGAGGACAGTTAAAAGACACGTTAGTGAGAAACAGATTTTCTCCCTCCTGACATTAGCCCTTTATTAACAATATTAAAAAATATTTTAAAATATTAAATTGCAAATCACTAATTATTGGTAAAATGTGTTCAAATATCTCTATTCCTTTACTTAGAGCCTCTTATTGCCCTACTTTTTATAGGTTTTAAAGTAAAATGTAATGTTTATAACTACATACATATCTAGATAGCATTAGCTATAAATATTCAGTTTACAGCTATAATGGCTGTAAAAGAAAAAAAAAACAATTGAGAACTAGCTCATATCTTCTAATGTGAAAAAAGCGTATCGCTTTAAGGATATGCCATTCTAAATCTGAAAACACATAACATTTAGTCTATAAAGCAACTCAGGGATATTATCTTGTGCATTGTTTAGGCTGAGCTAACATTCACATCCAATTTAGTTGGACAGTCACACTAATTTTCTGGGTAACATTGAGATACATGCTAGGTCCATGTTTTTATCTCACATTAAACAAATATATAATAGTTAAAAGGCATAGAACTTTATATTACATTAGAATTTTTTCTCACCATCTCTGAGAAGCTGCACCATGCCAACAACTATTTTTTCCTTATGTATAAGGATGTACAATGATAGCGTTTTAAGACATTGCCACCTAGTGGATATAACTGGCATTTAATTTAATGAGGGGAATGCATCTTATTCACTCTGTGTACATGTTGAAATTAAAGCGAGGCTGGGGGGTTCGCTCCTAAACCGGAACATCCAAGGCAGCGTGGGAGTCCGCAGAATATCCACCAGTTTAAATGGCAGCGTCTGTGTGGACAACTAACCTCTCACACCTCCCTGGATTAACGGTGAAAGCAGTTGGAAAACGAGCAGAAAATTAGTGCAGGATTCCCTGTGCTGTTCTACTAAAAGGCTACAGCAATTTGATTGAGGGTTATGTGCAGGACATGGTAGCTAGGTAATTAATTTATTTTGTTTGCTGTATATGCTTTTAGATGAGGCCGAATAGCGGCTTTTGTTGGTTAAACATGTTATTGGAAAGCGGTTAATTATCCAGCAACTGGATAGCATGTAACAACATGTCGTCATTGTGGGAAGTACCGCCACCCCCCAATAGGTCTCTAGATACATCACACAGTAGTACAACAGAAGCCTTTAGGGTTTTCTTTTTCACAATATACAGTAATGAATTTTACTTAAATAACTAGTTATTTTTACAGCATTATTTCTATTTGGGCCACAAGGATGAAAGTGGACACTGTTTTGAAAATGAAATACTGTTTACATGATACATAATTAAGTTTAGCATTAATTTCAATTTTCCATGCAGGAAATTTAGGGTCATTATATATATATATATATATATATATATATATATATATATATATATATATATATATATATATATATATATATATGGAGTAATGAATTCTGTACACAGCAGGGTAAACAGAGGGTGGGTAGAGACCTATTTTCTGCATTGTATGTCACCTCTACCATGAGTAGGTCACTGCCCATCGCTTTGGGGAAATCTTTACTGCTTTCATCATCAGTTGAGGCTAAGCATAATGGAGTTTAATGTATACTCAATTTTAAACATGGAGAGTTTTTTTGTTTATGTATGTTAATGTATGTTAATTCTGAATATTATGCCTTATTTTCCATAATAATTCCCTGTGAATTTGCAGGCCTGTTTAATACTTCATCACTTGGATAAATGATAGCTATACAATAATGACAAGTAACCAATAACTGAAGTCAGTGGTCTAAAGTAGACGTTCTCAATAGGTGAACTTTGATCAAAATCCAGACCTAAATGAATTTTGTTATAAAATTATCTATCATAATTACAAGTATATAAAACAGAAATACTGGTGATTCATACCTACTGTGGACTTAGATGCAGCACAGCTACAATAAGTTTACCCATTGCTTACATAGATCACATAGCACAACTACTACTTGTAGAGACCAGAGATAACCAATAGAACAGGACTCTCTGGAGCAGATAAACATGGAACACCATAGCTAAAGCTATGTGCTCCCTTTAGTACTTTTGGGATGAGTTGGGGAGCTTTTGTAATGGTGGGTGTGATAATCCAACATCCTGACCATTGCACTGCTCACAGCAGTGCTCCACAATCTAGAGAAAACCCTTTCCTAGAGACAGTTACTCCAACAAATGTGGGATAAAGTCTTTTTAATATATTTGATTTCAGAATAAACAATGAAGGAGCAGGTGTCTCTGTACTTTTTGTCCATAAAATGATCTATATTTTTTGAGGAAATTCTTCGCAGTGGAAATACGAATAAGTTAGTAAGTGGACGTGTATTATACACATTTAAATACCCATGGTGTTAAGTTTCACTATATTTAGTATTTCCTGAAAAACACTGAGCGAGTTTAACAAATGAGAGCCGAGCAGTATCAGAACATCGTCCATTTGGCTGGTCTACTGAAGCAGCTGTGAAACAATCAGCTAAAGACAGACCTACACAGTCCAGCTCTTTCACTGACTTGATTGGCAGCGTTTCCCTCAGCAAGTTGAATTATTGACAGAAGAATCTTGAAACTCAATAGAACATCAATAGATAATGAGTTGAATGGAAAACACACAGCCCTCCACAAACACACACACACTGTGACTCATAGGGGGGAAAAGGAGTGGGCGAGAGAGAAAGACAGAGAGAGGTGGGCATGGCTAGTGGGCCCACTGCACAGTTTTGTATGAGAATATGTAGTCTCAGTGTCCCTCCACTGTATAAGATCTGAAATGTGTGCCAGCTCACAGGAGAGCGCTGGTCAACTGCCTTCTCAGCTTCTCCAGAACTTCAAGAGGCCCTCAGCCATAAGCACACACACACCCACACACACACATATATACACACAGACCGCTGTGTGTCCTTAAGGAGAAAGCCACAGTATTTAGAAAAGAAGGTCAACATTAACTTTTCAGAAGTGAGTTCATAAACTATTTATCCAGAAGCCATACAGTCCAAAAGTTTGTAGGAGTTGCTCAGATTTACTCTCCCCAGTGAAGCAACATTGCGAGATGCAGAAAAAACGATGATGAAATACGGGAGGCTCTTTGAAAATGGCGTAAACAAACGTGGCGGAGCTTACATTCAGTTGGGGTCCAACTCATTAACCGGTGATTTTAGAGTGACTTTACAGACGGTTAGTCAGATAATAGGCTGAAGAAAGGAAACTGTTGTTCCGACGCACACACACACACACACACGGTGCATACACGCACACACAGTAGCCTCATTACATTGGCAAAGGGCCAGGTAGCTTACTGAGTTCACTCAATTACCGAGAGAGCTTTTTAAAAAGTGCCTTGCTCAATTTCCAGGAACGGCACTGCGCTTTGAGATGAGGAACTCCAGACGGGGAGCAGAGGAACAGCCTGAGATTGCCGCTCCTAGACTTTGTCGTGAGCCAGCGGGTGAAAGTGTCATTCGGTAATGGGTCTGATTGCTTGAATCCAGAGAAACCCCCTAGATAGCGCTTTGTCAAACAAAGGTTTAGGAAAAATAGGCAGGGAAACTCAAACCACACTAGTTTTCCTTCCCCTGGTTGCTCCGAGGGTCAGAGGCGGATGACCAGGCCTTTTCCAACTGGTAATAGCCCTCAGGTGCAGCAGAAAAATCAGAAAAACAAGTTTTTTGTTGGGGGGCTACTCACAAAGGAAGTTAAAGGTCACACAAAGTAGAAACTTTGTTTTGTTTTGTGTTGTTCTTTTTTGGTCATACCTTCTTGGCGTTACACTTGCTGCACTGGCATGGTTGTGCACCTTTGAGCCAAAGACCTTAAGGATGAACTTGGCGAATTTTTCTGGTGGACGGAAGGCTGGATTTGGATGCACTATGACCTTTGTGAGAAAACTTCAGCAGTTTCTTGCTGCTATCCAAACCCAGTGAGGCAAGAACTGTTGTGTAAGCAGCCGGTGAATCATTCAAAACATGGCTGGGGCTTCAATCGAGTGCATCCGAGTGTCGCAATGTAGACTTCTTTTAATTCTGTTTGCACAGCGCTGGGACGTCCTGGTACGACCCTGCTGCCACCTGAGGCTTCAAGTCGTAGTGGAATGTAAATCAGCAAAAAGGACATGACGAGTGACCGAGCATTTCTGTAGCAGGCTATCTCCACGTTAATGGAAGAATTGCAAATTGTGCACATTTGTATTCTGCTTTTTTCTACCTCCCCACTACACCAAGTTTAAATTGCAAGCACAGGGTTATATTTAAGTCGTGGCACCTCAGAGCTTACATCATATTTCAGGCTGACAAAGTGCCTTGACTGAATGCAGTTAAAGTAATGCATTTGTGGACAGTTCATTAAAGATTGATGCTTGCGGACAGATGTAATTGAATAATGAGAGAAGTGTGCTTTAAAGAGGGGAGAAGCTTGGTTATCAGGCAGTAAGTAGTCTTCCCGTATACACTTATAACCCCTGACAGCAGTTCTCATTAAAAATACTTTAGTGAAACCTGTCTCTGAGAACTGATAACTGATGAGCTAGCATCAGCATGAGAGTACAAGAAGTACTTTAACTCTAGCAAGTTAATTCAAGTTATTTCTGCCTTTTGGCAATACACAATGATATGCCAAAAGTAATGGGATAGTAACTAGTATACTGTCCTATTGTTTTTTTCATGTCCCACTGAAGAACACTGCTCTAACCTGCGACGTTTGCATGTGTATTGAGTCACACCCATTAAAACATGCCAAACTAATTAAGACATGCCAAACATGCAGATAGCTAGATAGAAAGCTAGTTCCCTAAGGCTATTTCTGATAAGCTTGGCTTGCAAGCTTGCTCAGTCTCGAAGAGAGCCATGCTAACTATGTAGTCAGTGAGGGTGTGAAATGGCTACAGCAGTCCAATTTTCAAACACTGGACAACGTTTTCTGTTTCTCCTGCTCCTCTCCAGATGCAAAGTCTTAATCTTAAGTTATTCAGTGAATATATACGTTTCAATTTTCTCTGGTTTTGCTATTTATAGATATATGTTTGAGTAAAATTAACATTGTTGTTTTATTCTATAAACTACGAACAACATTTCTTACAAATTCAAAATAAAAATTTAGAGCATTTATTTGCAGAAATTTAGAAATGGCTGAAATAGCAAAAAAAAAAAAAAAGACGCAGAGCTCAAAATATTACAAAGAAAACAAGTTCATATTCATACAGTTTTAAGAGTTCAGAAATCAATATTTGTTGGAATGTCCCTGGATTTTCATGCATCTTGGCATGTTCTCCTCCACCAGTCTTACACACTGCTTTTGGATAACTTTATGCCTTTACTCCTGGTGCAAAAAAATTCAGGCAGTTCAGCTTGGTTTGATGGCTTGTGATCTTCCATCTTCATCTTGATTATATTCCAGAGGATTTAAATTTAGTAAAATCAAAGAAACTCATCATTTTTAAGTGATCTCTTATTTTTTTCAGAGCTGTATATAGAATGGAGACTGGCGGTGGTAGATTCAGAGGCTACATCCCACACAGATTATATGATGTACCACACAGTTCAAATAAGAAAATATTGGCTGTAGCTCTCCTGTCAAAAAATGTCTGTGCTTTAACTCAGCATGTTATCTTGTTATCTGATGATCTATTCTGATCATGTTATGAGTTACTACAGAAATATAATCCCTGATAGGCCTTTTTTAAGGATGACTCACTTCTAACATTCTAGGATGTTGGATGAGCACCACTCCACCTCATTCCCAACTTCCAAACTCTTCCCAAAAGTACTAGATGGAGTATCTTAATTCCAGAGAACACATTTCCACTGGTCCACAGCGTAATACTGGTTGCTTTATTCCTGTATAGTCCAGGCTTGGCATTAGACATGATGCAAATAAGCTCATGTTTATCTGCTGCAGAGAGTCCTACTCTACTGGCAATGCTTCTATACTGGGACTAGGCAAGCTGTGTGTGTGTGTATCTGTGCCAGCAATGGGTGCAACCTAAAGTATCTGATTGCATTCATTATGAGCGATGTCAACAAACACTCAGACATATCATCTTACATAATGATGCAAACATTGATTGTGGGAAGATGCATTATGGCACAGAGTGGAGGTGCAGGCCAGAGTTTTAAATGTCAACTTGATTAAACACTTCCAATCAGAATTTTTATGCTTGTTTCAATGATTTATGAGTTTAAGAGAATTCATGAGAAATGAGTCATATCAGGTTATGCCATGTTTGGCTTCCATAAGAGATAGTGATGACATCTAAAGGACAGAGGTGTGCTATTCTCTTACAACTCTCTCTATTTAAAAGCTCTCTCCTCATGTCCTCACTTGACCACAAATTAACAGTGTTCAGAGGCAATGCAAATGACTTATAGTCCAGAGGCGTGACAAGCCATGCTGCACCAATCCAGAGAATTTTTGTGAGCGGTCATTTCACGGCTTGTCTTGAGCTCCCACTCTTGTAACTTTTTTTGTTCCACTAGCCCATTGTTCCCTTTGCTCCTGGTTGTCATGTACAGTTTTGTACAATGTTTTGTTCTTGCAAATGCAGAAAAATCCTCCCTTTTCGCTCCTGCCGGTGTTTATTTTCTTCTCCCTTCCTATCTTCAGTTTCAAATCCTTGCTGTGTTGAGCCAGCACGCCCACAAGAGACAAACACGGCGAGATAACAGAGACATCTCGCCTCCTAATGTGAACACAGGGTAAGCTGCTTTTGCTCCGAGGCGACAATTTGGCACTCATTTTATGGGAAATCTCATTCGCGCTTCAGACTTGATAAGACGCAGGCTCATACCGAACGACTTGCAGGAAGTTGGTGTTCCATTATTTAGAAACAGATCAGCATTTGAATATTCGCTGCTGCTCTCTCTCTCTATTAGATGAAGACCAGGGTGAGTTGTCAGTCAACAAATAAAGCGGGTTGAGATTCATGCCATTATCATAGGAATTTAGCTTCGTCTTTGTTGCATATCACGGCTGAAACACTGAATTTTGCATTGTTTGAGAGATTTCTCGCAAGGGCTTGACTTGTCACATCTCTTTAGCATCCAGGTCTGTTGAGAGATAGAGAGAGGAACGGGGAAGGAAGGTAAGAGGGAGGAAATCTTTTGTTGTCCTGCTTTTTAAATGCAGGAGATTTCTTTTTCATTCATCTGAAAGGTCAAACAGTAAATCCTTGAACACGTTCGGCATAATTCCTCTTTAATCTTTAGACATTACATTTTTAAAGACCTATAACCCAACTTGAGCTGGATTTGTATCAGATAAAGTTCTGCCATGATATGTATAAGTGATTTAATTGGTAAATGCAAAAAAGGAAAAACGGCTATGATCCATTATCCTACACTATAACACAAATGCTATATAACCCTAACCATAGAACCCACGCCTTAATGTGTTTGAACTTGCATGCCAGTATTTTATCATAGGGACTTTATGGGGAAGTAGAATATTTGTTGCACAGATTGAGCATGATTTAAGGTAGATGGCCATGTTAAACAAAGTGCTTTCAAACAAATATATTATTAATTGCTTTAGTAGATTATTAGATTTTTATTGGTATTGGTAGACATTCATGGTTGCAATATCTCTCATAGCAATCAACATAAAAAAGGGGTATTGTTCAACTTCTTGTCTATATAAAAGGCTGTACAGTACTGGAAAAAGGTTCTAAACGTGAGTTACATTAATAATAGTGAATAAGTTTTTGGTGTTTTATAGATCCATGCATCAAAGCCTCTATAAAGAATCATCTATTATTGATGGATCATTTATGTTTTTTAATGTGTCAAAATAAAGTTGCAGTCCATGAAAAACAATTATACACAGTGATGGAAAATGTTATTTTTGGTGCTGAACCCTGTTTTAAAATACTTTGTAAAGAACTATTTACAGTATATAATGTTTTATTAGTGTTATTAGCCATTTTAGGCATTCAAATGGCTGTTTAACTCATAATGTTAGACTTATGATTAAAATGAACTGTTTGTTATCATGCTTTTAAAGAACTTTAGCCCAACAATACATAATCCCAGTGCATCAATAGCTGGAATTGTACCTGTAAAGAGTGTCTATATTCACGGTATGCTCTCTATGTATGTAACTATGTATGTAAGTGTGTCATCACCTCTCATTGAAATCATGGATGTCTCACAGCAGGAGTGTGGAGTAGTTAGCATAGACAGCTCTGAAACATCGTATCTTGGATATATATGCCATGTGTTTCATGACAGGTCACACCAGTAGGGGTGCCAGAATTCCTTTCACAGGAGTGTGATGGTGGTGCTGAAAAATTTGAGAGGTGTACAGCAGTGTCAGATTTTCCACATCGTTAAGGGGAGTGGGATCACCAGGTTGACAGCCGCTCAGAGTTTTTCTTAATTTGTCAATGCTCATGGTCAAACTGCTGCTGAAATCTGTGGTGCAGCGTTGAACATTCACTATGAAGCCTCAGTTCAAGTAGAACTAGAATTTCTGAGGAATCAAGAATGTGTGCTTTCCTCAGGCTCCAACAAGAGTGGCGAGTTACCATGTGTTATGCTATTGGACCAAACATGCTTAGAGCCTACAGATGCATCTCAAAAAAACTTTAATATCATTGAAAAGATACTTTATTTTTGTAATTCAGTTCAAAATGTTAAACTCATACATACATACAAATAAATGAGTGATCCATTATACTATCTATAAAAACTGTCAGCAGAGAGAAGCATGAAGTGCTGTAATATTTTCTGGGAAAACACCGCACTGACTTTAGACTTGATAAAACACATTGGACCAACACCAGCAGATGACATGTCTCTCCAAACCATCACTGACCATCAATACATTTGCATTTTATTTGGAAATCAAGGGAGCAGAGTCTGGAGGAAGAGTCCCACACACACAGTCCAAACTGCTTGAGGTCTAGTGTGAAGTTTCTGCAATCAGTGATTGTATGGAGAGACATGACATCTACTGGCGTTCTGCAGATCTGCAGATTTCATTTTCCAGCAGGACTTGGCACACTGCCCATAGCCTACTACCAAAAGTACCTATTGGTCTTATATAACATTCTAATTTTCAGAGACATTGATTTTTGGGTTTTCATTGGCTGTAAGCCATAATCTTCAACAATAAATTAAATAAACAGTTAAAATAGATCACTCTGTGTGTAATACATCTATAAAATATATGACATTTACATTTTTACATTTTTAATTACAGAAATAAAGTAACTTTTCATTGATATTTAAATTTTTTTGAGATGCACCTGTACCTGTCAGCCAAACAATGAAAACCGAACCAGCAGGTCAGCCACAAACATTGATTCTGGGTCCTTGACTTGGCTGTGTGATCTGATGACCTCTGCTGAGGAACAGAGGCTGGTTTATGCTTCAGAACATTGTGATGCAGAGACACACAGAGGCACCATTCAAAAATTCAATGGAGAAAATGTCACAAAAAGTCAGTTCAAAATGGAAATGGAAGACCTTTACACCATCCTGTGACGCGTCATATGTTGTGTTTGTGTGGTATCATGTTGTAGGAATTTGTAATGAATTTTCTTTTAAGAAATATAAGTGCAGTATATTAAACCTACGTGTAAAATCATACATAACACACTGAGATAATTCTGAATTCATCAAATAAATACATTATATAAACTTAATATAAAATGTCAATAGTTAATCGATGAATTGCCAAAAAATCCATAGTATATGAATGATTTCAAGAATTCTTTTTGAGCTTTTCATCTCTGGTCTTTAGCACTTAATGCTTAGAAGACAGTTTTGCACATCTTGGCCGGATTTTCTTAGTTACCTGGAATGGCTTTCAGTTAACAGCTGTGCTGAACTTGTCAAGAGTTTATTACTTTAATTTCTTGTCTCTTAATGTGTTTGAGAGCATCAGTAGTAAAGTTGTGAAGAGGTAGAGTTTATATACAGTGAAAACCCCTATCTGATTAATGTTCTAATCTATATTATGGCATAAACTGCTTAACCAACTATAGAAAAAAAAAAAACATTGAAGAAATGAAGGTCAGTCAACCCCAAACATTTCAAGACTTGAATCAATCATCAAAAACATGATGATGAAACTGGCTCTCATCTAAACTGCCATAGAAAAGGAAGAGCAAGACTTCCTTTTGTTGCAAAGGATAAATAAATAAAACACCTACAGATTATTGTGTAACAGTGGCATATGTCATGGTCTGGGATTGATGACAGTAAGTAAACAGCTTGTGCTTGTAATCAAGGTTTTGGTTTTAAAAATAAGCTTTATTAAAATTTGTCAATACAGATAAATCATGTATCACACATCCCTCAGAAACAAGGGAATCCATCAATGCAATCTATAGAAAATATTACAAACTTGCAAAAATTAGTTCTTTATAAACATCTTTGAGTGTGCTTTAATCCATTTTGTACACACAAATAACTAATACCAGCTTTGGGAACGTTTCCAATAAATAAATAAATAAATAAAAACTGTGTAGATTTGACATACAGTACCAGTCAAATAAAAATTGTATTTACTTTCTTTGTAGATGAATTGTAGATTATTATTAAATGCATCAAAACAATAAAGGGACACATGTAGAATTATGTAGTGGACAAACAAAGATTTAAGGTGATTTGGGATGAGCTGGAGCTTTACAGCGTAAAGGAAAAACAGCAACTATTGTTCAGCACCTCCAGAAACTCCTTCAAGACGCTGGGAAAACAATTCCAGGTGACTCTCCCTCATGAAGACACTGAGATTAAAATACCAAGAGTGTGCAAATGCCAGAACTACTTCTAGATAAAATCAACTGTATTGTCTGTTCCTCTGCTGGGTCAGATGTGAGGTGTGTGAGGTAGGACTTGTGTCCTATTTACATTGCACGTGCAAATAAACCTATGTATAACCAAGAGTTCTTCACATAGTTCTCACACAGTCTGTATTTCTAGGCTGTATATGAAGGGTCCATCACTTTTGGAACACACTTATATGATGTAGGGGTGAAGAAATGCAGCCCTCCCTGGCAGCAGCCTAGGGCTTTGGAGCTGACTGTGCTTTTATGTGCATGTCGGGGGGGAAAACTTGCTCTGAGGGAAAACTCCTTCAGCCAACTGGGTTGAATTCATATGGTTTGGGTGGAAGATTAAAAACGAGTTGATGGGTTGTCAAGGGTAATGTACTTTTTATTTTAAAGTTGTTTTGTGCTAAATAAGATAAGAAAATCCTTAATACATTTGATTAAATTGTGTTTAAGTTACATTACAGTTAGAAGTAGCACTGACAAAGTACATAATTATTTGAGATTTTTCTGCTGTTTACATGCTCTGCCACATTAAAAGGCTGTTACACCACATCCTGGTCAGTTGGTGGTGCATTGAAATGTTTGAAGTGATGCTTTCTGGTGGAAAACTTCATTTATCCAATAAAACTGATATCACATTAATGCAGCGTTAGCTAATGTGTGCTTCTGTTGTTTATCCCTCTTTTTCACTATTCGTTTCAGTGGGTTATACATGCTTACCCAATAAAACATTGCAGTAAATCCACATTAGCTGGTTTGTAACGTTGCTTGTCATGGTAGAGATTATTAAACTCGTGTCCTCAGCTTGGCAGGAATCTGAACCTGAATCTGAACCTGAACCTTGGCATCTGTGGAGAGGTGGGCGTATCTGAGGAGGGGTGGGCGGGGCAGACAACTCTTTCCGTTTTTTTTTTAATTGGACTGCTGTAGCCCATCACACCTTCACTCTCATTTTCTACAGATTGCTTCTTTAAAATATAAAAAATAGCTTCTTATAATCATTTGAAAATTGATGTAAATGTGATTTAGTCTCAATCAATAGAGCTAAGGTCATGCCCACTGATGGACGGCTGTATTTTTTTTAAATCTCCACAGAACCAGTCCGCCCCTGTTTGGATGAATGCATGGCTCAGAACATATCTGTATGTGATGTGTGTAGATTTACGAGTGTGAGTTATAGCATACAGCATGACACAAGCACTGAGCCTGTGCAATAGGTGATCATTTCTCGAGCATGACCCTCTTCCCTCTGCTCCCTCGTTGTGAATCTGTCAGTGGGTGAAGCAGCGAGTCCAGCAGAGAGGAAGAACAAGTGCTGTTCCCTCTCTCCAGCTTTCAGACAGTCGGAGGCAACAGGGAAAACTATCCATGACTACAGCGCACAGTGGGTTATACAGGAGCTACGAACGCACCTCTGGGGTATCTCTCTCTTCCTTCTGCCATTCTCTCTCTCTTTTTCTCTCTCTCTCTCTCTCTCCTTCTGGTACAGTCTTGTCCGTTCATTCTCAAGGGGAGGAAAATCAAGTCCAGCAGCCAGAATCCAGTTCCCTGTGGACACCATGGATACCATCACTACTTAATCTGGCAGTAGCTGCCTTTCCCAAGAGCACAATACCTCCCACCAAACCCAGAGAGAGCAGGAGACATGCAATAGCTTGTGTGATGCCTTGTCCCTCTCTCGCTCGCTCTCTTTCTCTCTCCCTCCCCCTCTAGCTCATTGTGTTTTTATGTGTATGTGTGTGTGTGTGTGTGTAAAAGTGAAAGAAAGTGAAAAGGAGTGAAAATGGTAGGAAGAAAAAGAAAAAAAGATTGATAGGAGACATGGTCCTATACAGTTAATGTTCACGTCAGTGATCCACCCCCGCATATTTCCTCTTTTGAAACGTCCTTCACACAAACAGATAGAGATGTGTGTGCATGCATGTACACACAAACACACACACACACACACACACACACACACACACACACACACACACACACAGACCGTTCAGTAAAGATGAAAATGACAGTTGGCTGAATCTTTGCTCTTTTCCTGCCATTTCCACTCCCTTATGATTGCAGAACACAAGATAATTCAAAAAAGCAGCTAACACACACACACACACACACACACACACACACACACACACACACACACACACACACACACACACACACACTCATACACACACACACATACACAGCCAGTAAGTCTAATTGGCCTTCCTGCGTGGGAGAGCAGATCACAGTCTCACAGTAATTAAAGTCAGGGAGCAAGGACTGGCAGAATAGAGAGAGAGAGCGCGAAAGAGAATGAGAGAAAGGACAAGAGGGGGAAAACACAGAGCATCGACCATGAAAGTGAGAGCAAAGAGAGAAGACCTGAACAGAGGAAAATGGGGAGGAGAGAGAGAGCGAGACGGAGAGAGATAAAGAGAGAAAGAGAGAGGGGATTGTGAACTATGTGAAAAAGAGAAGGGTAGGGAGTGATATAGAGAAACAAAGCGAGAAAAGAAGCAGATAAGTGAGGGAGAGAAAGGTAATGGGTAGATAGGTAGAGAGAGAAAGAGAGAGTAGAGCTTAGATTCTCTGCCTGAACCCGACCTGACCCGAGGCTCGGGTCGAGATTTACCACCACATTCCTCGGGCCAGGTTGGGTCGGGCTCCAGAAAATAGTCTGAGATGTAGGCATCTGTTTTTTAATTATATTTTTATTTTTAAATAAAGCTCTGGTGTGATAATCACAATGTTGCTAAGTAACCAATTATTATTGTTAACGAAAACGAACCAAATAACGAAAACTGAAAGTGAAAAAACAAATTTATTTTTAAGCCCTGTTTTCACTCCCATAGTTCTACAGCGGGGGGTGTTGTGCCGATTCTGTCCGCGAAGCGACAGTCGGATTCGGCACAACAGCGGCCGCGCGGCAGCACCTCGTGGTCCGCGGTGTTAGTTGTAAGCGCTCGCGCTAGCCGCAAAATATGACAAAAAAAACTGAGGGAGCTGCAGAATTATGCATGGGACTAGAATATGAGCACGAGGACTGCAGCACTGTGTGTGGCTGTTCTTAAAATCATTTTAATTAAATAATAGTTATATGCTTCTATGTTACATAGTTAATTAACATAATTCTGATCATATTTCGCTCATTCAAACAGCCCGAAAACAGCCAGTTCATGGTTCCGGTTGGGTCGGGCTCGGGCAGAACGTGCACGGGCTTGGGATGGGTCGGGTTGGATTTTTTTGGCCCGATCTAACCTCTAAGAGAGAGTGATAAGGGTTTGGCAGAAGTTATCTAAAAGAAAGAAAGAAAAACAGCACCTATGTAAGGGAGAGATAAAAAAAGGGGTAAACAAAAATAAAATGAAGTGAATGAGACAGACGAAGAGAGAAAGCAAGAAAGAAAACGGAAAATGACAGCGAGTTAGAAGTGAGAAAGAGTGACAACGAGAGAGAGAGAGAGGGGGGTTGTGAACTATGTGAAAAAGAGAAGGGTAGGGAGTGATATAGAGAAACAAAGGTAGAAAAGAAGCAGATAAGTGAGAGAGAGAAAGTTAATAAGTAGATAGGTAGAAAGAGAGAGAGAGAGAGATAAGGGTTTGGCAGAGATAAATTGTAAGGGAGAGATAAAAGAGGGGGAAACAAAAAGGATAAAAAAGAGCAGGTGAGCGAGAGAGAGAGAGAGAGAATATGTGTATTGAAAAAGAATAACAGTGAGTTAAGAAAAATTAGAAACAGAGTGAAAGTGAGAAACAGTGTATGAGAGAGACAAAGAGAGAAAGCAAGAAAGAAAACGGAAAATGACAGCGAGTTAGAAGTGGCAACGAGGGAGAGAGAGAGAGAGAGAGAGAGAGAGAGAGAGAGAGAATATGTATCTTGACTAAGCATAACAGTGAGTAAGAAAGGAAATTAGAAACAGAGTGAAAGTGAAAAACAGTGAGTGAGAGAGACAGAGAGAAAACGAGAGAGAAAACTCGCTTGTAACAGAAATGACAGAAAAAGACAGCAAGAGAGAGAGAGAGAATATAATGTAGAGAAATGTAGAGAAATGTAGAGTGATTGAGACATAGGCAGAAAGAGAAAATCTCTATGATGAGTCGGTTCATATCTCTCAGACTCGGTGAGCTCCTACCTCTGTGGGTGTCATCATGCCAGCCCCAGTTAAGTCTCTCTGTGGGAAGCTCATGTCCTCTGTTAATTGAACACATTTATCCAGTTGACTGCAGGGTTCAGCCTAGGCTAGATAAAGGGGTCTGTTACAGGACCACCATGTGCATCTTTAAAGATTCTCCACAAGCCTTTAACTAAATCAAAAAGCAAATAATTTAGTTCTGACCTCCAAACCTACTGACTGATCCTTAATGACTATACTTTGAGTTACAAAAAAGAGATTTGGCCTTGACTACACTTTTTCTGACAGACCTCTCAGAACAGCAGATTGATTAGGCTCTCAGCATGTAACACCCACCTCCAGTGCCATACAGGGGTGTTTTTATTCCAAAAATAAACACACATCTGGGGTATTTAATTCGACACACATATGCAGATATTGTTAAAAATAGAGATTTCTATCCCTCCCCCAATTTTATAAATGTCCTCACACAGTTGAAAATCACTGGCCGGGGGATATGGGGTTATAGTACTTCATATAGAGAGATATCAATACACCACTATAAAGGAGAAACATACAGAGGTTTAATCACAAGTTACACCCTACTACCTTTATAGAGTTCTATTTAAGTCACAAAATTACAGTTTCTAAAATGGAAAAAAAACATTATAGTATTTTATTGTAGGACCTTTTGGATTTTGCAATCCAAAATCTAGCACTATTTGCTACGTGTAGACCGAAACTACTGTTTAGCAATAACTGCAACTTACCATTTCTGTTGGATTAAAGCCAGGACTTAGACTTAGGCCATTCCCAAACATGAACTTTTTTGCAGAAACTTTGTTTTTGGGGAGCAATAGCTCTGCCATGCACATCATTCTTGTTCAGTGTTCACAGGTTTACCATGTTCATGTTCCATTGGGTATTCAGTTATATTTAATATAATGATTGGTTGCCTAGCTGTAGTGTTGTAGGCCATAAGAGCATGTGACCTTTTTTTTTTTACTGTGAAGTGTGACTTCATGCCGGCCAAGAACTGCAATTAAGGAACTTGATTAATTGTATCATATAATAGAATAATATTATATAAAATTCTATAATATTATAAAATATCATGCCTTGGAGAAAGGAAGCAGGGTCATTTTTTTATCTTCTATTTAGAAACAACAACAAAAAAAAAAAGTTAACCCTGCCTGAATATGCAGTATTAACCTTGGTTTTATTAATTCCGGTAATATAAGCTGCCAACTGCAATTAAGATTAGTATGCTTTTTAAAATACAACTCAACTAAATTGAGTAAATACAACTTAAGTATACCTTGAAAAAAACAGTTATATTTATTTAACTTTTTCAAGGCTATCAATTTCCTAAATTCTATTAAGTAAAATCAACTTATCAGTCTTTACATTGTGGGGCGGGGCGGGTAATGACCTCTATTTGTACTTCGATAGATTCCTTTTTTTTTTTTTTATAAAATGAAGCAAATTATTGTCATACCATTAATTAAAAACACCTGTCTCCAATTTCACCTTTACATTGTCTGCTGATCTTAAAGTTTCACATACTACTCACTCACAGCTCTGTTATATTGGATCATTTTCCTCAATTAAGGTTAAGGTAAAATATTTGGAGAAATATTGACAATTATTTCAAGCTCCATTAGGTCTGATATGAATCACTAAATAAAATTCAGAGCACTCATGGGAAAAGCTGTCTTTTCAGTTGGACTTAGGGAGCCATATTTGTTTTGCTTCTTCTGATCTCCAGTAACTCGTTCACCTCCCGAACCAGGTGGCGTGTAAAAAGTTCAGTTTCATCGGGCCGACACTTCAGCCAAGTAAATTAAGCTGTCTGAGCCCAGACTGTGCTGGGCTAAAGCCCATTCGCTCTGTAAACATGGAAATTTCTCTAATTGTTGGAGGCAGAGACAGATACTAGGACGGGACTGTGTTTTCTGCTGCTGGTGGAGTCGATTAAAAGCTTTAATCAGTGAGTCAGCGAATATAATTAAACCCATGGGATCAGAGTGGAATTTACGCTAATTAAAAACACTTCACACACTGTCGAAGACCCTGCCACGTCTCTCTATTTCCCACAAACGCATGCATACTCATACACCCACAATATACAGTACAAATATGCAGCGTGCATACACAATCTACACCATTTGTACACTGTACTGTAACTTTGTAAACATTCTGTAAATACATTTACCTATTTCGCAAAGATAGAAAGAGAGACAAAACCAGAAAAAAGAGAGAAAGAGAGCGTGAATTTTAGAGCCTTTATTAAATATTAATTTGCAGTATTATGCAAGATCTTGGGCATCCTTTGCCAAATCGCATATTTTGTTTACATGTTTGTTGTTTACTCAAAATCAGAGGACAGTGAGGGCCATCTTAAACACTTCCATTTGTCACTTTAGGTAGTCCATAGTTAATTTTTGAGATATACATTGATATGCCAAATGTCTTAGGACATAAGTTTGTGTCACATCATTTTGCCATATCCCGTGCAAACTAAAGAATGCTGCACTGAACTACAGGATGTAGGTGTGGGGTCTCCGGCTGTGAATGTAAATGGGTTTTCTTCCAAAGTTTCTTGTCTCTTCACTGCTGTTTTCTGTCTGTCTTGATCATTACCACCCACTTTGCTCTCTTGCTATCCCTTTTGGGAGGTAGAACCTTCTATGATGTGTTCCCTGTAAAAACATGACACATAAGTGAATTGGAGAACGTTAGAAATCTGAAAATTGATCAGACTGTCAGGCCTCGTTCAAATTTACGTCTCCTTGCCATGAACACACTGGACAGGATAGTACATCCCAGGTGTGGATGTTTTCGTTCTCAAGCTGAAATCCTTTGACGTAACACTTCATGATCAATTCATATAAAATTGTCCCATGACTTTTGGCATGTAAGTTTATTTTGGGTTGTATAGTGTTGTAGAACATATTCTCTTTTTAACTTCAGTCTTTGGTAACTCTTTATAATACAACCCGCGTTTTAGAGGCTAAATTTCCTTTACTTATGGTGTAACTTCGTTATTTCAGTCACACTTCAGGGAATTATTATTCTAATAGTTTTATGAGTTTGAAAATTTGTAATTTGTAAAGTTTGTAATGTCAAGACTAAAATACAATAATATATGTTTATATCATTTATATATTTTCAATTAAACAATCAGGAATGCTGAAACCCACACCTTACCTGATTTTTACTTGTTTTACTTTACCTGTTCTTACTCTATACTTACTTACTTACTCAGTAAGTACTTAGAAACAACAGGAAGTTGGATGTATTATGATGTGTACAGTGTTTTACCATTCTTACCCTGTTGTATTATAAAGTGTTACATCTTTTAATTTGCTTTTGTTAAAACTATTCTACCCTCCACTCATGCAACACTGACAATGCTACTGATGGCAACAAAACCAAAAATAATGATACAATACATCCACCCCCATGTTTCACAGTTAGCAAAGTGTTTAAATGAACTGCAGTTCCTTTTCTTTTCTTTTTAATTATGCGATTAGGTTGCCAGTTAGGTTTCTTCTTATGACTCTTATATAAACCTGTATTTGTTCCAGCCCTGTTCTGTTTAGTGGAGACTGATTATTTCGTTTTTAGATCATAAGGATGTTAGATGAGTAGTAGAGGAGTGTAAAGCTTACTCAGTTGATATCCAAACTACAACTACAACTGGGGGTCATACCTGACTTCTTATTTTGTTATGCTTTGTAGTTTTACGTTAGACAAGGAAGGGAGAAATACAGAGGCAGAGAGACGTAGAAAGAGAGAGGAAAACATTCACTGTAAATACAATAGAGTCAATCTCAGTAGGCAGTAAATGAAGGCTGCATGAACTGACTGACGACTCAGTTCTGCAGGGAAGCGGAAAGTGTTGGAAGAAGCCTTGCCCGGGACTTCAAACTCACGCTGGGCGAGAGCTTTAAAAGGCGGCGGGAGGGAGCGAGAGCGAGAGAGATGTGAGAGGCAAAGCTGTTTGCTTCTTTACAGTGACACAGATCAATATCCTGATCTCCCAGCCAGGTTAACCCACATGAACAAACACATAACCTTTCAATTCTCCACCAGCACCTCTCGCGCGCTCTCTCCACCACCGCTAACACCAGCCGCCTCGGCCTGCACCTCTCACTCACACCACAAGCGCTTTGGTGACATTTCAGCTGCGAGCAATGCTTTTGTTCTGCATGCCACGCTTCTGTGTGTGTGTGTGTGTGTGTGTGTGTAGCACTCAGTCTGTCAGAGTTAAACTCCAGAAAGCCTGGCCCATTCTCCTCTTCATGCTTGGCCAATTAACGGCTGACATTTGGTGTCGGAGAGGCAATCCAAGAGCATTGATCTGAAGGAGGGAGAGGGACAGAGGGAGACAGAAGGAGGAGGGAGAGGGGGAGCGAGAAACGAGAAAGAGAGAGAGAATAGAGATGGAAGTAAAGAAAGGGGTGAATTGATTTAGTGTGTGAGAGAGAGAGTGGTAGAGAGAGAGAGAGGAAGCTTGGGGAAGGTGGGAGCACAGGTATGCTCAAGAAACGAAGCAAAAGAAAGAAAGGAGAAAAGGGGCGAAACGCTTGGGTGGCTTTACACGTCCAACGGACAAACCTCAACAGAGCTAATGTCAACTGAGACGAGAGGGAGAGAGGTAGAGAGAGATAGAAAGTGGTAAAGAGAGATAGAAGCTGGTAGAGAGAGGGTGAGCGAGATTCAGAACAAGAGCAAGCCCTTTGATCTACTCAGTACACATTTAGTAATTTACCAGTACCACTACAATGAGAGTGAAGCTGAAGAACAAAGTGTAGTTCCAGATTTCTCCTGGATGATTTCCCTCAGTCAGCATGTGTATATTATGTTTAGTTCCATCAGCAGCTCACCTGATTTACCAATTTAACTAGGTGTTGATATAATGAGAACTATAAATAACTCTATTAAACTCAGATGAGGAGAGATTAGAAGATGTTTTAAGGAAAACAGTGCAGTAAAAGCTCTGCTTTTTGTAAAATTGCTGTTTGTATTTATTGTAATTCTGGAGTTTTACCAAGCTAATAAACACTTACTTCACAGATAAGACACTTATTTTGTACTGAAATTCTCACAAATATATACATAGCTTTGGGAAAAAATAAAAGACCACTAATGATGAGTTTTATTTTACCAAATTGAAAACTTCATCTGAACTGCTTGAATTTTTGCACCAGGAGTAAAGGCATAAAGTTATCCAAAAGCAGTGTGTAAGAGGAGAACATGCCAAGATGCATGAGAGCTATGACTAAAAAAATCAGGGCTATTCCACCAAATATTGATGAAACGTTTCTTTATATTATTTGAGGTCTGCATCTTTTTTGATATTACAGCCAGTTCTCATTTTCTGCAAATTAATGCTCTAAATGGAAAAGTTTTTTTTTTTTTTTAATTTGGGAGAAATGTTGTCCGTAGTTTAAAACAACAATGTTTATCTTTTTTTCAAACATAAACCTAAATAGCAAAATCAGAGAAACTAATTTAGAAACTGAAGTGGTCTCTTAATTGTATCCAAGGGAAAAAAGCCCTGGTAGTGCACACATCCAAAATGCAAATAATAGAAACTATGCACGTTTTGTGTGATGTTCAGTTTTAACTGAACTCCTTATAAAAAAGTGAATAAAGTTTTTTTTTTAAATCTCATAGGGTTGTTACTTCAACTCTGCCCTTAATGGTAACACATATACACTCAGAATGAGTCAGCTGAACTCACAGGGAGTATATGCTGAGAGAATTTGCTGTATGCTCTCTGCACTAGGTAGTCTAGATAAAGCAATTTGTACACACACGTTTAACTCACGCACATGTGCAACCATGCATACACATCGACACGATTCAGCAGTGTTATTGTTCTCTGTGTGCACTCTGTCTTAGAACCTAATGGGAGCTTCCAATGGGCTAGATGTTAATTGTGTGTGAGATGCCTAATTGAGTTATTTGACGTTGGCATAGCTGCTGGACACGTGCGAGTCTCTGTGCGTGTCTAAGTGTGTGCAAATGCATTTTAATGCAGAAGAGCAGAGTGGAAGATTACCATGACATAAATAATCAATGAGGGAAATTTTGCAGCCAAAATCAGTCATCCTTAAAAATGAAACGAAGAGACCCCCACCCCCCTTCTCCCCTTCTGTCTCCAATCTAACTTTTCCCTCTCTCTTCCTCTGTAAATTAGTCAGCAGGAATAAAGTGGATTGTACGAACTGTCAGAACTGTCACATAAGCCTTAAAGATGTCTTGCTAAGGTCCTGTTTTAGACAGGCATCTTGGGTGATCTGTTCACAAGGGTCTGTCAAAATACATAACGGTTAACACCAGGCTTCCTTCCTATTACTCTTCCATTATAAGTTACGGTTGCAGGCAACACTGCACAGTGAAATAGTGCAACACTTCTCATGATTCAGCTAAAGCTTACTGCAGGTTCTTGGCACTGTGTATAAAAGATCAACCATAGATCAGTATATATGCTATTTACACACTAGAATATTTAAAAAAGACGCTGACGCTAAAGTCTGTCATTTCTCTGCAAAGACTGAGAATTTAGCACTGCCCCTATTTTCCTATTATTCTTTTGACGTTATCATGACATCCTTGTTTTTGCTGGACAGCCATTTCTTTATAACAATCCACACTGTAGAAAACACAAGCTGGAAAGTCTGGGCTACCTTCTCACAGCCTTCACAACCTTGTGGGCATGTATTACATGTATTCATTCTTAGGCCTTTAGAAGGTAGTTTAGTGAAGCGCTGTAGAACATATCACGGTAACACTTCCTATGAACCCTTATGAACCCTGTATTCATAATGCCTTATGAATGCATTCATAGTGCATTACATGACATGCATAAAACCTTATAATGACTCATAAGGACTTACAGCGACATTCATAACAAATTATAAACTGCAAGTATAAGGGTTTATAAAGAAAGGGCTTGTAATGCCTTATAATATATGTTCATAAGAACATTGTACAGTGTAGTGTTGTAATGCACTATAACACATATTTGGTATATTTTGGTATAATCCATTATAATAACAGCTATGATTTCTCAAATTAAGTTTTTATATAAGTGCGTAACACATTATAAAGCCTTATGTACAGTCATTACTGACTTTAAGTGAATTTTCATATGCTTTTTAAACATGAAGTAAATGTGACTGTATATAAGTGACTAATGTATATAAGGCTTTATAATGTGATACGCACTTATATAAAAGCTTAA
This sequence comes from Astyanax mexicanus, assembly GCF_023375975.1. Lineage (NCBI taxonomy): Eukaryota > Metazoa > Chordata > Actinopteri > Characiformes > Acestrorhamphidae > Astyanax > Astyanax mexicanus. The sequence goes on along the minus strand of NC_064408.1, from coordinate 66,434,047 downwards.
TTTGAAAAATTATTGCTGCATATTATAATGCATTATAACAAAATATACCAAATCTGTTATAGTGCATTACAACGCTACATTGTACAACATTCTTATAAACAGATATTATAAGGCATTATAAGCCCTTTCTTTATAAACCCTTATACTTGTAGTTTATAATGTGTTATGAATGTCACTGTAAGTATTTATGAGTTATTATACAGGCTTATTACAGTCAAGGTATTATGCATGTCATATAATGCATTATAAACGAATTTATAATAAAACAATAAAACCATAAAACTGTTAGAACATGAACATGATGTTAAATTAAAAAGCAGTTGCTGCAAATAGAAGTAAAACCCTGTTTCATTGCTCCATCCAACCGGTTTTAGAATTTATATGGTGATGAAATGTAAAATGCTAATTCAAAAGGCAGAAAGTTGAGGACATTATGTTGATTCAAGGCTAAAATTTCAACGTTAGCACAACCATTGAACATTAAATGTTGATTCAACGATGTTTCAACAACAGACATTACTTTAGTCATATTTCAACCACATTTCAATGTTGAAGGTCGGTTGTGAGCCAGCTAGGACTGGGGTAAGCTTTTTTAAGGCTTCTTAAACCAGTTTCTGGAGTACCACTGATTTTAACACTGTTTTACAGTTCTCCTGCTGTAACACACTCAGCTAGTCTCAGCAAGGGCTCGTCAGTTAGTTCATTAGCTGGATCAGGTGTGTTAAAATTAGGAGGAACTCTAAAACCTGCAGAGCAGTGCTTCTCCAGCAGCAGAATTGAGGACCTCTGGGGACTATAATAGGGGGTTGAAGAGGAGACACTTGAGTGGCTTGCTCGCTTGCCAGTAGTTAAATGTTAATGGATTGGGTTTAGAGTCACTGAGTAAACAGCGTCAACAGGGTGTGTGTGTCCACTCACATTTAGGTGAGTGATGCAGGTGAAAGCAGTTTAAACGCCTTCAGGAAAGTCTCGCAGTCAGCAGGAGTGGATCCGGCCCAACAGAGTGTAAAGCAGCTGGTCAGCACACTCTTCACCCTGGACCTGTAGAAGCTGTTAAAGAGCTGCACGGCAGGTTGACTCTCCTCAGCCTCATTCTTTCGGAAATCAAAATAGTGTGCATTTATCAGCTGTGGTGTGATCTACAGCTCTGGAAAAAAAAAAATGTTTTTTTTATTTTACTAAGTTGGAAACCTCTTGAATATAATCAAGAGGAAGATGGATGACCACAACAATCAAACCAAGCTGAACTGCTTGAATTTTTGCACCAGAAGTGGCTTAAAGTTATCCAAAAGCAGCGTGCAAGACTGGTGGAGGAGAACATGCCATGATACATGAAAACTGTGATTAAGACCAGGGTTATTCCACCAAATATTGATTTCTGAATTCTTTATGAATATGAACTTATTTTCTTTGGATTGTTTGAGGTCTGAAAGCTATGCATCTTTTTTGTTATTTCAGCCATTTCTCATTTTCTACAAATAAATGCTCTAAATGAAAGTATTTCTATTTGGAATTTGGGAGAAATGTTGTCCATATGTCAGGTGAGACAAGTGCTGATTAGAAAACACAGGTTTATTGTTAACACAGATCCCGAAGGGATTGGTGTACAATGCACAACTAGTGAACAACAGGGCAGCAATAAACAAGAATATACAAGAATGTAGTGTGCTAGAAGCAGGGTCAGAACACAGGTAAACAATAAGAAGTACAAGGATTAGGCAAGAGAGCAGTCAGAGAGGTCGGTAACTAAAGATCATCAGCAGCACTAGAGGGTTAGGCAAGAAAGTAAACAAAGAGCAGAAGAGGATCGATAACAATAAGGCAAGAAAGTAAGGAAAACACATTGTAACAGAGCTAGAAATCTAGATAATACTCTGCAGGGAACAGAGGAAACAGAGGGCTATTTATACCAATACAAACAGGTGTGGGAAATGAGCAATCAGAATGTGGATGAGGCTGAATGCTGCAGAGTCACGTGTTCAGCTGAGTCATTGTAATTCATGGGCTGAGAATGCTGGGAAATGGAGTCTTTAGGAGAACCATAGTCTTGAATGGGCAGATTGACAGCATCAGGACTGACAACATAGTTCATAAACTAAAACAACAATGTTCACTTTACTCAAATATATACTAATAAATGGCAAAATCCGAAAAACTGATTCAGAAACTGAAGTGGTCTCAATTTTTTCCAGAGCTGTATTTAAATCTACTCACTCTTTCAGTATCTTTCTCCTCAATGTCCAGGGATGTGAATGTCAGGGTGAATCTGGACTCATTAAGCAGAGAAATAAGAGATAGGGCACATCATATAAGTTACCCTCAGTTTCCTGTCCTCAGTGCCACTTTGCTCCTCATTATACAAACACAGATTGAAGACATGCTCTGCACTCTCACTCTGAGCTTCAATTAACTGTGCAAGGTTACCTGTTTGTTTCTTGAGTATGAATCACCTTTAAACATTCTATTGCTCTGCAGAGTCACCGTCAACTCAATGAGTTCCGCAAAGAAACACATTCAGCAAGCGAGGACGCAGGCGGCTCTGCATCCCACTCAGTGTCATTGTAGCAGCTGTGTAAGTACCTCGCTGGCATATTTTGAATGTAGAAAATTACCAGCATTCTACAGCAATTTACTCCGAACAACAAAGAGGCAGCCATAACACGGAATTCTCTGAAACGCTGAGGGAATGTGCTCTGAAAAAAGTCACGAGTGAGCTGTGAATGCACGAGCCAGCAGTGAATCGTATGGGGAAAATAATTTAAAACGGCTTTGTTCTGTTCTACTCCAGTCAGCTCCATCCTTCTATCCTTCTTTTTTATATCAAACTGGAGTATGACAGCTACTCTTGGCAAAAAATACAAAAAATAAATAAATAAAAAAACATTCAACCTGTGAAAGTAGATTTTAACATTTTAGCAAACCTCACAAATACTTATCTGAAGCTTTAAAGCAACACTATGTAGGATTTGTATCTTTTTTATGCTCCACTGAATTAAACCTACATCAAACTCTAGAGGCTACTAAATTTGTGTAAAATCCTGTAAAATCACTCTATCACAGAAGTGTTTATACTTCTTTTTTTTTTTTTTTTTACTTTCATTGACAATTCTGTATCTCTCAGCTTGTCCAGAAATGCATGTAAAAGCATGTCATTTTGTGGTAGCTTAAAGCATGAATTATACTTTCTGACAGTAGGGGGAGCCCAAAAGCAATGAATGCCAAATATCTCATAATGTTTATTCTCTGTGAACTTGTTCTCTATTCTCTCTGAACTTCAAAAATTCAAATTGTTGTTGGCTTTCAACACCAGCAGCTTCTAAACATATATGATGTTTATGATGTTTACCTCGGCTGACGGTCTGACTGGGCTCTACCTCAGCTTTCAAAAAAAAAGGAAATCATCCTGTTTTTTTATACAGTACCTTTCCTATTTTGTTGCTATAAAGGTAGATGTATTCCTCTGTGTTCCTATAGTTCCAAAGCTCTTCACCATTTACGCCCTCAGAAAGGACAAAGTAGTTAAATAACTATATCAATATAGCTAACTGGGACACAGAGCAAAAACATGAAACAGTGAAACAACATGAAGCGGAGAAGCAACACGGGCCCCTGCTGAGAAGAAAGGAACTGCACCTGACCTTCACACTGGACACCATGAGGAGACTGCACCAAACAGTCCACAGCTTCATGTTATCTACCCACTCTGAGAGTGTGGAAGGGTGTAGCACTGTTAAAAGTCGCTCATAATGTAAACAAAAAACAAAAACCGGCTTCAGCTATGAATCATGGGAAAGGTTAAAGTTCAGGAAAATTGTTAATAAACTGGCTTGAGTTGGTTATCAGGATCCATCAGTGTTTGGGAGGTGTTTAAGAGGTTAAAGGAGACTTGTAGCACAGCAATCAAGATAGGAACTTTCACTGAAGATAAAGTTAAGAAAGTAAGTTACATAAAGATGTGTATGTGCTTCACCTGCACACCTCTTTTTTTCTATATGACGTAAGCTTGCTGTTTATCTCTAAAATATGTTCATTTCCTGCTGGTAGATTTGCCATTCGGGGGGTACTGATTCGGAATCAGCGAGACGAGCTAAGGTGATACATCTTGATTAGCGACGCTGATTAGATGATTGCAAGTGAGTTACAGAGATCCGATAATCATAATTCATTACATTTAAATGTAACAAGCATGGCGTTCTGCTAATGAATTCCTGCAGCAGAGTTTCTTCTCTTTTTCTTTTAAGACCGACTGTTTCAACACTTTGCATCTTTTGTTGTATCCACAATACTTAGCTTTATGCTTTTTCTGACCATCAGAAGCTGAGAGTGAGCTTTTCACAGGGCTGGCAGTTTTGTTTCAGCATGTCTGAATTGTTTGTGGATGCAATTACTCCATGCTCCAGTGCTTCAGAAGGTGTGTTATTGATTCATTGGTGAATTCACTTTTTTGCAAAGCTTTGCTTCTGTTCCTGTCACTATTCCTCTATCTGTGTGTGTGTGTGTTTGTGTGCTACTCCTGAATATTTTGTAATTTATGAGACTGCTTGAATACAAAATTATTGTGTGTGTGTGTGTGTGTGTGGAAAAGAGATACCGATATAAACAGAGAACCTTTAGCCGGGTTTCCATCCAAACATTTTGCTAGTTATGTACAATAACAAAAATTTCAGCAGACATAATGGAAAACAAGTCATGTTTCCTTCCACTACAGTTATGCAGATAAACTTCAGATGCTGTCGGCTACTGTGATTAGTAGTGCCGTCGAAACAAGTGGAGCTGAGAGATTTTACTCAGTTTGCTTTTTGCAGAATCATTTTTACAGCTACTGGCAATCTTTTTTAATGGCTGTGCTGTTTGCAGCTCAGAGATGCCAGGCAGGGCCAGCTGTTGCCCACCTAATGAAGGCTGAAATCTCTGTGCCACTCCAACAACGTCAACCAAAATTCTGGGAACACAAACACACCAGACAGTTCTGGGAGCACTGTGCAAAACCATTTTCAGACAAGCTTTGGGTTCAGCATTTCAGAATGTCTAAAACAACTGACCACCTGAACCATCGATAAGGTCACTCATTTTCAGTAACCAACCCCCAGTGACAGCTAATCAGAGACTTACCATCACTTTATACAAGATAGTATTAGAATGTATTTTATGTATTAAAAATGAGGTTAATGAAATGAGACAACATCTTAATGAAGATGCGCTGATGCACTTATGACTTGCATCTTAGCTTTAGCAATATTCTATTTTTTCCAACTCATCCTAGTGTAAAAATCTTTGGTAACACTTTGCAATAAGGCAACATTACTTAACAGAACTTACTACATAATGTCTTAACAAATTATTAATTGACATTAGTTAAGACACTATTAATCATTATACAATCATTTAACTTCTATGATTTATGTCTCAATTATTTATTAATTACAGCATTCTTAAGCAAGCATTACAATTTAGTAATGATGAATAATGGCTTAACTACTGTTTATTAATAATTAGTTGAGACATAAATTAACCATTTACCAATTTTTATTATTGTTAATTGTTGTGCCCTATCTTAATTTTTATCCTTTTGTGATCTGGGTGTTCTTGTTTTTTTCCATTAAATTTATTTTAAAGCACAATTTTAAAATTACCCACTTATGTGTGTGTTTTAAAGTGTGTGACAAGGTAGACTCATAGACTGAGGTCTGTATAGATGTCCAGCTATTTTTTTTTTTAATTCTAGCTAATTGTCTGTGTTTTGTACTTCCATTCCATATGAAGATAGCATTTCTGGTTATTGGGAAAGTTCTGCTGGAGGAAAACTTTGTAAACTTTGTGAAGTTCTGCACTGTGGCATAATGTATTTAGCTTAACTTGGAGGAAAAAACTTCAAAATCTCTACTTCTCTGCCTGATCAGGATTGTATGTATTAATTTTTAAAACTTTATTTAGTATATTTTTCTTACTCCATTTGTTTAACCTATAAAGAATGTCTTAACTTAATCAATAAGGCACACTTGAAAAGAATCTGCTTCAGCTTAAACCTGTATTTAGGTCTAGTTTGGACATTAGAATATGTCTTTAAACTTTGTAAATTAGCGCCTCCTGCTGGTGTGGTGCACTTACCTACACATTTATATTTTGTAGTCTTTTTTGCATTGTCATGCGGACAAAGAGATTTATAGAAACTGCGGCTGGACGCATGGCAACTGGGCCTAAGAGATATATAGACTGTGTGTGTGTGTATATGCAAGAAAGTCTGAATTATATATGAACTTGCTGGAGATGAAAGGCATTGTGGGTATGGCCTTGTTACTTTGTGCACCCTGACATTTGCATGGCAGGCCTGAGGCTTTCTGGGAAAAGGAAATTAGCTACTTTAAAAATAAACAAAGTGACAGACCTATCACACACATGCACTCATACACACATAAGCATACATACATAAGTTGAGCATCAATGCGCACAATAAAGCAAAAAAAAAAAAAAAAAGTATGTTACTCGAGCACGGGCGTATCTTGCTCTCCGGTGTGAATAGGATTTGAAGAGAAAGAGGTTTCCTCTCTGCCGGCGCCGGCGTCCCGCGAGACCCCCAGACTTATCTGGGCTGCTATCACCTGCGCAGGAGAAGCAGGCAGAGGCGCTCTGCTCTAATGTACCGTCCTAATTCCCCCAGCACTGAGAGAGAGACACACGCACACCGCGGCTCTCTTTCCACATTTAATGAGCGCACGGATTTATCGATAAACCCGAGGGATTGACACGCACACGCACAAATTCACACACACACTGTGATTTCTGACTGCCTGAAACATGGAGATGACACCATGCACGAGGGAGATATGATTAGACACCACAGACAACACGAAGCACAAAAAAATATATCTCAACAAGTTCTCTCTCTCTCTCACGTGAGCCTATACTGTATGTCTCATACTGTTATCTCTCTCTCTTTCTCTCTTTTCTCTGCATATTCATTAATGCAGCCGACAAGAATCTGCTCGTTTTTCAGCACGATATGAATAGTCCCCCCCCCGCTCACACTCCGAGCTGATCTTTCCGAGGAGAAGATGGAGATGGTCCAGGCTCCATATGCATAATATCCGTTCTGCCACACGTTTGAATCGTGCAGAACTGAGCTTGAGCTCGAACTCAGCCATGCGAGGAGGTGTAGTCTGAGCGAAGTTTCATTAATTAGGGGAGACTTTTGCGCAGATACAGCTGAAGAGGGGGCTCCGTGCAGTTTTAAGGGCCTTTTTTTTTTCTTGAAAGGTCTCCATATTGATTGAGCGGGCCTATAAATTCAGCGCGCTCCCACTGACCTTTTTCTTCAGGCTTAAAACTCTCCAGCCAGAGCAGACAATTGCCCTAATTACCCTCCAGAAAAGAGACACACCCACACGCGTAGACATTCAACAAGTTTGGATTCATGTCTTTGTGGGCAGTGGCTCACCTTGTTTGGTCTGAAATTTTTGAATTTTTAGGTCTGTATTTATATAGTAAATATAGTTTTTTAGTGCGTTCAATAAACTGCAGTGTGAAACCAAAACTAAATAGACTAATCAGGATATTTTTAAAAACTTTTTGTCCCAGTTTTGGCCTTCTGTCCAAACAAAACCTGCGTTTTTATTCACTGAAAATTGATCTTTTCGAAAATGCCATCCAAGGTGAAGATTTTTGAAAACTCGTGCCCCGTGTGGACGGGAAGAACTGAGCTTTTCTGAAAATGCCGACGTCACACATCACACAGCAACTCGGCACATGCCTGCTTTTTGTTTATATTAGCTTAGCCTGTTCAGAATGAGTCTGAAACACAAACAGTGCTTGGTTCTGTTCTCTCTGTGTGATTTGCAGATTAATAACTTGTTTACAGCTTAATTTAATGTACCATTCACATTCCCTAACGCAGCAGAGGCACCAAAATGCTCTGCGTGCAGTTTTTCCGATACTTCTGTCCAGCAGTCACCTACGAACCTTACAAATAGAGATTCTGGTCCAGGCCTGGACGAACAAGCACCTGGTGTGACAATTTTGAAAATGAAGTAGTTGTTACTGAGGAGTGATGAGAAAACTTCAGAATATCTAGAGAATTCCTATTTATTTCAATGTTTTTGAGTGGTATGGCGTTTCCGTGTGGACAAAGATATTTCTAAAAACTGAGACAAAAACCTCCATCTTTAAAAACATCTAAATGTGCACAATGGAACAAACACCTCAACTTTGTTTCAGACTCTGGTCCATCTTTCAGAAGTGAACACGTATGTAACTGTCACACCTAGCCACGGTTCCACTGTCCTGAGATCAGCCTCTCCTGATTACTGAGACCCTGCCCTCACTCACCTGGTGTTAATCTGCTAATTACAGTTGTGTGTGTGTATGTATACTGGGACTCTAGCTCTGTTTCTTTATTAAGTGTTGTTTGTCCTATGTTTTGGTTTTCTGGATTTTTGACTTTTTGCCTGTTTTTTCCACTCTGATATTTGCCTCCTGATTTTGTCATTAAAGCTTCTCTGCATTTGCGTCCCATTACCTGGTCTGCGTGTTACAGTAACACTTGTTTGTTCTGGACTTTTTAGATTTTTTTTTTTTAGTTTGGACTTAATCAAAATAGCAGGTGTATAAGGGCTCACAGACCACAGCCTGAACCAAAGGACCAAAATGTGATCTGAAGAGAAGTTGTTGTTTTAGTCCAGATCAACTGTCTGCAGAGATTAAACACTTTTGTAGATGGCTCCAATTACAGGAATTAGAGGCAACAAGCATTCAGAAATAGAAAAAAATGCAAATAATCGGTGTTGTGCCAAAGTGTGACTGACCATTTCACCTTAAATTTAGCTACAGTTGTAAAATAGTAATCAAAGTGAATGGCAGCATTGTTTAAGGTGGAGTGGGAAATTCCAATAAATAGCTAGGGAATAAGAAGCTAATTAGCATCATTAGCCCGTTCTTTGTGTGCAGTTTGTGTGTGTAGGGCTATGTATTAATGAGGCTTTGAGTGTTGTTTAAAGATGTCATTAGTCAAGGTTATGCCCTACGATGTTCATGTATTTATCTCTATATATATATGGTAAGTAAAACAGGCTTTATTCTGTAGTATATATTTATTCAATGCGCACTAAGAAAAATAAGAACAGATTTGTATTTAAAATAGTAGAAAGCTTGTCACTGGGGTTGTACCTTATATTGAGGTACAATAGAGTACCTTTCAGTAAAAGTACACATGTTGTTTGTACCAGTAAAGATTATAAACATTATCATCAACTGAATATGTGTCAAGAACTTGATGATCTGAAATTGCCTGGCTTTTAAAATGAAAAAAGTATATTTAAAATATATATTGTTTATTAGCACAGTGATGCAGAATAACAAATGTACCTTTTTGCTGGTTAAATGGTACAAATCTGTACTCACTGCTGTTAGGAAAGACTTTGTATTTCAGAGGGAACAAATCTGACCCTGTTATAAGACCAATATTGTACTTTTGAGGGTGCAATTATCAAAAAAGGGAACCTTTGAGTACAAAAAAGTACTTATATCATATCTCTGTGTTTTATTTTTAGTGTGAGCAGCCAAAAACTGACATCAAATATTATTGCTTTAAAACAATTCATGCTAAAGTTATTACTCAAACCAATGGTATAAAGTATCTACAAGTAATTTCAACAAAACAAATCAATAATCATAACAGAATTGCTAAAATCTACTGATTTACAAACTCAAATAAAGACTAATTTAATTTAAATGCCCTATTCAAAATATCTGACAAGAACACTTAGTTCAAGAATCAAAGCAAACTAACGTTATATGGACAAAAGTATTGGGATACATGCTTAATTGTACCCTTGTGAATCAAGGGTATTTAAAAGACTGTATAATGCTTTTGTTTGAGTAACTGTCTCCTCTGTCCCCCCCAAAAAAACGTTCTACTAGATATTTATAAGCACTGCACTGTGAATCTTATTGCATTCAGCAACAAGATAATTAGAGAGATCAGGATATTGGATGGTCACAACCCACCTCATTCCCAAATACTTCCCAAAAGTATTACATTGCAGTATCATCATAATTGCAGAGAACACAGTTCCACTGCTCCACTGATCAATATTGTGTAGTTTTATACTCCTCTAGCCCATACATTACATTAGGCATAGTGCCAACAGGACAATGTCTATCTGTTCCAGAGAGTCCTATTCTAATTTCAGTACTTCTCTACAGGGACAAGACATGGAATAATTACTATATGATAACTATGTATGTGCATTTCCACATCTGTGTCAGCAATGAGTGCAACATATGTATCAATGTATGAACATATAATGTATGTTTGTGTTTAGGTAAAGAATAAGAATGAGAATATATCTCTTTTTATTGACATCCTTTAACATCTATTATGGCAAATTTTGAACTTTTACATTTTAAAGATATTTCTCAAATTATATTTCTCTAAACTATATGTCTATTCTTTTTTACCCATGAAAAAAAAACATATTGTTTGAACAACTGAGTCTATGTAACCAAAATGTAATAGTTCCATAATATAGATGCTGAAAATGACATGTGACAAATAAAAAAAAAACTGTTTATCTGTTAGATGTATGCTAAAAGTATAATCATAATGTTACAGTTAGCCAGAACACAAGTGATACTTTTATCCACACAGCTGTATCAGCCTCTACTAAAAATAATACAAATAAAACAAAAGTCAACTGAGAACAAAAGCAAGAAAGATGTGAGATTTCAACAAAAGGCACCAGCACAGTGCATGCAGTGGATTTAGATAATACAATTCAGATAAAACAAACAAACAGAAAAACATAAAGGTGCGATAAGTTTAGAGTTTGTTCTTTATCTTCCTAAAGCAGCAGTGATTGTTTTGGCTAAAAGGAAGTTCAACATGTTGAAGATAGAATTAATCTAAATATGTTATCTGAATGCACTCAAAACAGGTCCCTTTGAATTTACAGCTTTCATAAGAATTTAGTCAGTCAAGCAACACAACTGCTGTCAGACACATTTCACATTTTCCAATTCGTTGATTTCCCAATGTAGTTGAAGTTCTCTTTCTTGTCTTGTCTTCTTTTTTAAGCTACATTTCCATCATTGTTTTTATGCTATGGAAGTAAAACAGTGTCACCAGACTTTGAAATTTAAAAGCACTTGAATTTTTAGCACTGAATTATTTTACATTGAATTATTGCATGTGATTTTTTTTGCCTCTGAATTAAACACTTTAATTTTTCAGTATATCATTTTCACTTATTTTATTTTAATGTAAAAAAAATTCAAAAGTAAAAATTCAAGTTTAAAAAATTCAATTAAAATAAATTCAGGTTGCTCAAATTCGACCTGTCAAATTCGACTGCTAAAATACAACGCTCAAAATTCGCTGTCAACATCCGGGACACACAGGATGAGCAATCGATTCAGTCTTCAATCGAGCCAACAACCAGCCAATCACATCACGCTCCGAAGATCACGTGACAGGTAGCACCTCATGGCTCAGAGCCGCCTAACGCGAGTCACAGCCCCCTCCGCTGCTGCTCTCGAGTAGGTGAGTGTAGCTGAAAACAGGGCATTTACCTCACCACTGTGGCCATGTAATATCACTTAAACGGTGTAGAAATCCTCACTTTAACCACGGTTTGCTCTGTGGTTTGCAAACATATTAAATTAAGATAGATATCCAGGTATACCTTGTTAAACTAACTAACTAAATAAATAAAGCTCCTCTGTTCATTTCAGAAAGAGCTTCAAACACGAACACTAGATCAATTATTTATAAATACAGCCAGACTGTGTGGAAGATAATTACTACTGTAGAATCTGAGATAGTAACTTAGTTAGCTAAATTATAGCTACTTATCTTGCTAGTTAGCTGTGGGACTGTGTGATTATAGACACGATACTACATAGTTAGCTGTTTGTTTTAGCAATACCTTATTGACACCTTGCTGCAAAGTATGTTGCTTAGTGTAATGGCCACTGTCTAAATAAATATATTGAGCTATATTACACTTACTGTACCCCTCTCAGGCTGGTCCTCTATTCAGAGGCAAATTCAGAGGCAAAAAAAATCACATGCAATAATTCAATGTAAAATAATTCAGTGCTAAAAATTCAAGTGCTTTTAAATTTCAAAGTCTGGTGACACTGTTTTACTTCCATATTATGCAATATGACAGCGATAAAATATTTTTTATATAAAAAGTAATTTCATTAACCCATATCCAACATTTTTCTTCTTGTTTAAGGGTTTAATTGGTTTGTATAAAACTTTATATATCTTGCAATTGAACACTCTGTGCTTTTAACACTGATATGTATACTGTATAAATGATGTCTAGTACTGACACATATTTATGTGCTAAAGTTGAACAAAAACCTTTTTGATGACATTCATTAAATATTACCCACAATGTCTATTCCCATGTCTGACATCAGCAAACATTATTTAATGTTTATAATGGCATTAACAGGACTATATACATCCAGGGAATATGTTGCATATTAAATAAACTAAACAATTATTATATATATAATAATGCAGCTATAGTTAGAAAAACCTAAGAATGCAGAAGACTTTTTTTATCATTTCATGAAGGAACAATGTTGACATTAGATACAAGCTTTTTCCTGTCCTGTTTTGTCTTCGTGTTTTTACTGGCCTCTTGTTTGTTTATTTACCTTTCCCTGCACATGGCCTGTGTACCTCCGTGTCTTCGCCCCAGTCCTGTTTTCCATATGTGATTCATTTGTTGCTCCGCCCCTTTGTTACCTTTTTCCAGGTGTTCCCTGTTTCCTTTCCCGCCTTGTGTATGTATTTATAGCCCTACATTTCCTGTTTATTAATACAATTACTTGCATTTGTGTCCGCTCTCTGCGTCCACTCACTGCTACAACCTGTCTTGATGACCAAAAAAAAGGAGTGCAGCTGCAAAAAAAGACAATTGCATCAACAGTTAGTAGAACATTTAACAGAAGAACATTTTGTTCTCTACATCTTAACACTTGTAACTAAAAAAAGTGAGCTTCAAGCTTCACCTGTATTTCTTGTTGATCTGTAACATCTGGCTCTGACTGCAACCTTGATATATACAGCACTGAACACTATGGAAATATAAACTCGAGAAACATGGGAAAAGTGCAAAAATGTAAAGTTAACACACAATAGCATTTATCATGTAACTTATAATGAGATCCCTACTTTGTATCCTTTTTTACTGCTGCTCCAGCAACTGAACAGTATCTTTTATTAGATAATAACCTTAATGATGGTGCAAATCGTCGCTGTCCAATGAAAGACAAGTATCTCCATTTTTGGCGATTTTTAGTTTACTGCAAAATTTTAACAAACAAAACTGTCCCTTACACTGTGCCAAAATATCTTGATAAATAGACCAATAGAAACTCTTCAAAATGACCTGAAATAAACTCATTTTACATTGTTTTCCATTGAAAGTTTACAAGGGTAAACTTTCTCTTTTGTGTTTGTTTTTCATTGGACAGTGAAGAAATACAGACTCTTCTGCACTATTATTTTTAAAACCTGCCATTGCTGTGACATCTTCACTAGTGTGGTGATTTCTACTATGCCACACTTGCAAGTGTGAAAATGCTCTTTTATTTAGTGATTTTTATTTAGCACCATATTTATGTGTAGTTAACAAAGTGTTGAATAGTTTTTTAATTCCCTCCCACAGTAAAACTAAGCAGGTGGCCAGCACTCACTCACTCACATATGCAAAAGTCATGTCTTGCTCTTTCACTGATGTGATGTTGCCACTGACAACTGGTTAAAAAAGATTTTCACCAATTCCTTGAAAGATTTTTTTTTTTTTGTGAGAACATCTGCTATATAAATATAATATATTTATACATACATTAAAATTGGATTGACTTTAAGGTAAGTATTGCTAAAGCTGCTGCTTTATTTACAACACTGTGAAGACATGAATAGCTTCTAGCGTAGGCAGAGGATGGTTAGTTATTTTTGATATGTCTTGTTTCTATATGCATTGTATTGTAATTCTAACTGTTTACTCAAGACAGCACACACACACATACACATTTACACACTTATGTAGAGATGTGTTGTGTTTATATATGTAGGCTGTTTTCACACTGCCCTCTAGGGAAAGAAATGAGAAGTGCATATTTAACAGGACAGTTTTCTATCAGGTACCATCACATTCTTATTTCAAGTAGTTCCTCTTTGTGATGTGCATCAAAGTCCACTCAGATGTGTATAGATGCCTGACTTCTCTCCTGCCTTTGTATATCACACAGACTGTAGACTAGGATTTAGAACAGTTCTGGATTATTCTTTAGGAAAATGAATGACATTTTGGAAAATTCTATCATCAGAGCCAGTTCAAAAACCGATGCCTTCAACTGATCCCCTAAATATCACATTGCCATTTGAATAAAAACTTCATTTGCCAGAGTTTCTGCCACATAAACATTGAAATATATAAACCATCCATGGGGGCTTGTGGGATATCATACATAATATTGAGATGAAAGGATTTCTGTTCTGTGTGCATGTGTGTGTGTGTGTTTATTCTATTCTGTGTGTATTTAATCTGACATGAGACATATTGTGTACCATGACTTTTGCCATGTGTCGTAAAAAGAAAAAACAAAACAAAACGCTGCACTGACTTTAAAGATGTGAATTGGGGCCTCCTCCAATCATTACCACCCACTGCACTGTCCACTGTGAGTGGTAATACCTTCTATGACGTACACCTGAGAATGTGGATTGAGGAATGTTAAATGCCCACACAACTTTGGAAATGGACAGCATCACCAAACTTAACACACAAAAAAACAACAATTTAATTCATGACAATGTTATGACAGATATCAACTGCAAAGCCACAGAACACCTTACAGATTCCCAGTGATTCCCCCATTAAGAAAACTGGCTCAGTCTTCTGTAAGCTCACAGTGCAAAGAGAATGAATACACCCCAAAAGTGAGGCATAGTGTGATGAGTTAGGTGTAAGTTTGGTGTTATGATCGCTGTTACTGGAGCTGTCCGTGGTTCTGAAGCACAGCTGGTCTGCTGAAATTGAAGCTGCAGCTCAGTAAAGATAGGACTGTGTGGGTGTGAGGCTAAAAGAGACAAATGACTTGTTCATTACTATCACTCTAAAGGGCAGTGTAGTAAAGTCTGCCTCTACATTACTGCACTACTACATAAACATAATCTAAACACTAAACATAATCCATAATTTCTGTACATTTTCATAACTCGCTTACTAAATAACAGTGGTATATACTATACTATACTATACTATTCTATGTTATACTATATGATACTATACTGTACTATACCATACTACACCATACTATGCTATACAATATCATGCTATACTATATTACACTATACTAAATTGTACTATGCTATACTATAATAAACTATACAACACTGTACTATACAATGATGTACTATATTATATTATACTACACTGTACAATACCATGCTAACTTTAGTGTACTATAGTACACTACACTATAGTACACTGTACTACACCATGCTAACTATAGTGCACTATACTACACTATACTACACTGTACTAAACCATTCTAACTATAGTGTACTATACTATACTACACTATAGTGTGCTGTACTATACCATGCTAACTATAGTGTACTATACTATACTATAGTACACCATTCTAACTATAGCGTACTATACTATACTACACCATAGTACACTGTACTACGCCATGCTAACTATAGTGCACTATACTATACTACACCATACTACACCATTCTAACTATAGTGTACTATACTATACTACACTATTTTACACTGTACTACACCATTCTAACTATAGTGTACTATACTACACTACACTATAGTGTACTGTACTATACCATGCCAACTATAGTGTACTATGCTACACTATACTATAGTACACCATTCTAACTATAGTGTACTATACTATGCTACACTATACTATAGTACATGCTAACTATAGAGTACTATACTATACTACACTATACTACACTGTACTACACCATGCTAACTATAGTGTACTATACTACACTATACTATAGTACACCATGCTAACTATATTGTACTATACTACACTATAGTGCACTGTACTACACCATGCTAACTATAGTGTACTATACTACACTATACTATAGTACACCATGCTAACTATATTGTACTATACTACACTATAGTGCACTGTACTACACCATGCTAACTATAGTGTACTATACTACACCACACTATACTACACTGTACTATACCATGCTAACTATAGTGTACTATACTACACTATACTACACTGTACTATACCATGCTAACTATAGTGTACTATACTACACTATACTATAGTACACCATGCTAACTTTAGTGTAATATACTATACTACACTATAGTGTACTGTACTAAACCATGCTAACTATACTATACTATAGTACACCATGCTAACTATAGTGTACTATACTGCACTACACTATACTACACTGTACTATACCATGCTAACTATAGTGTACTATACTATACTACACTATACTACACTGTACTATACCATGCTAACTATAGTGTACTATACTACACTATACTATAGTACACCATGCTAACTTTAGTGTAATATACTATACTACACTATAGTGTACTGTACTAAACCATGCTAACTATACTATACTATAGTACACCATGCTAACTATAGTGTACTATACTGCACTACACTATACTACACTGTACTATACCATGCTAACTATAGTGTACTATACTATACTACACTGTACTATACCATGCTTACTATAGTGTACTATACTATACTACACTATACTACACTGTACTACACCATTCTAACTATAGTGTACTAGACTACTAGACTACACTACACTATAGTGTACTGTACTAAACCATGCTAACTATAGTGTACTATGCCATGCTGTACTATACTGTGCTGTACTACACAATGTACTATTTTATACTATGCTGTACTATACTATATTACACTATACTACGCTGCACTATACCATGCTATACTATACTACACTATACTACACTGTACTTTAAAATGCCTTACTATATTATACTATATTATACTACACTGTACTATATCATGCTATACTATGCTGTACTATACTATAGCACACTACACTACATTGTACTATAAAATGCCGTACTATACTATACTGTACAGTACCATGCTATACTATACTGTACTATACTATAGCACACTATACTACACTGTACTATAAAATGCCATACTTTACTATACCATGCTGTACTACACTGTACTATATTATACTATACGACACTATACTATACCACACTATACTACACTGTACTATACCGTGTTGTACTACATTGTATTATACTATACTACACTGTACTACACCATGCGATACTATACTGTACTATATTAAACTGTACTATGCCATGCTATACAATACTATACTATACACACACTGAGTGTATGGCACTCTTATCGATTTGTTTGACATTTTTTTTCTTTTCTATTTTTGGAACATTAAAAAAAAATGATGACATCAAAACTGCAAGATCATTAATCGTTCAGATGATCTTCAGATGATGTCAACACAATTGCCAGATTTAAACAGCCTTAAAGTCTTGTGTAACTAAGTTTGGAAGTGTGTGAAAATAAGGAAAATCATCACTTAATATTAATCTATTGCAGGTATTGTTACAGTTTTTTTTCTATTCCAAATATCAGCAGATGTTTAAATACAGCTACTTCAAATACAGAGATGTACACAGCAGTATACTGTCAACTGTATACTACCTCTTTTATTATTTTTACTTACATTATTTTTTATAATATCAAAAATGTTTGCCTAAATCCCTCTAGTAGATCACAGTTATTGCACTGTGATGAACTCACATGTTTGCACTGGGCTTATTAGTGATTAGTAATTGAAAGCTCTAGAGAACATCATTTGTTTTTCATGAAATGGTAAATGGTCTCTCTTTCAACATCTGATATGCATTCAATGTTGTTTTGTAAATAAAATTTGGATGTACAAATAACTTTCATTTTGTATTTGCATTTTACACAGCATCCCAGCTGTGTTTGGAATTGAGGTTGAACACGGTGTATACTCCCAGTCTGGATGCCTTTTAAGAAAATGTTATAGATGGTCAGGTTGGCCTGGCAGTGTGATCATGACAGGACCTGCCTTATAAATAGTTAATTTAGATCGTTCTGGGTTTACTACTCTGCTGAGAGCTGCTGTATTTTCTCTCTCTCTCTTTTGCAAATGCGCTGTATGCTACGAGTAAGGACGCTGCAGGGCAATGTGCTTCTCTACTTTCTGGGGCAACAGAATGGAAAAAGCTGCCAATTCATGTTATGTTGAAAAGTGAAGAGATAGTGTAGCTACTATTTTTTAATGTTTGCCAGTGGCATTGCATTCATACAATATTTTATTAATTTTAATATCACATAAATACCTAATGCCTAATAAATCTTTTAGTGTTAGTCTTATCTGTTAAGGTCAGCTCCATCACGCTGTTCTTATGGTTCAGCCTCTTTTTCATGAACTTCATCGCTTCTCTCGCCCACATTTGTGTGAGTTCTGCCACTGTTTAACAGCAAAGCACCAGTTGTTCAGTAGGGCCGGCTGTTTCTCTTCTTTCTGGGACCTCTGGCCACATGACCCACTGTGTTACTATCTGGTGCCAGACTGAAGGAAAGAAAGTGACCCCTGCTGTCGGGTCTGTCCCCCTGGAAACAGGGCCAATTACATCCCCTCTGGACTGCCCGCCGCAAGGCAGCAGAAGGCACAGTGAGTTCTACACTGCCCTTCTGATCTGCACTGGGTTTTGCTGATGGGCCACTCTAGGGCTTCTTAACTATTTATCTCTGTATATAGTACCTTTAATTATAGCCAGATTTGCCTCTGCCATCTGCCCTGTGTCGATCACAATGGAAATGTCAAACTGTCACAATTTAGCTGACATTTATTTATTTCTTTTTTTTTAATTTATTTATTTAGGCTGTCATTCACAGTAAACCCAAGAATGCTAAATGCAACTGAGGAAGGTTAACCCTCAAAAGCCTAAAGGAAATATTGAATCTTATGGCACTAGTTAAATATGATTATGTTATTAAGTTCAGTTGCATGGAGCAGAATCAACAAATGATTAAACTTATTCATTTAATATTTTAATCAAGATTACTTTTTACTTTCGTTTTTTTCCATTTAAAATTTTACAGCTTGTAAAAGCTTAAAATCATTCCGTTCTTGTTCGGGGAATTGTCACTCATTTTTCTTAAAAAAATAAAAATAAAAAAAACCTTTTAGTTCTGAATATTATTGTGCTTTCCTGCTGCACAGCTGTTCTGAGTTCTGTACACATCTATAATCTATATCTATCTATATCTATAATGTTTAGGGCCATAGCATAACCTTTTTGCACCTCTTTAGGTGGATTTTGAGGTGTTTAGATCATTATTTTGCTATAGTGGGCATCCTCCTTTCTTAATCTTTCTGATATGAACCTTCTCCATATCTGTAAGTCATTTCATTTTTTATTTATATTAAGAACTAAGGAATTTGCTTTGCTAACTACTTATACTTCCCTCTCCCCTCTCACTGTAGATTAGTTTATTATATAGAGTGTTATATAGAGCTGCTTAAAGGAGCACATGGCTGTGGATTGTTGGGAGTAGTCAGAGTATTATAATTATTATAAGTTTAACTAAAAATAACTGTAAACAAGTACCAGTTTAGTTCTACAGCAATATTAGCATTAATTGCTAACTGTGTTACATGCTAGCTCTTTGGTCGTCCAGAGGTGAATATTATCGGCATGTAGACTACTGGAGCAGCATAAGCACTACTGTTAGTGGTCAGGTGTGGATTTTACCACCACACGAACCACGCAATTGCATGGGGCCCCAGGGATCAGGGGGCCCCCTGCTGGCCAAAAGGTTGGCAAAAGAAAAAAAAAAAAAACATACAAAGCTTATTGCTTTTTTGTTTGACACCAAAGAGACACCGTACATGCAAGTTAAGCTAGGCGAGGTATCCCAGTGGTGCCCAAAAAAGACAGAAAATTAAGGAAAGGAAGTCCAGCACAGGAAGCTTGACAAAGCTCACCATTTTTTTTGCAGCAGCAAGAAATTAAACGTCTGACGAGAATGAGGTACCAGAGACAGCGAAGTTGTCAGAGTCAATATTGCATTTTGCTATACAAAAGAATCCATTTGATCAGGGCCCCCGGGAAAAAAACATTGCTTTGGGGCCCCTGCTAGCAGGTAGCTGCTAATGCTAATGCTCCAGCTTTAGTGGAAATCTGTAAAACTAAGCTTACTGTAAATAAACGGAAGTGCTTAACTCACCCAAATAAACTGTGTAGGAATCTGTGTAGATTAACATCCAGTGTTGGTCTGAATCATCTGAAAATGTTTTTTTAATAATTACATTTTTGTTTACTTAACTTAACTTAGCTTTACAGGTATCAATACCCAGTGGTGAGACCTGCTAGAAGAAACTAGAAGAAAAACATGGTGACACCCCAGTTCCTTACTAGAGTCACATAAAATGTACCTTATAATCCGTTTCACCTAATGTATAAAAATTCACCAGAAAATAGATGTTTATTGATTGTGCGCCTTATAATCCAGTGCGCCTACATATTTAATTACCCAGTCATTAAAAATACTCATTTTATTTACCTGTTGTTTTGTTTAGTGCTAAGAAATGACAAGCATATGACAATATTTATTTCATTATTTCTCTTTTTTTATTGGATAAGTTGGATAAGGAGAAATGATAATAGAAACAAAGGGATGACACAACTGAGCATGATGGCCATTACAGCCCTGGGCTTGGGTGGATGGTGGAGAAGTGACAGATAAATGTCAGTCATTATTAAAGTTGAGACTCATTAGAACTGCTTGAAAACAGGTTCTAAAAGTTTCAATCCATCTTGTTGCTGTATTATGCAGCGCGTGCTGAAATAGACTCTAGTCTGTCACTGTGATGACATCTTCAGGAATTGTCACAAAACAGTAGCTGATAAAACACTGAATATTTCGCATAAACTTTTAAAATCTTTTTAAAATAGCTCCAAAAAAAATGTGCAGGTTACATGGAAATTTAGCTAATGAGCTACAAGCAAGAAATCATTTACACCAAAGTACAGCATTTGTCATCACTGGCAATAATTAAAACTTATAAGATCATCAAGAAACACACTGAAAACACACTGAAGCTGAATGAGGTGTTTATTATGGACCAGCTCTGTGTTCTTCCACATTGACAGGCATGGCTCCGCTCGTCCTGCTGTCAGTCAGTAAATGTTAAAGCGGAGGAGGAGAATATGTAACCATCCCCCTCCCTCAGAGCCCCGTGTGGAACATGTCAACTGCTCAGTTCACCAACACCACTGTGCACTGTGGCACATGTACTTTTAATTCATGTACATTAACTTTCAATGTAAACATTATTTCAACATGAACAGTTTTTTTATCCGCCAGTGGCAGCTTTTGTCATCGGGTTGATGTGATATGTCCATTAACGTGAAAATGATGTACATATGTGAAGTATCTAATGTGTGTGTGTGTGTGTGTGAGCATACATGTAGAGAAAGAAACACATTGTGTTTTATATGAATTGACATATTTTCCTTTGAGCTGTCATTTGTTAATTATGATTAAAGGAGCACAAATAAAGCTTTACATTATAGTGACAATCCTTAAAAGGAGAAACGATAAAGTGTATGTAGCTGGAACATACCAAGCTATATATAAGAGTTATTTATAAATAATTGAAAATCCTGTTAAACCTTTATATTTGTATACTGTGCACTTGTCATTGTCAGTGAAACAGTTCATCAAATCAAAATGCTGTATTAGATTGTAATGCTATTTTAAAGGATAATAGTAACCCGGAACAATACATGATTAAACATGTAGACTAATACAGGCACTAATATGATCATATTCATTGAGGTACATATACAGAAGTAGTGTATGACACATGTGTAACACAAGCATTGTGACAGATCACAACATAGTGTCTGTGTTTTTAAAATATCACTGTCCTCATGGAAAAGTGCAACAGATTTACATTCAGAAAATATGGTTTATTACTTTACTTTATTGATGCAAGAATAGATTGTAAAAGTATTTGTCATAAAGAAAGGTGATCTGGCTTCATACAAAATTGCCCCCCGCAACATGACACAATGTCTTCTGGATGTGTGATGCTCAAATAAAAACAGATGATCTTGGCACTGACTAGATTGTCCTTCTCCTCCACTGAAGATGATCCACTGCCATTCTGAGTTACTTTATGACAGTCTGAGACAACTACTCAACAAGTTTTATTCTTGTCGGTTGCAACTATGTTTTGGTAACAACTATATACAGCTCTGGAAAAAATAAGAGACAACTAAAAATGATGAGTTTCTTTGATTTTACAAAATTAAAAACCTCTGGAATATAATCAAGAGGCAGATGGATGATCACAAGCCATCAAATCAAGCTGAACTGCTTGAATTTTTGCACCAGAAGTGGCATAAAGTTATCCAAAAGCAGTGTGTAAGACTGGTGGAGGAGAACATGCCAAGATGCATGAAAACTGTGATTAAAAACCAGTGTTATTTTACCAAATATTGATTTTCTAAACTCTTGTTTTCTTTGCATTTTTTGAGATCTGAAAGCTCTACATCTTTTTTGTTATTTCAGCCATTTCTCATTTTCTGCAAATAAATGCTATAAATGATAATATTTTTATTTGGAATTTGGGATAAGTGTTTGTAGTCTGTAGTTTATAGAATAAAACAACAATGGTCATATATAAACCTATAAATAGCAAAATCTGAGAAACTGATTAGAAAATGTGGTCTCTTAATTTGATCTCATTTTGTTTGAATCTGACATATTCTAATCACACACATATCACCACTATTATAGGCCAATGGTGCACTCCAAAGTCTTTGAATATTACAGTGATTTATATTGAGTATATAAGAAAAAATATTCCAAACATAAAAAGCTAATGTGTTGTGAGTAGCCTGTCCCTTTAGTAATTCACATTTTCCTGCTTAGGACAGAGTTCTAAGTGTTTAAATAATACATTACCTCTAATAATATTTTATACCCATGTGTATCTACAACGGGTAGCCCTCTGGGAACCAGGAATTTTTGTCCACACATAATGTCAATAGATGGAACCACCAGGATGGGTTAAACATGGACCCCATCTGTGACGTACATTACAAATGGGGCCTACAAACTCACCTACAGCCCACGATCATCTTTTTATTAAAGATTATAAAATGTAAAGCCTCATTATTATATTAAGACATTATTATGCATTATTATGCTTTACTCAACTCAGTCAGTTTTACCATCCCAAACCTGAACAACTCATACACAATCACATTTCAACATAATGCGTGTTTTAACCCTTATGTCATGCTCTAGGGATACGGCTATAAAAACTTTAAACAGTAGTCATGGCAACCAGATCTTAGGATGTGGCCTCAGACATGTCAATCAGTGCAGAACCAGTGAACTCTCAAAATGATTGCATCGAAAACCTTGAATCAACTAAATGTCAACTTTGCAAGATAAGCAGTAATAATAGTATATTTTTAATAAACTGTAAATTAAAGTCAGATTAAAAGTTTTTATTCCAAGTAAGTGTGGATCATTTCTGTAAATATAAATATAAACTACAGATTAAAAATTCAGATTTTGGGCCACAGCAATGATATGTAACTGCATAAACTTCACAGTAACACATACCTGATTAGAGTCCATTTGGTATTATTTTTGGTACCACTTTAAAATAAGACTAACTTTATAAAGGGTATATAAATGGTTTACAATTAGTTTAATAATGGTTACTAATTAGGTTGTAAATTCCTTAAAAATCATTAATAATCAGTTATAACACATACGTAGAAAGGGCAACAATATAGATGGCTGTGGGGTCATTGTTGCCCTTTCTACGTATGTGTTATAACTGATTATTAATGATTTTTAAGGCATTTACAACCTAATTAGTAACCATTATTAAACTAATTGTAAACCATATTATAATTCCTTCATAAAGGTAGTATTATTTTAAAGTGGTACCTATTTTTTTTATATTTGCTATAAAACATTAATATGAACCAGTTGTTAGAAATGTTCTTTTAAATGCTTCTTCTAACATATAGGAAAAAATGGCCTCACCCTGTATCATGTATTGGGGAAAAAAATGTCTTTATGTATCACAATGTTGTATTTTGTGCCAAATCGCCTACTTTTACCCTTCAAATGAGCACTTGGGCTTTCTGAGGCTAAAAGGACAGAGTAAGAGAGCAGCTGTTGGATTGGGCTGAGAGGCTGCTAAAGCAGCTCAGACCCAGGTGGTCAACAGCAGGCTCCAATCGCTCCATATACAGAGAGAGAGAGAGAGAGAGAGAGAGAGAGAGAGAGAGAGAAGATGGGCTGCACTCACTGGCAACATCTGAGTAAAGCTGCTGCACAGAGAAAGCGAGAGAGAAAATGAGAGAAAATCAGCAGGAAGAGGAAATGCGCTGCCTCCGGGGAGACAAAAAATTCCACCCAAGAGAACGATAAAGGAGCCGGGTCTGTAACTGAGGGGGAGCAAGATAATGACTATCAGACAGCCACTCCGGAAAAGGGGGAACAATCTGAGGCCATAAAGAAAAAGTGTTTCATTAAAAGGGCGATGACCTGGGATTCATTTTATGGTGTGTTTCTGTATAACCTACAGTTGCTGTGTGTGTGTGTGTGTGTGTGAGAGAGAGAGAGCGAGAGAGAGAGAGAGAGAGAGAGAGAATGGCAGAAGGAAGAGAGAGATACCCCAGAGGTGCATTCGTAGTTCCTGTACAAGATTTTTTTTATCTAACAATAATTTGCCCTTAGCAAAGCTAGTGTCAGTTTTCGTCTTAGAGGGGCCCTAAGCTAATTTTGACTGAGGTCCCCAGACCACAACCTGATCATCATGCTCTATTAAAGTAATGTTAAATTTAATGTTAAACACACACACACACATTGAAATTTTATTTTCTGGCTGAACAGCAAAGCACAACTATAAGTTGCACTGAGTAAGAGTACACTATATATCAAAAGTGTCTCTAATGTCCAGAAAAGGCTTTGTGCTAAATTGCCAATGGAGAATTACTGAGATGTTTGATAGCATTCAGTGACAAGAGCATTACCAAGGTGAGGATTTTGTATGATCACCACTCCAACTCCACCTCCTACTACTCAAATATCCCAAACGTACTGGATGGAGCTCCATTATTCCATAGAATAACACAGTTCCACTGCTCCACAGCTCAATACTAGCATAAGACATGGTGCCAATAGGTTCAGCAATACTTTGTACAAAGACTAGATGAGCTGTTTGTGTGCATTTGCACATCTGGGTCAGCATGGGTGCAAAGTAGCTGAATGCAGTTTTTAGAAAAGGGTGTTCACAAGCATTTGTATATATATATATAGTGTATTAGTTAATTGTCAGAAATGTAAATATTGAAATCAACATTAACATTTTAACAAGTTATAACCTTTATCAGGTTATGTCACAAAATAAACAAATTGTACAGAAATACCAGATTATTTATTTTGTTTGTATTATCTCTTTTACGAATTGTGTTGAAACAGCTCTAGGTTCAATGGAGTGTCATGATTGGGTATAACAGGAACAACCCTGAAAGGCTCAGTCGATCATAAGCATGGATGGGGCGTGAACAAATAGTCCAACAGTTTAAAAACAATGTTTCCTACCATGCAACTACAAGGAATTTAGAAATTTAATTATTTACAGCCCATAATATTATCAAAAGAATCTGAAGAAATCTCTGCACGTAAGCAACAAGGCAGAAAACCAACACTCAATGCTCGTGACCTTTGATTCCTTTAGGCAGCACTGCATTAAAAATCCACATCATTCAGTAACAGGTATTAATTACCACAGGAGCTCAAGATCACTTCAGAAAACCATCATCAGTGAACACAATTCATCTCTTCATCTACAAGTACAAGCATATAAAACCCTGCCGTGCAAAACAAAGAACAGAAATCAACAACACCCAGAAACACCGTGGCTCATCTGAGCCTGAGATCATCTGATACAGACTGATGCAGAGTGCAGAAGAGTACTGTGGTCTGAAGAGTCCATACTGAGGAGTCCATGGGGGTGTGTTAGTGTTCATGGCCTGGGTAACTTGCACATCTGTAAAGCACTATTAATGCTGAAAGATACATACAGGTTTTACTAAGTGTCATCATATTCTGTTTTCATTTATGTTTTACACAACATTCCAACTATATTGGAATCGGGGTTGTACTTTGCTGTAGAGAATCATAAATTATGCTTCATTACACTCCAGAAAAGACAAAATACAACAGAATGACAAAGCACTGGTCAAACAGGCCTCACAGTGTCCCTTATTCATATAGCCACACTGCCTGCACTCTGCACCCAACCTTTCCCCCTGTGATCCTGTGACATTAAACTACTGTCACACTGATCACAGGAGCCTTAATTACACTGACATATCCAGAGAGAGAGAGAGAGAGAGAGAGAGAGAGAGAGATACAGAATGTCACTAAGATCAGGTATTTTGGCTTTTATCTGGCCTTACAGGCTAATTAGAAAGTCTGCCAAACCCTCTCTCCTCTAAACACACACACACACACACACACACCCACACACAGCCAGCTTTTAATTAGGGAGCCATCCATTACCCACGGCGACCCAGTGACCCCAGTCTCCAATCTGATTGGATGAGAGTCCAACATGTCATGTTAGCGTAGCTACTAATCTTAGCCACTAGCCTCTCTCTCCGCCGCTCTCCTTCTCTATATGTGTATGTGTGTGTCTCTGTATGTGTGTGTGTATGTATCTCTGTATGTGTGTGTCTCTGTATGTGTGTGTGTGTGTGTGTGTGTGTATGTGTGGCTGGTTAGTGGCTGTTGGCTACAGTTTGTGAGTGATAGACATTGACATGGCCTCGTACAGCTTGTATCTCCCATATGAGGTCATTCATAGCCCTGATTTTACTTAACATGTATGTATGTGTGTGTGTGTTCGTGTGTGGGTTTTGTTTGTGTGTTTATAGAGTGTGCAAGTGTTGCAATGTTTGTTGAGCAGGAAAAAAAATGCACTAGGCTAGTCAACCAAAAACAGAGAAAATCTTTACGGCGTTGCAGTGTGTGTGTGTGTGTTTGTGTGTGTGTGTATATTTGTGTGTGTTTTGGACACTCTGTGTAGCATGACTGCAGAGCTCATCCAATCGATGCCTATTTTCAGGGCATGACCCTGTTACCACGATGCTGACAAACTGTGAATTCACTGGGGAATGCTGGGAGCAGAGCCATGCTAGGGCACACACACACACAGACACACACACACACGCACACACACACACAAACACAGATACATCATTTTCTGTCTGGCTAGGAGGAAATAATTTTGAGTGAAAAATATCGTGAACGTGTGTCGTATTTCTAAACAATGTGATCAGTAGATCGCTCAAGACCACACAGCGCCCTCCACTGGCGAATCTGCATTTCACTGTAACTACTGCAAACCACCATAATGTACTGAGGTGAATTCTGACAAAACACAAATTTCATATCAACATAAAAAAAAATACAATTTTCTACAATTGTAGATTTGCAACCAGCCGTTTTAGAAGTTTATACAATAAAAGACTGGGACAGTTGAGAAATGCTCAAAAACGCCTGTTTGAAACATTTCACAGGTGAACAGGTTCACTGGAAACAGGTGAGTGTCATGATTGGATACAAAGGGAGAATCAGTCATTCACAAGCATGGGTGGGACGTGAACAAATAGTGCAACCAGCTGTTTTAGACATTTATAAACCAACAGGCTCACAATACACAAAATACAGTAGGCTTGCTTCTTGATCAGATATGGATGCAGAGAGAAGAGATGAAGTACTAGAGACTCAGACTTATTAAAAGTAAAAGTTTTCTATTTATTTAAGTAGAAGCTAAAGTGTTCTTTAAGCACCACACTTAAGTGGAAGTATTATATTATTCAAAATTTGTACATGCATATTGCAAGTAGTTTCATCTAAAAGGTACTACTAAGTACTGAAAGTAAAAGTACAGTACTGTGTTATTAGTGTAGTTATTACAGAAAGCAGCGGAAAGTTCTCAGAGTAAAAGGCAGAACGGGAGCAACAAGATATTTTTATTAGATCAGTTGAATCGCTTATTTACTCAATGATGAGGAGCTTTATTAAACCCTGTGACAGTGCAGATTATCTATCGCTCTGGCTTTAGTGATAATGTGGGTATGATTGGAATGATTGACATGAATGATTGATGTTTATTTTACCGTGGATTTAAAGTGGAGGTATTCTGGATGAAGCGGATATTGATTCATTCAATAAGCATGTTGAGTGGATAGGGCTAAACTGTGATATGTTGAATAGGTGGAGAGACTGTATGTGAATGGATAGATTATATGAATATTGCACAGATTGCCTTTTTTAACCTTAAAACAATTCTCACAATAATATAAACTTAAAAATTCCATTTGCAATGATAGGGGCCTTTTAAACCCTTTATCTTTTTTTCTCCTAAATCAGTATTGATATATACTTCTGAGAAAAAGCGTGAAGAGCGCAATACATTTTTTTTGAAGGTGTATAAGCAGATTGTACAGAAAATGAATCCAACCTCCCTGTAAGAAGAGAAGAAAGCCTCTGCAGGCTTCTCTAAGCTACATTTACCCATGACCCCCTTTGTGCATGTGCATCTACACAGAAGTATAAATCAGCCTTTATAGCTTGGGGAGGGTTGTTAGTCTGCAGCCTTTAGCTAAATGGATGTGACGCTGTGGTTGTTATTGCATAAGAAGCTATCAAGGTCACCTGTAGGGAATTACGCTGAACATCACTCTTTTTTATGGGCACCTTGATTCATATCCTTCTACTTTTTTTTAAAGGTATTCTTCAATTTATGATGGATTTTCCACTGTCTGCTACCGTTTCAGCATCCATCTTGTCTTCATATCAATTTTTTCTGATATTTGTACTTCATACATTTCTATGTGATAGAAAACTATCAAAGTAAAGGACCCTCTGCTTACAGCCTAAAATACAGCTGACTTTGAAGCGATTGAAAGGTCAAAGATGATTACACAGTTTGGCTGAAAACTGCAGTGTTCAATTTTGTATAGTTTATTAATTACAATAATTAAATTATTTATTTTCGTAAATAAACAAAAGAATCATATCAGTTTCATGCTACGATTTCACCACGTGACGTTCATGTGCGATGCCACCCTGAAGCCCGTTAGATTGTTTAGTGTGACAAATAGGCTACCGAGAAGGAGGCCCCTGTTTTAGTGATCTATAGGCGAGTCGTCAGCGGTTTTTAATAATAAACCAATTAAGAGCCAGGTGTGCTCTGACTTTGGCGGATAGGCATTTTAACCCTTAGAACCGTACGGACGGATTTTCTGTTCCAAATCGCACCTTGTGTTCTCAGCTTAATTACTCAGGAATCTCTTCACACAAAAACATAATCCATATATGGTTAGAAAGGAACTTACTCTTTCTAAAAATAGTGATGACATCCCAGTGCGGTAAAGCATCTACAAGAAACCCATTGAGAAAAACACCTAAAAAAGTGAGATCTCCTTCCCCAAGCAATATTATTTACCTTTAGTGCTTGAAACATATTTATATGATGTTTTAAACCAAATAATATCAGTAAATGACTCAAAAGTGTCCCACAGAAAAAAGTGTGAAACTACCTGCTTTACTCAAACTAAAGCTAGGTATGGTGTGCACTATTTTATATCGTTTTTATTTTACTTGCACCTTTTATTAAGTACTTATTTTGCACATTTAGACTAAAAAGTTAAATTTTTTGTATATAGATTTCTTTGTGTGTTCTGATCAAAATACTGAAAGGTATAGGCTGCTCTGAGTGTCAGGTTTTTAACAATCTGCATGTATCCTAGAGGTGTGATTATCAAGAAAAATAAATCCGCCTGATGCTCTCCATGTATTTTGTCAAAGTAATAATAAACCATGTAATGAACATTTCATCAATATTCTTATGCTTTCATCTCATAAACACTCTAGTCTAACCATTTTTGAAAAGATATCTTAGGTGTGAATATATTTAAAGTCTATACATTAAAAAATAAGTAACAATTTTGGTAAAATTTTGACCAAAACGTGATCAGTTCAAAGAAAATATAACTGCTTCCTTTTACATTTTAAATGATTATATTTTTGAGCAGCCGTATGTCTTCTGGAGTAAAAGAGATCAGGGCATGTGGCTGTCTGATATAATTACTGTGTTATGAGACCTGAAAGAGGAACTGACAAAAACGAAGAAAAAACACACCAAAACAGCCTAGAGTTCAAAGGGTTAACAGTGCTTCTGCACTTCACAGCAGAGGAAACTGACCTGTGCATTCACACTATGAAGGTGCGCAAACAGGTAATTTTTAATAACAGCAATGTTATTTTATTTTTTATTCTGTTTATTCTTTATTCTGTTAAGCCGGGTTTGTGCACTGCTGCTTGTCCATGTGTGTGTAATGAGCATTGAGCGAAAATGGTTGTCTAGGTTGTTTTCAATCAGTTGAGCACATGTGCATTTGCATTGACAAGATAGTAATACACCAGAAATTTAGCTAAACACACCTCAGTTCCAGATGACCACACCTATTGGCTTAAATATATTAGTACACTTCATTGCTACAATACGCAACAATGCAGGTGCTAGGCGTGAAAATAGACATTTCATGGGGTGTAAGATAGCAATGAGCATTGTAAACACGCCTTGTGCACTGTATAAAGTAGGGCCCGGAGTCTTTTTTTAACGACAGTCCTACCTCGACTGCAGCCTAGGCTATGGAATACACTGGGAGTTTATATTAAAGAGGCAATCTTAACCTTTAAAATTACATTTAAGCTTGTTATTGCCTTTTCACTCTAAATTTCATCTTAAAACATTTAGTTTCAATCTGTAATCAATAAGTATCTGAGTCAAGAACTCACAGTAGAGGTGTAAAGTGTTAATTAGAGCAATGCTGTTGCTTTTACTCAGCGGGAAAAAGGTCATTTTCTATGAATCATTTATTAACACTTTCTTTCATTTTTGCACCTATATGAAGAAATTGAGAGAAAGAGAGAGGTTGATGGATTAACGCAGAGAGAGCGAGAGTTTTATGAGCTAACGATGTGGTCAGGATTGAATCAGCTGTGGTCAGGAATTGCAGTACAGAGCAGAGTGTTAGCTGCAGGATTCGAGAGCGATTCAGAAGCAGAGGAGTGGAGAAGCAGCTGATGTAAGCAAATGACTGCCGACTTAAGCTCGGGATGTAGTCATTTCCACATCAGAGAATTACCCAGTTTATTCATTTCTTTCTTTAATGCATGCTGACTGCGGCGATCTCTCACACGATGAAGTTAAATTTAATCTTTTACTTTTAATAGCTGCACTTCAGGTCTTTCTGGATTTATTAAGGAGTGTAACTTGAAGGCAGTGAGTTTGTGCTTACCATGTTTTTAGATGTGTGTGTGTTTGTGTGTGTGTGTGTGTGTTTGTACATGTGTGTGAATGTGTGTGTGTAGCTGCTGCCTATGTGGTTTAGATTAGATGCGCTCCAGATGAACAGAGCAACTCATTTCAAATGGAAATCTGCTGCTAAGCTACAGCAGAAAAACCTGACCACTTGATTAGTGAGCATGACAAACGTTCTCCTCTCTC
This sequence comes from Astyanax mexicanus, assembly GCF_023375975.1. Classification (NCBI taxonomy): domain Eukaryota; kingdom Metazoa; phylum Chordata; class Actinopteri; order Characiformes; family Acestrorhamphidae; genus Astyanax; species Astyanax mexicanus. The sequence goes on along the minus strand of NC_064408.1, from coordinate 66,402,324 downwards.
CTGTCTTTCTTTCTCTTCATTTTTCCCACTCCCCCCCCCCCCCCCCCCCTCTCTCTCTCACCACAGGGACCGATGTGCTTCCCCATCGACTCACACGAAAGTGTACACAGGCAGACACACACACACACAAGCACACACACCTGCTCTTTATAGATAAGTGGAGTGTCTAAGCAGGTCTGGCTCAGGTTTGGTTCTAATGGAATTCTGCTCTAACTCTCTTCTCTCTCTCTCTCTCTCTCTCTCTCTTTTTATTCTGTCAGACTCTCCCTGCCTCTCTCTCTTTCTCCACACACTGTAGAGTACATTAATACTGAGGAGCTGATGGAGACACTTCAAGCCTTCTACACCTCGCCAATACGGTTAAAGCTCTCAAACTTGTGCACATATACAGGTGTTTGAACTGATTATCTAGGAATGTCCACCACACATTCCTGATTTCTGTAAATCTGTGATCATCCTTTTCAGGTCTGCACTGAGCTCCTTTAACTTTCCCGTCGTACTTTATGTTGGCCAATCCACTGCATGCTGTCAAACACCACCCTTTTTATTGACTACAGCTACCAGCTACAAACACATCAAATGTAATCTGATTATTTTATTTCTTAATTTTAATCTGCACCTTAATCTAGACCTGAACCTAGTCTTAACTTTAAATTAACAATGAAGTGAAATGTCCATCAATTATCCATCATTATCCCCCAGTGCTGTTTTTGCAATTCTTCTGCGAGTACAAGACAATTAACACCAAATACGTTACAGAAGCCATGGGTTCTTCTAAGCAGCTGCTTAGCACTCTGAAAATTAAAATGGTTGAGGCCCACAAGGCAAGAGAAGCATAAAAGAAGATAGCAAGTGTTTTTTTAGGTTGCTATTTCCTCAGTTTGAAATGTAGTTAAGAAATTAGTTAACAGGAAAAGTGTGTGTGTGTGTGTGTGTGGGGGGGGGGGGGTACAGAGACAGCTACTTGTAGGATTGCTAGAAGACAATCAGGGAAATCAGAACCCCCATTTGACTGCAAAAGACCTTCATGGAAAAGTTATATTATAACGAACCTCAAAATCCACAATAGACTACCTCAAAAGATGCAAGCTGAAGGTTTTACATTGGCGCTTACAGTTCCATGAACTACATATCAATACAATTTACTTTTGCAAGGAAGAATGGATGACAATACCTTAAACAAGCATTGAAACCCACCACCTTGTTGAATAAAGAAGCTGGACATTCTGTATAGCCTCACCTTTATTAACTTCATTATAATAATAAAACTTAATTATAACCATGTTTTGTTTTTTGGGATATAATGTGGTAACAGGGCTCTAGCTCTTTTATTAAATTTGTGAAACCAGGGTTCTCTCCTGCTGTCATTATGAGAGGCTCCATCTTTTAGATCTTGTTGGAACAAACAAACAATGAGCCTGATTGTGACACTTTTTTAAGAACAAAAACAACAGAGAAAGACTACTAGAGGCTGTACTGTGTATTCTGCATGGGGTTACGTGAACCGAACCGTGAGCCCTGTACCGTGACGATTCGTAAAGAATACACATACCTTTACACCTCTAATGCCACTGTATGTTTCTTTTTTTCTTTCTCTATCCCTCTCTCTCTCTCTCTCTCTCTCTCTCTCTCTGTCACTAACTAGGCTGTACTGCCTGGTCAATCTTACCGCTCTAGTTGCTGAATGAATGTATGTTGTATGCCTTCGCAAAAAAGCGCAGCACATTCCCCACCATGAATTCAATATGTAGCAATTCTGCCACACAGCACCTGTCAATAACATTCACTTTAAAAAGGTTTGAATATTTTATAGACCTGTTGGAAAGCAAACAAACAAATAGAACCCTGGAGGGTTATCACTGGAATAATGCAATTTTACAAATATGCCTGCAGGTTTGGTGCATCCACACACAAATGATTTACTACAGTTATAAAATGGCGCTAAAGCAGAAAATTGCTCAAATAGCTCTGAAAATACCAGGCAGCCCAAAAACTGCAGCTTTTCTGCCAGTATTAGAGCTGCTATATGATGATTTTGATAGAACTCTGTGCTTGACTTCAAGTCTAATTTTAATGTGATGATTCAGGGGGAGCTTGTGCGTGTTTCTCTAGTCTGATATAAAAAGTACTCTGGGTTCAGTTGCATAAAGCTGAACACATTTCTGAAATATTTGATAAATAATTGGAGAACACCACTTTCTGCCTCATGGGCTGAGTTATTTTCAGTCAAATGCACTTTTTTTTCGCAACCATATTTATTTAAATTTTTCTCACCAATTTCCTCATATGCGTCTCAGTGGCTCTCATATCTTATTCAATCTATGTCAGTAATGTGCGTGTGCAATGATCTCCTCTCAGCTCCCACAGGTACAAAGTCTTGCCTTGGAAAGGGAGGACCGACATTCAGCCAAAACCGGCTGCCAGGTGCACTGATATTACTTTCCAAGTCTTCTAAATGAAATCATAGCAGATTTATTTTTTTTATTGCCTGTTTCAGGAAGCTGGAGCCAAAGCAAGCCTGAAAGATTTCATCACTCAAGAGCTTTTTCTCTTCTTGGGGACAAAATTCACAAAATCTAAATATTTAAAGATATATTAAGTTTTCTATTGTATTTTGATTTTATTATACATTGTTTGCTGCTTGCTGAATGGCTCTCAACATGAAACAAAAAAGATAAGGCTTTGTGTAAAGGTGATAAAGGTCTGTCCAAGGCCTTAGTGCTCCTATGCTTACTCATTATGTGTAACACAGTCAAGAGATTAAAAATGACAACACTGTTTTTATATTTAGAAACAAAACTTTCCTTTTAAAATAGGATTAAAACAATAAAAATTGTTAAACTAATATTTACAGCACTATAACCAAACATGCTTTTTTATTACTCACTTTATTCAATTATTCACATTGTTTTGCCATTGTTAAAAGTTATTGTAGCCATTTACCTCACTCATTAAGATCTGCAATAATGTGCCACTGGTTCACCCATTAAATATTATTAAAGGTTATTAGTTAAACTACACTATCCCTAAAGTCTCTGAGTGCACAACCCATGATACATTAGCTAATGTGATAATGTCCCTAATGAACATATTTTATCTTGTTTACTTTAATGCTGAATACATAAACAGGCCTACAGAAACGATTGGGCACTGTTTGCCAATTTACACATTTTGCCTTTTTAACATAAAACACACTATTATCAACAAATCCTTAATGTCCTTCACTGTCTTCCACAATATTTCCCTGTGCAAAAGATTAACATTGGAGCATTATACTTAATCAGACATTAAGACTCAAGGTCCAAGATATTCTTGTGTCATCTTGCATGCAGAGCTTGTTCTAGTCTATTCACAAAGTCATCTCGTCTCTTCGGTATGTATAAGTATGAAGTATAAAGAGTTTGAAGGATATTCAGGGCATTAATCTGTTATTCTTTTCAATTTTAACATGTTTTACAGATGGTTTGACGAGTGCATAGCGATTTGTTGGTATTTAGTTCAATTCATTCTTTCTCCAATATGAAGCTGTCAAAGTGTTCCTTTTATTAAATGAAAGTTACTGATTCTCCCAATAAGATTTGACCTCAGTCCACAGTGTGTTTTCAAAAGCTTTTGCTTTAGATGTTCTATATAATACTTCATTTATTGGGCTTTCTGACAATATGGTATTCACTATTTGCTTTGTATTGCTCATCCATGCATACTGTTTGTTTGAGCAGTGCTGCACAGTGGAACAGCCAAGAGCCTCCAGGACAGTTCAGCTTCGTCAAGAGAGTACCAATCCACTGTATCCTCTTGACTCAGCCAAACTGTCCTGGAGGATCTTGGCAGTCGGATGGGGGTTTTGTTTTGTCTCACCAGCATACAAGCAGTTCTTTCTGATAATGTTCTGGATCTTCCAGATCTCATTCTGACCTCCACAATACCCCGAACTGCAATTTAATAACAACATACTGCACTGTCGAAACAGCAGGCTGAAAATACTTTGGTATTTTCTTATATATCAAATAAAGGAGCCCATGGGTTTTAGAAAATTGATTAAACTGATAAACAGTTACAACTGGTTAAATGTCTCAGCCATAATTTGCTAGTCAAGGTTTAAAAAAATATGAGCATGCAAAATGATAATTAGCTACATTGATGATTTGAATGCTTTGCTTTTGAAATAAAAGAATATGAGTCACTATTGATTAAGATTGGCTAAAAACAGTTCTAGAAAAAAAAGACAACTGTTGTTAACAACATTTTAAATGCATTTAAAATGCCTCTTGATCAATAAGATGTTTTACTTTCTGTTGTAAAGCTGATAGTTTAGAGATACAGCAAAAATATAAATGTTTTATACACACATTATTTGTCCTATCTTACACCCTGCACAAGGCTCATTGCTGTCTTACACCTTGCCAACAGTCTATTTTCCTACGCTGATAGGTGTGGTGGCCTCAAGATTAGGTGCGCTTGGGTAAATACCTGGCATATTGCTAGCTTGGCAATAGAAAACACAGATACTTCACTGACTGAAATGAACCTAGACAGACCTCAACAATCAGGCGTTCATTGCTATCTTGGCAGTGAATTGTCAACAGGCGTGTCCCCAACATACGTACACCCCCACTGTTGCGCAAACAAGGACATGCAACATGTGTGGCTGTTAGCAGCTATGCAAACTTTTACAATGATAATAAAAAGAATGAATAAGCAGGTCAATTTCCTCTGCTGAAAAGCTTTGGATATGTCCAGGTACCTGCACCCCTAAAATAGCAATATGCCAAAGTCAGAGCACATCTGGCTCTTTAAGGGGAATGGCAAGTGACACACCTTATGCCCAAAACACCCCCATGATTAATTAGGAGCATAAGTACATGCAATTTGCACACTTCAAGTCGTGCAAGCCATACTTTTTCCATTGTTATGATAGCAAAGACACACTGTCATGCCGTACATCAATCTGTTTAGTGCACGGTTAATGGCTCGCCTATAGATTGCTAATAAAAGGACCCAATATGTTCAGAAGTATCTAGAAACCTGTTCTTATAGCGTTGTTTATCTACCAGGGGTTTTCAGTTGTGGATCCCCATATACACCAAGGGTCTATAAAGGTTATAAAAACCCCAAGAATTGGATTGTGAGCAGTGGAATTGACTGAGACTGAGATTTCATTTCACCTTTGGCATGTGTTGGAACGCTGTTTGAGATCCAGCACTTGACCTTAATAATTTTGTCCTTGAATGATATCAAATACTTATAGCGATGTTCCAACATCTAGTGTAAAGCCTTTAAAAAATAGCAGAACATGTTATTGCAGCAAAAGAGGAACAATCTCACCATTTACCTCCCCATTATTATTACGGTTTTAATAGAATTGTCAAATAAGCAGGTGTTAGTATAGTGCATTTGTATATTTTAACACTAAGGAATTAATTTCTTTGCATTTATTGAATATAAATCCTTGTCAGTTTTAGACACATAAATGCTCCCTATGGCTTATGTTTACCACCTATGATTATGTATGGTCCCTGAACCCCATCCCCTTCTTTATTTGAAGGATTTTTCTGCAGACATATTCAGGCTGATTTTGGAGCTGGACTGCAGGTGGTGTTGGAGGGGGTGGAGAGTCCGGGTGGGTCTAAAGCTGGAGGCTGTTCATGTCTAACTATGAACACTTACTACGTACTTGTGTGTGTGTGTGAGTGTGTGTGTTTGTGTGTAAACACTGCTGATCAAGTCCATTAAGCTGAAAGAGAGGTAATTTAGAGCTGCTTACAGCTGTACATCTCAATAAAGCTTGGCAAGACTCAGTAGCACTGCGAGGGGATCTCCTCACTACACATTCTGAGAGCATTCACAACTTCCATTTAACCAGTGCGACTGCTTAGTCTTGACCCTGTGGTACAATTTCTGAATTTCTTTTTTTATGACGTAGACTCACCTAAAATGGCTTTCAGTTAACAGCTGTGCTGAACTTGTCAAGAGTTTATTTCTTGAGTTTAATTATCTCTACTCAACTAAGTATAGATACAAAAAAAAGCAATAAGGTTTAGTCAATACGAAACATTTCAAGAACTTTAAAAGTATAATCAAGTACAGTTGCAAAGACCATTAAAAACTTTATGATGAAACTGGCTCTCATCAGGACAGGCCCAGGAAGACTAAAAGTTATCTATGCTGCACAGCAAAGGGTCCTAAGAGTTATCAGCTTTAGAAACCACCGGTTAACAGCACCTCAGGTTATTGCCCATTGCAGAGTATTTTGGTTAGTTTAACACTTTTAAGTTTAATAAATGATTCCTTGTGGGTTCCTTCATAGTCTGAACCTTCAGTATTCATTTACAGTGTAAGAAAAAAAATAAAACATTGAATGGCGAGACGTCTTCTTACTTTTGAATGGCAATGTATGTCAAAGAGTTTTTTTTTTTTCTCAACAAAAAGAAGAAAAAATAGGTTAAAAACGATGTTGTAGATATTAACCAACATGCATTACGTAACTGTCCATAGAACTAAAATAAGGATGTAAATAGACATCTATCTATATACAGTAAAATGTATTGTAAATGTCATTGTAATATAATAGAAAAAGAGTGTAGAATGTAAGTTACATTCAAACAAAAAAAATCAAAATCGAGTATTCGTTGCTAAATAAAATATATATATAAAAAAAACATATTCATACCTTTAAAATGTGCTGTTTTTGTCAGGGTAAAAATGCTGCCCTTGTACTGCGTTCTCCTGAATTTGCATGACTAGCCAGCTAGCTAACCCTTAATCTAGCTGATTTTCAAATCATTCCACAGGGCTTACAAGCATTTATACAGGACTTTAGAAGAAGTAGAAACAGTAGCAGAAGTGGTTATGGTAGAGGTATTGGGTAAAACTGTAGAAATTAGAACAGTAGCTAGCCCTAAAGATACATTTCAATGCTATGCTACAGATAACAACACAGACCCCAATGGAGGCTAGACATAGATGTAATTTTAAATTTATCTGAATTGAATCGTGTTTACTAAGACAGAAACATTACTTAAAGACAAATAATGCCCAGAACTCAAACGTTTCAGAACGAAAACCCTATAGCCTAAAGAAATGTGGTCTCTGCTGCAAAAACAATACAGGAAGTTTGCTGGGATTGGATTTGTGTAGTTACTGTTACGTAAAATGACCACTAGATGGCAGTATCTAACCCCCTAAAGGCAAGTTATTCTAGAAAATGAATTAGACAATGCATTCCTTAGTATAGGGAACGCTGAAGAACTATCTATCTGGATAATTAGCTGTAGCTGTATATAGCTAATCAATGCACATATATTTACAAAGAAGACTAAAACAGCAATAATAATACTGCAAGGTCATATTAATGTGAGTAAATGATAATATAATATAATATTGTGCATTGCTTATTTTGAGCGAATATTAGCATTTAATTATGTGTACACTGTCTGGTCAACTTAACCAAGCAGTCCTATTAGTTTTTGGTGGTAACATAAAAAAAAAAAAAATTATAGCTGTGCCTGCCAATCAAATATAATTGTTAGGTGTGGGGCGATTTCTTTAAAAGGGCAATCTGTCGATGCCCCACTGCATGGTTTGGAAGTCACCTCAGATTGCTCGTGTTCACTCCTATTTTAACCATGTTTGTTTAGACTTTAAGGCCTTGCAATGCAATCTCAGTGGGTTCTGGGAGGGCTAGCCCTAGCGAGCTTGTGGGACAAGCAAGCTAAGCACAGTTTGGTTGAATCGTGCTGGAGCACGGTTCTGCCCCCCTCCCTACTCCTCCTGCTGGCCTGCCCTGACACTGCATTTAAACAATCCGTGCCAGAGCCGAGTCGTGCCGAGGTCATTACTCACAGCTCAGTGGGCTTGCTGGTGTTGTACCAAATTCAGCACCCCTGCCATGAAAAGCACCCTCTCTTGGGAGCGCGTCTTCTTGATAAAAGCTGAGATAATTCGCTCAAATACACGCCAGAAATCACAGTAATCTCAATCACTGTTACATACATAGCGACATAGCACATGCTCCCAAGAGGGGGTGCTTTTCATGATGGCGGTGCTGAATTCGGCACACCACAACCATGTTTGTTTACAGGATTGTCACATCACTGATCATCATGCTCCATGCTCGGATGATTCAAAAACATTTTTTTATAGCTGTGTGATTGCAAAAATTGTCAAAAGTTTCATATTAAAAAATAAAATAAATAATAATAATAATAATAAAAAAAACTTTGATAGGCTTGGACACTGGAAATTCTATCTAAAGCTCATGGTTTAGCTTGCTCTTATGGCCAAAATCAATAAAGCCAGGAGATAAATAATGTAGAACATAAGCCTACAGCTATAGGAAGGTAACCTAGGGGCAAACACAACACAGAAATGTGAATAAAACAAGAGAAAAGCAAGTCTCATACCAATGTGTTTTTTCTTTCAATTTTCTCTTATGAACCGATCAACAGAATAACCATAATATCAAACACAATTAGAAAATTTTAAATTTAAAACAATAAAAAGTTGGCATATATCCAGCTTATTATTAAAACTTAAGTACAGCAGACCTCCATGATGTGTTTTTTTTACATAAATGATTTCTTTTGTGAGTGTAATAAAGACTCCTGTGCTCTGTGTACAGTATTCACAGGCGCTCAGCATTTGCCTTCCAGCCTGCCAGAACTGAGCTGCTCAAGAACAAGAGGATAATTTGAGAGAAGCTTCAATGTTCATTTATTTCAGGGTGTTTCAGGCTCTAAGCTGTTTTAGATTATCATACAGTTCATGTCCTCTTCTAGAAAGACTGGCTTTCTAGACTTTAAACCAAAAGCCTGACCAGGTTTGATTGTAAACCTCTTAACTGATAGTGTACATATAGCCTTGTGTGTTTTGGTTGCTTTTCTGTATATACAGAACACAGTGAGCAGTTCTGACAGGAGTAGAGTTGAGTTGTGCTCTGGGTTGAGGAGAGGATAGGCTTCGAGTGTGTGTGTGTGTGTGTAAGGTTATAGATACACTAGATACCCTGTACTCTACAGGGGTTGAGTGAGCCTCTACAGAAGTGATAGAGGGGCAGATTAAGGTGAGAGCTTCTCATAATCTAGTCCCTCTGGACACACAAGTCCCTACTGTGCTCCACAGCCGTAACCACGGGAAACACTGTAACCATGGGGACAGGCCGTCTACTTCACTCACCTCCAAATGTGTCCATGCCTGTTTTCTTCAAACTCTTCTTTCCTTTCTTAATCTTTTCCTCTCCCCCTCCCCCCGCTCAACTGCTTCATCAATATCAGCTATCTCTCTCTCTCTCTCTCTCTCTCTCTCTTCTGTCTCTTCTCTCTCTTCCCGGCCCTTTCACTATGCTAATTGCCTCCTCTTGACTAGAGCGGTGAATGGCGTGCGCTTTACATCGGATGCTTTTTCTGCCATTGATTTTTTCCCCTCCTTTTCTCTTTCACAAGCGTTTGCTTTCGATTGCTTGAGTTTCTTTTTTTTTCCCACAGAAGACAAAATTGGTCGTCCTTGAATGACTGTGTGTGTGAATAAAGAGCAAAAAAAAAGAAAAGAAAGAAAATGAAAAACAAAAGGGGGTGAAACAAACAGGGTGAGACTTTTAAGCGTGTGCGGCTCAGTCAGTGTAATGTGTGACAGAGCAGAAATAGATAGGGAAGTGTGGATTGTCTTTTTGACCTGGTTTGTTTGGCTAGACTGTTCCGCAGAGCTCACTTCTGTAATGATGTAACAGCCGCAAAAATTCTCTTCTTCCTTGGCTTTGTGAATGTGTGTGTGTGTGTGTGTGTGTGTGTACGCATGTGTTTGTTCTAACCTGCCATTTCAAAACCGCTAAAATGCTTCTGACTTTGTAAAGTGCATTATACATGTTTTATGAGCAAAATCCTCTCTTTTTGGGCTCAGGCCTTGTCCACATTAATACTGAGATGTTACAAGAGTTCTCCCCAGCCTTTTGTAACCTGTGGCCGATACAGACCACCAGAAAACATTCAGCGGTTCTTAGAAAAATTTAAAGCGACCAAATTCAAAACACAAGCAATTTTAGGAATAAGTGCAACTATTGATTTTAGCTTTAGCATCAAAAATATCCAAGACATGACACATTCACCATAAACAAGACAAATCTGGTAAATACCTGCTCAAGAGCGTTAGCTTCAAGGCTACAGGTCATTCCTGTATTTAAAAATCATTATTGATGTTCACTACAGATTAACTTCATCTAGTGTCACATGTACAGTATAAGTGCATGAGGTTGGCTGTTAGACTGTCCAGACATTTTATTCAGTCCAAAAAATGTTTTTTACAGTCTTATAGTCTCCATAGGAAACAAGTCGTTTTCTTTATGCCATCAGAACATATTCATTACTGATTGCTATCAGGGTTCTATCAGGACAATTCATCAACACTGGCTGTAATATACAAAAATTACACTTTGACGAAGAGAGCTTTTATACATTGCACAAGAAGGAAAAAACATCACGGTATGTATGAATAAGGTTTGCCATAGGCCATCTACACAAACACCAGGACTTCTGGTACAATGTATTTTGAACAGATCAATTTTTAATCTTGGAAGATGTTTTTTTTTTTGACAGCAAGTTTTCTCCCTGCAAATCTCCCAAGGAAATCTCTCGTTCTGATGGTGGATGCTGTATATTGACATCAACTGTGGCAGGAGTTACCTGTATGTTCTGTTATTATACTGTAGGATTGTTGGAGATTCTTTATGCACCTTAAGGTCTATTCTTGATCTGATTTCTCACTTGTAAATTAATTTCTGGACTGATTTCTGATTCATTTAAAGATCTTTTTTAAATTCCCTCCTAGTTTCATCTGCAATTACAGCCTTCTTCCTGAAAGCTTCAGAATGAGCTAATGTCAGACTATTGCGATACCTTCTATTGCCATGAGTCTTTTAGGTGTTAATTGGCTAACCTCAGACGGGCCTGTAAATTAGCCTTCTTGCACAGAGGTACTGCAGGATCTCAATCAGTTATGACAGAGTGTGATTTTCATTGTTGACTGCGCTCCCAGCTCCCTTGAGATCATTAATAAGCTTCTTCTATGTAGTTCAGGGCTGACACTTTGCCTTTCTTAGAATCATCCTCATCAACAGTGGTCTCCTTCTTACCAGGCTACTTGCAGATGGGTCTTTTTAACCCATTCCAACCTTGTGCAGGTTGACACTCTTGTCACTTCTGTGACAGTGGTCTTTTATACACATAATGAGGTGAGATTAAGAGTGTTATCTTAAAGGCAAATAACTAATTTTGTGCCTTATTGGTATGTGAGGCTAGTCTGTCTAAATTCTTGCTTGTTGGTAGGGGATCAAACGTTTATTTCATTTTATATATATGTATATATATATATATATATAGTTGATATTGTGTCTCCCTCTGTTTAAATAACCCTACTATTAAAACATTATAGGTGGTTCATGTATTTGTAAGGCTGAAAACTTCAAAAACTAAATCAGCAGGGGATAAAACATTTTTTCCCCCACTGTATGTATGACCCTGTTGTTTAGACATTAGTGTTTGTGTGTTCTCATAAACACATACGCTGTAGTTCCTTAATGAGGAGAATTTATTACATGATGCTCACATTTAGGTTGCTGATGTCTTGAGCATGAGCATGCTCTCAGGTTCCTATTAGCTCGGGCCGCTTCAGCCAGGCTCTAGATGGAGAGATGATTAGCGTGATTAAAAAGCATTAACTCCGGCATTAACATGGAGAGTAAATAGTGCTGTAATGAAACTCTATGGGAGGCCGAGGCCCAACGCTGGGGCTCCTCGGCCCTCAATGAAGCCTTAATGACCACTTTACCCGCTCCTGCTGTATTACTCTCTCTTCACTGTCAGCCGTTCTTCTAGCCGGGAGCAGAACTGGGCTTTGTCAGGCCCGGGATGCAGAATCAGTGTAGTTTTAGGGTGAAAAAAAAAAAAAAAAAAGAGAGAAACATGATGCGTTGTGGGGAGAGTAACCTGCTGAGTCACCATTGTCCTGTCATATTATGGGCAAATAATGAGGCGAGCTGAAAGAGCTGTACCATGCAGTCAGCACTGAACAGAAACACTACAGACAATGATGAACTTTGGGAAGTACACAGGAACGCTGAGGCCTCCTGCTATATGAAGGCAATGCATCCAGCCATTGATGTCTTTTCTTTTGGTCACACTTTGCCTAGAGCTCTATATTAAAAATGCAGCAAGAAGGGCCATGATGGCTTTTGACATCCATCTCGAAACTGGTGCATAGAGCTAGGTGCTGATGGGAGCCACTTCATCCGGCATGCATTAGAACCACAGCAGGTATACAGAGTCTGAACCTTCAGGTGAAAACACATTTTCTGCAGGAGCCTCCAGAGACAGGCCTAACCCTTGTCCGTTCCATCCCACTTCCATCATTTTTCAGCCGAGCTTATCTGGCCGATGCACACTCATAAACTCTCGAGAAGAAGGCGCTGCGGTCAGCGATGGTCCTATCCAATATCGGGGATTTTTATTTGGTCTATATATTGCAAGGCAGCGCTGCTGCAGCAGTGGAATTACACGATAACAAATATTAGAGAGTTCTCCACAAGACACACAATTCACGTTTTCGAGGTGTAGTGGAGGAGAGGGGGGTCTGGAGTTCTAAAGGACTGTGGCGTTTATCCATTCTTGTCAGTCCCGTTTTACAGAAACATGCACGGTCGCACCCCCACACACACATGCACGCACATGTGCCGGGGAGCATGAAAACCCTTGTTAGTATGGAGTAAATCTGCCCATCTGTCTCATTCAAAGTGGATTTGGTTTGCCAGCCGGGCCGGCTGCACTGAGCCCTCTGCTCTTCAATAAAACAGCAGAAGAAAGTTAGGCCTGTCAATCCGGCCTTGCAGCCCCAATGACATCTCACTCTGCTCCTTCATACCAGCTCGGCTCACAAAGCTGAGCTCACTGGAAGCGGAGCTCACACGGCTCTATCACACACTCACAGACATTCAAAGACGTGGTTTTGCACACTGTTGCAGTTCGAAAAAACATAGACCATAATTTCTTTCCCTACTTCATTTGAGAACAAAATCATTGTATTTCCTTTTTTAGTATGTAAAAATTTTTATTTCATGGTCAAATCTACCAAAACTATAAGTAAAACCTCCTTTAACCTATAAAGAATCTTCTCCTTTTAAATTAGTATTGTTAAGTCACACATAATAAGTTCACCTGTTGTCTGATTAGGCACCTAGGCATGTTGTGATGCTCATTGCTACCTTACATCCCATAAACAGTCTATTTCACTCCTTGCGTCTGCTTCACTTAAATAGGAAAGACACCACTGACTGATTAAAAACCTGACAACAGTTAACCGTCAGATGTCCATTGCTATCTTGGCAATGCAGGCACTACATGTGCTCTCAATGCGTATATACTTCGCCTTTGTACCATAGAAGGACTCACCGCAGTGAACAAACCAACTACAATAAACAATAATGAACAGAATACTTAATAAAATAAGATTGTGGTTCCAGTAAAATACATGCTTGTACAGTTTCCTCTGCTGAGAAGTGCAGAAACGCTGCACTATTAAAACACAAAAATAAAGTTTAAAAAATTTACTTTCCATGCTGCTGACCTTTCAGAAGCATTTATTGGGTAGTTTACCCCTTTGTGATATATTGTTGGCTGCAGGACAAGCCTCTAAAATGTACTTGTCTAAAATATATTTGCCCAGATTACAGATTTTGCAACATTGGGCTGAGAGAAGCTGACTTGTCATTTCGATTTCTATAAATTTCTGCAAATTTCTATTTACAGTTGGCTGTCCATAAACCAGCCACCAACGCCATTGTTTCCAGTGGTGTTGTGACCCTGTATTAATGTTAGAAAACCCAAATTTTTTTATATGTAAAGTAAATTAAGGTTTCTTTTGTTAAAGATGTGTTCTTTAAAAAAAGAACACATTTTTTAGATGTGTTCTTTTAGAGGCTGTTAAGACAGGTACTTTAACAAAAGTAGGATAAACTCTTTTTAATACCACTGAATTAGTAGGTGTACCAATACTTTTGTCCATCTAGTGCATGAGGGACAGGAATGGAGAAAGGAATTGTAAATAATACAGAGAGAAATCATTATTTTGGTCTCACAATACAAACATTATAAGGTGACTCCAGCACAAGCCTCGACACACACACACACACCTCTGCCCCATCTCATTAAAATGTACCTCGCTGCAATAATTGATAGGGAACTATAAAATGGAAATTTGCGTCTGGCATTAATTAATCATGTGCCGAGTGTAGCTAATCAGCACTTTTCACGGTGGTATTGAAGCATGGACACTCATACACACACACACACACACACACACACACACACACACACAAATATACACACACACACACACACAAACACACCCCCACACACACACAAACACATTTACTAATACCCAGCTCAGGAACAAGTTGACACTAGGTTATGTGAGTTGCTGTACATTGTTAGTGGTGTTTTATTACCATATTAATGAGATGGCCTCAAACTGAAGCAGCAGGATTAAAATAGTGCTGTTGTTGGCAGGATGTGGCCGCTGTATCTCTCAGACGGACAGCACAACAAGAGCTCCAGCTTCACCCCAAAGTCTATTTCTTCTCCCCCAAATCCCTCAATCACAAGGTCCCTGTTTATCTTTCTCAGTGGATTCTGAATGACCGAGGAAGCACGCTCACACACACACACACACACACACCCCTATCTACTGACTGAGTTATTACACTCAATCATAAGAGGCTTACTATAAGGCCTGCTCTGCTTTATTCAATAACACCTTGCTAGGGGCCGCTGTCAAAACTATGATGAACTTTGCAGATATAAAAGCTTTAATAAAGTATCAATGATGTATCTGTTGAACTTTCAAACCCAGAATTAGTTTAGGCCTGTCACAATTATCACATAATTCCCCAAATTTTACTATTTGATCACTTTTTTTCATCCATATAAAGAAGCGTATAGATCACTCATTTTAGTTGTAATTCTGTATACAATTTAAAATATCATGATTTTATTAGGCTATTTGTACAGTTCTTCTTTTGGAGCAGAGTAAATTATAACAGACACAAACAAGAACTTGGAGCACAATATGTCATTTTAAGGAATTCTACATACAAGGGCAAAAACATACATACACCACTTACGTTATTAATTCAGAATATTAAGACACACCCTTGTCCTCCTAACTTCCTGTTAGTAATCATGATTGACTACAGCTGGTAGCTTCTCTGTACAAATTACAAAAAATATATATATATATATCAAAAGCTTACTTACTGAAGCCTTGTGTAGACACAGTTAGTTTACATGGGGAGGGATTAGATTTAGATTTTAGTCAATTTTGAATGTGCCATGTTAGTTATTTGTACGAACTGCATTGTATAGTGTAACCCAGACTTTCCCAAGTGATACTCTAAAATGTGCTTGGCATTTGGATGCCAGGGCCAGGATTAAAGTACAACACTGGTGTAGCCTATAGCCTACAATGCCGTATGTGTTGTATTATTACTATAAATTGATTACAATTGGCTGTAATCAATTTTTTTTTGGAGGTGACAGCAGTGCATAAATCGAGTAGCCACTTCCATCATTTTTTTTTACAGACATCATGTGGTAAAATGACATATCCTGTGATATTATTATCCTGTAGTTATATTACTTCACTTATCCAGGCAAAACTAATCCAATCTAATTAGGGTTTAGAAACTGAAAATGTCTCTTGGATCTATTTCCAAACATCTGAAGATTTTAGTTAAAATAACTATACATGGATCCAAGTTATGGAAAATAGTTACTTTCACCCTCAGCTGAAAGAATATAGGTTCAAAAAGCCAGGAACAACCCAAGAACCATCAAGGCACCCCTGGAACACCTATAGTCAAGTAAGGTTTACATGATCACAGACTGAATATCATCAGGCACTACCTATGTAATAATGAGTGTATCAGAAGTTACATTATTATCATGAATTTTCTTTTTGCACCCTGCTAGAAAAATGAGCATAGACTAGCATAACCTGTTACTATCAGAAACATCATATGCTGCATTTTGAATGTTCTTATGCTAGTTACCAGCATGAACATACTAGATGATCAACAAAACCAGCACCAGTTAATCACAAACCAGCATGAACCAGCATGGATTCCATGCTAGTGGAAGCTGTTATTTTTAAAAGATAATGAATTTACCACAGTGGTTCCTCATTATGTTGATTGGTCTAACATTAATACCATTCACACATAAGTGTTTTCGCTTGTACTTCCTCAGACATTTCAGAGAAAAACATAAGCTGTGCTTGACTGCACATAATTTGACATTTGTGTGGGAATATAATTATGCTATTTTAACTAATTGGTATTACACAAATTACAATCATTGATAAGTACGCTCATTCCCAATATATTATTAATTTTAATTTAGTTTATGTTGTTTCTGTTTAATTGTGTAAATCTTTAAAGGTTGATTAAACTTAATGCTAATAAGAGTCACAGTCTCTTCCTGTTCTGTGTCTCTCCTGTCTGTCTCAGTGTTTTTTCCTGTCTCCCTGTTTGTTTATTTACCTTCCCCTGCATGTGGTCTGTGTTCCTCCTGTATCTCCACCTTAAGTGTTTTCATGTGTGTTCATTTGCAACTCCGCCCCCTTTCGTTACCTGTCCGCAGGTTTTTCATGTTTGCACTTTCCTGTCCTCTATCCTGTGTATTTATAGTCCCTTTGTCTTAGTTTCCGGTGTCGGTTCTTTTACGTTTTTCGTCTGTTATGGTTGCGTGTTCTTTGTTTTTTCTTTTTGTTTTGTTCTGTTTTGTATCATTGTTTTTGTTTAATAAGGACCTCTCATTTGCTTCCGCTGCAATAAACACAATACAGTATATAAACAAAATTATTGGAACACATGATTATACAATGCTTCTTCCAAAATGAATGTTATCCTGCTTTTGTGTCTGTAAGAGTCTCAGCCATAGACTGTGTATAGCTGGACAGAGCATCGTCTCTCAAAAGTGAAGCCACCACAGGTCGGGCGCCCCCTGCTGTTCCGTTTCAGAAAGCTGTGTAACCCCACCCATCCCCATAGGTTTCAATGGCAAAAAAGACAACTTTAAATCACTTTTTTTTCCAAAATACTGTTATTCTACCTCCATTATTTAAATGCAGCAGCTAGTGTAACCTCTGCTTATATTGACAAATTTTTATATCACCACAGAATTCGTTTTTAAAAACGTTATTCGGCTCTGTTCAAAAAGCTGTGGTTATGGGTGGGAACAATAACAGACCGTCAGCTCTGCTCCGCTCTGCTCTGCAGCCTGTGACCGCGAGGCAGCCCTCAGGGGCGGGGTTATTTAAATGAGTAGGCGTCTCTCCACAGTCTTTCTCCCTCCTCTGGTCTCTACTGGGCAGACTCGGGTATCAGGATCGCCAACATGGCAGAAGATTTTGGCTTCATTTTCACTAAATGAATGGGAACAGCGACACGGCGTCCATTTTTTTTACAGTCTCTGGTCTCGGCAGTCTCGATTTTCTCGAGACCACCATACCTCATTTCCCCAGTACATCCCCAAAGTACTGGATGGAGCACCATCATTCCAGAGAACACAGCAGCCATCACTGTGGTGTCTGGAGAACAGGGAGAGTGAAGAACCTTGCTAGGTCTGGGTATTGAACCCACAACCCTGTCATAAAATGATCGAGAACATTGTTTTTGTAAACAAGTTGTTTCATTATAATGACAATCACCCTTTACTAATCGTGAGCTAAAGTTTAATGATAAGGACAGGCTTTTTTTTACCTAGTTTCCTGTCTTCCTGCAGGAGAGGAATTAAGGGACTGTTTTTTACAGGACTAAAGGTCTGATTGCAGAGTCTGACCTGTGTGTGAGCTGTAGATGAATCACTGTTTGACTCTCTCTCTCTCAGACTAAGTGGATTGGAGCAGAGTTCACCTCGGCTGACCTGAGGCCAGTATACAGGTGCAGTCTGTCGGATAACTCTCCCCGCTGACGCTTTTCCAGCAGATGTGAGGACATTTGCAGGCGTTTACTCATCAGCTGTCTTCTTATTTGAACTCCTTCATAATGTCTCAGACTTTGGCCTTTCGATAGTTTACAGGTGAAAAGTGCAACCCTGCTAACAAGTTGTCATAATCTATAATTTATTGTATCTCAGTTTCTAACCTGAAGACCTCTGTAGGACAGTTGTGTGGGTTTATGTAACACATTTAGTGCGTTGTTATGTGTTATCGCACATAGTTAATATGAGACTTAAATGAATTTGTGTTTTTTGTTCAAATCATTTCGAATCATTTAAGTAATCAAAGTATGCAGAGCCTGTACATTAGGGGTGTCACGATCTCGATATTTTATCGAAATCGAATCGAAATGAGGTCATGGTCTCGAGTATCGAAGTCAAAAAGAGGATCGACGATCCCTCCCGCGCGCGCTACGCAAATAGCGCAGCGCGCTACGCAAATGGCGCGGCACCAACACAGCGCATCCTATTCATTTAAATAGAGAGCCGCTGCATGAGCGCAGCCCCGCCCTCAGTTCTGCTGTGTGAGAGACAGCTGCCTTTCAACCACGGAGGAGAAACTGAAAACGGATTTATAGAAATATAGACAGGGCTCTCAAGTTTTGATTGTCGGCGGGAGTGTGATCACTGTTTTTTATCTGTCCAACGGGGGAGGGGGGGGGGGGGTTGGGCGCGCAGGTTTTGTATCTGTGAGAGCGTGTGAACTCGCTGAAATGCGTGTGTCAGTGTGACTTGAGAACACTGACTATAGATCACAGTGAGGTGGATTAAAAATCTTAAACTTATAATTGACTACACCTGTTGCTTTCCATTGAATTAAAAAAACATCTTTCTCTCAGATAAAGTAAACACAAGCGTGTTTCTGACTAAAATAAAAGCTTTTCAGGAGAGATATAAGTTATGTGTAAATATTTATAAGACAATACCTGACAAAATCTGTTTTAATGACGTTAATAAACATCACTGTGACAGCGCTAGTCACAGTTTCACCACATCACTTATCTAACCAGCCTGTACTGATTTCTGCCCCCCAATAATGCTTTCAATAACCTCTAATAGACTTTAGTAGTCTTCAGTAGCCTTTAAAAGACTTACCTGGCGGCCGTGGTGTGTCCACTAAACTCCGTAGTTATAAACATCCTGAGGTTAGCAGCGCGCTAACTGACCTGTTTGTAATGTAATCCCAGCAGTGACTCCGTGTCGGCTGTTCTAACCTGCTGCTGTTAGCTGCTTGGGCTGAAAGATGAACTGTAGTGAGCTGTATTATCCAGTTAGTGGGGTTAAAACCTTTATTTGTTTACAGAAACAGTAAAAACGGACTGGCTGAGCCCTGTAGCCCGTGGCTGGGCTGTACTGAAGTAGTGACTGAGTGAAGAGAGCGGGGCTTGTGCTGCTGCAGCTCCGACTAGTGGTTTGATGAAGAACTGCAGCTTCATGTAAGTGAGCAGTTTCACCAGCCATCCACACACAGCTCTGATAAACTGCTTGTTTTAATAGTGCACACTGTTGCTACCAAAAAAAGTCACTAGATGGCATTACCATATATATCTTAATAAATAATAATAATAATATTTATAATATTTATAATAATAATAATAATAAATATATTATTTAAATTTTATGAGGCATAAAATAATAACAAGAAAAAAAAACAAGAAAATCGAGAATCGAATCGAATCGTGACCCTCAAATCGAAAATGAAATCGAATCGAGGATTTAGAGAATCGTGACACCCCTACTGTACATGCATTAGCGTTTTTTCTTGTATAGAAGTATACAAAGTGCTGCTACTCAGACCAGAAGGGAGATTAAAACATAGATTAATCCTCATCATAGCTGATAAGTAGTGGCACATTTTAGAGACAATAAATTCAACTGTTTTCAATTCAATTCAATTTATTGTCATTATACTGATACAGAGTTGTACAGTACAATTTAAAAAAAAACTATTAGGCTAGATCTCCAGTGCAGACAACAGACAAACAGTGTAAGACAGAGCATACAGTGCACAGACAATAAGTACAGAAGACAA
Source organism: Astyanax mexicanus (assembly GCF_023375975.1). Classification (NCBI taxonomy): domain Eukaryota; kingdom Metazoa; phylum Chordata; class Actinopteri; order Characiformes; family Acestrorhamphidae; genus Astyanax; species Astyanax mexicanus. The sequence continues at coordinate 66,382,254 of NC_064408.1, read as the reverse complement.
ATGCAAGTACAGGGGACACAGACAATAGATACAATCAATATTAGTATGTTTATGTGTGATGAGGTACTGTTAAGGTAAGATAAGAGTGCAGTAGTGTCATCAGTGCATTGTATATGGTCCATATGTGTAGAATACGTAGAGGTAGGGCAGGTTGATGAAAGTGCAGAGTGCATACATGTGATATGATTAAAGTGTAAAGTGCAGTCTCTGTGCTGGAGCAATCGGTAGCCATGTAAGAAAACTGGAAGTGGTCAGTGGTCAGTCTGTGTATTGTTCAGGTTGTAGTTAGTGTTGCTGGAGTCAGCAGTTTCATAGCATGCGGGAAAAAGCTGTTCTTCAGTCTGGTGGTTCTGGCTCTAATGTTCCTGTAGGGGTTGGAACAGGAAGTGGCTGGGGTTATGATACAGTGGCTCTGTAGAAGTTGCAGAGGAGCTGTTGTGGTAGGTCGACACTCCTCAGCCGCCGGAGAAAGTGGAGGCGGTGTTGGGCTTTCCTGATGATGTGAGACGTGTTCAGTGACCAGGTAAGATCCTTGGAGATGTGGACACCAAGGAACCTGAAGCTGCTCACTTCCTCCACTGTCATTCGCTCGGGGGTGCATGCACTCTGTTCCCATGCCTGAAGTCTCAAGTTCAGTTGGCAAATCTATCAGAGGAGGATGTCTGGTTACATTCTAGAACAAGATTAGGGGGCCTTTGTTACCAGCCATATCAGTGTGTGAATGGTGCGGATGATTGTTGTGAGATTCACTTTTTCATTGAGGAGAAGAGCAGATTACTTTGGAAATGAAGGACAGCTCACTACTTGAGAAGAAATCAAAACAGCTCCCTGCACATAGGTGGTACTCATGAGCAAAATTCAGAGTTGAGTGCATTGTTGGCTAGGTTTACAGATGTCTTTGCACTTGTTGCTTCTGTGTTGGCTGAAGGTTGAAGGTTTGTAGTAGGTAGTAGTGGCACACTTTTGGAGCCAATAAATTCACCTTTACCTGAGGGACTGAGTCTTGTTCTCTCCCTTGTTTCCACCCAGAGTCAATTGTTCCAGGTTCAGGTGGCAAATCTATCACAGGAGGATGTCTGGTTACAACCCAGAGCAAGATTAGGCACTTTGTCACCAGCCGAGTGTGTGAATACAGATGATCACTGTGAGCTTCGCTTCCATCGTATATCAGCCAGGGTAGAGCAGATCACTGTGGAAAGAAAAGACAGCCCACTACTCGAGAACAACTCGAAACAGCTCCTAGGCAACTTGCACATATGTGGTACAGAGTTGAGTGCATTATTGGCTAGGTTTTCAGATGCTTTTGCACTTGTGGAAGATGACCCTGGTTATACAGATACGATTCAGCACGAGATTAATTTGACTGACGATACTCCAGCAGCACAACCTTATTGACATATTCCACCAACTGAGTACAGGGAGGTCAGAGAGCATATCTCTAATCTTATGCAGAAGGACGTGATAGAATAGTAATAGTGCATATGCTTCACCCATTGTCTGAAAGTAGCTTCACTGCATGTCTGATCCATCCTTCGCTGTCTGTCAACACCCACCAGTTGCACAGCAGTGCGGCTCCATTGGACAGTGGAACCCACAAGATCTTACAACTTTACGCATAATTGTGTGATATGGCAGGATGTATGGTTGTTTTCCTAATAAAAAAATCATATATAATCTTCTGATTTTGGGCCTCCACAATTAGCATCTCCTCATCCATAGTGTCAATGGGGAGAAATGATGCATAAAAATCTCAGAATTTAGGCCTACTTATGCCCATTATGACGCTTTGCGTACTGCTGAAGAGGCTCTGGAGCATCGCAGCTTTGATGAAGCCAGAACATAGCATAGCCACAGCTATTTAGGGGGTGAATAGAGATGATTTGTGTCCATGACTGACCCTATCCTTCCACCTGACTAATGAGTCTGTATTAGAACTTTCTGAAACTAACTGCTTAGTACTCGAGACAATAAGTCACACCAAATTGATAGGAGGAGGTCAGTTGGATGTGGAACCTGTTAAAATAGTTAAGAGTAAGGCTGTTAATAAGACTGTTTTAATTAAAAGAATAAATTAAATCTTGTGTGTACCAAGACCAGAGGCCCTATTTTAGCGTTCTATAGCGCATCGGTCACTTACGCATTGCACAGCTGGATTTAGGGCATGTTGGTGTGTCTTTGGTATCGTGTGTGCACAAAAAAGCCCTTACAAAACGCACATAAGACATGTACTAATTCTACACCAATTAATCATTGGTGTATTTTGGGTGTGACATGAAATAAACCTCTCAGTGTGGCAGTTGTTTTATTGTGATTAGGCAGCTGACTGTTGACTGTTGCCAGTGTTTTAATCAGTCAGTGACGCACCTGTATTTCCCACGCCAGATAGAAACATAGAAACATTCCCATAGAAACACACCAAAAATGTACCTAAACACACCTCACTCTCAGTCCACCTCACCCACCAGTATAAATATTTATCTAAACTCCAGTGCTATTTTAATGGCAGGGGTGCAAAGCATGAAAAAAGACTTGAAGGGGTGTAAGCCAGCAATGAGCATCGCAACTCGCCTTGCGCAGGGTGTAAAATAGGGCCCCAGAAGTTCTGATACCTGCACCAAAATAGAATAATTCAGCCATACAACATGTCATTCAGTGTCCTTAAAGCCTGAGGTGTTTTCACAAGTCTTAACAGAGCTGAGTTCTGTTTTTTTTTTTCAGGGAAGCTGTAAAAAATGTATGAATGTAGATTAAGTTACTTAGGACAGTGACAGTGAGCAGGGGTCAATGTAGCCTAGTGGTAAAATTTACTTAGAAGTTTTCCTTCTGTCTAGTTTGCATTACAGAGGCTTTTATTTTGACACTTCCTTTAAGACCCTGCTGGTGTGTTGTTGTCAGATATGCACCTCAGAAAGTGATGGCAAAAGTGGGGCTTTTGGAAGATTAAATCAAATAAACTAAACTAATCTGAAACATTATTCTATCTTGGGAAACCTTCCAATCATCATCCACCACAGTGACATCTGGTGGGCAATCAGGCACTTTACCTGTTTGTCTTAAAGTTCAAAATGATCCCAAACAACAGACCCAGGTCTTTTTTTTAGGTCCTTTCATTTCACAAATTCTAATGGTTTGACAAATTATGACCAATAAATGATGAAGAAATGTAACAGGTTTTTCTCCACAAAAACAAGTACAAGGCTTTGCACCTCTTAAAGTGTGACAATGTTATCATGGTGAGAACAAACAGTTCTGAGATCAGAGATCAGATTTCTCTCATTTACATACATCTAGGGAAAAACATCTTGGTCTCACATCAGTTGTTTGCACTCTTTACAGTCTTTAAAGCAATGTTTCGAAACTAATTAAACTGTAATTAAAATAAATCGATTCAGATTCAATTTAAGTTTCGAGTTTGACATCATTTGACATAATCAGACACTGTTGTGAGAAAAGATGGCCAGTTCTGTGTCTGTCATCATTTTTTGTTCTAAATGATGGATACCACTTTATTTGAGTAGATGTCTGAAGATTTTACCAAATGGGATGGCTCCTTAAAGCATCAATGCTAGCATGATGGATATGTTGTATTTTATACAACAGTTAGTGACGACCTCACAATCTGATTGGTTGAGAAGTGTTCTAGCCGTGCTGATATTTGTGATAACAGCACGGCCTTCTCACACTAAACTTGTGTCACTTCGCAGACGAGTTGCAGAGTAACGGCGTATACACACAGGACAGCTTAGAATCATCAACGGCATCAGCGGCAGCGTTAGCTTAGCACAGGCTAGCGCTTAACCACGGCTCGCTCGCCCGCAGCGCTGGCTGTTTTTTTGTGGAAAAAAAGGAAAGAAAATCGCTCGGCTAATGCCGTCTGACAGCCAGAACGCTAACCAGCCAGGCTAGGCTAAGTTAATGCTGAGCTAAAGCAAGCTACGCTAACCTAACCACAGTCCGGCCGGCTAGCTAAAACCAACACCACCCTGCAAAACAAGCAGAAATGCTCAAAAATGTGCAGCTTTCACCTGAAGTCAACTCCACAAAGCAGGAGAGTAGAGTATTAGCGTTATTTCACGCTCCTAACGTTACCATCTTCGCTTATTCCCAATTTTGATTTCAAGCTAACTTCCATGATGTTAATCTGTATTAACCATACACCATTTTGTAGCTAACTTTCAGTTCTGTTACAGTTGTGGTGAAACTACTTTTTGGCGGAAGGCACAGTCCATATTAAAGCATATTCAAACTGAATTTCTTAAAGTTCTTTGTTTTTTTTCTTTATTCATTTTGTTAAAAAGAAAAAAACTGTTGTATAAAAGCAATAGAACACTCGAGGTCGTGTGTTATCACGAATAACATCACGGCTGTGATGATCTACGTCACTTGCCTTCGGCTCGTGCCTACGACGGCCGCGATGTTATTCGTGATAACACACTCCCTCTCGTGTTCTATTGCTTAATTATATAATCACTTAATCAGTTCATAGGTAATCATTAGCTATAAGCTCCCTATTGCAAACATTTCATTTAACTGTATTTGAATATGGTTTTATGTTTCTCATGAGCTCATTTCATGAACTTTGAAATGAATAGAGGTTCTCTCAAGTGAATTCTTTAAGGCCATCCAGTGAAAAGATAAGAGATAATGTATGATTCTTTGTTGCTCTGAAATAACAGTTCATGTTGTACTGGAGTACTGTAATGTAATATTGTAATCTAATGTAGGTGGAGATTCTTTCCTTTCTGCTTTTTAAGAACCACTACTGTATTTATCCTAGTATTATATTTTATTGGTTAATTATAGTTTATTACACTCTCTCCTTGAAAAATTTTAAGTTAGGGAACTTTGTCCTCCTTTTGACCGCTCCTTTAGCCCTGTGTTGGTTCAAATTTAACAGGGTCACACATACTATTAACCTAAGAGGTTGTAATGTATGTTAACCATGTTAATCCACTTTATGTGCAAATTAGAATTAACTCCAGATAACCAAGTAACAGATTTTTACTATCTCTTCATTCAGAGTGAATTTGATTGTGGTTAGATGAGAAGTATAAACATGTACCATTCCGACAATATATTGTTTTAAACACGAGTGCAGTATGAAGATGATCTATGGAGAAACTCAAGAGAACTTGAGCAAAATTTGCTAAGCGTCTTTACTCTATTCGCTTTGTACTAAAATGCATTAATTTTAAATGGACATATAGGAGGATGAATCAGGGAGCATAGTGCATCCCAAATCTATCAACTTTAATATTTTAATATAACATCATATTCATAATGGCTTTTAGAAAAATGTGTTTTGGGGAGGGGTGGTAATGCACTATAGGATCTTGTAGAGCAGCATAAAGCCTTAATTACATTTTTCCCTTTATATAACTTTTACTTTTGTACTATAAGTAGTTTTGAAACCAGTACTTTTACACTTTTTCTTAAGTAAAAAGTTTGCCAAGCCCAGCATAGCAACAATTCAGGCATTTACTACAAAATATCGCTTTACCTCTACTCTATTCTACATTTTCTCTTTTTACTTGTTCCTGGCTCATAATTATATTTAAATAAAGCTATTTTTTATTCTTTAAACATTATTAAAACATAATTTTTATTACTTTACCCAACTCAGCAGCTGGCACAGGAGCCGGGGGTCAGCTGTTTCTTCAGTTCCGCAATCTCCGCTGACCTGAGTTTGGACCGCAGGTGTGCGGAAGAGCCTGTCAGCCGCCTCTTCACATTGCCCTCTCTCTCAAACACACACCAATCAGCACCAACGGCCCAATCTGCAGCCTCGCACTGACAAGCCGGCTTCAGCCAGACGACCGCGCAGACGGAAATATCTCTGACTAGAATAACGAACTCAGTGGGAAGCGAGGCTGGGGGATAAAATAAAAAAATAAATGCGGGACGTGCAACATTTTCTCCCCCTTGCTCAGTTTGTTTGCTCTGTCCTTCACTCCCATGTTTCAGATTGCTGCTGTTGGCTGTTCCCTCTGTAAACACTACATTTCAGCCATTCGCTGTGTCCCTTCAGCGGTACACTCTGTATTTTGCTTCCAACTGTGTTTTGTGTGTACATTTCTTTTGGTGTGTGTGATGGTTGTGGGTGTAGAAGGAGAGGGCTTGTAATGTACTTTGAAATTGTTTGTTATTGACCAAGTTCTCTAGGGAAGAATTGACAGAGATCATTTGGGCTCTGTCAGAAGGAGAAAAGGTGGAAGGAGAGAGAGAGAGAGAGAGAGCAAGAGAAAAAGATAAATTTTTATACATTTTATACCCTGTAGCTGTTTCTCAAAACCGACTCCCCAGTCCCTCGCTCCACCAGCCTGCATGAGCCTGCAAGCAAACCTACTTTCTGGATTTGCTTTTAATGTTGTGTCGGCATTGATTCACCAGCAGACTTTATTTGTGAGTGAAGTCATTTCCAGGTGAATTATTCAAAACCCAGCCCAGTGCACAACAACTCACACTCCATAACATAAAAAGATAAATGTTTACGCAGGTACGCCTCAATCTAAAACGGCTGCAAGTCCTGACGCTATCTCCAAGATTGGTAGTAACTGGTTACATCATTTGCTCAGTAAAATGCACATGTTCTTCAAGTTTAAAGCATAATATTTTTGCTTAAGCATGTTTCTGAAGGGGTGTTTTCAGTAGATTTAGTCAAATGAGATACTGATTTATTTTGTATCTCAGATTTATTATTGAGTCCCAGTCAAAAAAAATAATTCAATGAATCTTCTGGACAAAACAGTGTTTTTTAACTCAAGATAAGCAGACTTTATTTTTTTGGTCTCTTAGCCAGCATATCTCAGCCTCTCCCAGTCTAAACCCCAGCCTATTCTGACCAAGTCTTTATGCCTTAACTTCCGCACCTGATCACCCACCGTTCCACCAATCACGAGTGAGTAGTGTACTTCCTTGAGGTTGACCTGAACTGAGTAACAATGATCTTAACCAAAGGTTTTCTGTAGCTACAGATTTGCACCTTGTTATGGGTAAATATTGTTTCATTCCTTCCTGCAAATGTGTTTTATTTTTATGACTTTTCATGTTTATCACTTCACATGTTTTAGCCAACTTTAGTCATGCCACAGCATCTGAATAGACTTCGGCCCAATCCCATTTCACCCCTTGGCCATACCACTTACCCCTACCCCTTCTTTTCGAGTGTACCACTTTCCCTTGGAACAGAGTTCTCACCCTAAGAATTGAAAAACCCTTCAAGCACCCGATACTTCATCACTTTGTGTTGCCATTTTACCAGTGATTCTCATAGCCATCTGAAAAATCTCAGTCTGAAGGGCTAAAAAGCCCCTACTTTCCCCACTCTTTCAGCCTAACAAGAATCGAGACACCTTCACCACTTGGCGTGCACACACAAAACAGAAGGGTGAAATGGGATTGGACCTTTAAATGATTTACTTGTGCACTTTAGGGCATTGTCTTGTTGCATTACCCAGCATCACTTCAGCATCACTATTCCTCAAAAATGTTTTAATACACTTCTGTATTCATTGTTCTCTCAATGCTCCCTCCACCATGCTTCACAGTGAATGTGGGGAGATTTTGGTATCTGTGTTCTTTTTTTTAGTTTGTTCTTTCTGCAAAAAAGTTTCTATTCATCTCTGTTTTTCACAAACGTTTATCTTTTTAAGCTTTGTAGAACATTCAGGAGGGTTTTGTTTCTGTACAGAACTGACTTAATTTGTGGTGTCCTTCTAAGAATACCATCCTTGATTGTCTATAATTATAACTTCCCAACTGCCCCAACACTTTCTCCTGTAGGGGATTATAATATATCATAGACTTAGTCTATATACAATCAGTTTTACATTGTGACTAAAAGACTACAATTAACATGATCCATTATGTGACAGACATTCTCAGACACAACCCCCCATCCCCCTTTCTTTCTCTCTTTCCCGCCATCAGCGTGAACAGTGTGGATGCAGGCAGCAGGGAGAGTACAGGTTGTCAGATCTAGACACATCCAGCTGAATCTGTTCTGTACTACTTACACACACACACACACAAACATACACACACAAAAACACACACACAGCACTGCACTGCAACCAACTGAGCTTCTCCTTCACACACTGCTTCCAACACTTTCCCCAACGAATAATGCCTGATTAGAATGTTTACCTCCCCCTTTAACTGTCAGAGCTACTTTAAAGTGTTTGTGATGTATATGTGTGTGCTCTATGTGTGTGTGTGTGCTCTGTGTGTATCTGTGTGTCCGTTTATCAGTGGGTTTGTGTGTTTTTCGGGCTTTTTTTTGGCGGAGTGTTGAAATGCAAATCTCTGTCAGGAAAAAAAGAGGGCCCGTTGCACAGAAAGGCACACTGCCTCCCTCTCTCCTCTCATCTGCTGTCAGCACGGAGGGGCGCACAGTATTAAATAATGAAACACACACACAGACACACACACTCGTCTGTGTTGTCATAAAAAGAAACACTCACACACAATCTGTCATTGCAGAGGGAGGGAAAATATCCTTGAAAAATGTTCTCAGAGGGAGGAGAAATATCACTAAATATCAGAGTCACTTTCTCTCACACACGCCTCACACACAGCTCACAAACAAACACACACACACTAACCCACACCTATGTGCATCAAAATCAACATGTCCAATTATACATATATAATAGATATTATGTGTGTCTTCCTCTGTATTCTTCTGTGTACACACAGAGATTTGATTTCATACTATATAATCATATACAGGGGTTGGACAATGAAACTGAAACACATTGAATTCTGCCGTGATTTGGGCAGCTGTGGTTTCATGTTTTTTAGATACAATCCGGGTTAGCACCCGAACATCCCTTTCAGACAGCTTCCTTTTACAGCATCCATAGTTAATCCTGTTGGATGTGGTTGGTCCTTCTTGACGTTACCCTGGATACCGTGGCTCTTGATGCATCACGAAGACTTGCTGTTTTGGTCACAGATGCAGCAGCAAGACGTGCACCAACAATTTGTCCTCTTTTGAACTCGTATGTCACCCATAATATTGTGTGCATTGCAATATTTTGAGCAGAACTGTGCTCTTACTCTGCTAATTAAACCTTCACACTCTGCTCTTACTGGTGCAATAATGTGCAATTAATTAGTTTCATTGTCCAACCCTTGTACATGCTGTCTAACTGCAACCAACATTTCCTATACTTTATATAAACGCATTTCTTTTCACATAGTCATGGAGTATTTTGGTATCAGACTTATATATATATATATATATACTGACATGCCAAAAGTAATGAGACAGCAGTTTGCAAAGAAGCTCTTTAAGATTTACTTTTAAGACATGGCTTAAGAACCCTCACACCTGTATAAGCTATAAGGTGTTATCATGTGAGTGAAGTTGAACACTGTCCAGCAGACTCATGGTAGAGCTACGTGAATTATCAGATTTTAATGTTTATAAAATGAAACAATACTGTCAATACTCTGACATGCCACATGTCATGGGACAAGAACTTGTGACAGTTATTGTGTCATGTGACTTTTCCATGTCCCAGGGAAGCCGAAGTACACTGTATTGACCTTTTTGAGGGATAAGTGTGTGAGGTGTGTCCTGAATTGAATGTGAATATCGTAGGCCCCAATCATTACCATCCACTATGCTGTCCACTGTGGGTGGTAATGCCTATATTGCATATTTCATGTAGACACTTTTGATCTATCAAGGATTGTTAAATGCCTGCAGAACTTCCACTTAAATGTTTCTCAGATGTTTAGGTAAATTCTGAATTATTGGTAAATATGAGTATGAATCAGTAGTCTAAGCAGAATAAGCAGTTGAACAATATTCTCTCAGCTCAGTACATCCCGCCCCTTTCTTGTCTTCCTTCTGTTGTTCATACCATGGCTTCTTTGTTTGTCCTTCACCCATTTTCTTCTTCTTACCCTCCCAACCCTACCCTACCCTTATCATTCCTGCCCCTTCCTGCAACATCCTGACCCTTTCCTCTATCATTCTAAAATCCAAATTATCATTCCAGCCTCTTCTTCACTCATCTCATCATATTTTCTCTACATTCCTCCGTTCCTCCCTCTTTTTATCCATTTCCTCTGCACTCCCTTCATCCATCCCACTCCAGGTGCTCAATGTGCATCCTATCCCCTGATACCCGGTTCTTTATACCCCCCCACCTTCTGGTCAGCCCTCTGCTTGGTCTCATCACTCTCTGCACAATCTATGCCATCACCTTTCTTTCTGGCCATTTTTCAGGACACTGCTTTGGCCTGTAGCGTTTGAGGCATGGGATTGGCTTTGTTTCCTGCACTCCACAAATCTACTGGCTTCATCATTCCCCATCCTGCTGCATTTAGTGAATCCAGTGGTGAACAATAAAAAAGTGCTTATGTAATTTCTTACTGTACTTAAAGGAGTACTCTGGTGTAGAACTCTGGTGACTTTTGTGTAGTAAAACATGATAAAAACTGCTTACCTTTGATGAATAGCACACCTCCATTCTCCTGCAGCGTTCTGAGATCCAGAAATTTTAACAGTTTGTCCAAACACCCTTCAGACTGGGTAGCACGGGACATAATTTGCCCTGATAAATCATTTTTCCACCTTTATCCAGCTCAAAGTAGCTCCACATCTGCTTGCTAGAATCTGGAGAGCCCTGATATTTAAAATGAGGCATTAATAACCTAAAAAGTGCACAAGAAGCTTATTAAAAACACTGTTTACATCCCATAAACGAGCTTCAGGCGGATTTTACCACCACTCAAACCATGCAATTGCTTGGAGCCCCAGGGATCAGTGGGCCCCCTGCTGGCCAAAAGGTTTGCAAAAATAAATAAATAAATACCAAATGCATTATTTATTTTTTGTTTGACACCGAAGAGACACAGTACATGCAAGTTAAGCTAGGCGAGGTAGACTAAGATAGCTTCATATTAATATAAGATAGCTGAATAATACAATAACAGTACATTAAAGTCATATTAAATCATTGTACTTTTACTATACATTTGAAAAACATACAAAAACGTGTGTCCCTTTACTCAAAGGGAAGCCTTTTAATTTTACTTTAATTTTAAAGTAATATTGTACGCTGGGTATCTCTATTTTTTAAAAGCGTTAATATTATCAGAATACTTTATGGTATCAGCTCACTTAAAAATCATGAGTTTCTTTGATTTTACTAAATTGAAAACCTCTGGAATATAATCAAGAGGAAGATTGATGATCACAAGCCATCAAACCAAGCTGAACTGCTTGGATTTTTTAGCCAGGAGTGGCATAAAGTTATCCAAAAGCAGTGTGTAAGACTGGTGGAGGAGAACATGCCAAGATGCATGAAAACTGTGATTACCAAATATTGATTTTTGAATTCGTAAAACTTCGTAGAACAAGTTAATTCGTAGAACATTAACTGGTTTTTTCTTTGCATTATTTGAGGTCTGAAAGTTCTGCATCTTTTTTGTTATTTCAGCCATTTCTCATTTTCTGCAAATAAATGCTCTAAATGACAATATTTTTATTTGGAATTTGGGAGAAATGCTGTTCGTAGTTTATAGAATAAAACAATAATGTTCATTTTACTCAAAGATATACATATAAATAACAAAATCTCTTATTTTTACAGAGCTGTATATTGCCCAGTTTGCACGGCTAATGAAAAATCAGCTCCATTCAGTTTAAACTTCAATGTCAGAATCAATTAAGCTTGGGAGACTTTATAATCATTGACTGGTTTTATAATGATATAGGAGGTGTGTAATTAACCATCACATCCATATACTTTCTCTTGACATCTCCTTACAGAGTTATTGCTTTAAATGGACAGAGTTTAATTTCTGAGATTTACATGAATTTAAATGCATTCGATCATGCAGATTTAAGGTGGAAAGAAAAAAGATTTCCAAGATATTGCATCAGGGAGATCCTATTAAAAGCGGGTCACTCCCTGAAGTTCCGTGACAGGTGGGATCTCTGCTATATTTTACCTAACAGTCCAACCTTGAGAAGAACGATCAGAAGTTTACCTGACTGCTGTTCCCGCAGTCCTGAAGTATAGTTTTGCTTCATCTTCTGATTGATGTGGGACACTAACACTCCCTAACTTGGTGTGAGGGGAGACGAGGGTCTTAATTAATTTGCGGGGTCCTACACAGCGTGCATATTGAGCGTATATGGTGATCCGGCTCTGTGTACTCTAACTTGGCAACAGTTTACTGTACATTTCTAATATACATATTTATTTTTCTTTTCTTCTTCTTTACTTCTGTATGGATGCAAACTGCATTTCTTTGCTCAGTATTTGCAGCATTTGCAATGACAATAAAGTTGAATTCTATTCTATTCTATAACTATAACTCAAATACTTAGCTAGTGTATTTTGTGCACAACTAGGTGAATCTACCTCTCACAGAATGACAGGAATTGGGTAAATCTGTGGTCATTATGACTTTCAGAAATTTATACGAAGCCCCTAAGGTGACATTGTGTAAAAAAAAAATGCATGGACACACCTTATTAAGGCTTGGGAACGAGACCCTAAGTCGTGGGTACAAGATAATTAAGGCGTGGGAATGAGATCCTAATGCATGGGAACGAGATAATTAAGGCATGGGAACGAGATCCTAATGCGTGGGATGGAGATAATTAAGATTATCAAGAGATTATTAAGGTGTGGGAACGAAATCGAAATGCGTGGGTACAAAATAATTAGGGCGTGAGAACGAGTTTTTTCAGGTGTGGGAACAAGATCCTAAGTCATAAGAACAAGATAATTAAGGTGTGGGAAGGAAATATTTAAGGTGTGGGAATGAGATCTTAATGCGTGGATACAAGATAATTAAGGCGTGGGAAAGAGATAATTAAGGCATGTTAACGAGGTCCTAATGCATAGGAAGGAGATAATTAGGGTGTGGGAACACGATCCTAATGCATGGGAACAAGAAAATTAAGGTGTGGGAAGGAGATAATTAAGGTGTTGGAACTAGATCCTAATGCGTGGGTGTGAGATAATTAAGGCATGGCCATGACTTGTAAAGGTGTGGGAACAAGTTAATTAATTCATAGTCATTAAGGTGTGCAGCTCTCAGCGGTTGTGAACAATATGATGCCTGAGGAAGGTAAACAGGTCTGCATACCATCTGCGTCTGAGCCAATCAGCTTTTAGTATGCAAATCAAGTTTCTTTTACTGAGAATTATTCCATGTTTCACTGAAAGAGACTCCAGAATATCACCATAATTAATTTAGAGATTCAAATAAAATTTAACCAATTCTCCAATTTCTTACTAAAAAATTATATTTTGGTCATGGAGCATTGATTTAATTAGTTTCTTTATGAGCTTTCATTTACAGAAAAACAAGCCTTATTATTCTCCAGATATATTTAATTAAGTCGTTGCCACACCTTAGGACCTTAGGACCTCGTTCCCACGCGTTAATAAGGCATGACCTAACATCATTTTTTTTTAACATTGTCATGGTCAGAACAGAATAGCAGACAAGCGCAGATACTGATAAAAACAAAGTATGTTTATTATAGAAATAAACAGATGTAATCAGGGTCGATACAGAAACAGGGGTGATCACCAGTAGACAGAGCAATGTAGACAAAACCATACCATAAACGAGAGACAGTCCAGAGTTCATACACAAGTAATCCAGTATCAGAGGTAATCCAAGAGGCGGTGGTGAAAGCACAGTCCAGGTCATACACAAACAATCCAATATCAAAGGCAGAGGCAAAATTCGGCGTCGAGAAACAAAAAGCAAGGTCATACACAAAGTAAACTGAGACAAGAGATAAGTAACGCTTTGTACGAGGATAACCTACAATACGCGGCGATGAAGTCTGTTTGGCGTGCACCTTTATAGTGCCAGTAATCAGTATTCGGGGCTTCCTGGTGGAAGCAGGTGAGGTGTCACGTGATCAGGTGAGTGCGTGATGTCAGCGGGTGGTGCATTCTGGGTAGTGTAGTTGTTAACCTGAGAACCTCCGTTAGAGCTTGGTGTGGAAGGGACAGAGGAGCTAACAGCACCAGACGTGACAGTACCTCCCCCCAAGGGAGTCGGAACGGAGCCGGAACGGGGACGACCACGACGACGTCCACCCGACGGGCAGGGAGTACCGGCGGGAGGACCAGGCGTAGCCTCAGAGGTGACGGGCAGGCGGGGGTTGCGAGACTGGGAACCCCTACGCACCGGAGCCGAAGAAGAGAGTGAGCGCTTGGGACGCCCACGGGGTCGAGGAGCAGGCTTACTAGGGTGACGGGCATGAAATTCGGCCAGTAGAGCAGGATCCAGCACGTCACCGGCGGCAACCCAGCAACGCTCCTCAGGGCCGTAACCCTCCCAGTCTATGAGGTACTGGAGCACACCGCCACGCCTGCGTGAATCCAACACCTCTCGAACCGCATAGGTAGACGAATCCTCCCCCTCCACTGCCGCGGGCGGCACGTCATCTGGAACACCCTCAGCAAGCGGACCTGGGACAAGAGGCTTGAGCAGAGAAACATGGAACGAGTTATGCACCCTGTACTGAGCCGGCAACTCGATCTTATAAGTCACCTCATTAACCTGAGACAACACTTTAAATGGGCCAATATACTTAGGCAGCAGTTTCCTACAGGCCCCTTCAAACCTCAAGTCCCGGGTCGACAACCACACCCTGTCTCCGGGTTGGTATTGGGGGGTGGTACCACGGTGTCTGTCGGACTGCTCCTTATATTTTCGTAAAACCTCCGAGATTTGCTGATGCGTCTCCTCCCACACCTGCTCACTCCGCTTCATCCAGTCGTCGACAGCGGGGATCTCAGTGGATGATGCTGTCCACGGAGCTAACGGAGGCTGGTAACCCAGAATGCACTGGAATGGAGTGAGACCAGACGTGGAGTTAATCAGGGAATTCTGAGCTATTTCAGCCCAAATTAAATACTGAGACCATTCTGACGCATGCTTAAAACAGTACAATCTTAAAAACTTTCCCAACTCTTGGTTAACCCTCTCACATTGACCATTACTAGTGGGATGAAACCCAGAAGTGAGACTCACGTGTACACCCAAATGTTCAAAAAACAATTTCCATACCCTAGAAGTAAATTGAGGACCTCTATCTGACAAAATGTCCTCCGGGACCCCATAATGTCTGAAAATGTGTGTGTAGATAGCTTGGGCGGTCTGAAGAGCAGTAGGAAGAGCAGGAAAAGGGATAAACTTAACACCCCTAGAAAATCTGTCTACAACAGTAAGGACAGTAGTGTAACCTTCAGATTCAGGTAAATCGGTAACAAAATCTACTGCAATATGTGACCATGGTCGTTCTGGAACAGGTAGAGGACATAGCTTACCGGCTGGAAGGGTTTTGGGTGTTTTGCATTGTGTGCAGATAGAACATGAAACCACGAAAGTTTGAACGTCAGCTCGCATGGTTTCCCACCAGTACCGAGCTGAGATAAGTTGTAGCGTGCGTGTAACGCCTGGATGACCGGACGTAAGGGCAGCATGTGCCCAGCCAATGAGCTGATCGCGAAACTGCTCAGGTACGTAAATCTTGTGAGGAGGGCAACCCTCCGGAGGTTGTGTGTTAGCTTGACTCTGCTGAATAAGGTCATCGAGTTCCCATCTAATAGCTGCTACTTTCACAGTGGGTGGCAGAATGTGTTCGGGTTCGGAAGCGTGGCATGTGTCGTCTGGGGCACTGAAAACACGAGATAAGGCATCAGCTTTAGTATTACGGTTACCTGGACGAAACGAGATCGAAAAATTGAAACGGGAGAAAAACAATGACCAACGAGCTTGACGGGGGTTTAGACGTTTAGCAGTACGGAGATACTCTAGGTTCTTGTGATCAGTAAGAACGGTGAATGGATGTGCAGCACCTTCCAGCCAGTGACGCCACTCCTCTAGAGCTAGTTTTACAGCCAGCAGCTCTCTATCCCCTATCCCATAATTACGCTCCGCTGGTGACATTTTCTTTGAGAAAAAGGCTATGGGGTGAAGCTTAGGCGGTGAACCGCTGCGTTGTGAGAGAACTGCTCCGATGCCAGTATTAGAAGCATCGACTTCAACAACAAAGGGTAAATCTGGATTAGGATGTGTGAGAATGGGGGCAGAGACAAAGGCGGCTTTTAACGCTTGGAAAGCTTGATCAGCTTCAGGGGACCACTTGAGAATTTTGGTAGCATTCTTAGTTAATGCTGTAAGGGGGGCAGCTATGGTACTGAAGTTGCGTATGAAACGCCTGTAGAAATTGGCGAATCCTAAGAAACGTTGGAGATCTTTGATAGATTGGGGAACAGGCCAGCTAGTAACGGCGTCTACCTTCGAGTCATCCATAAGGACTCCCTGGGAGCTGATAACATAGCCGAGAAATGCGACTCTCTGAAGGTGGAACTCGCATTTCTCGGCTTTAGCATATAGATTGTTCTCCAAAAGTCTCTGGAGAACCGAGCGCACGTGCTGCACGTGGGAATCAAGGTCTGAGGAATAGATTAATATGTCATCTATAAAAAGTGTAACATACTTGCCAATCATGTCTCTAAAAACATCATTCATAAATGACTGAAACACTGCGGGGGCGTTAGCGAGACCATAGCTCATAACTAAATATTCGTAGTGGCCATTGGTGGTGGTAAACGCTGTTTTCCACTCGTCCCCCTCCCTAATGCGAACCAAATTGTACGCACTACGCAGATCAAGCTTGGTAAAGTAAGTAGCCGTACGCAGTTGCTCGAGAGCACAAGGAATTAAGGGCAAAGGGTAAGCAAATTTCTTTGTTATGGCATTCAAACCTCTATAATCAATACAAGGTCTCAGTCCCCCGTCCTTTTTCTTAACAAAGAAAAACCCAGACCCGACAGGGGACTTCGACGGCCGAATGAAACCCTGGGCTAACGCTTCGGTGACATAATCATGCATAGCCTTTTCCTCATCGAGTGTAAGGGGGTAGACTCTAGCTTTGGGTAGGGTGGCACCCTCCACTAGGTCGATGGCACAATCATAAGATCGATGCGGAGGTAATTTAGTAGCGTTTTCCTTGCTAAACACTTCTAAAAACTCTGAATATTCAGGGGGTACAACAACGGGATCAGAAATTTCAGGACTCTCTACAGAAGTAGACTGAATAACTAGACTATCCAGAGCTAAACAATGTTCATGACAGTGAGCAGACCAAACCGTGATATCCCCATCGCGCCAGGAGACAGTGGGATCGTGAGTCTTCAGCCATGGCATGCCCAGGATAACTGGATGCTCGGTGCAGGGAAGTACGAAAAGTGGTAGTTCCTCAAAATGAAGAGCGCTGGCTTGTAGAGTGATGGGCAGAGTCTGCAGGGTAACCGGCTTGGAGCGGACAGTCTTTCCATCAACAGCATGGATGGCCAATGGACGTAGAAGTTCTCTGGTGGGCACTCCATGCTCCTTAACTAGGTCCTGGCTGATGAAGTTCCCCTCCGACCCGGAATCTACAAGCGCTGGGACAGAGAGCATACCAGTAGGTAACATAATATTAACAGGCAAAGTAAAACATTTAGAGCGAAGGATTGTGTTGTGCTTACGTACCACGTTAGCGCGTGGAGAGCACTCCACGCGCTGTCCCAGGGCTGGAGCTTTCACAGGTCGGGTCAGGAGACCACACTCAGCCTTGAAATGCCCGGCCTCTCCACAATAAAGGCATAGGCGAAGCCGGATTCGACGCTGCCGCTCCTCTGGAGTTAGCCGGGTTTTCTGGATATCCATGGGCTCTGGGGCAGGCAGCGCAGCTTTCTCTGGAGTGGGAGCGCGGGGCAGAGACACAGGAGTGTGTTGAGTGCGAGGACTGATCTTGGGTCGGCGCGAGAGAAGTTGATCCAACCGGATCGACAGTGAAATGAGCTGATCCAGGGTCAGGGAATCATCTCTGCAGGCTAATTCCCTCTGTACATCTGGATTAAGTCCGCATCTAAACACGTTGATCAAAGCAGCGTTATTCCACCCACTACCAGCCGCGAGAGTGCGAAACTCCAGAGCGTAGGAAGCCACTGGCTTCTGACCTTGCTTAAGAGCCAGCAAAAGTTCTCCATTAGACTGTCCATAACGCGAATGATCAAAAACTGAGCGGAAAGTAACCAAAAAGTCAGTGTAACTAGCCCCAGAAAGGTCTTCCCAAATAGCTGTAGCCCACTCGAGTGCCTTACCAGAAAGCCGTGAGATAATGAAACCGATCTTAGCTTTATCGGTTGTAGGCGGTGAATTACTGAAAAACACGGAGCATTGTAAAAGAAAACCGCTGCATTTTTCCGGATCCCCATCAAACAACTCCGGTTTAGAGACAGAAAATCCAGGCACAGAAGAGTTAGCGTTAGGCATACTGGGGGCAGCTAACGGGCTAGGGCTAGGCTCAGTTACGCCTCTGAGGTGAGCTAGCAGCTCAGCTAGTTGTTGCTGCTGCGTGGTTTGCTGGCGGGCTAGCTCAGAAACAGCTTGGGTCACACCAGCGAGCGTTTGCTGGTGCTGACCGAGTAGCCTCCCCTGGTTGGCTAAACCAGATCTAATAGCCTCAGTATCTGCTATCTGATTTAGTTCGGCCGCGTATTCTGTCATGGTCAGAACAGAATAGCAGACAAGCGCAGATACTGATAAAAACAAAGTATGTTTATTATAGAAATAAACAGATGTAATCAGGGTCGATACAGAAACAGGGGTGATCACCAGTAGACAGAGCAATGTAGACAAAACCATACCATAAACGAGAGACAGTCCAGAGTTCATACACAAGTAATCCAGTATCAGAGGTAATCCAAGAGGCGGTGGTGAAAGCACAGTCCAGGTCATACACAAACAATCCAATATCAAAGGCAGAGGCAAAATTCGGCGTCGAGAAACAAAAAGCAAGGTCATACACAAAGTAAACTGAGACAAGAGATAAGTAACGCTTTGTACGAGGATAACCTACAATACGCGGCGATGAAGTCTGTTTGGCGTGCACCTTTATAGTGCCAGTAATCAGTATTCGGGGCTTCCTGGTGGAAGCAGGTGAGGTGTCACGTGATCAGGTGAGTGCGTGATGTCAGCGGGTGGTGCATTCTGGGTAGTGTAGTTGTTAACCTGAGAACCTCCGTTAGAGCTTGGTGTGGAAGGGACAGAGGAGCTAACAGCACCAGACGTGACAAACATGATGTGAACTTAGGGGCTCTGTGAATTCACTTTCCTTTTAGGGAAATCTCCATTTGCTTTCTTTGTGAGACTCAATTCACAAGAAAATCACAAGAGTTCTCACCATGATAACTCTGCCAATCACCTCCTGCTGCTTCCCTCAGATTCCTCTCTCCATCCAACCAATCACAAACTCCCATTAGAATAAAAATGCAAGCCCTGACCCTTTCTTAATTTGAGTAACCAAATCAAGCACTTCGTATGACCATTTCGTTGGTGGCGCTGTGTGTTAATGCTGTTTTGCTGTGGTTTTCCAGTCACTTTTGTTGTGTACAAAGAACACACACACACACACTCTCTCTCTCCACACACACACACACACACACACACCAAAGGCACTCCCTCATGTGCAAATCTGCCATCTGGGTGGCTGCTATGCTATACACCTATTTTGTTTGTGGCTTTGTATTCTAAAGCTCCTCTGTGCCCATTTGCTGTGGACGCACTCGCAGTTTTGCTGCTCTGTGTGTGAGGGGTTAGAGCTTAATGAGAGAGAAAATAAGAGTTGCAGAGGAGAGAAAGCCAGCGGAAGACAAGCAGCTCATCCACTGACCTGCCACTCAGAGCTCTCTCTCCGCTTGCAGTCATCCCAAGGCAGCATACAAATTTTTTTCTTTTTTACCTCATTACAATTTGCTTGTGTTACAGCACTTTTGGAACATGTTTTTCAGACCTGAAAGGATGGATTTATACATACAAGCAAGTTGTCACGCTCTCGTCCTGATCTGTCTCTTTTCTCGCCTGCTCAGTGTCGATTATGTCTTTTTGTTTATCGTTCCCATGTGCTACCGTCTCCCAGTGTTCACCCCTAGTACTGTTCCATTCAGGTGTACTGTCCTCTTGTCTCATTTGTAACTCCGCCCCCCTCGTTACCTGTCCAGGTGTACTTAGTTTCGTGTGTATGTTTCCCGCGTATTTATAGTCCTGGTGTTTCACTGTTTTCTGGATCGGCCTTTCTTTCAGGGTTGACCTGGCAGGGAGACGTACAGGCAGGAGGAGCTTTTATGATAATACATTAACAAATAAACAAAGAAAGGAAGAAAGAAACAGACCAAAACAGGAGGGTTAATGAGAAAACAAATGAGGAAAAACAAGACAGAATAGACTAAACAGGGCAAGGAAATAAACGAGAACAAACAAGAAACAACCAGGAAGTAAAACGAGAACGTAAACGCGGGAATAGACAAAACAACGGAGGTTTGTGCAAAGACCGACCAGGAAACAGTGAAACACCTGGACAATAAATACACACGAAACTACGTACACCTGCACAGGTAATAAGGAGGGCGGAGTTACAAATGAGACAAGAGGAGAGTACACCTGAATGGAAAAGTACTGGGGAGAACACTGGGAGACAGTAGCACATGGGAACAGTAAGCAAGAACACAGAAATGACACTGAGCAGCCGAGAAAAGAGACACAAATCTATCTTGCAGTTCTGTCTGCAATTAAACAATAGTTTATTTTTTTATACTGTCAAACTCAGATTTGTACACAGACTATGTGTCAGTGTTTGCATTGATATAAATACCAGTGTGTTTATGTGTGACAGAGAGGAAGGGATAACAGGGGTGGACAGGCAGCCATGTGCATCAGCAACTCCTCCACTAACAAGATGAGGTGGGTGGGGGAGGGTTTTGTTTTCTGTATATACAGGATCAGGGTGAGTGAGGGAGTTAAAGCACGCCCCTGACCTGTATACTGTCTCATCCATGCAGAAATAGCAGCGTCCCAACATAACCTGAATACAAAAGCACCGCAGCCCTCTTAGGCCGGGGCTTATTGGAGCGGGCGGATAAACAAGCATCTACCACTGAATACAAACAAATAGGCCCTCTGGAGTGAACAGGAATCGTGCAAATCTCGGAGCATCCCTGCGGAGGCTAAACGGTCGATGTAAACGCTATTCAGACATTTAGAGCCGAGCCTCGGCAGAGAGTGAGCCCCGTTCCAGGCCGGGTGTGACGGGCGTGCCCTTACACTGAATGATGCAGGAGAGACACGGCGAGACACGGACACAGACATCTGTCCCCGTCCCCTCAGAAAGAGAGCTAACACCACACACTGCCGCTGCCCCATGAATGCTGCATGAACACACTCGCCTCCTACTCGCCTCTATATCTCTGTGCTCTCTGAAGTGCTGTGGTCAAAACAGATACAGAAAGAGGGAGAGACAGTGAAGGAGAGAGGAAAAGAGAGGTCAAGCGTGATCAAACAACAGTAAAGACTAAATATATGATGGGATATTTACCCATGTGTAGATTCTCACAGGATTAACGTAACCAGGAATGAGTAGAGAAACAGCATGTGGATACATTCCATTCTATCCTGTAGAAAAGTAGTTTTTGCATTTTTTTTGGAAGTATGGAAGCACTTAAGGAGGTGTTAAGTTCATTGTTAATGGCCTGCATACACATTATGAAAGTGTACCTTTCAAATTGAGTAGCCACTCCCATCTCAATCATTTTTGCTAATATTTTTTATCTTGTTTGATTCCGTCACACAACATAACATCAATCCACTGCAAATAAGGCTTTAAAAAGCCAAGATTTTCCAGACAATATCTTTTAATAGGCTAAGCATCAGGGCCATCAGAAGCATTTTAATGTGTGGGACACACACACTGAGGGTAGGGTTGCAGTGTGTCTTACAAAAACACAATTTACCTAATCAAAGATGTTTTAAAGTGTCACACAGGTGCTTTATCTGACAAATCTCCCTTGTTTTCTCGTTCTGCTCCCCACTGCTCCTAGCCCTAACCACTACTCAAGATTTTGACTGATAGGCAGCTGAACCAATCACTTTGCACCAGCTAAATAGATATTGCAACAGAAATAAGTGAATTTAAATGTGTGTGAGCACAAATAAAGTATTGTACACATTTTTCCTTTCAAACTTTATTTAAATTACAGGGAAATTCATCAGGGTTACATAATATTTTATGTTAAACGTTGGGGGCCCAAACCAATAATTATGAAATGTGAAGGGGACATATCCCCCTCAGATATAATGGTGGTGGTGGTGCCCATGCCAGGCATATATACAGCACTGTGCAAAAGTTTTAGGCACCAAAGCAAATTACACTAATCCATTTATCTCAGCAATATAAATGGTTTACCTGAAAAAAGCCCCACATATGACTGTGGAAAATAGTGCTGTAAAAGCTCTGCTTTTTGTTAAAGTGATGTTTGTATTTATTGTAATGCTAGTGTTTTACTGAGCTAATAATCACTTATTATCCAGATAAGAAGCTTTTTCTTCCCACTGAAATTCCCACAGGTGCCCAGTTTGTGCAGTGTTTAGGAACTCTGGAAATATGGATTTAGCCTAAGATTGTGTGTCTGGGTAAGTTAAGGATGTGGGGATGGCCTGGAAATAACAGGCATTTTTGTTGATCGGATTATGATCGGAACACTCAAACCACATTCTGAGGTGGATCTAGTCCACGATTAATAAAATTTATTAGAACAGGTTTCCATCCAGATTAATTAAACAAATCAGCAGAAAAAACAGTGAGAATAGTTAGCATGAGTGATTTTTACTGTTCAGATGGTAATACAGGTTTCTTGTTGTTGTTTTTTTGCTTTGTGTGTGTGTGTGTGATAGCATGTGGTAAGCGTGTACATGCTTGGGCATGTTTACTGGCAGATGATTGACCACAGCTGTCAGCATTACAGAGTGTACACATTTGTGGTCTAAATTGTCCCTTACACTTTCTGATGAAGCTGTTACAGGAATTGTTGTGGGACCGACATCATCCTTCAATGCGACTTTTTCCTTTTTTTGGATTTTGCCACCTTGCTAAAATAACAACAACATAAACATTGTTTACAGGAAGTAATGCAGAAATTAGGGTCCCTGTCTTTCACCCTGCACAAGATACATCACTATATGCATTGCTCATGATACTCAACACTCATCTTACACCTTGCCAACAGTATACATTTTTACTTGCATCATTTAAATAGCAGAGGTGCTTTCAAATATTTCTATGCAGATGGGAGTGCTGGTCTGCATGTGATGTGAAGAGTATTCAGGTAAATTTCTGGTGTATTACTATCTTGGCATTAGAAAACACAGGTGCACCACTGACTGCAAACAACCTAGACAACCTAGACATCAAATATTCATTGCTATCTTGGCAACACAAGTTCATTGCTATTCATGCTCAAAACTAGTACACCCCCACTCATTGAGCGCAAACCAACTTTACCATCAACAATAAACAGAATACAAAATAAAATAACATGATTGTTCCCGTATGCTTCACAGCATGAACACGCAGATCAGTTTCCTCTACTGGAAAGGGCAGACGCTCTGCACCATTAAAATATCAAACTGCCAAAGTCAGAGAGTACCTGGCTCTTAAAGTGAATAGCAAGCAACACACTGGTTGGTTTATTTCATGTTACGCCCATTGGGAGAATTAGTACGTGTCTTTTGTGTTTTGTGTTTTAAGCTGTGCCAGGCGTATTGTTTTGCATTGCTACGATAGACAAACTGACACACCCTAAATCAAGCTGCACAGTGGCAGCTCACCTATAGATATCTAAAATAGGGCCCTAGGTATGTGTTGATTAGCTTTTTATGCTGGAATCTACAGAAATTCATCAAACTCACTGAATTTCATCTGACCACACTGGGATGAATGCATTCATTTAGCTGTAAACAGAAATCCAGCCAAAGAATATCTGGATATTATCCAGATATTAAACACACGTCAATGCTGGAAGTAAACTGACTGTAGAGAGTTTACTAATGATGTGTTTCTCTCTATGGTTGCATGTGTGCATGTTTACAGCTCCGTTCTGCAGCTAACTGGCTTTTCTGATGCACAGCGTGTGTTTGGAATGGTAAAAGAGGAGCCTAATTCCCTTCATTATTTCTCACAGTGTCTTCTTAGATGAATAAATGTAACAGCGGTGAGGAAGCTGCACATTCATCTGCCTCTCTCTGCAGTCCTGCAGCCTCACACTTCAGCTTCTTCATGAAGAAAGGGCGAAAAGAGGGCGAGACCCGTGACAGAAATAGCACATTAGATGTTATGCGGCTACAGCGGTCGGAAGGGAATCTACGTTAAAATGGTAGCCATGGGAACTTTATGAGGGCGGATCTGCGTAAGTTTATTTGACAGTTATTTGCTCACCTGATGACTTGTCTTCAGGATAGGTAAATTAATCAGAATGACTGAATAAATGAAGGTGACTAATTGGCTACTGTTTTCCGCTAATTTCTCTAATGAATTTACATGGTGTGATTGAAACTATATATAGCCACTATATATAACCTGTCTTTAGAGCAGATCTGGCAGCTTTCCATCAGCTGTACACGGCTATATTTCATTGGCAGTTGGCAGAGCGGCCAGCCGCTCATTTAATAATGCAATGTAAAACACGCTCTGATGCGTCATCACTTATTCACAACGTCTGTTGCCATCACCAGTTCTCCTTTATCAATAAACCAGCATTTTTACCACGTCCACGTCTACAATTTGGACAAATATTCAGGGTTGGTTGGGGACTCTTAGCTGGTGCTTCTGCACTGGTAGGAGAGAAGAGTGAAATATACGGTGATGCCGCACAAAATTATTGAGCTTTTTTGCATTTAATAAAACTTAATGTGCAATTCACAGTACACATCCAACTGACACATCAAATTGAGACCAGTTTGAAAGTGTTATCAATCACATTAATACAGACACACACCTCTTCTTATTCAAGGTGTTTTCTTTCATTGCAAATTTAATATTAACCCTCCTATTATGTTCATTTGTCAGGAACAGCAATGGTGTTCCCTAGTCATTTTTTAATTATTCAAAAGATGTCTGAAACCAAAGAAATCCTAAAAAGCAGTGTGAATATTTCATTACTAATGCCATAATACTAATTATTCTATCAATATTTAGTGCAATAAGAGTTTTACAGCATTAAAATATAATATTGCAAGATTTAGCTTTAGTTTTGGTTGCAAATATGTGAGATACAATAAACCATTTTCATATTATATGTGGATTACACTAATTAAGACAAGCAGAAGAAGTTTCATACTGAAAAAAAGTACTTTTAACTATTTTTCCTAGATCTGTAAACTTTCAAACCGGTCAATTTGACCCAGAACATAACAGGAGGGTTAAAAACATTACAGCTATACAGGAACACAAGGGAAATTATTTAGTAAACACATATGAATCAAACAAACCAAAATATGTTTTATACTTTAGATTGATCTAAGTATCAGATTTATCTTTGAAGACAGATCTGCACACTCTTAGTATTTTAATCTGTGTCTTCATGAGGGAGAGTCAGCTGGAATAGTTTTCTCAGCATCCTGAAGAAAGGAGTTTCTAGAGGTGCTGAACAACAGTTGCTGCTTTTTCTTCAAGCTGTGAAGCTCCAGCTCATCCCAAATCACCTTAAATTAGCATCTCAGTTCATCAGGTTTAGATCAGGGGATCTATAATGTAGAACAAAATAAAATAAAAAAAATAAGAAAAACTATTAATGAGAAGTGACAGAGAGAGAGAAAATGTGAAAAAGAGAGATGGAAAAATGAGAGATAAAGTAATGTGGGGGTCAGAAAGTGAGTGTGAAAGAAAACAAAACAGTAAAGGAAGAGGAGGAATAAGAAAGAGAAACAAAATGTACAGTACAGACAGAGTGCGAGAAGAATGAGAGAAAGCAAGTAAGCATGAGAGAAGGAGAAAAAGATTAAGAGAGAGAGCGAGAGAGAGAGATTGACTGAAAGTTGGCTGATAAAGCGGGACACGTGTTGGGCTTTGGAGAATTTGGCAGATCCAGACAGATTCAGATATAAGAGGCCACACAGCTTGGAATCCAGGTGTTGTGGATTTACGCATAAGTTTTTATTCATTTCTCTCTCTTTCACACACACACACACACACACACACACACACACACACACACACACACACACACACACACACAGAATTGCCAAAGATTTCATGCAAACTCCCAACTGTGCCAAGCACATGACAAGCCCTCACACACTAGACCTGCAAGCTAAAAGTCCTCCTCTCGGATGTGCATAGGTTTGCATCTCAAATGGTGGTGCGCCTTTCCCAAAGCTATTCGTCTTTCACAAACACACACCAGTGCACAAGGACCGTCTGTCAAGACTCCCTGTTTTTCACACCTCATTACACGCTCAAAAACAGTGTTCCTCTGATCGATCCCTCACAAAAAAATGCTGCTTTCCAGATTGTGGGAATCAGCGATGTCGCTCATGCATACCGAAACACGCACTCAAACGTATGTTAACTAACGGCACACTTCTTTTTTGCACAATCCCTACTGTAGCACATTTTGTGTCAAGCCATGAAAACGCAACATATGTCTGATACAGATTGTTTCATTAGAAGCTGTCTGTGTGTTAAAAATCACAGCACACCACCTGCACTAAAGAGAAGTTACTCAATTCAAACATATCAAAACACAAAGAAACTTTTATCTTTTAGTTTGCTTATTCACATTAAGAAATGTGCTGATAATAAAGTGGCAGTTTTTTTGTATTACTTTGTTTCTAAACTGAAGGCAGAAGCATTTCTGAGAGGAGGAGAGATAAAATATTGTGTTTAATGGTACCAGTGTGCTTCAAACGACCATCCCTGCTAAACCTAATATTTATTCTAAAAGCTGGGGTGTCGGTTTGCTTTTTGTTGTAGTTCTTCTGGCCATGTCACACGTACTCATGTCACATGTACAGCCTCTAGAAGAGGATCTGGCTAAGTTTTACTGAACGTGAGCGGCTGGTGGAGCAATGGAGACTTCAGAAGGGGAAACTCAGAGCTCAGTAGCTCATTCATTCATAGTAAAACCAAAGAAACGAAAGAGTGAAGCAATATCCAAATATAATTTATTATATAATAACTCTCTTGCATCCTCTGAAGACATTTCCCTCAGCAGTTTTTGACTGAGCATTCTCTCTCTTTCTCTCTGACTGAACATAACCTGGAATCGGATTCATCTGCTCTGAAAGGAGACCGCATCACACCTGCCCGCTTTAAAATGATTCTTCTGCATGCTCGCTGCAATTACCCATTCTCACCAGAGAGGGCCCTAAATGCCCCAAATCCCAAAAGTTATGGTCATCAGCTTTAATATTAACTCATCAACAAAATACTGTAGATTCACCTAGAAGGAAGTGTCAGATTGCAAGCTGAAGATGGGTCATCATTGTTTTTATTTATTTATTTATTTTTTCCCCACCAAATAAAGGCACTTGAATTAAAGCTTAGAATTTTCTCTTTTTCTTGCTTTGTTGTCCTATATTATATTAAAAAAAATATTAGAAGTCAAAGAACACTTTTTAACCAGGAGGTACATACACAACACAAGTGAGCATAAACACGTCTGCAAACCAGCATTTAGGCTGGACCTGCAGCGCTGTGTAACAGTGCTCTTCTATACTGTATTAGACCTGTGCTTCTCCTGTGTTGCTCTGTTCATTAACATCACCCTGAACAGATTTTACTCATTTAAACAACTCAGATATGTAGTTAAACAGGTCAGTTTCAACAAAAAAACTGTGGGGTTTAAATCGGGCTTAGACCCGGAACATAACAGGAGGGTTAAAAACATTACAGCTATACAGGAACACAAGTGAAATTATTTAGTAAAGAAATATGAATTAAACAAACCAGAATATGTATTATACTTTAGATTCATCTAAGTATCAGATTTATCTTTGAGGACAGATCTGCAAAGTCTTAGTATTTTAATCTGTGTCTTCATGAGGGAGAGTCCCCTGAAATAGTTTTCTCAGCATCTTGAAGGAAGGAGTTTCTAGAGGTGCTGAACAATAGTTGCTGCTTTAAATCTGGCTTAGACTCGGGACAGGGCAGGCGCAGACAGAATGTGCACACAAATTCGTTTAGGGTGTTTTTGAGCCCAATCTCTATTGTGATTATAGCACAATTCTACACTTACACTCGAACAGCAAACAAACAAAAACTGATTATCTCACTTCCATAAAGAAGAATAGCTGTGATATGTAATTAAGTTATAGTGCTGCATTCACACACTAAGAAAGGACCATACATCTCTCTGTTCTCCACCTCATGGATGAGTTTCTTCTTATCTGTGTTTGTTAGCCTAACAATGTTCGAACGAAAGATTTCTCTCATTGTTTTAGTTGCGGTAGAACCTCAGCATGAGGCTTCAAACACAGAAACAGTGTCCGTCAGACATAACAGAGCATATACAGAGGTTTACTGTCTGCAGTGGGAGTGTTATTCTTCATATGCCTGTTAGTTCTTTTCAGTAGACTCATTCAGTCTTATTTTAACTGGTGAAACTGTAAATACTTCTGGATGTTTCTAGGTTACATGAATATAAGACACACTGAAACCAACTGTGGCGTAGTTTAATTTAGTTTTAAGGTTTAATTTAGGAAAATAAATGAATTTTGTTCACTGTATTTTTAATTAGACATTTATTGCAGTACACACCAATATAGTTCTGGCATATTTACAGAATATTTTGATCTCTCTCTCTCTCTCTCTCTCTCTCTCTCTCTCTCTCTCTCTCTCTCTCACACACACATTCAGAAGCACACACACACACACACACGGTCCATAGAGATGTTAGAAGTAGTGATGAACACTTCTCTATGAGGGGTGAGGGATGTTGCAAGGACCTACTTGTTAACATGAAAGTCGATCAATGGCTAATGCTCAAACGAACTGGCTGGACATCTGCACCATCAAAGAGCACACACACACACACATATCCACACCCACCCACACACACACCCACTCGCTCACCCAGTCTCTGTTCTACTGCCAAACATGAACGAGTCCTATATGCCGACCACTGAAATAACTTGCCCGTATGTGTCTCTGAGTGTGTGCAGGTGTGCGTGTGTGTGTGTGTGTGTTGTCTGATATTAGTAACGGTTGACTCACCGCCAATATTCCGGTTGGCAGAGGCTCATTAACGCAATCAGGAAGGGTGACTGCAAATTACGAACACACACACACACACACACACACAAATAGCAAACTTCAAACCTTTACATATTTCTTAGGTCAAATTTCACAGCTACACAGAAGTTGCAGCTGCACCTGTAAAGTGTGGCTCCTCTAAATAAAACCAAACTTTCTGATGTTCCAGACAGACCAAACATATGCAGTCAATTTTTACTCAAGTATAGGCTCATAAAAGCACAGGACCTACATAAAAAATATAATAAATTCTATATATTACAGCAAGGTATTCAGTCAATTTGTCAATAGTTTTTTTTTTTCAAGAGGCCATATTAATGTTTTTTAAATGACAAGACTGAGTGGTGATAAAACATGTGACAAAACTGACACTGTGAGAGTTCATATTACGTAAGTGTACCTTTAATGTATTGTATACTTTAGGTTGTTAGCATATGACAACATCCATTCCCTCTACTTATTAAAAAAAAGAGGATTATTTGGACATTTTTGGACCGTTTTACATTGTAATGGTTTAAAGAGTGCTTTAAATGTACAGTTTTATACAACATTTTGGATACCTTAAACCAAATTCTTATCTAGTAATGCTATTATTATTATTATTGTTTTCTTTTTGAGAAGAAATGCATTAATTATAGACACAATATTAACATAATATTAATAGTAATAGTAATGTGCCAAATATGTGCTTTGTAAACTGTCCAGTTTAGTGTGCCTCAGCCTTCCCTAGTGAAAAAAGTAGATTAAAGTATACTAAGCATTATTATGCTCTAGTGCACTAAAGTGTACTTGTAGCCTCATTATTAACTTTTTTTTGTACTTATTATACTTTAATTGTGTTACAAATAGTACAAAAGTCTTACTTAAATTGTAAGTCTTGTATTTAACTGGACTAAAATGGAACTATTTTAAATATACTTAAGTAACATTTAAACATACTACTTCACGTATGTAGCCCCATATTTCAAACATGCTTACAGTAAAATTATAATACATTTAATGAGTATTACAACTGCATCATTATTATACACCTGGTATATTAGGAATGTACTAAGAATTGATGTTAAATATATTTACATTAGAGCACAAATATACTGTCTTTTGTAAGTAGCACACTTCTAGTATACTTCTTCGGGTATAAACATATATTTTAATATACTGTACTACAATTTTTAGCCTGGTACAAATTTGTTGACAAAATGACAAATTGTTGGTGCACATCTCGCTGGTGCATCTGTGACCAAGTCTTCGTGATGTATTAAGAGTAACGGTATCCAGGGTAATGTCAGCATACCACCAAGAAGGACCAACCACATCCAACAGGATTAACTGTGGACGCTGTAAGAGGAAGCTGTCTGAAAGGGATGTTCGGGTGCTAACCCGGATTGTATCCAAAAAAACATAAAACCACGGCTGCCCAAATCACGGCAGAATTCAGTGTGCATCTCAACTCTCCTGTTTCCACCAGAACTGTCCGTCACCACAATCAATTATTGTGGTCTAAAACCAGGTGTTTCAGTTTCATTGTCCAGCCCCTGTATGTGCCATTTTCCAGAGATATTGATACTCAAAGAATGACCCTCAGCCAATCACATAACATGGTTGGAAATAGCTGTAGTATAGTATGAGTGCACTGTGACACAGACATGCATTTAAGGGTTAATAATTGACCAGTTTTACATAAAAAATTTAAAGGCATCAGACACCGGTACACTGGAACTATATACAATTAGAGCTAAAAGAAAGTAAATATAATAAAGAATACTCCTCCACAGTCCAGATGTTCAGTTCAAAGCAGCCACTCTTCCTCTTTCAGATCCTGTCAGAGAAGAGGACACGACGAAACAATTGGATAAATAAATGAATAGACAAACAAAGATTCCATGTCACGACTCCTCTATCAGTCTCTGTCTCTGAGGCTCACATCAGCTAATGAAGAGAACACCAGTGATGAAACTTCTCAATTCAGAAAAACAACACACTCATAAAGCAATGCAGCAATCTGTCACCATGCTGCATTTCTTCATTTTATTATTTCTGTCCTTCTTTCTCTTTTGGCTTCATTTAGTTCATCCTTTTGTTTACTTTTTTTGTTTACTGTTTACTTTTTTTGTTTACTGTTTACTTTTTTACTGGTAGTGACTTATATAATTTGTCAGAAAAAAAGATACACAAACAATGCAAATGAACTGTTGATTGTACATCCCAGTGAAAATAGAGAAATAGGGAAATTAGTACCTTGGGAGAGACAGAGTATATATTTGGAAAAGTACAGATATTTCTAAGAGGGCATAAGGCATACGATACCAAACCTGCTTATACCATATCTAGCCCCCTGCCTTTCCACATCTGTCCCATTCCTTTTCCACCTCAGAAACTAAACCAGAACCCTCTACACTTGTTGAACCCCTTCCCCCCTCAAAAAATAAATTTCTCTTACTAAACAATACAAAATGAATTACAAACCAAATAGCTATACACTAAGAAAAATAAGTACAGATTTGTATTTAAAAGAGTACAAAGCTTGTTGCTGGGGCTGTACCTTATATTGAAGGAACAATAGAGTACCTTTCAGTGAAAGACTTTTTTGTACCCATGTTTTTTTGTACCAGTAAAGATTATAAACATTATAAACATGATCATCAACTGAATATATGTAAAAAATTAAAATGTGATTCAAAATTGACTATCTTTCAAATAAAAATCTGTAAATCAAATATATATTGTATTGGCTGGTTAAATGGTACAAATCTGTACTTCCTGCTGATGAGAGAAACATGCCTGACCCTTATTATATCTTTGAGAATATAGTTATAAAACTGTACCCTTGAGTACAAGAAAGAACTTATATCATACCTCTGTTTTTTTAGTGTGCATATTAATTTAGATTAAGTGAATTTAAAGCTGGCCTTTACTGCAAACACCTGAACATTTTGTTCTTAATTTTTCATTTAAATGTTATGTAAAATAATGACTGGTGTTTCATGCCTGCTTCACCTTTTTATTGCCTAATTGTGAAAAATGGAACAGTATATCCCCGCTTCAGAGTCTGATAATACTATGATAATAGTCTGATAATAGTATTAAAACTCAGAATTAAATATTTGAGAGTGCTAGTAGCTGCTCAGAGGAGACTTTGGCAAAAAAGTCAGAGTATTTATAGTTTAAGTTTTATTTGTTTGGAATCATGCGCTAAACAAAAAACAAAATCAACAAAAATAAGGAAGTGATTAAATTTTTTTGCTTTACACGTTGATCTGTCACAATACTTATTTTTAAGGCCGATATATTGTCACAGAAATGAATGTAATAATCAATATTATTGCCATTTTTGTTTATATTATAATACTGTAATTACATTGTTTTAAAATAATCATGAATTTGGAGATTTATTCGTACAACTTGTAAGAAATGGTGAAGCATATTTATAATTGTTTATTAATATTTTAAACGCTAATTAGCCCAGTAGTAATATGTTTTTTCCTGTCTTATTCTTGTTTGTGGAGGCAGACTTATAGGTGCATTAGTCTTTGAATTCACTAAGCTCTTTTCCTACGTGATAGATGATGCTGCTGCTGCTCATAGACTTGTCCTTGCCTCTTATTGCTATTGTTTATGTTTTATGTAAACAAATTTATAGGTATTATAGGTGGATATATACATATATATGCACACACACACACACACACACACACACACACACACACACACACACACACACACACACACAAGAAAGACACACTTATGCACATTTGTTTGATCCTCAAGTTCAGGTGAGCTCAGAGAAGCCCGAGGTTTGACTCCATCTGCAAAGGAATTAATGAAAACACTTCTGTCAGGATTTAGTGTGTGTGTGTGTGTGTGTGTGTGTGTGTGTGGGTTAGATCTAAGGCTGTGTTTGAAGCTGACCTGTGGACGCTTTGTAGATACAATGGCTTTTTCCATCAGAGACGGAAAGGAAATTGATGAGGTCATCACCCGGCTACCACAGCTCAACCAATCAAAGTCACTTAATGAAATCTGCCTGATTTTTCCTCTTCTTCTTATTTGACAGAATTGTCCATATGTGTTTATTGAAACGGGCGAAGATAATTCCATTCAGGCCATCAGAAGACTCTTTGATATCTCAGCAGCAGCATAAAGCAGCGGGGCATAATTGAAATGACTCATACTTAATATCTCTATCAGATAGAGGGAATTATCACATCTGGAGGATTTTCACACAGAGCTGCCTGTAGAGTGTCTGTCCTCTAATTACTGCGAACAGGAGCTCTACGCGCCTCTGCCATACCAGCCTGGACATTCAGAGAGACAGCTCTCTCTGTGCGTGTGTGTGTGTGGGTGTGTGTGTGGGTGTGTTTGCAAGTAATGCTGGGCTAAAGACACAGATAATTATCTTGCAGACCCACACACACTTGTTTAGTGATGGTTTGTCAGGATGTATAGTCATATAATGAATAGGCCTCATATTGTCATTGTCAAATATTAAGGTATTAATACTACTGTTTTTAAACGTCTTCATGGCCTTCATCCCTCTCAGCATTAGCTCTGCCAGCTTGTCTTGTCAGATGTTTGTCACTCTCTCAGAGCATGCTCAAAGTCATGACATGGTTCTGTTTGGATAATCAGGATTCTCTCAGTAATCAGCCATATTAACTAGGGCTGGCAACGATAAAGTGTTAACGCTCTGAACTTTCAGCTCCTCTCTCTCTCTCACACACACACACACACTCGCATGCATGCGCGCACACACACGCTACATGCGTACACAATCCAATTCATCTTCTATTCTTTATTCCAGCACCCTGCGTTTATTTTATCTCCCCTCAAACATACAAGTATATATAATTATAAGTATAATATATTTTTATTTGACACCACTAATATACATATAATTGCATTTTACATTTCTTACATTCATTCTTCTATTCACATTTAAATATCCACTATAAAAATTTGAAAAAAACAAAAAAAAAACAAATGCCATTAATTGCAGTTAATCACAGAATTCTTCTGTCATTAATCAGATCAAATTTTTTAATAGATTGACACCACTAATATTAACATAATTCATCTGCAGGGTATTTATTGGTTTAGAGACAGAACTATGGCATGTCCATTGGAGTGGACGCTGGGTCTGAAGGTCTGAAGGTCTGAATTTTTTAAGCACTTGTCATGTTGGGGCCCATTCAGTTGGTGCACTTCTATAAGAGCAGAGACGGAAAATGATTTGGAGAGTTAGATTTATACATCGATATGGCAACATATTTTATCACAGAATATCGTATCTGGAAATAACTTTGGCCTTATCGGGTCAGGATTAGTTTCTCAGAAGAAGGTCTTTGACAAATATTTCACACTTTTAATCAGGGATAAAACTCTTGCATCCGGACTGCAATTGAAAAAAACAGGAGGACCAGTGAGTTTTTTGGCTTTCTCGGTCACATGACATCGCGTTCAGTAGCTCCTCCATTTCTGTGTTTGTGTTTTGTGTTTACATAGATCTCCGAGGAAACGTGCACCCAAAATGTAATTACGGTGCACAGCAGTGGACAAATAGCAGGTAAGGTGGTAGGTAATTCAGCCTGTAATTTTCTTAGAAGACGTCTGAGTAAAACACATACACAGTTGTTCTGGACGGGAATAAAATCACAGAGGACCCCCCCATAAAAGAGAAAATTACCACAGAACTCCTAAAATGCTATTCCCGTCCGGGAAGGGCTTTAGTTATATTTATTGACACGTAGACGCTCTAAACTCCCTGAACCTACTGAATCTTTACAACTTGAGTTGGGTAAACCTGTGATGAATATTGCAAATATTGATGATTTTTTTATAGCTTACATATGAGTTTAACTAAGTCATTGAGAATGGTTTAAAATGAATTATTTGAAATGTTTAGGCTGATGAAGTCTACTGTGAACTTTGTTATCTACCCAATTTTTAGAATTTGGTATTTATTGTATTTATGCTGTTACATTAATTCATTTATGCACAAAAAATAAACTATTTTTAAGTTTACAGATTTGGAATGTTATAGGAAATAAAACTTTAACATTTAATAGCATCTTATACTGAGTTGTCTCCTGGTGTTTCTCAGTGTAGAATAAATCCAGAGGAATCCAGATGATTTCAGCAGAATCACCTTTATTATATGAAGGTTTTCAGGGATTCTGCAATGTCATTCAAAAACAGCTGATTGCCTGAAGGAGACAGGTGGACCTGGTCTCTGAGGAAGAGCCCAGGGTTGTGGAACATGATATCAGGGTGATGAATAACACCCCCCTCCACTCCCAAGACGAAATCAGCCATCTCGCGGTTTACCCATTTCCGGGCCGCATCGATCCGCTTGGGGTGCATGGTGGACCTCCACTGGCGTCTTGGGGTGATATCTGACAGCATGATCTTTATGTGTGGGAAACGACGATGGAGATCAAGCAGATCCAACTTCATCTCTGCACTGAGATGGACGGCGCTCATCCCTCCAAGGTCATTGCCGCCACAGTGGATGACGAGCACGTCCGGAGCCGTTCTTCCTTGTAGAGATTGGTTAAAGAACGGAACAAGTCCTCGCCACCTTAGTCCTCCCCAGCCGAACCAGCTGATCTCAGCCTGCACTCCCAGGTCACCTCCCAGTGAGCTCCTCGCTATCTCCTCCCCACGGCGAACATAGCTGTCGCCTATAATCCATACTGTGGGAAGAGCTGTGCAAAGAAAACAATAAAAGGAATACTAAATCATTTTCTTACAATCAAAGCATATAAATATATACTTTAATATAGTATAATTAAACAGTTGAAGAATTACTGCAATACAACAATTCATGCTTCATCACCACCAGTAACATCACTAGTGTAGTCTGTCTACGCAGAATTAGCTAAGCGGTTGCTATGTTGTTGCTAGGTGGTATTTGATAATGATGTTAGTCTTAAAAAAACAGTAGCTTAACCAAACATGGAAACCATATTCCTGAATTCTACCCCATAACGCACCTCTCTCCAGCTGGATTTGAGCCTTTTTCATCACTGGAGCTTTATCCTCCGGTGTCTCCTCCAGCTTCCTCTTACGAGAGGTTCCGCTGGTGCGAACGACTGCAGCGTATCAGTGACATTAGAAACAGGTTAGAAAAAGAACTGTATTAAAATCAACATTTAAAACTGATCTGAGAACATTTGATTTAGTTTAAGAGAAATTAAACATGCTAACCGAACTGAAATCTGTCCCATAACGCACCTCTCTCCAGCTGGAGTCTGGCCTGTTTCAGTGCAGGAGCGTCCAAATGTCCGTCCATTAACACGTGGGGACGTGTCTCACTCCTGCTGGGGCGGTTGGTCTTCCCGTGCTGGAAGTTCTCCCAGCTCTGCCGGTTTATCTTCACCGGCCGCTGAACCGCCGTCTTTACCGAGTTCAGTAAAGACATATTGCCAAAGCTGCTCGTCCTCAGTAACTGCAAGATTTCCTCCGAAGTCCTGATACTGCGTCTCCCAGCTCTAGCCTGAACCCCAACTGACAGAACTCCTGCTCATATACGCTCAGGTGTGTGATGTCACACCTGTGATGTCGGTGGAATCTTTTCTGCAGTAACCATGGTGACCACCAGGCTAGCAAGCTAGCTAGTGCCACTAATAATTCCACTGCTTACCTGTTAATATTAAGAATGTCATACACTGATCAATATTAACACACTCAGAATATGTTTCTATATTAGCCATAGCTCTATAATTTGTGCCCATCACATTTTTATATTCATAAATTAATACCTGTTACATTAGCTATAGCTCGCATTATTCTCTGTAGTGTTGTTCTGTTCTGTTATTTGTTTGTTGTTTGTTTGTACTGAGCGGGTCAACCCGAGTGTGATGGGTTCCTCTGACTGAGTCTTGGTTCCTTCCAAGGTTTCTTCCTCTTAAAGGGAGTTTTTCCATTCCACTGTGTCACCATAAAACTGGCATCTCTGTGGTGCTGCTCATAAGAGGCGTGGACCTGTTTTTCTTGGTAAAGCTGATTTGTGACAACTTTTGTAGTAAAAAGCGCTATATAAATAAAATTGAATTGACATGAATTGAATTGAATTCATACATGTTTGCTATTAAACCGAATGTTAAGTGTAATATTAAAAAACAAAAAAATATTTTAAGTTCTTGGCTTTGTTTGGAGTAAAAATGTTCAGAAGTGGTTTTAGCAGCCTATTATTTTTTTCATCAGAATGAAGCACCCTAATTTCATTTTTATATGTTGGGCTCATTAAAAAAAAAGAAAATTATAAGCTCTGATTTTATTGGCTGTTTTATTTTATCCTGACTGACCACGATAGCCGCATAGCATAGCCTAGCATTGCCTTCTATTGTTGTCACATCCTGGCGCTGTTTCCTGTCTGTCCACGTGACCTGTGCTCCTGTGTTTCTGTGTCAGTACTTTTCCACCTGTGTTAATTTGTAGCTCCGCCCCCTAGCCCCAGGTGTTTCTACTTCCCGTGTGTGTTATATAGCCCTAGTGTTTCAGTCTGTGTTCGTCGGTCTTTGCACCTTCCCATGTTGTTTTGTCTCTCTGCATTACCTCCTTTATATACCGCATTTCCTTGTCTTTCATAGCCCTAGTTCCTTGTTATGTGTTTATCCTTCCTTGTTTATTCTCTTGTTTGTCCTTGTTATTTTCAAATTTCCTGTGTATTTCCTTGTATATATATATATCCCTGCCCTGTTTAGTTTTGTTTATCTAGTTATAGTTATTAGTTTCCTTTGTTTGCCTACTTGTTAGTTTATTCTGTCGTATATTAGTTTCTCGTTTATTAGCCTCCCTGTTTGTTTATTATTATTATCTCTTGTTTGTTTAGTTTATGTTCTCTTGTTTCACTTGTTTGTTTTGGTTATTGGTTTATTCGATTATTTGTTTCTCTGTTATTTATTTATTTAATAAATGTATTTTACCTGCGTTTACGTCCGCCTCCACGTCTCACTGCTTGCAAATCCTGACAAGTGTTTTTAAACCTGTAACAGAAATATTTTGAAAGACAAGAAGTCTTAATTGGATTTTTAAGTGGTTTTGAAATTGACCTGTTTTACAGCTCAGTTTCACATATTACGGTTTTGTTTTTGGCTCCCTCTATGTCAAAGTTACATGCTTCTCAAAATTCCGTATACCACATATACTTTTTGGGTAATGCACACACAGGTTTTGCATCTGATTTCTATGTAGTTGCTTATTGCACTGTCTACTCACATTCTATGCATAAAAACATCTTATATCCTCACAGGGTGTACCCACAAGACACATGTTTCTAACTCCTATAAGCCAATAATACAGTTTGTATTCCATGTAGTTCTTGTACAAAAAAAGTCTTAAACATGTCTGAAACCTTTTATGTTGTGTATTTTTAAGTTGTATTGTTAATTCAGACCATTTGCAGCACTGAATTCTACTCTAAACTAAGTTTGTTAACAATGTATGTTGAAAGGCATGTCTAGTAGACCATATAAACTCATAACCCATTACTATGCATTCATAAGGCATTCTAAACATGGCTGTAAATGTGTCTAAATTGTATAATACATTATAGCTTTGTTTATTATGCATTATTAACTGTGATTATAATGCATCACAAGCTATGCTTGTAATATCTTACACATCTTGATTAAACAATCTATTACTAATGACAAAAATACTTTCTGTGAAAGGCATGTCAAGTAGATCATATAAACATACTCAAATCACATTATTATTCAATCATAAGGCATTCTTAACATCTTTGTTTACTATGCCTCATAAATTGTGATTATAATGCATCATGGGCTGTGCTTTTAATATCTTACACATCTGGGTTAAATGAGCTGGTAACACTTTCTTTATAAAGTATTCATAAGACATTATGAACATGGCTATAACTATTTTTTAAAATGCATAGCCCATTATAACCACGTTCACTATGCATTATGACTTGTAATCATACTTTATAGACTTTGCTTATCATATGTATATAATAGTATATAATATGCTTATAATATGTATGTATATATTTATCATTAATAATAATAATCTAGTCCCATCATGAAAGTCTGCCACTTTACTTGGAGCGCTCCAAGTAAAGACCTGTTATAATACATTATAAGTGACTATAACTAATATTTTATCCAAGACAGGATTAAATCATTAGTGGCTTAAAATATATTTAGAACATTATACAGAGTGTGTTTATACTGTAAGTTGGAACCTTTTTTTAGGCATAATGCAATAAAGCTGGGACTGAGATTCTTAGTAATGAAAACATCTTGGTTTATAACATGTTATAAACACAGCTGTTAATGCATTATGATCACATTTCTATGAGTCTTAGAGATAAAGATTACATTAATAAAAGGTGTTAACAACTATCTATTAATAGTAACTGAACTATTAATATGTTCCTATGATAGACATCTGTCACTTTACTTAGAGTGTACAACAAAATGTTATGATATATTATAAACTAATATAAGGTATTATAATATTTAACATAAGTGGAGTTATTGAGTGGTTAATAGTATTTACAGTATCAGTAACACTTTCTTTAAATGTCATCTCTCAGAGTCTCAGACTCTATAAACATACACATAACACATTATAATGCATTTATAAGGCATTACAAACATGGCTATACATATTTATACAAATGTTTAATTCATTATAGCAATGTTTATTATGCATCATGAACTGTGATTATAAATCATTAATAGCTGTGTTTATAACATGCTATACATCAATACCAAGAAACTCAGTCCCTGCTTGCAGACTTTATCATGACTAAAAAAGCTTCCAACTTATAAACACACCCTCAGAATC
The DNA here is from genome assembly GCF_023375975.1 of Astyanax mexicanus. Taxonomy (NCBI): domain Eukaryota; kingdom Metazoa; phylum Chordata; class Actinopteri; order Characiformes; family Acestrorhamphidae; genus Astyanax; species Astyanax mexicanus. The sequence continues at coordinate 66,342,308 of NC_064408.1, read as the reverse complement.
CTATTAATATATTTTAACCACTCATAAATTATTCTTGTCTTGAATATAATATTAATTATAGTCAATTATAACGTATTATAACAGGTCTTTGTGCGCTCTAGGTAAAGTGCCAGACTTTTATTGTAGGACTAGATTATTAATGATAGAGATATACAATTTTAACATATATATGTATATATATTATAAGCACAGTCTATAATATATTATGATCACAGGTCATAATGCTTAACAAACATGGCTATAATGGGTTATGCGTTTTTATAAACATTTATAGCCATGTTTATAATGCCTTATGAATGCATTATAATGTTATGAATGTGGTTATAGCGTCTAATAAAGATGACATTCATAGAAAGTGTTACCACAGTATCCTTTTTTTATTGAGATTTGTTGAGGATCTTGGTATTGATCTAACATCTCATAAACACAACTGATGATGCATTATGGTCACAATTCATGATGCATAATAAACATGGCTATAATGTGTTATATGTGTTTTTTTTTAAATATCTCTAACCATTTTTATAATGCCTTATGAATGCATTATAATGTGTTATGAGTATGTATATAAAGAGTATAAAGCACTAACTGTGCTTTTGCATGAATTGCATGAATTGAGCTTCACTGATTTGAGCTAAATGCAGGCTCTGTGGATAAGGGGTGACGTAGGGGTGGGAGGGAGGTTACAATGCTGCAGCGTTTCTCCTTCTGTCCACATTAAGGCATTTAGATGTCACTCATTATATTAGCGAAGTTCCTCATGACAAGAACAATCCCATCACGAACGCCGTCTTCTGGTTAACCTCACAAACTCACAGCGACTCTGTCAAAGCCTCATTTTTCTGCTGCTTTATGCGTTATGACAGCCAGCAAACACCAACTAACTTCTGCCCATTTCCTTAGTTCCCTGTTCTCACACAGACACACACATTCACATACACACACACACACACACACACACACCCTAAGAGGGTGATGAACGACATCAATCACATTCTGTCAGTCATCAGTCGTGCTCTGCAAGAGACGTCCCTTTCGGACCGGTTGTCATGGCTACACTCAAGTACTGTTTTCTTCCCACAGTCCAGAGGCAGAGAGATGTTTATGTTCATAAGTTCATTTGAGCACCAAAGCGTTTTTAAGAGCAGAATGTGTGTGTCTGTGTGTGTGTGTGTGTTTTGAAGTTTGTGTGTGTGTGTGTGTTGCTTTATCCTTCTGTGCTACGTAAAAGTACATCATTATTGAACAGCTTTTCCTCTCGGGGCACCACAGCTGAATCTCTAATAAAACATCCATAATCTTGTTTTAATAAAACTACAAGCTTTTCTTCTTCTCACGTACAGACAGAGAACAGCATCGTATACACACACTCACTCACACACACACTGGTACACAGAAACAGTGTGTACACTCAGAGGCAAAAAAAAACAAACACAAAAAAAACGCAGGTCAATTATTATTACCCAGATAAAAAAGTCTGTAGCCAGAGGGATATCTGTTTAAATCACTGTGTAATACACGCTGCATCCCTCCAGGAAGTATAACAAGACTTTATTTGCATATTTGTGTGTATTCCTTACAAACACCTGTTCTACATGATATTCATTAAGGCTACTACAGAATCTCCATAATTGCTTTGCTTAGACTGAGTTTATCTAATGCCTTCTGGGGGGACGGGCATTCCAAGCAATTTACCGGCAATTCCACTGTTTGAAAAACTTCCAGCTAACACTTTGGGTTAAACATCCTCTAACCATCAATCTGCAGCTTGTTTCTGACAGTGGGGCTTCTCCAGGGTGAATGTTATTGGCTGGTGGACCGCTATCACCACTCTCCGCAGAGATACTGAAGTAAATACAGCATCAATGATACTGAAAAACACACACTAACCAGACACTGTCATATCAATATCACTGCTGGACTGAGGGTAACCTCTGGATATTTCAGTACACTCTAAACCTTAAGAGCAGGTATAATAGGGTCTAGAACCATGGACCAACCAAACCAAATGACCAACATTTTGTCTGGCCAAAAGGAGGCATTGGTTTGGATCTACTAAACCATTGTCCAGTTCGTCTGCAGTATACCAGACTAAAAACAAATTCTACAAACCAATATAATGGTCATATGATAACAATGATGATAGCAGTACATGGTTCTATAAGCAGTTCAATGTAAACCAAACACAAGTACCTTGATTAAGAGAATTTTCTACCACTAAATAAGATACTACAAAGATTTACAAATCAAGAAAGTAAAGTATCCGTCAAAGGTTTGGACACACTTTGCCACAAAACATTTAGGAGGCTCTTATCTGGGGTTTCTGAGGCTGGTAACTCTGATGAACTTATCAACAGAGGAAATGCTGGGTCATCCTTTCCTGGGCCTGTCCTGATGAGAGCCAGTTTCATCATAACATTCATGACAGTTTTTGTTACTGCACTTGAGGACCCTTTTAAAGTTCTTAATATTTGTTGGATTGATTGACCTTCATTATTGAAGTCCTTTTTCTTTACGTAGTTGAGAAATTCTTGCCAAAACATCACTGAAATAGAGCTGTTTACGTTACACACGTGACACTATTGACTGAGGAAGGAATGCCTACACAACTTTGGTAAGTCTTATCCTGGCACTTACTATCAGGCCTCACTCTAAATCCCTCTCTAAAACGCATGTTCCCTTGCTATTAGCACACTGGCCAGTTTTTAACCTTACTCATAAGATAACACCTCATAACTTGTGTTTCCAAGCTGCCCTCTCAGTATACACACTGCTATCCCATGACCTTTGGCATATCAGTGTTAGTACTCTGCAGAAGGTTTAGGCACATTGTTTAAAAGCATTTTGTCAGAACATGAACTGTATTTATTAGTGTAAAAACTCCAGATCCCAACCCAGATCCAACTCTAAATATACTACAGAACTAAAGAATTATATAGAATTTGGTATAGAATTGTACTAAAGAATATTTATTGGAATTAATTAAAAATTATTTGATTTTCTTTCAGATGTCATGTTATGAGTTATTGACTGCTCACCTGTCAGGCCAGGATGATGGAAATCTCTGGATTTCAGGCTTTACCATCTCCACCCACAGATCAGCTGCCCACCTTCCAGTTTATGCCACCTGCCTCGGACTGGCTGTTCACTCTCCACTACTGATTACATTGAAGTTCATATAAACTCTAACTCGGAATTTTCTAATGACTTTCTAGACTTGTTGTGACTATTAACCTGAATATATTAGACATATGTGGACGTATAATGACTATAATGAATTATAACATTCATTTATAAGCTCCTCTGACCAGAGGAGGTTGGGTCCCCCCTTACATATTTACCGTTGACAGAACAAATGATAGTGTAAAGTGTAAAGTACATGTGAGCCTTGCATGCATTAAAAAAAGTAATGCACTACTGAGAGACCATCATACTGCACTGTGCTACTGCAGTTGGTGTGGAGTGGTGGTAAAACACTTCCTTCCCTGAGGCAGGTTAGTGTTCAATACACCAGTAAGGGAGACACACCGTGCTATACCAGTAAGACTCTCAGCACTGCGTTCCTGTGCCTACCTGTGCAGCTTGATTCTCCTGCTTTTGGACGAAAAAAAAATAAATTTGGTAAAATGATGAAACTGCTTTGTTTGTCATAACACAGATATTACTGACACCGTATATCCAATGTTTTTAGACTTTTATACAATGCTCATTGCCCCAGCAACAACTGTGAGTTTTGACTATTTGATTGCATTTGTCAACAAGAGCATTAGCGATGTTGCACCAGCTGATGTTGGATGATTAGTTCTGGATTGCAAATACCACTCTAACTCATCCCAAAGCTACTGGATTTATCTTTACAGCGTGTAGGTTGGTGAGATTAAATCTAAAAACAGTTTTCTGCCAATAACCTTAATGTGTATATCATGTATTTTTTTTGCATGCTTTTTATAGTAAAAAGAGGAAGACTGGCATTTTTGAGCTATTGTATAGTAACTCATAAGTACCTACAGCAAAATACATAGGAAAAAATGGTATAAAGTACAAGTATGTGTCTTTATAAAGGCAGGTTTCATAATGCACAGTATATCTGTAGAATGTTCTTATGAACAGTTATTATAATGCATTATATAAATTTACATATTTACATACTTTATAATGTGTTCTATACGTCACTGTCAGTACATTACCAGTTAAAAGTTTTAACGCATTTTTTTATTTAATGTTTTTTTTTTATATATATACATGAAAACAGTTAAGGGACATATACGAAATTATGTGGTTAAGTGTTTGACCTCCACTGATCTAAATCTGATCAACTTAGATGGTGATTTGAGGTGATTTGGGATGAGCTGGAGCTTCACAGAGTGAAGGAAAAGCAGCAACTATTGTTCAGCACCTCCAGAAACTCCTTCAAGACAGTGAGAAACCTATTGCATTAGTGTTTGTACCTGTGATCATTTTTAGCTCTCCACCCTCATTACCTGTCCCTAGGTGTTTCTTGTTTCCGGTCTACATCTGTATATAGAGCCCCTTTGTTTCTGTCGGTTATTTTGTGTTTTTCACATCAGTCAGGTTGTTTCTTTGTTTTCAGCCATTATTGTATCCATGCATTTTTGTTGTTTTGTTTTGAGTTCCTGTTTGTTGATAAATACTCACATTTCGCATTTACGTCCGCCTTCTCATCTCCCATGCTGTGCAATTTTGACATCAAGAGTGTGCAGATCTGATCTCAAAGCTATAGGTGGTACTTAGAAGAATCTAAATTATAAAACGCTTATCATTTATAATTTCAGTTCCATATGTGCTCATGTATAGCTTTATAGATAAATGTACAATGTACACAATCATGGCATTTACAACCTAATTAGTAACCATTATTAAACTAACCAGAAAGTAAACCATTATAAACCCTTTATAAAGGTAGTCTTATTTTAAAGTGGTACCGCCTTATGTTTGCTACAGTATATAATGCCTTATAAACGAATGACACACATATAGCATTATGAATACAGAATTTAAAGGAAGTGTTACCAATATTTTTGTTTGCAATAAATAAAAATTCTCCAGGTGCTCTGGAGAACAAACTGCAGCTGCAGACATGCAGAAATGTTTATAAAATGAGTCCAGCAATTACAGTGTAGCAGTGGAGAAAAAAACGATCACAGTTACTGTGATGTGACCTGAGCTGCGTGCTGATGTTCTACCCATCCTTATTATATTACAGTGTAGAGTCTGGATAAGGGGGCCTACGGAGAACATCAACATAAAAAGACAAACACATCAATCCACCCACTCACACACACACACACACACACACACACAACCACCCACCCACCCACCCACACCACACGCAGACACATAACCTGCTCTAAAATCCATCCACGCATCATTACAACAAAGTAGAACATCCCTCATTCCTCAAATCCCCCAGCTAGAGGAGCAGCAGCCATAAACCAAAACTTCCACAAACTCTCTTTTTTCACTCCATCCTTGTCTTTCTCTCTCTCTCTCTCTCTCTCTCTCTCTTGGGGTGGAGGAGGAGAGGAGGGAGAGAGGGAAGATACCAGCAGCTGCTCTCTCTCTCTCTCTTTTTCTCTCTCTCTTTCTCTCTCTCTCTGCTAGAGCCCAAAGGTAGTGGTGTTTTTCCTCTTAAGCCTGGGGGAAGAGAAGTACACTACAGTAAAGAGGAGACAGGGGTAAAATATCAGAGTCAGTGGAAGGCTAACTAGCAAGATGAAAGCAAGTGTGTGTGTGTATGCTGTGTGTTAGTTTACTATATATGTGTGTGTGAGAGGGTATGTGTATACAAGAAAGAGAAGGAAGGACAGAAATATAAAGGGAGGGAGGGAGAGTGAAAGAGAATGCACTTTATGTTACACT